>NC_137155.1:87268659-87868659 GCF_951394435.1 Stenella coeruleoalba | reverse complement strand
GGGCGAGCCACAACTAAGCAGTCCACCTGCCACAACTAAGGAGTCCATGTGCCGCAGATAAGGAGCCCACCTGCCGCAACTAAGACCTGGCACAACCAAATAAATAAATTAATTTAAAAAAAAAAAAACAAGCAAGTAAATTAGGCATGCCTAATTCAACAAACATATATTGCAAATCCTTTAGCACGTTCCCATTCCAAAACCTCAAAAGATAACAGAAATATCTAACGGGGCTGCAATTACTTTAAAAATGTGATCTTATATCTAAATATTCAAATATGGATGAATTACACACAAAGGAATAAAATATACTATTTTTATCTTAGTTGTTAAAAAATCACCCTTCTTAAATGTTATCTCCACAATTAAATCTGATTTTTGAAATAAATGTATTAATAGGTACAAAATCCAATACCATCACGTTCCTCTGTGCTTTGTTCTATAAAACTGATATCAAAGCAGTACAGAAGTGCCATAAGAAGAGCCAGATTCACTGCATCCAACGAGCCATTAGCCTCAACAGTCACTCTTTCCAAATGTCCAATAAGGAGCAGAGTGTCATCTTTGCCTAAAGGTGATTGGCAAGCCCAGGCAAAAAGGCTTTCTGCCAGAGACTGCCTGCACTCCTTGATGAGATCAGAAACCTAGAAATAAAGATGAATGATTATCGGTATAAATAAATTACACTGAAGCCTGATCTTATTCCAAAATGTAAACTACGTATCATAAAGGCAAACTATATAAATGTATCTGAATCCATAAGCGACCCTAAAATCTCACCTCTGCAATTCTGAACAAACCCTACTATTAATTCCTCAATCTTAAGTCCCAACCTCCTCTATAGGACAATTTCTTAAAGGCCTCGGGGCTTCCCTGGTGGTGCAGTGGTTAAGAATCAGCCTGCCAATGCAGGGGACACGGGTTCAAGCCCTGGTCTGGGAAGATCCCACATGCCGTGGCGCAACTAAGCCCATGCGTCACAACTATTGAGCCTGTGCTCTAGAGCCCACGAGCCATAACTACTGAGCCCGCATGCCACAACTACTGAAGCCCACAAACGTAGAGCCCATGCTCTGCAACAAGAGAAGCCACCACAATGAGAAGCCCGCACACTGCAACAAAGAGTAGCCCCTGCTCGCCGCAACTAGAGGAAGCCTGCGCACAGCAATAAAGACCCAACACAGCCAAAAATAAATTAAAAAAAAAAAATTTCTTAAAGGGCTCATTCCAGAAAAAGTGCTAGCATGGCACATAGTGCCTAGAAAGAGGCTGAAACAAGTGCAAGTCAATTTCATGGACACAACCGCCTATACACTTTCCTAGGCATTGTTAATTTTCCTATGCCTGTATTAGAAGAATGTTCTAAGTGACATGACTTTTCTGCCTCCAAGATGTGACACAGACAACCCGTGAATTGATGTCATTGAACCCTTGCCTCTTTTCGATGTTTTTCACTGCCTAAACCTCTCTCACGCTGTAGTTTCTCAAACTCGTTGTTAACATCAATCTGTGACACAAGAGTAAGAACTTTGTAAGTCAATCCTTGCTCCATCAGCTCATCAGTAAACCGTGTTGTCATGGAAACCAGCTCTGGACTGTAATGAAAATAATCAATAAAGTTATAATGAACAGTAATGTTTATACTTTCTCATCACATGGATATAGCAAACACTCTTTTGATGATAATGTTAGGTTACTGGAAACAACCAGGATGAGTTATAACCTAGCTCTTGCCATTCTTTTTAAATCTTTGTGTTTCAATAAACTTCTAACCATAAATAACTGAATTACCTTTCATTTGTAAACAAAATAAAGCAGGTTTAAACTGTTGTGTCATTCTTGGCAGAATAAGGGAGTGATTTATTACTCAACTTAGGTTATACACTTAAATTATACATACTAAAGTGAATTTTTGTTTCTAAAATTATAATTCTTCAAGCAATTTCTAATTAACCCCTTGAAATCCTAGCATGCAAACAGACCTGAGTTCGAGGGTCCATGTCTTTCCTCGTCGAGACTGTATCAAGGCTTTCAGGGAATTTGCAATGCACCGCTTTCCATCCCAGTATAAAAGAACAGCTACTAAGCCTCTGGTGAGGCCAGGAAAATGTGGTTGCTGGTGCTCTCCTAGGAAAGGGAGTTGAGAAATAATTTAGTAAATAAACACATATGTGTTTAGGCTGAGACAAAAATCACTATACCAATGTTCAGTTCAAAGAAATCACAGAACCTTAGGGTTTAAAGGGTCTTAAGAGTCCTCTACTTGGGCTTCCCTGGTGGCGCAGTGGTTGAGAATCCTACTGCCAATGCAGGGGACACGGGTTCGTGCCCCGGTCGGGGAAAATCCCACGTGCTGCGGAGCAGCTGGGCCCGTGAGCCATGGCCGCTGAGCCTGCGCGCCCGAAAGCTGTGCTCCCCGACGGGAGAGGCCACAGCAGTGAGAGGCCCACGTACCGCCAAAAAAAAAAAAAAAAAAAAGTCCTCTACTTCAAACATCTACCCATTGTTTTATCTCTTTCACAAAAAGTCTTTCAAATATTTGTATGTTTCTTCCCCTAGTAAATTAAATAACATTTTCTTATGTTTCAGCTTTCACTGGCCCTTTTTTTTTTTTGCGGTACGCAGGCCTCTCACTGTTGTGGCCTCTCCCGTTGCGGAGCACAGGCTCCAGACGCGCAGGCTCAGCGGCCATGGCTCACGGGCCCAGCTGCTCCGCGGCATGTGGGATCTTCCCGGACCGGGGCACGAACCCGTGTCCCCTGCATTAGCAGGCGGACTCTCAAGCACTGCGCCACCAGGGAAGCCCTACTCGCCCTTTTAAACTGCTCTCCTTTGAATAAGTTCTACTTTGTCTTTTCTGAACTACTTTGCCTATAGTTTCTGTTTCATTTCCTATGGTATTTTTCGCCCCTTGGCCCAATCGCTCTTACACTCTACTCCCTTCTGTTCCCCAAATTCATCTCACTGCCTCACACCTCTTACAGGCGATTTCTTCTGTCTAGATGCCCTCTGTCTTCCTGAGTACACACCTACTCCACCTGACATATGCCTACTCATTTTTCAACAACTACCGTAAGCCTCGTTATCTTTGTGGACTTCCCTGTACAACCTGAGGTCAATTTAAATGCCTCCCCTCTGGACCATCCCTAAACCATGCATTAATCTACTTAATGGTGGCATAGTTATTGGTTTCTATGTCTTTCTCAATTACTAGACCATGAGCTCCTTTACACTAGTTGAAGTTTTATTCATCTTTATATCCCTGGAGTCTTAACACAGTGCCTGGCCCATAATATGCACAGAAAAAATAACTGTTAAATGAAGTTTTGAGTTAAACTCAAAATTCAAGCATGTTCAGTTAACATCTGCATCACAGAACGGGAAAACGACCTTAGTCATTCTCAATATCATATTTCTTTTAATGCAGCCTTAGGTCAAAAAGGATTCTGGCAGCCACATGCTACCTTCAGACATATTAGACTTTCTTTCAATTAAAATGCCCACCTGGCTTCTTCACATGGTTCCCTTGCTATAATTAAAATGAACTGCTTATTTTATGGAAATTTCAATCTTTTCTCTCTACAGCAGCCAGAGAAATAATTTCAGTTATTCTGGATTCTGTAACTCCTGCTTAAAGCCCCTGCCAACAACCTCCCACTGTAATTAGAATAAAATCCAAATAATCTTCATGGCCTGCAAGACTATGATCCGACTCCTGCTCTGTCCTCGTCTTCCTTCATTCTCCCTAGTTCCTGATGTTCCAGCCACAGTGGTCTTTGTATCCTTCAGCAGGCCTTTATTCGCACCTTGAGCTGTCTACTCTCCCTGGAACACCCTTCCCCAACAACTCTGGTATCTTGTCATCATGCAGGTCGCAGATCAAATGTCCCAATCTCAGAGAGGCCTCCCCTAAGTACCCTACTTACAGGTGCCCCCTATCATCCCCCATGTCTCTATATCCCACTGCCTTGTTTTATTTTCTTCCTAGAACTCAGTATTATCGAAATTATCTTATTCTTTACTCATTATCTGAATCACCCCCTCAAAAAGAAACTCCAAAAAAGCAGTGACCTTACCTTCTTACTCATTATATGACAATAAATGCTTTCTGCTACAAAACTTGAGATGCAGTCATTCTTTGCTAGTCAATTACCATGAAAAAGTCTATCTTAAAACAGTTAAATTTCCTTTAACAACTCTAATCACTAAACTAAAGCCTTCCCATTAGTCAAAGATAAACAAAAGGAAACACTCTGAATATCAAATAAACTACATCTTTAGAAACTATTTTGGAATCTAAATGATATAATATTTTAAATTACAAGTGAATAATTTTACATTTATGTACTACCTTACCATAGGTTCAGTTAAATGTCAACCTACCAGCAAGGAGAAGCTCAACAGCTGCCAATTCTCCAATATCAAAAAGGTCACTGAGGATAAAGGCTTCTTTAATAAGCTGTTCAGGAAGAAGTCGGGTTCCCTGTTGACCCTGGATAGCAACTCCCTCTGTACTGGCTTTCTGAACCTTCTCATGTTGTTGAACATTTTTGGGCTACAACAATAAAAATAAATAAATAGGATCATGTAATGACAATAGCACATGGAGACAAGGTAAATTGTTACCTAGAGAAGTTTATTCACAAGGCAGTCTGGTAAAGTGACAAACAGGAGCATTGCTTATCAGATAAAGGTCTAACTATCAGATATAGTTAGACCTTTATGAGGTAACATTTTACATCACTTTCAACTTTTTATACTGTTATTACCTTCTCAATAACTGCTTCTGCTAAACTCTGAACTAAAAAATGTTGAGAAATCACACAAAATAGCATACTATTTTTCAAATGTCTAAGAAACTTTCCAAGTATATCTTTAATAAATATAAAAACAATAAATCTTCAAGTGGGAAACAGCAAATCGAAAAAAATTATAGAATTAATTAGTAGGGCTAATGATAGCTTATTAGTATGTTATTTTAAAATGTAGTCTTATTTGCAAAAAGGCTTACTTGGTGCAAATATTTAACAAATAACATATAGTATAGAATTACTTGATAGATCATAAAATCTTAGGTATTTACACCTTGAAAAATGCCACATAGTCATTTAATTCAACTGCTCTATTAACAGAATGGAAAAACTGATGCCCAGATAAGTCAGGTGACTTGCCTGTGGTCATACAACTCTTTAGTGGTAGAGCCAAGACTGGAACTCAGCTCAACTGGCTCCCAGGCTAGGGCTCTTAAATAGTTCTTAGATGGTCTTGCTGGTCTATAAAAAAAAATTGTCAAGCAGCAGGGAAAGGAGCTTCCAAATATGAATCCCTGCCACTGAAGTACTCTATCCCTGGTTGAAAAGTACATCAAGATGCAGTGATTAACAATATGTAAGAATTAACTGCTAACACAACTTACATAGCATTATGAAGAGTTAAAATGTTGAAGTGTACCTGGGAATAAATAAAATAATCAATCTTACTAAGCTTAGACAGATTAACTATAAGTCAGAAATTCCAAGGAGGCTCATATTTCTGAAATATACGGAACTTTCTAAATTGTATTCAAATACTATTAAGATATCTCCTAGCTAGAGATAAATACAATATTAACGTCTATGGAGAAGAGAAAAAAGATAATAATTGCTCCCAGGAAACTTCCATTTTTAGAAAAAACTTGAATCAATGGACTAGAACAAGTAACATTTCATTTACATGCATTAAGAATTTACTTGCTCCTTCAATCTTTAAAGGAAAAAGCAAATCCAAGAAGCAAAAAAAGAAAATTTCCTACTGGGTTTCTGAACAATGAGATGAAGTCAGGTTTGTGTTTCTTCAAAATCATGTCAAGAAGGTGAACAGCTTCAGGTTGTCTTCTCCAAAGAGCATTTCCCACAGTCTGCCAAATGTCTTTGTAAGGACCCCACAGACTAGCAGCTTAAAGAAAAAAAATAAAAATCAGCATCAAATAAAACATATATTTGGAAAATAAGGTAAGGTTATCGTCTATACATTTTAGTCATGCTCACAGCTCCTTTTTTTTTTTTTGCTCACAGCTACTCTTAAATATAAGGAGTTATATATACAAACCAAAGATTAATATAAAAGAATATTAGAATTCACAAGCAATAATATAAACGTCATTTTACCTAACTTAATATAAAGTAAATCCTGACTTTAAATTGGAATATCAGCTGAACCTGGTTTTGTCACTTAATATTAGTTACGTGACATGGAGTGAGAAAATAACCTCTTTGAAGTTCAGTTTCCTTTTATATAAAATGGGGAGATCACCTGCTTCATAGGGTTGAACGAATTAAATGAGATAAACTAGGTAAAATATACAATATAGTGTCTGGCATATCATAGTCACTCAATAAATGTAACTGCCTTTCCTTCCCTCCCTATCATCTAGAGGAAAAGCAAGAATACGGGGGAAAAAAATCAGATTCTATAAAACTTGGAAGCTGAAAGAATAAGTTTTTGTTTTGGCTGGGACACTAGCTATTAAAAAACAACATAGAAATATGGAATTCTTTTGTAAACTCATATAAAAAGGATCACATTTTGCTTTGTAAAGGTAATAACAATAATAAGTAATACTTAGAGAGCTTTTGCTACTAAGCATGGTTAGAAAAACACGACCTGGAAGCCCAAAGTTTCTGTTTGCAAACAATCAGATATGGCACCCCTGTGTTTATAAAGACTCTGAAAGAGAAACTAATCAAAACCACTCACTCACTCAACAGATGAACTATAGCTTAAACCGTAAAGGGTGGTCTGCAAACATGTTTAACTGCCATCTGAGAAAACACAAATCCCACTAAAGTCACCAGAACAGTCAGAATGACATGCAAGATAACCTAACTAAATGCACTACAATCTTATGAACAATGTTGTCAGAAGAAGGCAATTTACTGGGCAAATTTTTTTTTTTTAAAAAAGGATGTGCAGGTTGGGCTTCCCTGGTGGCGCAGTGGTTGAGAGTCCGCCTGCCGATGCAGGGGACACGGGTACGTGCCCCGGTCCGGGAAGATGCCACATGCCGCGGAGCGCCTGGGCCCGTGAGCCATGGCCGCTGAGCCTGAGCGTCCGGAGCCTGTGCTCTGCAACAGGAGAGGCCACAACAGTGACAGGCCCACGTACCGCAAAAAAAAAAAAGGATGTACAGGGAGAGGACAGACTAAACCAGTCAAGCTGGATCAGCCATTCACTCAACAAACATTTACTGAGGGTCATGCATGTGCCAGGGACTACAGAGCAAGCAAGACAGACAGGATCCCAGGCCTCAGAGAACTTATAGACTGACAAGAAAGACAGGCATTAAATGCAGGATTCAAAACACAACTAACTACCAGGGCTTCCCTAGTGGCACAGTGGTTAAGAATCCGCCTGCCAATGCAGGGGACAAGGGTTCGAGCCCTTGTCCAGGAAGATCCCACGTGCCATGGAGCAACTAAGCCCGTGGGCCACAACTGCTGAACCTGCGCTCTAGAGCCCGCGAGCCACAACTACTGAAGCCCGTGCGCCTACAGCCCGTGCTCTGCAGCAAGAGAAGCCACCGCAATGAGAAGCCCGCGCACTGCAACGAAGAGTAGCCCCTACTCGCCGCAACTAAAGAAAGCCCACGCACAGCAACGAAGACCCAACACAGACAAAAATAAAAATTAAAAAAAAAAAACAAAACAGAACTACCAGTCTAAGGGAGAGGTACAGAGTGCTATGTGAACATATAAAAGGAAGACTCTAACCTAATCTGAAGGGCAGAGCAGGAAGTTTTGCATCAGGTCTTTGGTGTGGGGATGTGGAGGAATGGGAATCACCATGTCTAGACCTTACATAGAGACAACCATCCAACTCCCTACGTTGCTTCTCCTGTTTTGATCCTAAACTTGCCAATCTTCTAATGAAAAATATAGCTTGTCATATAAATTTCTAGAATTAAAAATGTGCTGATGAAATGAGTATCCATGCAGATGTACTTCCCACTAAAGATCAATTAATTGACATACTGGTTTATATATCTGTCTTTTCCCAATGTGATCAGAGAGCATCAATTACTGGAATCTACTCAACTGTGGATACACTAACAAACATCACAGTTCCAGGCCTGCCAAAATGAGGACCTGACCCTGGATCCTGGTGACTGCCTGTGAGGTGCTAGTTGGATGGTGACTAACTGACTTCCCTAGAGATCATCTTCTTGGCTCTTTCCAGCTGCAAAGGACAGAGTAGGTTTGAGCCTTGTATTCCTGGCCAAGATGGAAATTTTCCTGTTAGTAAATGGGAATGTTTCAAGTAGTAGATGACAAAATGAAATTGGACAATGGTGTGACCAATGGACTAACTAGAATATGAAGTGTCAGGACCCAAGGATGTTGGGTAGGTAAGCTACTCATGAGGTGATGGAACCTTAACCAGGATGAGGGCAGTAAAGTAGAAAGGCAAGGTCTGTTGGTAGAGTCAGAACTGGTAACTGATTGGCACAGGGGATGAAGGAAAGTTATCAAAAATGACTTGTAGGCAAATGTGAAACTTGCCTTACCACAGGTATTTTTAAAACCTGACAAAAAGCGAACAAAAGTAAACTGTCTATAAAAGTAATACTCAATAGAACCCCTGAAGAATAACTTTCTTTGCACTATACATACTTAGTTTGAATAAGCTCAGTGAATTCTAGAGAGAATTCCACTTCCCCCCATTTGTGGGGAGGCATCCAATAACAGATCAAAAATCTACACTAAAAAACCCCACAGATACCAGCCTCCTGAGTCCATCATTAACATCAACACATCACAGAAGGTAGTTGCAACAAAGATTTATATTCATTTTGTCTTTGGTTTGACTAATTTTGGTAAATATCTCCCTGTTATTGATTACAGATGAAAGGAGGCTATAATTTTTCCAAATTACTAAATATGTATTTTTAACATAAGTCATTTGCTTGTTTGAGGAATACATTTACTTTCCTAAATTTTAGGAATACCTCCAGCAAGTCAAATTTATTCACTCATTCATCATGTACTAGGTATGGGTAAGCTCACAGTGTAGTGAGGAAGCACATTTACCATATAGTCATACATAAGGGCAATATCCATTATGGTATGTGCTATGAAGGTGAAGTACCCAGGGCAACGATCACATAATAGGGGAATGTGACCTAGCCAGGGAGATCAGGGAAGGGAAGGATTCACTGAACAAGTGATAATTGGGCTGAAATGTGAAGGATAAAAGTAGGAGTGGGAGGGGCTTCCCCGGTGGTACAGTGGTTGGGAGTGTGCCTGCTGATGCAGGGGACACGGGTTCGTGCCCCAGTCTGGGAAGATCCCACATGCCGCAGAGCGGCTGGGCCCGTGAGCCATGGCCGCTGAGCCTGCGTGTCCGGAGCCTGTGCTCCGCCAACAGGAGAGGCCACAACAGTGAGAAGCCAGCGTACCGCAAAAAAAAAGAAAAAAAAAAAAAAGTAGGAGTGGGAGGTGGTGGATGTACACTCCAGGAAGACAGCATGTGGGTTCCCGAGGCAAGAGGAAATGCTGCACTCTCAAACCCCTGAAAATGCCAAGAGAGCAAGAGTACCAAGAAGGGATCAGCAAGGGAGGCAACTGCCATACCATGCAGGGCTTACCTGCCCATGTTAAGGATTTGGGTCTTTACCCTAAAAGATCAAGTGAGATAGATTTCAAGTGTCTGGTGGACTTAGTGAAACAGAAAAGCATGTAAATGTTGAGAGCTGTTCAGGAGGATGGGAACAGACTGGAGTGGGTAGAGGAGGAGAAGGTATGGCAACAGAGTCTGAACACTGATGAATCTTTGAAAGGTTTGACTGTGAAGAGGAGCAAGAGGACAGTAACTGGAATGAGGCATGAGATCAAGATAAAGATTTGGGCAATTAGTGGAAAGAAAAGGAACAAAAGAGAGAGGAGGGGATAATGGGGAGAAGAGTGTAAAGGGCAGGATTTACCTTAGACAGGAAGACACAGGGAAACTGACTCAAAAGAGTGCAGATATATCTAGGTTTGTAGGTTCAAGCGTGAAAAAAAGAGTTCATGCCTGTTGGCTTTTATTTTCTCTGTGACTAGGAGACTAGATTTGAGGAGTGTGGAAAAGGTCTGAAATAGACAATGCTATGAACAGGACAGGGGTGACCAGACAGCCATCCAAGGATTGTCAGTGTTAATGGTTGCTTACTCACAAGCCTGTAGGTCTACTCAGCCGGGCTGATACAGGTCACAATACTAGTAAATCATGCCGCTGAAACTCAGGCATAGGCCTTCAAACTCTACCTCTACTTTTTCCCCCTTCTACAACTCTGAGATGTTTAATTTTTTTTTATTATGGTAAAAAAGCACATAATATAGAATTTGCCATCTTAAACACATTTTGAAGTGTGCAGTTCAGTAGCATTAAGGGCTTTCACACCGTTGTACAACAGATCTCCAGAACTCTTTCATCTTGCAAAACTGAAATTTTGTACCCGTTAAACAACTCCCCATTTCCCCCTCCTACCAACCTCTGGCAACCAACATTCTTTGTTTCTATTACTTTCAATCCCTCATACAAGTAGGATCATACAGTATTCGTCTTTTTGTTACTAGCTTACTTCACTTAGCAGAATGTCTTCAAGGTTGATTCATGCTGAGCATAAGACAGGATTTCCTTCTTAACGCTAAATAACATTCCATTATATATCTATAGACCACATTGTTTACACATTCATTCGTCAATGGGCATTTGGGTTGCTTCGCTGCACATTTACTTTTTTAAAAAATATATTCTCCTGACTGGGCTTTTAAAAATGTTTCCCTTCAGGCTTCCCTGGTGGCGCAGTGGTGGAGAGTCCGCCTGCCGATGCAGGGGACACGGGTTCGTGCCCCGGTCCGGGAGGATCCTGCATGCCGCGGAGCAGCTGGGCCCATGAGCCATGGCCGCTGAGCCTGCGCGTCCGGAGCCTGTGCTCCGCAGCGGGAGAAGCCACAACAGTGAAAGGCCCGCGTACCGCAGGAAAAAAAAAAAAGTTTCCTTTCTACGTTGCCAATTAAACACTCCTGCCACAAGGCCTTGTCATACAATGTATACTCTTTGCAACTGTTGGCAACTCCTTTTCCTTCAATGATTTATGTTTAATGATAGTAACTTAAAACAAGTACATACTAAAGAGAAGTATATAACCACACATACAACACACAAGCCTTGTTTCAAGTTTACATCTGTGTGGGAGGGCAGGACAGCAGTACTAAGGAAGTAATTTCACTACTAACATTGAGATATATGGAAATATTACGTAGTGAAATGAATTAGGTTTTACTTAAGTAGGAGCATGTAGACGTTTAAGTATCAAAGACTGGCTTCGAATCATTAGCTGTATAATCTTGGAGAAGTTACTTAACCACTCTAAGACTCTATTTCCAAACCTGTAAAATGGGGTGTTTAATAGCAGCTACCCCAGAGTTGTATAAAGGGGACTAAATAAGATGAAAGTACAACGCTTAGTCCAGTGGCTGCGAAAAAGGAGGTACTTGATAAACATAATCATTCATTATTATAAAACAATTTATCGTAGTGTTTCCGAAATGGTTTGATTTGCAAAAGTCAGGTTTAGATAAGTTTTCAAGAATATCAGTCGTGTGAAAAGAACAAACCAGCAACAAAAAGACTGTATAAGGACGGAAAGAAAAGGCGCCCAGAAAAGACTCCTCTTGAGTGAGATCGTCTACGAGCATTTACCACACAGACGTGCTCTTAACCGCCCATTAAGTTTAGTACGGCTCAATCAAGGCATTCTGAGCAGGAAATTCTTCATTTTCAGGCCCGCTCCGGCCGCTGCAGCACTTTTGGCATCCTTGGCCCGCCCACTAGGAGCCAGCGGTGCATCCCAGCAATGTTGACAGTCAAAATGCACCCACTCTTTCAAACGCCCCGATGGAGACGGGGGGGGGGGGGGTCCGCCCCTGATTGAGAATTGCCCAGAGGACCCAATCCAAATCTTTCAGAGTTTCTTTACTCCCTTCTAGATTCTACCCCTCCCCGAAGATCTACTGCTCCAAAGGTACAAGAGCATCCAGGGGTGGGCCACACACGCAGAGCTGGGAGTCACGGCACTCCTGGCCCACCTTCCGGATTGCAGGCTTCGTAATTAAGGGGCCTCTCTTCCTGTAGGACCCCACCCACCCACCCAACCTCCAAGAAGGGCCCCAGTGTCCATTTTGAGGTGCGAGTTTTCAGCCTGCGCTCGTGGATGAAAAATATCTCAGGTCTCCCGGCCTCATTGCCGGAGAACTGCAAATCCTGCAGGAATTCGGACCGCAGACACATAATGGGGTGGGGAATGGAAGGGACCAGACTCGGCCCTGGGCTGCGAGAACTGCACGCCCGGTTCCAGGGGACCAAGCCTCCGTGCCTCGATCCTTAAGCCCCAACGCTAGGGCTAGAGCCGCAGCGCCGACGCGCGCCATTCAAACTGGGGAGGGGCGGGACTCTAGGCCCAAAGCTAGGGAGAAGCGGGAACTATGCACAAGTGCGGACCTGGACTCCGAGGAACCTCACTGCCCACGTCTCTGCCTGAAGAACGGACCAGCACCCTGCCCCACAGCTTGCCTTCTGGCCCGGCCGTACCTACCCGAATTTACCGCCAACAGCGTCGCCATCTTGGAGGCGAACTAACGGAGCCCTCCCGCCGCACGGAAGCCCCAGAAGAGGGTGAGGCTGCCCGGGGCCACGCCTAATCAGAAAGATACCACGCTGTCCCTTCCGAAATGCACGCTCGACCGACACAGGCGTACAAATACTCCAAAATCTGTTCTAAGTCACAGACGTCAATTTTCGCTGGGATTGACGAAAATTCCCATTTAAGTCAGGCGAGGGTAAGACCCGAGGTCCTCGAGTTGACGTTAATCGTGCAGTGCATCCTGGGACTTGTAGTTTATTTCTAGTGATTAAAGTTGGTTAGCTGGAACAGAAAGAGACTGTTTATTGAAATGACGCCCACTTATGATATTATGAAAGCCGTAAATCCAAATAATAATCTCCATTTCAAATTAAATCTTCCTTGCGTTACTCCCTTACTTTGGGGAGTGGAGTGGGGTGTAAGGTGTCTAAACCTCAAAACTCCACTTGATGGGTTGCCAACTAAGTTCATTACATTTCATCTACTGTATATACCAGTGTATTGCGTCAATATAGTTGCATGCAGTTAAACAATCATAACTTTTTATTATGAAAATTTCAGATGTATACAAAATTAGAATAATGAATGACCAGCTTCAATAGCTGGTCAGTTCCTGTTCCTCACCCCCAACACAGGAGATTATTTTGAAGCAATTTGCAGACATATCATTTCATAAACACCAAATATTTTTCTACCTAAGCACCCCAAATAACTGGACCTTCTTTTTTCACTTGCTAAATTTTAGTTTGCTAATTTTCAAACTAAAATACAGTCATTACCATTTGCTATCATATGCCAGATAATTATTAAGAATTTATTAAGAATTTGCTTTCAAACAACAAGGTCCTACAGTATAGCACAAGGAACTATATTCAATATCCTGTGATAACCATAATGGAAAAATATAGGAAAAAGAATGTATGTATATATGTGTATAACTGAGCCACTTTGTTGTACAGCAGTAATTAACACAACATTGTAACTCAACTATACTTCAATAAAAAATAAATTAAAAATGAATTTGCTATCATATACCAGATATTTATTAAGAATATTTATTAAGAATGTTGTTGTTGTTACATTATCTCATTTAATCCCTGAAACAATCCTACTAGGGAAATATAATTATAGCTGCTTACTTCATAGATGTTCCATGTACCTCACAACCTCACTTTATCAACTCCTCCAACATTCCACTGAGATTGGGAGAAAATAGAGTTTATAGTCTCATTTCACTACTGGAAATCAGAATTAAATAATTTAAACAAAATCACAGAGTACATTTTTAAGAATAGCAAGCATATTCATTCTTCTGAACAAATAATATTGAATGACACAATGTACATTAGGTGGAACACAAAAGTCACAGGTAATTTTTTTGAAAGTCATTGTTATATAGAGACAAATGCCGGATTACAGTGAAAGTGGTCTTAAGGAGTGAAGGGGAAGAGAGAATGAAAAGGTAAAGGGATTTTTTCCGAAGTTTAGCATGAAAGTGAGAAAAATATTGAGCAGAAACTTGGCAGGAAGTGGCATTCAGAGAAGATTTTCTTTCTCAGCACAACTATTATGAGCCTTCCCCTCACACACTCTTTAAGCCCACACATTTCCCTCTTGGTAGATCACTTTCGATGAAGGAAATCTAACTTCCTGCAACTCCCCCTCACCCATCATCTCACATAACAGGCATGCTCTCGCTTGATTGAGGTTTACTCAATCCATAGCAATTGGGTTATTTAGCTCCTCTAAAACTTCTCTCAGCATGGTCACCAGTGATCGCTTGTCAAACCCCACAAGCACTTTTCCGAATACCTTAGAAATTCTTTTCTCCCTTGACTTATGGGGCACCACCCCTCCTAGTTTTCCTCCTGTCTTTATAGTTCTCCTTTTTAAGTTTCCTATATGGCCTTCTCTTTCTCTCTCTCTTTTTTTTTAATAAATTTATTTATTTTATCTATTTATTTTTGGCTGTGTTGGGTCTTCGTTTCTGCTTGTGGGCTTTCTCTAGTGGGGCTACTCTTCATTGCAGTGCGCGGGCTTCTCATTGCAGTGGCTTCTCTTGTTGTGGAGCACCGGCTGTAGGCGCGTGGGCTTCAGTACTTGCGGTATGCAGGCTCATGTAGTTGTGGCTCACGGGCTCTAGAGCACAGGCTCACTAGTTGTGGTGCACAGGCTTAGTTGCTCTGCAGCATGTGGGATCTTCCCAGACCAGGGATTGAACCCGTGTCCCCTGCATTGGCAAGCGGATTCTTAACCACTGTGCCACCAGGGAAGCACCTTCTCTTTCTCTTCTCATCATTAAATGTTGTTCTTCCCTTTTGGTCATTCCCAGCCTCTATTCTACCATTCTACATGCTTCTGGGATCTATGGCTTCTTACCACCACCTGTCTGTTAATGAATTTTGTACTTGTATCTTTAATCCAGTCCTCTCTCCTAGGATTCAGATTTGTATATCCAACTTGTCTACCCACGCTTCTATTGACTGTCATAAGGTATCTCAGAATCAATTGATCCAAAGCTTAAATGAGCACTTCTCTCACAAAACTCAGTCCCCTGTATCTACTCAGTTGCCAAAGTTGGAAACTTGGGATTCACTCCATATTCTTCCTTCAACTGCCATATCCTATTCACCTTGCCTCATAAATATTTCTGGAGTCCTTTTTCTTTTCTCTGCTCCCTATGCCACTGTTCCATTGAGGTCTCATCTTCTTATACCTGGTATTTTGCAATAGCTTTCTCAAGGGTCTTCCTGATTTCCATCTCACCCCTTCTCATGGTCTCCCAAAGTGATATTCAAATACACAAATCATATCATGTACATGCCCTAATCAAAATTTCTCAGTGACCTAGTTCCTATGGGTAACATTTGAAACTTCTTAGGAAGGCACTCATGCCACTTCCTGATCTGGTTCCGCCTCCTTCTTCAACCTCCTCACGCTTATTCTCCCTCAAGTGCCCTTTACTCTAATCACTCTGAACTATTTGTTATTCCCCAGGTACAACATGCTTTCTGGTACGTACTTGTACATCTGCTTTCCTATCCGCCTGGAATACCTATCTTTCTTTCTATGCCCCTCTGTCAACCACCCACCAATTTACCACCACCCACGTCCCTGAATTCAAGCTATTATGTAATCATCTGCCACACTGAATCTGGGTGGGCCTTCTGACTTGCTTGGACCAAAACAGTACAGTGGAAGTGACGTTGGGTGAGTTCCAAGCCTGGCATTTGAGAGGCCTTGCTGCTTCCACTTTTGCTTTTTACTGCCCTGAGATATCATGAAAGGAAACCCCAGCCAGCCTCCTTGAGAATGAAAGACCAGGAGGAGAGAAGCCTAGCCAGCCTCCAGCCGTTCCAGCTAAACCAGCTGAGATGCTAGACATGAGTAAGGCCATCTCGGATGCTCTAGTCCTAGTTGAGTCATCACTTGACTGCAATGGGTAAGTGAGTCCAGCCCAGAGTTCCGAATTGTGAGCAAGTAAAAGGCTGCTGTTTTAGACCACAGTTTTGTGGTTGGTTATGTTCAATAAACAATTGATTTACTCCCAGAGAGCAACAGCTATGTCTTTTTACATTTGTATTCCCTGCTGCTGCCACATCCCTGGTTTACAGTCACAATTCAGGAAAAAACAAGTTGCAGACCTTGGTGCTTGCAAGATCTACGGGGGGGCGGAGAGAGAGGCCACTTGTATGCAATTGTGGCTAAGAGCACAGACCCTAAAGCTAGGCTTCCTGTATTCAAATTCTGTGTCCCTTACTTATTAGCTGTGAAACCCTCCTTAGTGGCTCAGTTTTCTCATCTTGAAATGCGGGTGATAATATTAGTATCTACACTGTAGAGTCGTTAAGAGGCTTATTCATAAAGTGCTTAGACTGTGCCTGACATTTAGTGCTCTGTGAGTGCTGTTTAAATAAAAATAAACTTTTTCTAAGGCAAAATAAGTGCTAAGTGGAGGTATACTCAATTAATTAGAAGGAGTTTAACCAAGTTGTAAGAGTGCACTGCAAACATGGAAGTAATAGCAATTAACCAATTTGTGATTTATCTGGGGTGAGTGGTAGAACTGCGCCCTAGTCTAATTGATCCATTGTTTGTAACTTCCCTCATTGCTCCAATTAATTGTTTTAACTGTATACACAAAATTCTTTGAAATCTTAAAATAAGAACAGTTAATTCTTTTTTCTTTTTTGAAAAACATGAAGTATAATTACATACATTACATTAGTTTCAGGTGTACAACATAATGGCTCAACACCTGTATGTACTGCAAAATGATCACCGTATAAGTCTAGTTAACATGGTCACCATACACAGTTACAGAATCCTTTTTCTTGTGATGAGAGCTTTTAAGATTTACTGTCTTAACTTTCAAATGTGCAATACAGTATTATTAACTATAGTCACCATGCTGTAATTCCATCCCAGTGGCTTATTGATTTTATAACTGGGAAGCTTGTATATTTTGACTCCCTTCACCCATTTCACTTATCCCCCAGCTTCTGCCTCTGGTAACCACCAATCTGTTCTTTGTATCTATAACGTTTGGTTGTTTTTTGTTTTTTTGTTTTTGGCTGCACCGCATGGCTTGCGGGATATTAGTTCCTGGACTGGGGATTGAACCCCAGGCTCCCAGCAGTGAAAGAGCTGAGTCTTAACCACTGGACCGCTAGGGAATTAGTTCCCTGTTTGCTGGGTTTTTTTAAGACTCCACATATAAGTGAGATCATATAGTACTTATCTTTGTCTGTCTGACTTATTTCACTTAGCATAATGCCCTCAAGGTCCATCCATGTTGTTTCAAATGACAAGATTTCATTCTTTTTTTTTTTGGCCGCGTTGTTTCCATATCTTGGCTGTTGTAAATAAGATTGCAATGAACATGGGGATGTAGATATCTTTCCAGGACAGTTAACTCTTATTTGGAGTCCAGGAAATAAAAATTGGAAAATTACATGAAGGAAGTGGCACATGAATGGACAGATGCTAGAATTTTACATGGTCACGAGAGCGTATGGGGGCTGGGAGTGGGGGAACAGATCAGTGAAAAAGTGACAAAGTCCAAGGTTTCATATTTACAGAGCTGCCAGAATTCCTCTGGACAAGGCTTAGAAATTTAGGTGAGTTTCAAGTTCTGTGATTTTCCATATCCTGCCAGGGGAGGACTCCAGGCATGACAGATTCACCGTCATGTTTGCCCCCAGTCAGTGGCCAGCTGTGGGTTTGCAGTGGCAGAGCTACTGGCCTTGGAACACTGGCAGTCTCTGGTGGAGTAAGAAATAAATTTTCCCCAGATTTTCCCTGAGAGAGTCGCAACCACAATGCAGCAAATGACTCTGTGTAAAAGCCTCCCTTCGAAGGCAGGATTATTCCAACAGCCCCCTAACTGGTCTTCCTGCCTCCAGTCCCACTCATTTCCAGTTTACCTTCCACAGTGTGACCAGAGGGTCCACTTCATCCTCCCCCTAAAACCCCTCAAGTTCTTGTCACTATCCTGAGGACAAGTCCACACTTCTTACAATGGAATACAAGGCAGTTCTCGACCTGGTCCCTTCAGGCCTCTTCAATTATACTCACACCTACTCCCCTTAGGCGCTTTAGTGATTACTGGGTTACTTAGATACACATTCTGAGCCTCTTCAGCTCCTGGAGCCCTTTACCAGGGCAGCTCCCTTCTTAATGGGGTATTCCAACTAGATGCTGGAGTCACTCCTTCTTCCCTCCAAATCTTTGTTGGCACTATCTTCTCGTTCAGGAATAACTTTAGCCCCTTCATCTGGTTACTCTTCTCAGGCATCACTTCCGCCCCGCCCCTCCTACCTCAGCCTGGACTACACACCATCCTGTGCTCTCCAATAATGTACTATAATTTCCCAAAAGTTTGTCTGTCCTCCTGGACTGAAAGCTGCACGCAGAAGAGTAGAGGCAGCTAGTAGCCAACAAATGTTTGTTGAATGAATAAAGGTAAGGAAAGGTCAAGCTGCTATCTTCTACCCATTGCCAGACTATACCATGGGCTCCTTGAAAATGGCTTCATATACCACCATCTCTCTTGCAAGTGCCTGAAAACTCTTGGAAAAGAAGGCTGGTCCCTCTTTTCCTCATGCATGGATTGCCAATACGGACCTGAAGGGGATAGGGTATTCCATACTTCGTTATATGAAAAACACCAGGGCTCCAGCTAAGGAATTAGCTGGTTGAAACCTCTTGAGAGGTTTTCCTATACATACATGTGAGAACTTGTGTCCTGACAGGAGGCATGTGCCACAGAGGTGTGTGACATAGAACAGGAAAACGAGCAGGAGCAAAGGAGTGTAAAAGTGCTGGTGGCAAAGTCAATTTACCTGATCAAAAAAGAGTCTGGGTTGTATTCTGGGAATTAGCATGAATACTTGGCTCCAGTCTTGGGCAGCAGTGTGTGAAGGACAGTGGGGAGTTACTGAGGAAAGCAGAGCTCTGTCTGAGTGTGATGAAAAAGCAGAGCATTCATCCTATCAGAAGAATACTCAAATGAAACTATGTACAAGGAACAAGAAAGCATTAATTGAAATAAACTACCGTACTGTTCAGGACATGATGTAAACTCAGAAACAAAGGACAATAGGAAACATTCCCAAGTGCAAACAAATGCAAAATAAATAAATTAGAGAAAGAAGATTTTAAGACACCAGATTACCATGAAGCTGTTGTGTGTGTCATATCTCTGCTTCCATTTTGGCCTAGGGCCATTCTTCAGTGATGTGTATTGTGTATCTTCTCTTCCTGCTTCATGGAAGAGTTGAGATTTTAGGAAGGGACTAATCAGCAGTGTAAGGTTTACGTGCTGGTGGAGTTGAGGAGAGACTTTTGAGACAGGTTGCCCTGAATCTAAATTTCTACCTTGGGCTTCCCTGATGGCGCAGTGGTTAAGAATCCTCCTGCCAATGCAAGGGACACAGGTTCGAGCCCTGGTCGGGGAAGATTCCACATGCCGCGGAGCAACTAAGCCCGTGCACCACAGCTACTGAGCCTGCGCTCTAGAGCCCACGAGCCACACTGCTGAGCCCGCGTGTCACAACTACTGAAGCCCGCGCACCTAGAGCCCGTGCTCTGCAGCAAGAGAAGCCATCTCAATGAGAAGCCCACATACCACAACAAAGAGTAGCCCCCACTTGCTACGACTAGAGAAAGCCCGTGTGCAGCAACAAAGACCTGATGCAGCCAGTAAATAAATAAATAAATTTATTTATTTTTAAAAAATAAAATCTTAAATTTCTACCTTGCCAGTGACTCACTGTGTGATAGTAAGCAAGTTTTTCAACCTCTCTGAGTTTCCTCATCCATTAAAATAGAAATAATACTTTCCCTGAATTGCTGTGAGGATTCAGTAAAATAACATATGAATATAATATAAAACACTTGTAAGATATTCTGCTGTAGTCATAGGACGATCAGTATAAAGAACAATGAGGGTAAAATATGGGGATTAAATAAAGAAAAAAGGAGCCATTGAATGAGTGTCTGATAAAGATACATTGTATTAATTGCAGTCAGCCCTCTGTATCCGTGGGTTCCACAACTAAGGATCTAACCAACAACAGATCAAAAAATTGGGGGAAAAAAAATTACAGAAAGTTCCAAAAAGCAAAACTTGTATTTGCCTTGTGCTGGCAACTATTTGCATAGTATTTACATTGTATTAGGTATTACAAGTAATTTAGAGATGATTTAAAGT
This sequence comes from Stenella coeruleoalba, assembly GCF_951394435.1. NCBI lineage: Eukaryota > Metazoa > Chordata > Mammalia > Artiodactyla > Delphinidae > Stenella > Stenella coeruleoalba. The sequence goes on along the minus strand of NC_137155.1, from coordinate 87,848,284 downwards.
ATGGTTGGGGGGGAGGACATGTGTAAGTTATATGCAAATCCTATGCCATTTTATATAAGGGACTTGAGCATCCTCAGAATTTAGTATTGGTGGAGGGTCCTGGAACGAATCCCCTGTGAATACCCAGGAGTGACTGTGTTAATAATAGCATAGCATCAACGAACTCTTCTAATGAGGCTCTCATGGCAGCGTTAACTCAGCCATGTTGCATAACCTTATACATTTTAATTTACACATTTCATTTAATAAGCATATAAGTAGTAATAAGGCTAATTTAGATGCTTTTAAAATTAGACAGAAAATTAATGTAGCTTCTAGAACTTAGTTGAGTATATTGTGATTTTAAGATTTTTTAAAAATATATTTATTTATTTTATTTTTGACTGTGTTGGGTCTTCGTTGCTGTGCGCTGGCTTTCTCTAGTTGCAGCGAGCGGGGGCTACTCTTTGTCGCGGCGCGAAGGCTTCTCACTGCAGTGGCTTCTCTTGTTTCAGAGCACGGGCTCTAAGCGCATGGGTTTCAGTAGCTGAGGCTCAGTAGTTGTCGCTTGTGGGCTCTAAAGCGCAGGCTCAGTAGTTGTGGCTCACGGGCTTAGTTGCTCTGCGGCATGTGGAATCTTCCCGGAGCAGGGCTCAAACCCATGTCACCTGCATTGGCAGGTGGTTTCTTAACCACTGCACCAGGGAAGTCCTGATTTTAAGATTTTTAATCTCCAGTCATAAGCGTGACAATGCCAAAGCAAGATAATCATTTTTAAAATGTAGTTTTAAAAAAAAAAAGGTACTTTCTAGCATTAAAATATTGTTGCTTCTTGGTTTCTAAAATTACACCTGCACAGTACCTAGACCAAGTCTGGGTATTTATTTTTTTTAATTGTGATAAAATAAACATAACCTAAAATTATGACCATGTTCAGGTGTACAGTTCTGTGGCATTAAGTGCATTCACACTGTTCTCAAAGCATCACCACCATCCATCTCCAGAACTTTTTCATCTTTCCCATCCAAACTTTGTACCCATTAAACAATACCCTATTCTCCCCTCTTCCCAGCCCATGGGCAACCGCCATTCTAGTTTCTGATTCTGTGAATTCGACTACTCTAGGTACCTCATATAAGACGAATCATACAATACTTGTCCTTTTGTGACTGGTTTATTTTCACTTATCATAATATCAGTGTTCATCCATGTTGTAGCAGTTATCAAAACTTCCTTCTTTTTTAAGGTTAAATAATAGCCCCTTGTATGTGTAGACCACATTTTGTTTATCCACTCATCTGTTGGACACCTGGGTTGCTTCCACCTTTTGACTATTGTGAATAATGCTGCTATGAACATGGGTGTACAAATATTTCCAGTTCCTACATTCAATTATTCTGGAATTATACCCAGAAGTGGAATTGTTGGATCATATGATAATTCTGTGTTTACTTTTTGAGGGATCACCATAACGTTTCCACAGCAGCTGCACCATTTTACCTTCCCACCAAACAGTGCACAAGCTTTTCAATTTCCCCACATTCTCATCAATACTTGTTATTTTCATTTTTTTGATAATAGCCATTCTAACGGGTATGAAGTGGTATCTCATTTGGTTTTTATTTGCATTTCCATAGTGATTAATGATGTGGAACATCTTTTCATGTGCTTATTGGCCATTTATATATTTTCTTTGGAAAAATGTCTATTCAAGTCCTTGGTCCATTTTTTTTTTTTTTTTTTTTCTTGGTCCATTTTTTAAATAGATTTTTTGTTGTTGTTGGATTTTTAAAGTTCTTTATATATTGTGGATATGAATCCCTTCTCAGCTATTCATGTTTTGGTTTCATTTTATATGTATTTGGTTTTTTTACTGCATTATTTTAAAAACTGTCATCAGTCCACAAGTGACCAGGAAAAGTTGTTAATTATGTTCACAGTTGTTGGAGAGTCTCCTTACTTTGTTCATTTTTCAAACAGTGAAAGTATAAAAGAGAAAGTTTAAATCAGCATAATCCCAGAATTTTTTTTGTTGACAATGTTAGGAAACCTTGGTTATGGTTCAATCCTAAAGCTAGCCAATGCTTATGAAAATTCAGTCCATCTTCCTGAGTTCAGAGAGAACAAGGCATAAATATGACAGAGAAGAACACATCTCCCAATAAATACCATCTCTCTCAAAAAGATGATTATAAATTTAGGAAATATGCAGACAGGAGATTTGAATCTACTGTTTAAGTATAATATAAATAAGAGGCATTAAGTACTTTTTAAATGTAAAAGTCCCTGGTATCATTGCATAGTTGTAAATAAGTTCTGTAAAGCCATAAGGAAATATAGGAAGGAAATAGTATGTCAAGACTTCAAAAGGAAGGTGACCCTTTGATAGGAGTAAATACAGGCCAAATCATAAAATAGTAACTCCTACTAAAACATATGTTCTGTGTGGGCAGGGATACTTAATTTATTCACTCTTGTCTCTGAAGTACCTAGAACAGTACCTAGCACCTCATAGCAGGCGATCAATAAATACTTGTTGAATGAATGAATATACAGTAAAAAAAATGTTGGTGCACAAGGCAGAGTGAGATTGAGAGAGAAAAAACTACTGAGAAGGACCCAAGGAGAAAAAAATCACAAGCAAAATGAGAAGATACTTTAAACTGAATGAAAGTTAAGCATGTCTTACTCAATATTTTATAATAACCTACACTATTGGTGGGAATGTAAATTGCTGCAGCCACTATGGAGAGCAGTATGGAGGTTCCTCAAAAGACTGAAAATAGAGTTACCATATGATCCAGCAATCCCACTCTTGGGCATATATCCCAACAAAACTATAATTCAAAAAGATACACGCACCCCTATGTTCATAGCAGCACTATTTACAATAGCCAAGACATGGAAACAACCTAAATGTCCATCGACAGATGAATGGATAAAGAAGATGTGTTATATATATATATACAATGAATACTACTCAGCCATAAAAAGAATGAAATAATGCCATTTGCAGCAACATGGATGGACCTAGAGATTATCATACTAAGTGAAGTAAGTCAGAAAAAGAAAGATGAATATCATATGACACTCTTATATGTGGCATCTAAAAATTGATACAAATGAACTTATATTTACAAAACAGAGATAGACTCACAGACATAGAAGACAAACTTATGGTTATTAAAGCAGGTAGTGGGAGGGTGGGGAGATAAATTAGGAGTTTGGGAGTAACATATACACACTTATATATAAAATAGATAAACAACAAGGTCCTACTGTATAGCATGGGGAACTATACTCAATATCTTGTAATAACCTATAATGAAAAAGAATCTGAAAATGAATAATACATGTATAACTGAATCACATTGCTGTACACTTGAAACTAACTCAGTGTAAATTAACTATACCTTAATAAAAAAATAAAGAAAAAGAAAAGAAGAAAGGAAAAAAAGAAAAGGTACAAAATCCTTTCAACAACGAAAACCAGTCCAGGACCTGAACATAGATGTGAGTGGCAGTACTACCTACAATAATGCAGGGCGACATTTCTACTTAGGGCCAACCAAAAGAGGTTAGAGTAACAACACCTGCATCTGGGCCTCCCCAGAGGTCACTCCTGCAACAGGCCTTCTTGGCCTTCTTGACCTCTAACTCATCTCAGCATTTATCGCCCCTACCCCTAAACTGTTCACTGGTGGGTGACCTAATGGAGCTCTGGGAAGCATTTGCCTTTTTGCTGTTCTGGTAGGAAACTTGGATCAGTAGCAAGAGGAAAAATCCCCAGGGAGAAACCTCACTTGCAGGGGCTGCTGCTGGCCTCCTGGCTCCTGGGTGTTTCAGATCATGACTCTAATTTGCAGAGTCCTCATTTCATCCGCAACCCGATCAGTCTTGGACCTCTGCTGGAGGTGGAACTGCGTCCTTATAGCTAACCTTAATTTGCTGAATCTGAAATATGGAGCTGAGTAGCACAGTTAAACTTTGGGGCATAGGCCGTTAGCTGCACAGGTGACTCATTCTCTCATTCTGTCCTACCCAGAGTGAGAAAGACCACTGTTGCTCAACAGGGTGAAGGCAAGGTGAGGTTGAGGGCGGAGGCAGTTCAAGCAAGGTGCTACCCATCAGCTAGAGCCTGAGCAGAGACCGGGGGAAAAAACTGCGGCAAGGGAAGGCCCCCAGCAGGGTTTGGAGGATAATGGGAGACAGAGCCTGGGGCCATTGCCAGGAAATGTGAAAGCCAGGAAGTTGTTGCAGAGGGCAGCTGGCAGCCTAACCCTGAATCTAGAGGTGCTACTGATGCATCATCCCAAACTGGACTATCACAGTGTGATGCCAACTAGCATTAAGATGATTTGACTCTGATTTTGAAATTGCAAGCTGTCACACATTAGTAGATCTTGAAATCAATTTATTGGGCCTATGCCTCAATATTTTTTTACCGAAAAAAGATAGAATACAACAAAGTATCAGTGTCTCATGAGTAATAAGGGTATGTTCTGATTTGTAAAAATTTTGTTTCAGCTCTATTTTGCGTGGTGCAAACTAGGTCTCCATGTAAAATGTACTTCCGACTAGGGGTCATGCCAACAAAGTTTGCTAGCAATGGCTAATTCCCCTCGCTCTGATTTTTTGCAATCCCATCAAATAATCTATTGACTTGAATTTAGCTACCCATGTAAAAAGATGACATTAATCAATAAACACAAGAATTCAGTTGCCTGACTGTTTTATTTTTCATTGTGAATTAATAAATGGCATTTTGATTCTACCATTATCACTCTCTTGTGAATTTTTCTAGCATGAGTCAACTCCTTACTGCCCACATTCCACTGCGTAACTAATAAAACAGATTTCTAAGTCAACCAATGCGAGGACTCTGTATCAGAACAGGGTTATTTCAAAGCAATCACATCCTTACTGATCTTTTCCCTGCCCTCTGACCTGCCTCCCATCTATCTTCCACCCAGCAGCCAGGGTGATTTTTTAAAACATAAATCCAGTCATTGCAGCCCCTGCTTAGAACTTTTAAAGGTGTTTAACTGCATTAAGTTGAACCAAGTGAAATAGAAATCTAGCAGGACTCTGGGGGGCTCCTGGGCTCAGAAGCCTTTCTCTGTCCCCTGTTACTTGTTTATAGGGAATAGAATCCAGCCTCCATGACCTTCCCTGAGTCCCAAAGGGCAGATTGGAAGGGTTGCTAATCAGAGAATGGAGGGGATGCAGAGACACAGGAGGAGCAGCCAGAAACAATAGTGCAGCCTTGGGACAGGGTCCTGGTTCAGCCTCAAGGGATACACATAACAACATCTTTGAGCTCTTTACAGGACTAAAATCCCCAACAAATAGAAGATGTTATTATTCTTCATTCCAGAAGAAGACCACCTGAGGCCAGATTAAAGGAGTGCAGGCCCTGCACACACCCTAATCTTTATCAGCAATCCCGCCCTTGAACCATTGCTGTAAAACCCCTCACCAAATCTTCCCGGGTTGGGACACACAGTTTTGAGGGGCACGAGCCTGCTGTGTCCCCCTTTGCCTGACAAAGTAATAAAGCTATTCTTTTCTACTTCATCCAAAACTCTGTCTCCAAGATTCAGTAGGCACCGGTGCACAGAGGCTATGTTTTCAGCATCAAAATCACTGGTCAAAAGTGAAAATCAACAATTTTATGTTGATCAATCTAATAAAAATAAAACTGAGGGCTTCCCTGGTGGCACAGTGGTTGAGAGTCCGCCTGCCGATGCAGGGGACACGGGTTCGTGCCCCGGTTCGGGAAGATTCCACAAGCCGTGGAGCCGCTGGGCCTGTGAGCCATGGCCGCTGAGCCTGCGCGTCCGGAGCTTGCGCTCCGCAACGGGAGAGGCCACAATAGTAAGAGGCGCGCGTATCACAAAAAAAACCAAAAAACCGAAACTCCTCGCCTATAAGGACTTGTATGATCTGGATCCAATCTTGTCTCTTTGTTTTACGCATGTTCATATCTTCATCATGCGAGGTTTTCCTTTTTTTTTTTTTCTTTTGACAACCCACAATAAGAAATACATTTACATCATCATCCAGGATCCACATGTATATAAGAAAATGTAATGTGCTTCTGGCCTTGATTGCAACATTACTTTCTAAGAGAAGTTTTCTTTAACCAACTTATGTAAATGGATCCCACCTCATCCTTGATTCTCTATCATTGCATCCTATTAATTTTGTATAGTACTTAGCATAATCTGAAGTTCCACATTTACTTACTTACTTGTGAGAAAAAGTAGCCCCCTGATATCCAGGAGCTGGCCAGATATAATCACTTAGGCCTTGGTGTTGCTGTGAGTTGGCCCAGTGCTCGTAACTAGGTCTTGATGTTTTCCCACTGAATATAAACAATGTCACACAATATCAACAGCAGATAAAGGCACTCTGTGACCATGATGAATCAAGACCAAAATAAGACCACTCTGTAATCACATCTGAATAGGAGAGAAAATGATAACATTTTCCAAGCTATAAAATGCCAAATATCCTCCCTCCAGCTAATGTGAGTGACTGTCACTTCTTTCCCAGCTACAGTTTTAGCCTTACTCCAGTCTGCCCTCCCTATAGATAAGATAGATTGATATGATGAATCGTAGAATTATTCCTGCTTCGTGAAAGCACACAATCCAGACCAAACCTCTGTTTCCTTGAACCCTCCCCCAAATTACCCAAACAAAATCCAAATCTTTTAAGTCCTTTCTAAAACCTTCTTACTGAAACGCCCCTCGTTTCCCCATGGTGTTATTAATTCATTTGCAACAATGAGTTAATAAACTCAGCTTGTTCAGCGATACCTGTGTTCCTGGTATGTTATTCACCAATATATTCCCTGGGCTTTTCACAGTGCCTGGTACTTATGAGGTGCTTAATAAATATCTTAAATAAATAAATAAATGAGAATAATTTGTTAGTTTCCACCTTCCTGGGCAGAGGTGGGGGACCTGTCTGGGTGACTGGCTGACCTTCCCAGGACACTGTTCTGCATTGCTGTGTGACTTCTTAGCTGTTAGCTTTTGTTAAACTATTGGTGCTCTCTTCTCTGATCCTCTCTCCTACAAGACAGAGGGGTTTTCAATTCTTTTAAACATGTTCAAACCAAATTCTTCCACGATCTTGGCTTTCTGAGTTCTCAGTGCTTAAATATTCTCTGGATGGCAATAGGCAAAGCCCAGCTCTCACCTCTGGGTCTGCAGAGTGGTCCACAGCAATGCTCTTTCAGACAAGAATTTCTTTGACAAACCTCTCCTGACTCCCTCACTCACCCAACCTGGCTTCTAGTATAATAGTTTATCTCCGTGTTGAGGTTCACTGTTATGCATCCATAATTTTAAATTATTTTTTTCTGATTATAACAATAACACATGCTCATCACTGAGCATTTAGAAAACACAAACTAGTTCAAGGAATAAAAACTGAAATTAGCTGTAATCCCATCGTTAGAGATCTTGCTTTAATTCCAGCTGGACATATTGATATTAATATAAATTATTAATACTATGTATTTACATTGTTTCTTATGTGTAGTTTTTTTTTTTGGGCCGAGCAGGATCCTAGTTCCCCAACCAGGGATCAAACCCAGGCCCCCTGCAATGGGAGTGTAGAGTCCTTAACCACTGAACTGCCAGGGAAGTCCCTCTTATGTTCTTTATCATTAAATATTCTTCGAAATCACCATTTTCAACTTTGTCATTCTGCTCAGAGAACATTTATGTACTAAGAATTCAAAAGCCAGTGTATTAATCCAGTGCATGGATATACAGTCCTAAATTTATGTAGCTGAGCTTCTAATACTGAATATTTAGATTTCTTCTAATTTTTCATTGTTATAAATACTTTGATGAATATCTTTATGTATGAATCTTTGTCCATATTCTTTAGAAAGGTTTCCTAGCAGTAACATTATTAGTTTAACATGCAAGAATTCTTTAATGCTCTCAATAGATATTGCAAAATTGTTTTAAAGAATTTACTTTCCTTCCATAGAATGAACCTGATTCTCCAACCTTCACCCACACTAAGTACTATAACTTTTAAATATATGTTATTAGGTAGTTTTTTTTTAAGTGATATCTACTTTTAACTTGCATTTTTTATTGCTGGTCAAGTTCGGTAATTTGTTGAAATATATTTCTTTAGGAATCCAAATACTCTCCCTACCTTATGTTTAAAAACATAATTAAATAAATCATAATACCTTAAAAATAATGTCAGCTAGTCATTTTCTCACATAAACTATTTATTATAGGACCCCCGTAAATATGAAACAAAAAGGAAACAAGTCTGATACTGAGATAATATTTTAAATCAAAACTGTGGTGGAAAAGTCAGGATATGCAGTTGCCATATTTATATTCCATGTTGAATTCAGAATTATTGGTGGGGGAAGAAATTGCCAGGTCGTAATTTCAAGGGATGAGGATTTAGAAAAAGACTTCTATAAAATTTGCATATTTATTATGTGCTACTGGGTTAAGCTATGACTAAGATTAGAGACATGAGGGAAGAGAAGGAAGTGTATTCCAGACAGAAATACAACTCTGCCAAAGGTTCAAAAATACCCAGACATTTCCCCAGTGGTGTTTTGCAATTCTTCATATTTGCATTTTTCTCATTACAAAGACCCTAGCCTGCAGCCAGAGCTATTTTACCCCCTCAAAATTCTCTGAACAAAACTGCCTGGATCCAGATCTCTATTTTTACCCTCCCATGAAACTCTTTTTGAATAAATCACTTGATCTAAGTGTGTGAAATACACTCTGAGCTCTGAATAGCTTCAATTATATTACACTCTATTCAGGTAAATTCAATCCAACAAACATTTATTGAGAACACACCATGAAAAACAAACAAAAATAGAGATCTGTTGGAATAACAGATATATCAACACATAACTTCAATACACCATGACTCTCTATGTGATACAGATGGAAATAAAGGACCATAGAAATACAGATAAGGGACAGAAAGAAAAACTCCTCTTACCTCTTTTCCTTTTGTTGAATGGGCAGTTCAAAGGTTTTTCAGGAAGTAAAGGAGAGAGAGAAGAAAGAGAACGGGGTAAAAAAGAAGAAAACAATTTTAGTTTCTTTCCCATACCCACAAACCTACCTCTCTCGCAATTTAAACCCTAGTTAGGCCTCTGAGATTGATCTGGAATTGATATAAGTAGCCAAAGCTTTGGGGCAGATGGCTGAGGATTTATTGGGCAACATGAATGGGCCACAGGAGTGACCAGCTATGTGGAAAACTAGATCAGATATTCTAAGAGGTATATTCATGTGGTTGTATTTCTAATTTTCTTACCACTTGGTTGAGATATGATTCATATGTAAAAAGCTGTACATATTTAATGTATACAACTTGATGAGTTTGGGTTAAGTATATACCTGTGAAACCACCACTATCAAAGCCATAAATATATCCCACATTTTCCTCCCACCTCCCTCATTAGTATTATTATTGTTATTTGTGTGTCTATGTGTGTATGTGATAAGAACACTTAAGGATTATCCTCTTAGAAAAATACGGAGCTGGAGGAATCAGGCTCCCAGACTTCAGACTATACTACAAAGCTACAGTAATCAAGACAATATGGTACTGGCACAAAAACAGAAATATAGATCAATGAAACAGGATAGAAAGCCCAGAGAGAAACCCACACACCTATGGTCAACTAATCTATGACAAAGGAGACAAGGATATACAATGGAGAAAAGACAGTCTCTTCAATAAGTGGTGCTGGAAAAACTGGACAGCTACATGTAAAAGAATGAAATTAGAATACTCCCTAACACCATGCACAAAAATAAACTCAAAGTGGATTAGAGACCTAAACGTAAGACCAGACACTATAAAACTCTTAGAGGAAAACATAGGAAGAACACTCTTTGACATAAATCACAGCAAGGTCTTTTTTGATCCACCTCCTAGAGTAATGGAAATAAAACCAAAAATAAACAAATGGGACCTAATGAAACTTCAAAGCTTTTGCACAGCAAAGGAAATAATAAACAAGACAAAAAGACAACCCTCAGCATGGGAGAAAATATTTGCAAACAAATCAATGAACAAAGGATTAATCTCCAAAATATATAAACAGCTCATGCAGCTCAATATTAAAAAAAACAAACAACACAATCCAAAAATGGGCAGAAAACCTAAATAGACATTTCTCCAAAGAAGACAGACAGATGGCCAAGGAGCACATGAAAAGCTGCTCAACATCACTAATTATTAGAGAAATGCAAATCAAAACTACAGTGAGGTGCCACTTCACACCAGTTAGAATGAGCATCATCAGAAAATCTACAAACAACAAATGCTGGAGAGGGTGTGGAGAAAAGGGAACCCTCTTGCACTGTTGGTGGGAATGTAAATTGACACAGCCACTCTGGAGAACAGTATGGAGGTTCCTTAAAAAACTAAGAATAGAATTACCATATGACCCAGCAATCCCACTACTGGGCATATACCCTGAGAAAACCCTAATTCAAAAAGACACATGCACCCCAATGTTCATTGCAGCACTTTTTACAATAGGCAGGTCATGGAAGCAACCTAAATGCCCATCGACAGACGAATGGATAAAGAAGGTGTGGTACATATATACAACGGAATATTACTCAGCCATAAAAAGGAATGAAATTGGGTCATTTGTAGAGACGTGGATGAATCTAGAGACTGTCATACAAAGTGAAGTAAGTCAGAAAGAGAAAAACAAATATCGTATATTAACGCATATATGTGGAACCTAGAAAAATGGTGAAGATGAACCGGTTTGCAGGGCAGCAATTGAGACACAGATGTAGAGAACAAACGTATGGACACCAAGGGGGGAATGTAGCGGGGGTGGTGGTGGTGATGGGATGAATTGGGAGATTGGGATTGACATATATACACTAATATGTATAAAATAGGTAACTAATAAGAACCTGCTGTATAAAAAATAAACAAAATTCAAAAATTAAAAAAAAAAAAGAATTACCCTCTTAGCAAATTTTAACTAATCAGTAGTTACCTATAGGCACTATTCTGTATAGCAGATCTCCAGAACTTAATTATCTCACATAATTGAAACTTCGTACCCTTCAACCATTACCTCCTCATCCCCCTGTCCCCCCAGCTCCCGGCAATCACTTCTACTCTCTGCTTCTATGAGCTTGACTATTTTAGATTCTACATATACGGGAGATCAGCTGTATTTCTAATTGAATGGATCTTTACAGGTTACAAAGTCCTCCTTCCTTCCTATGTATTCTCATCTGTCCTCGTAACAACTCGGTAAATGAGGAGGTATTTTTAAAATTTATTTTATTTATTTATTTATTTTTGGCTGTGTTGGGTCTTTGTTGCTGCGCGTGGGCTTTCTCTAGTTGCGGTGAGTGGGGGCTACTCTTCGTTGCAGTGCGCGGGCTTCTCATTGCAGTGGCTTCTCTCATTGCAGAGCACGGGCTCTAGGCGCGTGGGCTTCAGTAGTTGCCGCATGCGGGCTCAGTAGTTATGGCACACGGGCTTAGTTGCTCTGCAGCATGTGGGATCTTCCCTGATCAGGGCTCAAACCCGTGTCCCCTGCATTGGCAGGCAGATTCTCAACCACTGCGCCACCAGGGAAGCCCAAATGAGGAGTTATTATTCTCCAGTTTTACAGATGAGTAAACTGAAGATCAGACAAATTAGGTGACTTGCCCAAGACCAGAAAGTCTTGCCATCCAGAAAGTGGCACAGCCAGGCATGAAACCTAAGTCTTCTGACTGCAAGTTGAGTGCTCTTTCAAGAAGCGGAAAGCCAAAATACATTAGAAGGCATGCTGGTATTATCCATGCATGCAATGGCTCCAGCTTCTAGCATTTTAAAGATCCCTTTTAAAACCTGTACTAAAAGCTGGACTTCAAGGACTTCCCTGGTAGTCCAGTGGTTAAGACTTTGCTTTCCAATGCAGCAGGTGCGGGTTCGATCCCTGGCTGGGGAGCTGAGGTCCCACATGCCTCAGGCAAAAAAAAAGAAACTAACAAACGTAAAACAGAAGTAAAATTGTAACAAATTCAATAAAGACTTTAAAAATGGTCCACATCAAAAAAAAAGAGAAAAACTTAAAAAAAAAAAGCTAGACTTCAAAGGGGAGGAAGTAAGGAGGAAGTTTTTAGTTATACCACGGATTTAGGCAAAAGATGCAGGAAAAACATAACACTCTAAAATGCTCTAAAATTTTCACCTGTCTCATAAAAGGAGAGGTAAAGCTGAAGAAGAGAGCTAGATAAGATCAACTACAACAGAGACTTCCCTGGTGGCACAGTAGTTAAGAATCTGCCTGCCACTGCGGGAGACACAGGCTCGAGCCCTGGTCCAGGAAGATCCGACATGCCACAGAGCAACTAAGCCCATGCTCTGCAACACGAGGAGCCACTGCAATGAGAAGCCTGCCCGCAACTAGAGAAAAGAAAGCCCACGCGCAGCAAGAAAGACCCAATGCGGCCAAAACTAAAGAAATGTATATTTTTAAAAAAAAGATCAACTACGACAGTATTATCATATTATCATCCTACTTTCAATTATTACTTATTATTAAGTAATAATACTAATACTCAAGTAATACTCATTATTAAGACACTTAAAATGTACTTACAATATTCCAGGTACTGTTTAAGTATCTTAGATGTGTAAACTCATTGAATCCGCACTACAACTCTAAGAGGCAGGTACAATTATGATTCCCATTTTGTAGATGAGGAACCTGAGGTACAGAGAGGTTAAGTAAGTTGCTCAAGGGCACATAAGCAGTAAGCGACAGAGATCCATGATACAGACCAAGAAAGCTGGGCTTCTCAGGGCCACTTAACCACTATACTGTACTGCCCCTCTGGTGCCTGCAAAGCTCCTCCCAAGAACAGCCAGACTTCCATTTGACATAGGCTAGGGATGTTCCTCCACACTGTGCTCCCATAATGCCTTATACATTCCTGGTCAAAATATTCCTCACATTTTCTGTTATCACGAGTTTAATTGTGTCTTTCTCCGTCGTCTTAAAGTTAAGGCGGCAGATTCTGTGACTGTCTTATTAACCACTGTAACCCAAGCATCAGGCTCAATGCCTGGACCATAGTAGTTGCTCAATGCATATTTGTTAAACTATTGAGTTAAATTAATCTAACAAGCACTTCTATAATGTTTACTATGGGCCAGGCACTGTTCAAAGAGCAAATGTTAAACACCCTATGAAGCACTATGTACTATTTTACAGATAAGGAAACTGAGGCACAGAGAAGTTGAATGATTGGAACAAGGTCACACACTAGCAATAAGTAACAAAGTGAAGATTAAAAGTCAGGCAGTCTGACTCCAGAGTCCACATTACTACTAAACTGAATAAATACATAAATGAATGAATGAAACATCTATCTGTATGCACTATGTAATCTGGGACTGCTGTTCCTTAGGCTTTTGTGGTCAATTAGCTTTCCTAGTGGCTTCTTGATGGCTCACACTTATTTTTCACTGGCCTCCCCCAGTGGAAAGATGATGAACATTACGATTGTAACTTGGCTGAGTAAAGTACCAGATATTTCTGTCTCAGTTACACTGCTTTTTATTTAGTCTCTACAAATGTCCCAAGGTGGAAATAGTTGTCTAAATTTTTGGAAAAGAACTAAAGAACTGGATTTTCATAGCATTGCTAGATGTCAGTAGAGTGCCAAATGGGGAAAAAAGGCTAAAAGAATGATTTTATTTCCAAACATGCAGCATTATTTTGCTGAAATCCCTCAGGTCCCAAGTAAATTTTGTGATAAAATGTTGAAACAAAATTAAATATACATATTTAAAATATTCAAACAGATTTCTATGACATTTTCTGCAGTTTATTACTTATTTGATTTGTCCTACAAAAGCTTGTGCCATGAAAATAGGATCCGGGTTTCTTAGAAATTATTTAATACCTACTGGAATATTGGGAGGAATAAAAGGCATAGTTTGGAAGTAAATGTGCCTGAACATAAAAAAAATTTTTTTTAATTCTTGAGTCTCTTTACTGGTATTTCAAGGACTTGGAATGAGAAAATCATACAGAACTGTGTTCTCAGTGATGGAGCAAGAGTTATTATAGTCAAGTTTATATTTTCTCCCACTTTATTCTCATCAGAATATGAAACCTGTTTGCAGCATATGGGCCACTTCAGTGTGTAGCACTGGCCCTGGTATCCCCACAGGTGTTCAATTAATACTTGTTGAAGAGAGAGTAACATAGAAGGTTAGATATCCAACTCCTGTGTTCTAGAATGGCTCTTCCAAAATGCAGATCAGCTTCTCCAAAGAGATAAAAGTGAAACCCCAAATCCTGTTTTCCCCAAAGTTTTTGTGGCAATCAAACCCAAATGCGAAATCAGAAACCATGAACCCAAAGTCTTTAAATGGAGTTGTTTCTCAAGGTCTTTCAGATGAATCATAAATTATTACGGTTTTTGTCTCTGTGTCTGAATTTTTCCCCAAGTAGAAATAATTTATTTTATTTTGGTACCACATTGAGCATGAAATGAAAAGAATCTCTCCCTCTCACCTCTTTCCCCAGGCAACAGATTCCTTCTCCAGAGGGAATTACTATTACTAGTTTTTTATATATCCTTCTGAAGACATTCTTTGCACATACATAAAATGTTTTTTCACAAATGATAATATACCATACACATACTTCTTGTCTCTCTTTTTCACATAGCAGGACGTGATGGACATGGCTCCACACCAGCACATATGGATCTATATCATTCTTTACATGAACTACACAGAGTTCCACTATATGAATATACTATAATTTCTTTAGCCAGTCAACTATCATTGGACATTTAGAATTTTTATAAGCAATTACCAGCTATTATAAACAATACTGAAAAGAATGTACCTAAACATACAGACCACAGGTATTTCAGAGGGAAAATAATATTAGGTAAACACAGGAAAAAAAGGCTCTTTGAAATCCTTTTAGGGGTACTTATTTTCAAATTTTAAAAAAAGGAAAAAAATTTAAATCTCCAGTAATTTAGTAGGACAATGAAGTATAATAGAAATTAGAGGTTTGTAACATGCCGAAGAAAACTGGATTTTTTTGGAATGAATGTCCTCTTTATGAATAGGTTGGTTTAAGAGTTAAGTGAAGGGCTTCCCTGGAGGCGCAGTGGTTGAGAGTCCGCCTGCCGATGCAGGGGACACGGGTTCGTGCCCCGGTCCGGGAAGATTCCACATGCCGCGGAGCAGCTGGGCCCGTGAGCCATGGCCGCTGAGCCTGTGCGTCTGGAGCCTGTGCTCTGCAACGGGAGAAGCCACAGCAGTGAGAGGGCCACGTACAGCAAAAAAAAAAAAAAAAAAAAAAAAGAGTTAAGTGAAGTGTTTGGATAGCAGCACAAGATGGTTGAAGAGAAACAACTTTAGCTACATGTGTGCAGATTTTTCCATTGTACAAAAGCCTTAAAGCTGGAAAAGGTATAAAACATGGGGCTACAAGTTTGAAATGATTAAGCCTGGGAGAAGGGTCTTAGTCATGAAAACAAAGTAGAATGAATAGGTTCAAATAGTTTTGCAGAGAAGCATGGCAAAGGGAAAGGCAGAGAACATGAGCAAGAGAGTTATAATGGAACTAAGGGCAAGTCTTGAGTTGAAAAGAAAGGCTAACTATCCAGAGGATGGCTATACAATGATCAGTCCAAATAGGGTCAGCATGAAATCTATGGAAGCCTCTTTGCCAAAGTGATTTTGCATCTCCATGACCGATCCTGATTCTTTCAACTTGGAGGAGTATCAGCCAGGGGAAGCCAGTGGCAACAAAGCAAAAATACCAATCAATATGCCACCAAGTTTTGCCTGAGTATCTGGACAGCTAAAGACCATGCATGTGACCTAGGGTCCGCAATTAGATGCTCTTTCTAGGACTCTGAGTGATGCAAGGAGGAAGGGTTAGTCAGATTTGCTTGTGGCAGTATGCAACAGAGGCAACAGCACAATGGTGATGGATGCGATGCCCGTGACATTTGTGCTCTTAACCAGACTGCTTCAGCTGCCAGCCCCCTGGTTCCTGCCTGTTTTCTGCATTTCCAAGCCAGCTGAGTGAGTCATCCAATGTCCTTCTAATACATTTATTTTCCACTTTTGTTAGCCAGGACCCATCACTGTTCTTTGTCTTCAAGAACCCCAACTGATACAGCGAACGTGAAGTGATTGGGGCCAGCCTCTGAAAGAAATAAGGACAAGGACAGAGATCCCCAGAACTGGGTCCTAAAAGGGAAAACCTCTGACACTGGCCTATAGACTTGGTCTCAACATGCAAGGCCAGAAAAGTAAAAAGCAGGGCAAAGGTACATAAGGGCTGCACTGGTCTCTGGGGATTAGATAACACTCCTTCCTTCCGATGAGGTTATTAAGACTATTGGAGGATAAATGTCTGAATGCTCTTCTCTCCAGCAAATGGGAGCTGGTTGCATGCAGGAGAGGGGAAGGGCAGAGTGAAGAGGAAATTGATGAAGATATCCAGGGTAAAACTGCAGATCCCAAATCCAATTGTTCAAGGGGAGCTTGGTGGAAGGCGGCAAAGGATCTATAACTTGGAAACAGTAAGACACTATGAGGAGGCTGAGTGATTCTTTGTGAAACTAGTACAGAGGGAGTTGAGCCCTTGAACTCATTTGCTTTCCTCGCTGCCATGTCCTCAGTGGTGCCTGGTACATTGTAGGTCCTCAATAAGTATTTGTTGAATGAATGAAAGAATCGTTAAAATTGGACACCCACCGTTAGTTGGGGCTTTATCAGGGCACCTCATGTAGGTAGGATGGGATAATATTTGTGGTTTCAATCTAGACCTGTCTGATTCCGAAGTCCAAATTCTTAATCATTGGTATATATTATTTACTTGGACTCCAGCAGCAGTAATTGCTCAGGGTTTTGCCACCTGCCAAGCCACGTGAAGTCTCCCATCATGGCTACTAGTGCTCACCAAGCTGTCACTTGCCGTAGTTGCCATCGCCTCCCTCTCTGAGCATCATCATGGAAGATATGCTGGATTTTTCAAGGTGCCCAAGATCTTCTGCATTCTGGGCAAATGTGCTTTGGATGTCATACTTTATGAATGAGTATTAATGACATGATATGCTCGTATATCAATGTCTCACAGAGATTTTAGGGACACTGCTCTTTCAGAGTTGACTCAGCTCACACTTCCTCCTCTCCCTGGTGCATACACCTGCACTTGGGTGCCCACATTACTCAGATATGAGTTTATGGAGGGGGCTGAACTGGGACACAAATCTGAGTAACACACATGAGTCAGTATCATCCCCTGTTCCTCCAATGACTAAGGCTCTGTTACAATCCTGTATACCAGGTTCTCCCCTGGAGACTCATGTCTCTCAGGAGATTTTTGGGGATCTTCTACAGGTGGAATTCTGGTGGCCATCCCTCGGTCTCCCAGAGGCCTCATACTTGTATGAATCCTAGCAGTAGATACAAACGAGATTCTCCTTGGGGTCCTTCTTGGACAAAATTAGCAGTTTCAATCACATATAATAAATTCTCTTTAAACTTCCATGCAATAAAATCAATAAGATGAAAAAAATTTTAAATCAAGTTTCCATTTTATATGAAAATATGTAAAAAGCAAAATGATAGTTATAGAAAGCAGGTCTGCAGTTGTTCGAGAATTGCATAGGAGGAGAGGATTGACTGCAAAGGGGTAAGAGGAAACCTATTAGGGTGAGGGCACTGTCCTATATCATGATCCTGCTGGGGGTTATATGATTGTATACCTGTTGTATGAGTTTAGAGTCCTTCAGAAGCAGACCCAGAGGTAAGAACTTGGGTGAAATTAGTCATGTGGGAGATGGTTCCAGGAAGTGCAGAAGTACAGGAGAAGTATGGAAAGTAAGAGAGGAAAGAGAGAAAAAGTGCACATTAATGATCAGTTTACCATAGTGGGCAACTGGTGCTCAATCCTGCTTTGTTTTGACTTGAGGTATATTCCATAATCTCTCAGTGTTTCTTAGACATTTTAATTTAAACATTACCTTTAGGATTAATTTAATTAACGTTAGTTTCCTCCAGCGGATTTTTGTTTTCTTCTACCAAGTACCTGATGGTACGAGAAGTCAAGGGCAAGACTGGGTTACTGAGATAACCCACTGAAGGGTACCTACCCTTACTTTTTGAAGTAGGGCATTTCAGGGCCCCAGCCAAGGGCAGAGAGTCTCCACCTTCAGATGTGTTGAATTCCAACCCCTGTTCCTTAAACCCCAGGTGTCCATGAAGCTACTCCACTTTTCAGCTGTTCCCCTCAGATTAGCAAATGGCACCAGGGTAAAATCAGTAGCTCTTTAGCATATTTAACAAGAGGGGGATCTTTTTTAAAAATTTTATTTAATTATTTTTTTTGGCTGCATCAGGTTTTAGTTACAGCACGCGGGGTCTTTGTGGAGGCATGTGGGATCTTTCGTTGCGGTGTGTTGTGTGGGTCTTCTCTAGTTGTGGCACATGGGCTCCAGGGCGCATGGGCTCTGTAGTTTGCGGCACGTGAGCTCTTTCATTGAGGCGCATGGGCTCAGTAGTTGTGGCTCATGGGCTTAGTTGACCCACGACATGTGGGATCTTAGTTCCCCGACCAGGGATTGAACCTGCATCCCCTGCATTGGAAGGTGGATTCTTTACCCCTGGACCACCAGTTATGTCTTTGATGCTTTTTAGTAAATGCTTCTGGTATTTATCCAACTTTTTTTCAGTTGCCTTTAGTGAAGGGATAAAGAGACTCATATCTAATGAGGCCCCAAAAGCCAGGAAGTGGAGTGAAGAGAGGCAAATCTGGACGGTCCTAGAGGTTCATTCCTGTCCCTCTTGCAGTATTGTGGTAGATTAGATTACTGTTCAGCAAATATTCATTCCACCCAATAAGAGGAGTCTACTTCCCAGCCCTTTTTTGTTTTGTTTTTAGCAGAGCAGCATGTAGGATCTTAGTTCCCAGACCAGGGATCCAACTTGCACCCCCTGTATTGGAAGGGTGGAGTCTTAACCACTGGACTGCCAGGGAAGTCCCTTTCCCAGCTCTTTTGATGTTGAACTTGGCTGTGTGACTTGCTTTGACTACCGAGATGTTGTCAAATGTGTTTGCACATTTGGACTTGCCCTCCTGCATCCCCAATTGCCATGAGAACTTTCCTCAGGAAGCTGCTGCCCCTTCAGCCTGGGCCCCAGAATGAACACACATGAAAGCAGTCCTGAGCCCAGCCTACAGAAGAGCCAACCCCAAGTGGACTTGCAGCTGAAAGCAGAGCCACCCAGATGAGCTCAGTTTAGATACATTGACCCCAAGCTGACCTATAGTTGTATGAGAGAAAACAAATGATAAGTCTTTTAAGTCACTGCATTTGTGGGTGGGGTCTTTTACACAGCACTTTTGCTGCAATAGATAATCATACAGGTAGTCTAACACGAAGCTGGCTCAGCAGATGCAAGTTATCGCAACAGATTTAAAAAAAGGCTATTATCGGAATCTGAGCTCCAGAAGCTTTACTTTTCTAACAGGTCATTCCCCAACCAGGAGGTTCTCATTGTTACATAATTGCCTAGATGCCCCCCATTTCCCATTTTGTATAAGTAGTTAAAACATCAGAGGAGTGTGGTCCATCACCTGGAAAACTCCTTTTCGGGGTATACCCACTCTATTTATGCCAGGCTTAAGCATGTGCCTGTGCGGGATAATGAGGAATAATGCTCGTGCTGCATCTCCAGAATGTTTTCCCCACTAAATCTTATTTTGTATTTATACTACACAGAACTAGGAGTGTGTGTGGGCCTCTGCTCGCTTTGCACAGTAAGGGGAAAGGTTGGTCAGAATCATCTTGTATGCTGTTACCAAAAACCAGAAATCCCAATCTCTCTGTTGAAAACCAATCACCCAAATTTAACAAATACCACTATTTTGTCATGTGCATTTTTTGCAGTTTCATATTGATATTGTTGATATATAGGAATGCTGCTGATTTTTGTATGTTGATATTGTATTCAACGACCTTGCTGAATCCTCTTTAGTTTTCATTGTTCATATATTCTCTTGAATTTTCTATGCTGACAATCATAATATTTGTATATAATGAGAGGGTTTTCTTCCTTTTTCTTCCTAGTTCTTATATCTCTTGTTTCATTTTGACGTCTTTTTGCATTGGCTAGACCCCCCAGTATGATGCTGGATGGTAACTATGATAACATGACATCCTTGCTGTGTTTTAAAGAAAATGCTTTAAAAATTCCACTATTATGTGTAATGTTTGCTGTAGGTTTTTAGTGGATTAAGGAAGTTCTTTTTTATTCCTGTTTTGCTAAAGTATATATTTTAATAATTGAACATTGTCTTTTATTGAGAGCTTTTTCTGCAACTATTAGAATGATCATATGTATTTTCTATTTTAATCTGTCGATGCGGTAAATTATACTGCATTTATCTCCATAAGTGAAGGAGTTGAATAAGAGAGGCATTATCGATTTCTTGAATGATTGGCAAAATAAGCCTGTAAAATTATTCAGATTTGGTGCCTTTCAGCAAGGGAAACCTGATTACTATTCAATTTTTTCATGAATATGTCCCTGAATAATATAATTGTTTTCACCGTGAAAGAAATCACACAAAGGCGAGTACAAAATGCATTTGCATCTCTTAAAAATAATGGTAACATGAACACCTGTAGGTCTACAAGATAGATTAAGAAATAGCATCAGTTCTTTAGAAGTTCCCTGTGCAACCCTCCAAGGTCATGTCCCTTTTTCTCCGTGTAGGGATAACCATGTCCTGAATTTTGTATAAAACATATTCTTATTTTTCTTTGTAATTTTAACTCTACCTATGTATCCCTGGATAATATTATTTAGTTCTGCCTATTTTTGAACTTCATATAAAATGTATCATACTGTTATATATTCATCTGTGATTTTCTTCCTTTGCCCTATATCTTGTTTTTGAAATTCATTCTTTGAAATTGAAATGTATACCTGTAGTTATTCCTTTTTTTTTTTTTGCAGTATAGTAATACACTGTATTAAATTACTCAATTTATCCATTTTACTATTGATTTACATTTGAGTTATTTCCAGTGCTCTTTAAAAAATTAATTAATTTTATCTGATTATTTATTTTTGGCCGCTATTTTCAGCAAAGAACTTGCCAGCCAGCTACTTATCTTGGTAAAAAAACTTTTATTGGAACCAGGGCCAGAATTAGTGGGAGGAAAGTGAGGCAGGGTTGTGTAAAACTCAGGGTCAGATTTTGTCTTTATTTTACATTTTAATATTTTGTTCATCATGGATTTGTTTTGCATTAATGTTGATTTTTAAAAAGTGTTCTATCAAAATGTTATTTACCTTGATGACTGCATCTTTGAGTGCTTGCTTAAATTTTGTGCCCAAGGCAAGTGTCTCCCTCACCTCATCCTAGTTCCAACCCTGCCATAGTCTAAACTACTTATTATCTCCAGGCGGCACTTTTGCAATTGCTTCCTAACTTGTCTCTCCACTTGTATATTTGCCACCCATCTTTGATCCATTCTCCATGTGGCTGCCCCCCTTGATCTTTTGAAAAGACAAATTGATTATGTCACTTCTCTTTTTCAAACCATTCAGTTGTCTCTCTCTCTTTTTTTTAATTAATTAACTTATTTTTGGCTGCCTTGGCTCTTCGTTGCTGCTTGCGGGCTTTCTCTAGCTGCAGAGACCCGGGGCTACTCTTTGTTGTGGTGCGCGGGCTTCGCATTGCGGTGGCTTCTCTTTGCTGAGGAGCATGGGCTCAGGCCCGCGGGCTTCAGTAGTTGTGGTGCACGGGCTTAGTCGCTCCGTGGCATGTGGGATCTTCCTGCACCAGGGGTCGAACCCGTGTCCCCTGCATTGGCAGGCAGATTCTTTAACCCCTGTGCCACCAGGGAAGTCCCCAATTGTCTCTTAATCTAGAACAAAATCCAAATTCCATATAAAACCCTTCTTCGTCTGGATTTTACCTTCTTCCCTAACTTCATCTCCTACCACTCTTTTGCACAGGCTCCGGACGCGCAGGCTCAGCGGCCATGGCTCACAGGCCCAGCCGCGGATGTGGGAGCTTCCCAGACTGGGGCGCGAACCCGCATCCCCTGCATCGGCAGGCAGACTCTCAACCACCGCGCCACCAGGGAAGCCCCTCCTACCACTCTTTGAATGTCACAACTTCACTGGTTAACTTTCCATTCCTGGAATATGCTAAATTCATTCCTGCATTGGGATCTTAGCCCAGGCCATTCTTTAAATGGGTGATCCCTTCCAATTTCATATTGTCATCTCTTTAGAGAGGCTGTCTAAAGTAAATTCTTTCCTGATATATCTATTACTCTGTTCTTTTTCCTTCTTAATCCAACAAATAAGTAGAGTTTTACTTGCTTATTATTTAACTTATATTCTGTGTTTTCTTTTAAACCCTAAGATCTTTGAAGGAGCTTAGTGCTTTGCTCACTTACATATACCCAATATTTAGCACTCAAATACTAAATAATTAAAACTAGAAAAGATAAATAATAACAATAAAACTCCAAGCAAATGGATTTTTGGAAAAAAAGCCTCACATATAAAGTGGCATTAATATTCATTAATATTAAAGCAATCTGGTCATAACAAGGATCATAAAACTGATCATTTCCTTTGGCCCAGTAGGTCTACATTTGAGACTATATCCTAAGAATATAACTTGAAATTTTTATTTATTTAAAATATCCATATATTAATAATTTGTGAAGGTTGGAAAAATGGGAAACAACCCCTGCTTTCATTCTCCTTCTCCAGCCTACATTTGAGACTATATCCTAAGAATATAACTTGAAATTTTTATTTATTTAAAATATCCATATATTAATAATTTGTGAAGGTTGGAAAAATGGGAAACAACCCCTGCTTTCATTCTCCTTCTCCAGCCTAGATAAGCCAAACTGTAAGTTGTTTCTTTGGCAGAACGCAAGCAGAAAAGCATTATTAGAGAAAAACCACTAAGTTGGGCAAAATATAATCAGCATGACTTTAAGTTCACCAGTCTCAGATGGGCAATCATTATTTCCCTGAAATGCTGTTGTTTTTCTGATGAAGCTGTTCTTCTCTCTACAGATGCTATTTTAATAGTCACCATTCTCCTTGGACCAAAGAAGCCACCATCTACAAGGCCATTTAAGTCAGAAAACATGAGAGCTATTCATGGGAACGCCTCCTCCTTATCTATTACATCACCAAGTCCTATTGTTTCAACCTCAGGAAATATCTCTTGAACTCATCACCTCTCTTCTATCTTCACTGCCACCACAATCAGAACCAAGAATATTCTCTTAATTAGTTGCTCCATTTTCATTCTTGCTTTACTCCTATCCATTCACCACACAGCAGAGTGACCTATTTTTTAATGTATCAAACTAATTCATACACATAATAGATCCATATAGCAATTCATAAAGACAAAGTTGTATACTCCCTCCACCCCTTTCCAACTGCAGTCCCCCCAAGTAAGCAATCACACACAAAATTTTGATGTGTTCGTATTCTCCCATTCTTTTTTCTGTGCTATACATAAACATTGATTGATTCTTTTTTATTTCTAAAAAAATGGGTAACATTATACACAATATATCATGTTATAACTTACTTATTTATTCTTTACCTAAAAACATGTCATGGACATTCTTTCAGGTCAATATATAGTTCTTTCCCTTTCTCTTTTTCATATAGCTATGTATTATTCCAGAGAATGGAAGTACAAAAATCAAGTTAATAACTTCCTCAGTGATGAACATTCAGTAGCATGTTCTTCTAAAAATGTAAATGAGATCATGCCTCTTTCTTCAAAGGCTTTCCTTTTCCCATGGAAGAAGATCCACTTTTCCTACCATGGCCTGCAAGGCTCTGGAATGATATGGCCCTTGCCTCTATTTAATCCACCTTACACCCCACCTCCACTTGCTTACCATAACTCACACTAACATTCTAGTAAGGTTTTTTCCACTTCATTCATAATCCCTGCATATTTTCTACTCTTAACCTGTAAAGATCTTCCCTGACTATCCTCCTCTTGCTCACCAATCTAAATTAGGTTCCCCTCAAAATAATTCCATTTGCAGCAACAAGGATGCAACTAGAGATTATCATACTAAGTAAGTCAGAAAGACAGGGACAAATACCATATGATATCACTTATATGTGAATCCAGAATACGGCACAAATGAACCTATCTACAGGGCAGAGATAGACTCACAGACATGGAGATTGGACTTGTGGTTGTTGCGGGGTAGGGAGAGGGATGGACTGGGAGTTTGGGGTTGGGAGAGGCAAACTATAAAAAAAGAAAAAAGAAAACAAATTAGGTTCCCCTCTTAAACAGTCTCATAACATCTTGTAAACACCTTCACAGTACTCATCACCAGTTATAATAATCTATAAGAAATTATATGTATATACTTTATTTATTTATTTATTTATGGTTGCATTGGGTCTTCGTTGCTGCGTGCGGGCTTCCTCTAGTTGCGGGAGCTACTCTTCGTTGTGGTGCGTGGGCTTCTCACTGTGGTGGCTTCTCCTGTTGTGGAGCTCGGGCTGTAGGTGCACGGGCTTCAATAGTTATGGCTCGCGGGCTCTAGAGCGCAGGATCAGTAGTTGTGGCACACGGGCTTAGTTGCTCCACGGCATGTGGGATCTTCCCGGACCAGGGCTTGAACCCATGTCCCCTGCATTGGCAGGCGGATTCTTAACCACTGCGCCACCAGGGAAGGCTCACTTGTATTTATTTAAATGTCTGATGATTTCTTCTCTGCCTCCTCCACGAGGCACCCTGCTCTATGAGGACAGAGACAGTGTTTTGCTGTACCACCATCACCTAGCACAATACTCAAAGGTAAAAAACATTTATGGAGTGAATAAATGGTATGTCCTACACCGAGGAAACATTAGGCAGCTAGAATTGCATATTAATTAACCTTTTAAATGATATGTGTTACATGGATGTCTATGAAATTACACATACAACATACACACATATATATATGAAAAATTTGTAAAACAGTGTAAAAGGAGCATTGGCCTGGGAGGATAGTGGCTCTGTCACTAATTAGGTGGTGACCTAGGAAATGTCACTTCCTTACTGTTAGTCTCCAGGAATAAATGACTGTCAGTACGTATGGGATTGTCCCCTAGTGTTGGATACTCTGGGAGGTACTACTGACCTTTAGAGGGTAGGGGCCAGGTAAGCTAGACTTTCTGCAAAACAGGGCACTGTTCCTTACATGAAAAATTATTTTTTGTCCCTCATGACTTTTAAAGAGGGCTCTTTTTTTAAAATTAAATTTATTTATTTTTGGCTGCGTTGGGTCTTCATTGCTGTGTGCGGGCTTCCTCTAGTTGCAGTGAGTGGGGGCTACTCTCTGTTGCGGTGCGCGGGCTTCTCACTGGAGTGGCTTCTCTTGTTGCGGAGCACGGGCTCTAGGTGTGGGGGCTTCAGTAGTTGTGGCACGTGGGCTCAGTAGTTGTGGTTCGCGGGCTTAGTTGCTCTGGCATGTGGGATATTCCCAGACCAGGGCTCAAACCCGTGTCCCCTGCATTGGCAGGCAGATTCTTAACCACTGCGCCACCAGGGAAGCCCATCCCTCATGACTTTTAAATGCCCCCAGTGCAGGTGAGAAACCTGTATATATGATCTGTGCCTAAAACCTGACCTATTTTGCATATGAACACAAAGCTGTTTTAAATTATTACAGAACTCTAAAAGTGAGTGTTTTAGGAATGCATCTACACTGGACACTGAGGACAGATTAGTGTTGTCACCAGAGGTGGTCAATCAGCATACTTGTGTCAGTTGGTATTTGGAGCTTTCACATTCATGGGGGTTTATAAGTGCCAGCAAATGAAGATTTGATTATATTTTCTATAATTGTCATGTCTGAGCATTTATATATTGAAATACAAAACATTGTACTATAAATTACTTTTATATCATATATAGGACATTATTTTGATTTAAAACAAGATCATGTATGTAGATGAAATTCATAAATTATCCATGAATTTCATTTTAGGCTAATACAAGAGATATTGTAAAGATACTGTTCTTAAAAAAAGGTGTGTAGGATAAGATGATGGATTAGATGATGATTAAGATCCTTTCCAGTCTTAATGTGGTGGTTCTTATCTTTAATAATGGTAAGGATTCTGTTTATTTTGTTCTTTTCGTTACTTGGTTTACATTTCACTGTAAAATCGGTAATATAAAAAACACACATTAAAATAATACATGTCTCCTATACTGAATGTTTAAATAGTTACCTAAAGGTGGTGACTCCAAATGATTTCCCAAGTTTCCTTGCTAGGTAATAATCTCATGATTCTACAATTTCAAATTTTTGGTGAATTGTGAGTTTATTACATATTTTAAGTTTTCACCAAATAATTGACTCTAGGCTTGATAGTAAAGCACAAAGAACTAATGTATTGCTAAAAAATGAAATGAAAGCTTCTCACTATGAGATTAAGTTCACAGATTTTATACTGAAACCTTCCCCCATTCTTCTTCTGTTTAGAATTTTTCATCAGTTACAATATACTATGCATTTCAATCATATGTTTTATAAATTGCCTCATCTCCCTTTTCTGTCACCCTAACACACACACTAGAATAGACACAGGAATTCCTAGAATAGGAACAGGGAATTTTGTCTATTTTGCTCACCGTCTCCTCCCCATGTATAGAACAGTGCCGGGCACACAGGAGGAGCTCAATGAGTATTTGTTGTATGAATGGGTGAAGAATACACACAATAAGCAAAAACGACTGCGTCGAGCGCCACTTCCACCAAAATTCTAGGAGGCATGTGGGAGGGACCGGTAAATTGACTGATTTTTTTGTGTATGTGTGTGACCGATTTTTGAAATTGAGGATTCCTCGGCGCTCGTAGAAATTGCGAACGCGTTCTTATATTCGTTGGGATGTATTGATGTGTGTAGGGTTTGTGAACTCCGCGCGCAGAGCTGTGCAGGCTGGAAATCGAACTAACAATTTGCAAAGTCCGCATACTGTTCTCAAATTTATATCATTAGAAACACATTTTTGTAAACGCGTGGGTATTCCCTTCTCTTGTACTTCTGTAAAGGACAATTTAGGATATCTCTTCACTGGAGATTAATGGTGAGGACTGGATCAAGGGTGGTGACTCCAAAACGCGCAAACAGTGGCAACGAGTTAACACTTTTCGCAAACAAACGCCAATTCAGTATCCAATTCCCACTCTAGATCAAATCCCGCGCTCCTCCTACCTCCAACCTGACTGTACCCCGCCCTCTTTAATACCCATGGTGGGCAGAGCAGAGAACGGTCTCGGTTCCCCCAAAATTGGTTACGCCCGCCCCGAGTTTTGGTCTCCCATATTTGAGCAAACACCGAGGAAACGGAACCACTAACGAAGGCCGCCGACCAAATGACAGCGGAGCAGCACACGCGGGTCAAGAAGGAAGCAAAACACGAAGAAAGGCAATAGTGTAACAGGCACGTGAGGTGGGCGATCCCATCCGCCCTCGGAGTGAGAACATCAACTCCCGGCTTGCCTCTGGGCTGTTACCCTCCGAGGACTACAACTCCCAGGATGCTGCGGGAGCAGTACCCCCGCCGCTCCTCCCGCCCCTCCCCCGCCCCTCCCTGTCGGATCGGCGTGCGCCTGCGCACCGGAGGCCGGAGGAGTCTTACCCTAATGTAAGATGGTGGCCCGTCTGGCTGTGGAACCCACCGAAAGCTGAGAGTCTCTCTCTCAGCCGTAAAGGTCGGACTCGCTGAAGCAATCAGGCCCGTTTCTGAAGAGTTTTTTCCCCGACACTCGTTCAGTGGTCTCTTGTGAGGACGCGGCAACGCGTGGAATCGGATAAGGGAAAAGCGAGGCAAGGCAGGCGGGTGAGTCTGTGCGGGGCTGGGCTTAGGGGAAACCCGGGGCTTACCGGCTACGAGAGAGCGGAGGCTTCGCTGGGACTGTGCAGGCCGCACCCCCCTTTCTCCCCACCCCCCGCCTCATCTTCAGCCTCCTTCTCGGTCTTCCTCCTCCTCCTCCTCTTCCTCCCTCTCCCCTCTACGCCACAGCAGTTACCGCCGGGAAAAGGGAGCGGGGCAGAAGGCTGCGCGGCGGCGAGCCTCGACTGCTTCAAAAATCTCTTCAATTGGGCAGCCGAGGCGGCTGCTCGTCTTCAGTGCTCTCCCCTACGTTTTTGTAGGGGCAGGAATCTTAGGTCTCAGGACTCCCTGTTTTCCCAACCCCCTTGCCCCTCTCTGACGTCCTTCTCCAGTGGCTCCCGTCTCCCAAGACCGAAGCCATCACTTCCACTCTGACCCGTGGTGCTCATTAATCCCACTGCTCGTTGCCCACTCGGTCCTGCCGCTTGTTTTTTGCTCCGCTGCTACCACTGTGGAGTTAGCCTTTGCTCCCCCCCGGTGCTTGCCATTAGTCCCCAGCCTATCTGCTACCCTAGAGCTTCTTCCGATTTGCAGTCTTTCCTTTAACCACATCTGTCATTTTAAAGCTGCCCCTTAAGTATCTAGATTATGCTGCTGCTCGTTCTGACCCACCTGTTTCACAGCGTTCTTGGGTATTGTCCGTTCCTTCCCTCTTTCCTATACAGATTCTTTCAGCATACACTTCCAGAAAAAAAGGGATGCCCCGTGTTGGCCCCTGAAAAGTCAAGGAAGTTGGGAAGTGAATGAAGTGAGGTAGGATACTGTTAAACATTTTGAGTGAAGCTCGTTTATTCAGGCTACTCCGGAGAGGAGCGTCTTCGTTTTGCTTTCAATGATCTATTTGTGGATTATTCGCTCTGTTGGGACGTGGTTTTTTTTTTTTTTTTTTTTTCCATTTTGGACCGGTTTCTCCATGCTACCAAGCCTTCTTCTGAATTGAGTCTCCCCAGGATACTTAATGTGGGCTCTGATTATACCAACAAATATTAGCCTGGGCATTTAAAAATAAGATAAATCTGGCACACAACCAAATTCATCTGTGAGCTCCACAAGCAAATATAAGTGGTGTTCTGATTATAAGCAGGTTATATGTGGGTTACAGATTCCTTCCAAATTGAGAATTGATTATTGACTCAGTTTTATTGATGTTCAGCTTAATTGATGACATTTTATTTATAGTTTGAGTGGAAATTTCCTCTCCAGCTAATATCTGACTTGATATTTTTGGATTTGGGAAGTTCTTTCTTTTAACATATCTAGAATGGTAGGTATCTGAATAAATTGTCTTCTCTTGAAAACCATTAGGTCTATAAGCAAAGGAAAAATCGATTTTTTTTTTCAAAACTAAATCTCATTTTTTCCATAGAAAAGAAGGGGGCTGGGAAAGAAATGACAAAGCTGTGCACATAAATGCATTTGGTAACACTCAGTGTCATTATTATTTACATTAAAAAGCAGAAAACTAGAAGCCGGTGGTGGCTTATGATGTCTGTTTTGTGAAGAAGGAGCTTTTGCTATAATCAGACTACTGTGAAGTAAAGAATTACCAGAAAAACAAACAGGATTACATAGATCAGATACATACATCTCAAATTTAAACATAAATAAGACATTGTGTTCTTAAGATGTATGTAAAAATATTAAGTCATAGTAGCAATCTCATGCAGCAGTATACCTCTTATTTGCAAAAGTAATAATACCTCAAGTGTAAATATAAATACATATAGTTGTCCATTAAATCACTTTTGGATGTTGCTGCATAATTGTGATTTTTTTACAGATTTTATCTGTAATACTTGATGGAATCTTACATTTGACATTATATTCGCTTGATTGTGATAAATGGTCTGTTTCATCAAATGTAAACCGAGGTTAGGAAAGCTGTTTATAAAACTTCATTTTTCCTTTCAGCCACTTAAGCCACAATTTGGGGAAACTAAATAAATCCCGACTTTTCTGAGAATTGGAAGCAATTTATATAGCAAACCTTGTCCTAAGTTATGACCTGAGGTTTTTTTAAAAAAAAAGTATTACTTACTTTTAGTTTATCAGTAGGAATATATTTAATACAATTGATCTTCAACTCTAAGCAAAAAATATATTTCATTTTTCTTTGTAATACACTGGTGGAGAAGCTTTCCACTTTGAACAAGCCTAACACACGGGTTTGGAAACCCTTGGCAGTCATACTTGGCTGAATTGTAAGCAGTGTGTTCTAGGAGAGGACTGTTTGTCTGGCAGAAGAGGGTAAATTATTTTAATACATCTTTTCTTTTGTAAAGATATTTTGCTTCAATAAAAGCATTCTCAAGTAATTTTCTCCACTCTATAGTTTTTTTCCTGCCATCATCAAATTCTTAGTTATCAGCACTGTGAAGTCAAAATGAATTTACTTTGGAATCTTTAACACATCTGAAGAAGATATCTAAAGTTCTTTGATATTTTGATAGGAAATACAGAGCTGAGAGTTCAAAGTATTTTTGTATGGTTTAACTTTTTTTTATTTTTATAAATTTATTTATTTATCCTTGGCTGTGTTGGGTCTTCGTTGCTGCACGCGGGCTTTCTCTAGTTGCCGTGAGTGGGGGCTACTCTTAGTTGCGGTGCGCGGACTTCTCATCGCAATGGCTTCTCTTGTTGCCGAGCACGGGGTCTAGGCGCACGGGCTTCAGTAGTTGTGGCTCGCGGGCCTAGAGCGCAGGCTCAGTAGTTGCGGCTCATGGGCTTTGTTGCTCCGCGGCATGTGGGATCTTCCCGGACCAGGGCTCGAAACATATCCCCTGCATTGGCAGGCAGATTCTTAATCAGTGCGCCACCAGGGAAGCCCGTGTGATTTAACTTCTTAAATGTAACATTTTGAGTATTGTAGCTTCATAATTTCGTGGGGTTCTTTTTTTGGGATAGTTTGGAATACTTTCTGCCAGTTTCAGTAGTTGAATTCTTCAACTGAATAGATTATTTCTACAGAAGGGTTTTTGAACATGAGTTACTTGAGGTTGACTTGTTATGAAATTTGTTTTCACAAAGTTCCATAGACAAATCTTTAATTTTATTAGGATGAGACAGTTATAATCAAATGGCAAAATACAGAAAAATTGTTTTGTAATGCCCTTCAACTTCAGTCTGATTGGAGCACTAGCGATAACTTGCAGTTTATTACTTTGTAAAAGAAAGAGGGCATTGCTTAAGGATGAACTCCTTGCATTAGGGGAGTTTTATTTTTAAAATGATGTTATATGTATCAATATAATGAAAAAATATCTTCTCAGTTTAAGCAGTATGATTTTAGAAATCTTCCCTTTCTCTCCTTCGCTACTCGTGCTTTAAGGTTAAGCTACACTCTTCATTAGAAAAAAGTTTCTTTTTTTTTTTGGTGCCTGTAGATAGCACTTGATTGAATCTATTTCAACTCAATGTTATTATTATTTTTTAAAATTTTTTTAAAAGTTATTTATTTGTTTGTTTATTTATTTATTTAGGCTGCATTGGGTCTCCGTTGCTGCATGCAGGCTTTCTCTAGTTGAGGCAAGCGGGGGCTACTCTTCATTGCGGAGCGCGGGCCTCTTATTGCCGTGGCTTCTCTTGTGAAGCACGAGCTCCAGGCACATGGGCTTCAGTAGTTGTGGCTCGCAGGCTCTAGAGCGCAGGCTCAGTAGCTGTGGTGCACAGGCTTAGTTGTTCCCCAGCATATGGGATCTTGCCGGACCAGGGCTCGAACCCGTGTACCCTGCATTGGCAGGCGGATTCTTAACCACTGTGCCACTAGGGAAGCCCAGTGTTATTATTTTTATAGACCATTCAAATGAAATAGAAAGTTTTAGTTTATGAAAACTTAAACCTCTGCTGAAAATTCAGTTAGCTTTCTGTCATTAAGTATAGTACTGTCTTGACTTTTTGTGAAGGAAGTTACATTCATCTGTTAGTTCTAAAGAAAAACAGTAGGGAAATAGGTTATAGAGAGTTTTAGTGCTCTAGAAATAGTATAACTAGAATGTACTACATACTTTTCTCAAAGGATTTCTTAATCTAAGTGGAACTTGTAAATGGTTTTCATCCCACTGGAATAGCATGTATTGGATAAAACTTGTTAACACATTTTGAGATTTAAAATATTTTGTGTTACCTCAGAGATATTAGGAAAAATCTGCAAATGCCCATGCTTATATAAAATGTGGCAATACCACTGATATTTTAAAGAGAGTAATATTTTTTTCTCAAAAGTTGAGAGTACACAAATTATAAAGATGGCATAATTTACTCACTTATTTAGTGATGCAATGAAAAGATAGTGGGACTGTTAATCCTATATTTAGTGGTTTTCTGAAAAAACTTTTTTCAGAATTGTTTTTAATCTGATATTTATGTGGCCTTCTTTATTAGAAAAGATTGTGTAGTAAATGTCAACTTTTTCATGTGTAGTAATATTAACCCAATGGGTTTTGTCACATTTCTTTTTTGTAGCATGATTCTTTTATTTGTTAATCAGAAAGTAGTTTATAGAAGAGAAAATTTCAACACTATTTTGGCCCCTTAGATTAGCCTTACCGTAACAGTTTTTCTTTTACTAGAAGAGAGAAATTACATGCTACTAAAAAGAAGATGATTACTTTCACTTGCTAGGAAAATGAAACTTTAAAGATAGGGCAAGTACAAAGCAATTTGAGTATGAGTTTATTTTTCTCCTAAGGAGTTTATTTGTGAGGATGGTTTCATTCTTTCTAAACTCTGTTTATACAAGAGAGTTGTCCTGTTTTAAACTTTAATTGCATTGGGTGATGGGCAGATGATGTATTGCTATTGGGATAAAGCTTGCTGTTTGTATACATCGGATATCTGTTCGCAATCAAATATGTTATTTAGTTATGGTATCTAAAACCTCCCCTCTTGAGTATTTAGAGAAAATATGGAGAAGGGGAAATCAGAATAATCAGATTGGTTTGTATATATGCCTAAAACCAGTTTTGGGGGAAAAAAGTCAAGGCAAAGAAGCAGTGTAATTAGAGCATTTAATTAAAGAAGCATTTAAAGATAGATGTTTGTATCACTGCTTTTGGAAGGAATTAGTGAACGATGATGTAGGGAAATAATGGTTGAATTTTGAAGAGTAGTTATAGACTGAAATATCAAAGGGGTGGAGCTATATGTTGTCATCAAGCCAAATATCTGCAATTTCTTAAGCATATTTTTCAGGTCTCAGAATAAAGAGGAAGTGCTAATTTTCCTGATTATTTAAGAACCTACTAATTCAATCTCTGTTAAGGGCAATTGGTGTCTTCAGATAGTGAATTTCTTGAAATAACATTGGCTGATTCGGGTTATTGAACATTGATTTTAGCAACTTTTTTTCTTTTTATTTTCTGCCTTTCATATTATGCTTTTTTTTTTTTTTTAAACAGTGTTTTGTGATTTTCAGCTATTGTTTGGGTGGACCCTTTTGTGAATGCTGTAATTGAATGAAAACTTGAAATATAAGCAGTATTGCTTTTTTTTTTTTAGCATCTTTATTGGAGTATAATTGCTTTACAATGGTGTGTTAGTTTCTGCTTTATAACAAAGTGAATCAGTTATACATGTACATATGTTCCCGTATCTCTTCCCTCTTGCGTCTCCCTCCCTCCCACCCTCCCTATCCCACCCCTCTAGGTGGTCACAAACCACCTAGCTGATCTCCCTGTGCTATGCGGCTGCTTCCCACTAGCTATCTATTTTACGTTTGGTAGTGTATATATGTCCATGCCATTCTCTCACTTTGTCACAGCTTACCCTTCCCCCTCCCCATATCCTCAAGTTCATGCTCTAGTAGGTCTGTCTTTATTCCTGTCTTACCCCTAGGTACTTCATGACCTTTTTTTTTTCTTCCATATATATGTGTTAGCATACGGTATTTGTTTTTCTCTTTCTGACTTTCTTCACTCTGTATGACAGACTCTAGGTCCATCCACCTCACTACAAATAACTCAATTTCGTTTCTTTCTATGGCTGAGTAATATTCCATTGTATATATGTGCCACATCTTCTTTATCCATTCATCTGTTGATGGACACTTAGGTTGCTTCTGTGTCCTGGCTATTGTAAATAGAGCTGCAATGAACATTTTGGTACATGACTCTTTTTGAATTATGGTTTTCTCAGGGTATATGCCCAGTAGTGGGATTGCTGTGTCATATGGTAGTTCTATTTTTAGTTTTTTAAGGAACCTCCATACTGTTCTCCATAGTGACTGTGTCAATTTACATTCCCACCAGCAGTGCAAAGAGTGTTCCCTTTTCTCCACACCCTCTCCAGCATTTATTGTTTCTAGATTTTTTGATGATGGCCATTCAGACTGGTGTGAGGTGATATCTCATTGTAGTTTTGATTTGCATTTCTCCAATGATTAATGATGTTGAGCATTCTTTCATGTGTTGGCAATCTGTATATCTTCTTTGGAGAAATGTCTGTTTAGGTCTTATGCCCAGTTTTGGATTGGGTTGTTTGTTTTTTTGTTATTGAGCTGCATGAGCTGCTTGTAAATTTTGGAGATTAATCCTTTGTCAGTTGCTTCATTTGCAAATATTTTCTCCCATTCTGAGGGTTGTCTTTTGGTCTTGTTTATGGTTTCCTTTGCTGTGCAAAAAGCTTTGAAGTTTCATTAGGTCCCACTTGTTTATTTTTGTTTTTATTTCCATTACTCTAGGAGGTGGGTCAAAAAGGATCTTGCTGTGATATATGTCATAGAGCGTTCTGCCTATGTTTTCCTCTAAGATTTGATAGTGTCTGACCTTACATTTAGGTCTTTAATCCATTTTGAGTTTATTTTTGTGTATGGTGTTAGGGAGTGTTCTAATTTCAGCAGTATTGCTTTTGGTAGTAAGATTAATTTTTCTTTTGATGGAGATCCCCTCCATTTCGATTAGATTTTTTCCTTTAATTTTAAAATTAATTCTTAGTTGAGAATTAGCTCTTACAAGTTTCCTGTCAAATTAGATCTTTCCAGAATTCTTTTTCATACTTTAAATGGGGACTTAGGTATTTGTTGGGTAAAGAAAAGTGTTATGATATGCCTTGGTTTTGTCATTTAAAGTGAAGTAAAGACATTATTAGTGTTAAAAAAATTGACTTATTAACATGAAAAATTTTAAACAAAAGTAGACACAGATCTCTATGTGTGTGTCACTTCAAAGATCATCAACTCATAGTCAGTCTGGGTTTACCTGTGCCCCCACTTAGTTTACCTATGCCCCCACTTAGTTTACCTATGCCCCCACTTAGTGTACTCTTTGACCTGGATTATTTTGAAGCAAATTCTCGTCATCACAATTATTTCATTTGTACTAGAACTCTTTTTGACATATAATATCCTTGATTTTTAAAAAAATCAGGATTATTCAATCAATTTTTCAAATAGTCTTTAAGTACTTATTATAGACCTACTTCTTGGGAAATGACCCAGCCTCTTCTAAGAGTTTATTATCTTGTTGGGTATACTTTCATAATAATATAACTAGCACTATCCAAAGCATTATACAACTAACGCTTTGATACATGGGTCTGAGTCCATTATGTTAGTATAGGGTTATCTAGGAGTAGGGCTTCCTTGAGAAAGTGGGACTTGAATAAAGAATATGTACTGTCTGCATAGGCAGATCATCTTCAGAAGGAGAACATTCCATACGTTCCATGTGGGGCTTGGAAGCAGGAGCAAACACTTGGTGGGAACCAGCATGATGTGAGAGAGGTGTAAGGAGTCTGATCTCAGTAGAATAAGGTGTTAATTTCTGAGAATGGTGTCAGAGAAATTAGTATGCTAGAGTAGGGCTAGATTATGAGGTGTATTCAGTGTCAGGTTGAATCTGATCAGCTACGGTAAGGAGCCAGTAGTTGGTTGGGGGCAGGAGATGACATGATGAAAGTACTGTTTAGAAAAAGATTCCTTCTTCAGTAGTGTGCAGCATATTTTGGGGTTGACAGTTGAATGTGAAAAATTAATGAGTAGGCCATGAGTAGAGATGTTGGTGTGGATATTCTACACGATTTGGCACCTAATTGATTCCATCTTCTCTTCAGTCCTTATATCCAGAAATGACAACAAGGTTTTGGAGAATAGAGGACTGAAGAAATGTCTATTTGTCTTTGATAGTAAACTGCAATTTGTTATCCAAGCCCAGCTTTTGAAAAGGAAGTGATGCATGATTACTCAAATAACAATCTCAAGAAAATTCAGCAGAAAATAGCTACTAGTGTTTTCAAATAATTTTAGATATGTATTCACTGGGAGTTTGGAAAATAAAGAAAATCTTTATTACATGATAATGAGATGGAACATATTTCATTTGTAAAAGGGAAATTGATGCCTCATCTGCTTCTTATGTGTGTAAGAGTTCAGAAGAAGTATTAGGAAATGTATATTTGAACAGCTTGTAACCAGTATATATTACTGGATAGCTTTAAAGTTTAATAATGACCTGATTAATGCAGAAGGAATGGCATAAAATTCTGATGAATAGGGCACTAATATTGTCAGCCCCAACCTCCTTTAAGGATGGATAAGGATAGGTCAGCAGGCCAAAGAAGAATGTAGGGACATTATTAAGTGAAAGTTTATTCTTTGATTTATTTTGATATACTTTGTTTTGCAAAGGTATTATTAAAAACAGATCTGGTTACACAAAAGCCATATTTATTTTATTTGAAAATGTTTTTTAAGTTCTCAGACCCTTGAAGTTATTCTTTTCTTTGTTTTGGTTTGTTCACTTCATTAAACCAACTTTCTTCATCTATTGTGTATTTCTGGATAGCATGCTTGCTTTGTTTTGTGAAGGATAATTTCATTTGTTATCTTAAAGCAGCAGGGGAAAAGTAGATTTCTTGTTTCTGGCTTTGTAAATAGTAGATGAATAATACTGTATTGCCATTGTTCTCTTCCTGCTTCCCTCAGTATCACATGTATTCCCTTTCTACAATATTTAGCATGTGGATCTCAAGAATTCTTATAGTTGAGTCTGAAAACATCTCAAGCTTAGGTGCTTACAGCTTCAAAATTTAATTTACCTTAATTTACCAATCATTTTCTTTCCTATTATTATAAAAGGTATAACCTACAATAATGCCATGGACCTTTCGGGTACTTGGGAAATATTAATAAGGATAAAGATAATGATGCAATATAGTGCATTGTTGGGAAATATGTGTTTTTCATGGATGTTCCCTCCATCCTAAACCTCCTTAATCCTGGTG
The DNA here is from genome assembly GCF_951394435.1 of Stenella coeruleoalba. NCBI lineage: Eukaryota > Metazoa > Chordata > Mammalia > Artiodactyla > Delphinidae > Stenella > Stenella coeruleoalba. The sequence continues at coordinate 87,811,068 of NC_137155.1, read as the reverse complement.
ATGTGACAGAACTATTTTTCACATTTTTTTCCTTCTTTATTTAGCGGGTTATGCGTACTATCTAATATGGTCACTGGAATAGAAAGCTTTTGCCTTCTGCTTGGGTATGTTTTAACAGAGCCTGTAATATTTTAATTGTGGATTTAAGATTGAATTGCTATCGCCTTTGTGCAGGAGAATCTTGAGGAGGATTATGCTTCTTTCTCATTACCACCCAGTGTATGTGGGAAGGAAGTAAATATCAAATATGCAGTATAGGAGAACCTTAGTATTTGAGAATATTTTCAGTGGTAGCTGCCAATCCATTCTTTTCCCCAAGAACTTTTAATTTAATGCCTTGAGTGTGGAGCCGCTTAAAAGTGTCACAGTGGGTGGTGGAGGGGAGAGGAGAAAATGGTTCCATGCTCCAAAAATCTCTCCCAGATTTTAACAACTTGAATTAATCTCAAATTATTAGTATTTTGCATAGTTTTATTCATGAAATTCTTGGGAGGGAGCCCTTTTGTGTGAGTGGCTTTGGGGTGTCTTGGGTAGCTGGGAGGGCAGGTGTATTTCAAACCTAGGAAAAGGGAGGAGAGGCAGAAAATACAGTGAAACACTTCAAATTCTAATAATGACCACGGTGCATTTTTGCCTAAGGCATTGATGGCACTGGCTCCTTTGCTGCCTTTGGCTACATACTTTAGGTTTTCTTTTCTAAGTTAGGCTTCTAGTTGGGAAGGCTACAGACTTTAGCCTTTTCTAAGTCAGACTAGCATCCTTGTCCAGGCTTGTGCATTTTAACCTCTCTAGCTCAAAACCTGACTATTTTTGTGTCTTTAATCTGCCAGAAGGAAGGGGGAAATGGGAAAGAGAAGAAAATGATATGTGTGATACTCCTCATTTTGCTCATGTATTGGCGTAAGGTTATTCTAAGATTGTTTTATAGAAGAACCTCTTCCTTTCATTTTTAATTTTATGTAATCAGTTATAAAGTAGTTTCATGAATTTACTAAATTAATACTTAGAAATCTTTTAAAATGTCCTTTAGCAATAGAGTTGGTGATAGGTTGAAGAGTACTGATGTTAGATGCTTCGTGGTACTTTCTTGGAATTTCTTGCTTCTACTAAAATCTTTTCTGTTGTCCTGGACCTAGTCCTAGATGTGAACTTTGCTTCTAAAAAGTAAAGCTAGTAGTATTTTTTAAGGTAGTTACCATCCCTGCACTGTATTCAAATCTGTTTGATCCTAATGAAAACGAGTATGACAGTAAAATACTTTAATATAGCTGTGCTAACAAAACAACATTTGTTAGTCATGTGTTGCCCTCTATTTTTTTGTCACGCCTAGCAGGTTTTCAGCAGCTTTGGAGAACTCTGAATAATATATGATGTGTTTGTGTTTACAGGTTGTACTTTTTATTATATACTACTAAATTCTGTAATTTTTAAAACTTGACATTATATTAAAGGAAATATTGCTCTTGGAGTAACGGGCTAACTTAAATGATTTTTTTTATAGTTGAACATAGTTTTCATTGGTCTATAGATTTGCTTGCCAGCCCTTTCAATTCCCCCTACTTTTATTTATGGCTTCTGCTGGGAGCATGCAGTTTAGTATGGGACCAGACTGCCTGAGCCTGAATCTTACTCCTACCACTTCTTGTCAGACCTAGGGCAAGTTACCTTATGCTGTCTGGACCTCAGCTTCCTCATTTGTAGAATGCAGCTATTAAGATTGTTGTGTGGAATAAATGAGTTAATGTATATAAAGTGCATGGAATAGCGTTTGGCATATAGTAAGCCCTGGATACGTGTTTGCTGTTTTTATATGTTTGAAAGAATTTTTTAAAAATCTATTTTTGAAGACTTATCTTTTTATTCAGTGTACTTTTTAATGTCTGGGTAGTAGACATATGTTTTTAGTAGTTACTTGACCAGCTGGAAACACAGGTAATGTGTTTTAGGGGGTAATCAAAGGACTGACCTACCTGGAATTCTTTTGAATCAAAGAGTAATGGAAAATGAACCTGGACAGGTATGATAGAAAATAATTATGGAGTATTTTGAACTAAGGCAGAGAAATTTAGATGTGGTTGATAAGAGGGGAATCATTGCAATCACTGCAGGTTTGTTTGTTTTAAGTCAGGGGAGTGATGTGTTTAAAATAGTATTTAGGGGAAGATGGTTTTGAGTGTCCTTGGTAGCATAGAATTATTTGATTTTACGTGGATAAGAGGATTTCTTTTTTTTTGTCTATTCTGTTCACTGATATATCCAAAGTGACCCAAATAGTGCCTGGTAGGTAGTAGGTGCTCAATAAATACTTATTGGATGAATAAACCTTAAGGGGGACTGAGTTAACAGAGACAAGCACAAAGGAAAGTAAGCTTTTGGATACCTACCTTTAAAGGGGTAGAAGTGAAAAAGTTTGTTCTTTTAAAATATTTATTTATTTATTTGGCTGCGTCGGGTCTTTGTTGCAGCACGCGGGATCTTCATTGTGGCACGCAGGCTTCTCTCTAGTTGTGGCGCACAGGCTCCAGAGTGTTCAGGCTTAGTTGCTCCACGGCATGTGGGATCTTAGTTTCCTTACCAGGGTTTGAACCCATGTCCCCTGCATTGGAAGGTGGATTCTTAACCACTGAACCACCAGGGAAGTCCCTGAAAAAGGTATTATTAAAGGAACAATTAGAGAGGTAAAAGGAAGATGGAAAAGTTTGTCTCAGAAAACAAAGGAAGAGATTTTCTAAGAGAGAGAAGTCACGGGGATAGGAAGATCTAGGATGATACCACTTCAACTTCAAGAAGAAAAAAGGAATTTACATATTTCAGTGCAACATTCAAGCAAAATGAGAATAGAGAAAGCCCTTTGGCTTGTGTGTGACAATCACTAATTACATGAGAGCGATTTCAGTAGACTGAGAATGTAAATCAGATTGGCGGGAAGTTAAGAAGGATGTTAAGTAGAGACTGTAGCTAAAGACTATTCAGTAGTAGGTAATGACTATAAAAGTGGCAAGAAGACAAATTATAATAGCAGCTTTCACAGTTATTGAATGTGTAATATGAGAGATTCTATTTATTAGAAGTGAGAAAACTTGAGGCAGTCTTTGTGCTGAATGTTCTTAAGTTTCACAGTACAGAAGACTTATTACACATGCTGCTTCAGGGCTCTGCTACTTGATAACTCTGTAATCTTGAAGAAAGTTGCTTAATCTTTTGTGCCTCAGTTTTCTTCCTTGTGAATGATGGAGATCTATTTCATAGATCTGTTATGTTCATAGATCTATGTTATTTCATAGATCTGTTAGATTACTTAATCTTTTTAAAACTCTTACAACAATGCTTGGTATATAGTAAATATTTGATAAATGTTAGCTGTTATTATCATCCACTGCTGAAGTAACGTAGAGAGTAGGATTGGACGATAGAAGAGAAGAAATAGAAAAAAAAATAATAAAATTATTGCCAAGTAGTGGTAAGAACTAAATGGAAAAGCCTTAGAATCTTTGCTCTGACTGTCCCTCTGCCTGGAGAACACTTATCTAATTACAACATAGCTGTCTCAACTCCCTCAGAACTTTGTTCACATGATGTCCTTTTCACTAAGGCTTGCCCTATTTATTTACAGTTAGCATCCAGGCCCCTCTCCCCTAATATTAATATTTGCATTTTAAAGCTTTTTTTTTTCTATAATACTTATCTCCCAACATATCATATAATCCACTTAACTCATTATATATGCTGTTAGTTGTTGATCTCCATCTACTAGGATGGGAATGTTTGTTCTTTGATGTAGCCCAGGTTCTTGGAATAGCACTTGGTACATAGTAGGTGCTCAGTATATGCTCATTGAATGAGTAACTTATTTTACCATTGAAGTGGGGTGGATGGGGCAATCAGTTTAAGTGGTGGTGGGGGTACATTTTTGGAGGAGAGCCAATTTTCTGAGATTGAGGGACACTACATAGAAGTTGATCTCAGAGACTTTGTCTTCTCAAATGGGTTTTCTGAGTCCATTTTGGTACTGGTTTTCCTGGAAATCACTTGGGATACTCATTTAGCTGAGGAAAAAAAATGTAAGATGTATCTCTTTTTTTCCCCTATAATAATTATATTTTATATTTGATTAATAAAAGCTTATATTTGTGTGCTTATTAGAATCTAGGAACTGTTCTAACTTCTTTATATTATTAATTTTTAAAAACTCTACAGCCTTACAAGTACATTACAGTTTCCTTGTAAGCTGTCGTTAGGGGTGAAGGAAAAGCCCTTTGCACTGCGACAAAGGGCAGTGCTTTCCCAGATTTTTGTGTTCCATTGACAGGGAGCTTCTGATACCTCCCTCTAGCAGTCACAGCCTAGACACTACTGCTTGCCTAAAGTCCATCAGGACTAATCTCATTATATCTTTTATCCCTTTTTATGTCAGTTACTACCATCCTTCCAGGTGACAGTTCATGTCTCACACTTGAATCCTCACAATTTTCTGAATATTTCTTATCTTTTCACTCCTCTCCATCATCAGCAAAATTTCTTGTATCCTTGTTTTTTTTTCCTGAACACTTCCTCTACTTTCTACTTTTCTGAAGACACTGCCTTGTACATGTTGGCTATAATGTTTTTCATTTTTTTCTTATATACTATCATCAGGGGTCAGTGAGGAGTCCATGCACTGAGATTTAAGACTGCATTTCCCATTCTGACCTCTTCCATGGAATAGGAGTCAAAAAGTGAGCCTGGTTATATTGTTCAAAAATCCTTATGTTTGCTGGCATTTCTTGCATTCTGAGTTACTCATCTCTTCTTCACCTCTAGCTCTTAACTTACTGTCATTCTTGGTAATAACACTATCCCTTTTTTTCTTTTTTTTTTAATGGTAAGCGGGTCTCCTACTGCTGTGGCCTCTCCCGTTGCGGAGCACAGGCTCCAGACGCGCAGGCTCAGCGGCCATGGCTTATGGGCCCAGCCGCTCCACGGCATGCGGGATCCTCCTGGACCGGGGCACGAACCCATGTCCCCTGCATCGACAGGCGGACTCTCAACCACTGCGCCACTAGGGAAGCCCAACACTATCCCTTTTAAAATTCTTGGTAATTTCAACATATACTATCTGTGTTGCTTCTATTACTGTGGCCTCTTAAGTTCTAAAATTCTTTAATGATCTTGCTCTCCACCCTATCTCAGTCACCACTCCATGGTCATATCTTTCTTTTTTTGGCCATACCTCATGGCATGTGGGATCCCAGTTGCCCAACCAGGGATCGAACACATGACCCCTGCAATGATAGCACAGGGTCCTAACCACTGGCCCTCCAGGGAAGTCCCCATGGTCATATCTTACACCTTGTTATTACCAATAACATGAACCCCCACCCCACCATGACTTGCAGTTCATGCAGCCCCTCTCTGACCACCATCCGTCTTTTCAGCTCCTTCCACGTACTTCCCAACTCAACAAGCTTACTATCATTAGGACCTCCAGTCCAATTTCTATTCCCTTTGCACTGTCCTTTGCCACCCTTGATTTCCTTTCTTCCCTTCTTACCTAGTGTATTACATTCATTACCTAGGTATCAATCATTATATTCATTCGCTTTCATTGGCCTCACCTCTCTTGCTCCTTTCTTGCTTCTTCATACTTACTTGGCGAAACCTTAACCCTAGTTAAATCAGATTCTCTGAGTTCTTCATGTCTGCACCTGTGCAGCTGACAGGGACTAAAGACTGAAAGTTACTGAAAAGCCCTTAATATTGTCTGGAAATCGTAGTCTATTTCCTTAGTCCATTTGGTTTCCCCTCTCCTAGATGACCTAGTTTATACCTTTGCCTTTCTCCTCAAACTTCCAACTGTCCTCATACTCACTCTCAGTTGTTGGACCTGCTTTCTACTTCATTGAGAAAGTAGAAGCAGTCAGAAGAATATTTATAGACTCCACCACCTATGTACCTACTGATATGACATTGCCTGCCTTCTATTACTATGGATGAATTGTCTTTGGTTCTGTCTAATCCCAGTTCCTCTGACTAATGCATTAGATCCCATCCCCTTTCATTTACTTTAGACAGTACTCTAGCAATTCTCCTCCCTCTCTGTACATCCTCAGTTCTTCCTTCTCTTCTGGGTCATTCCCATCAGTGTACAGGCATACTGTTTTTCTCATCATAAAAATATCTTCTCTTGATCACTATTCCTTGCTCTTTTTTATTTCCATTGCTATAGAACCTCTTAAAGCATTGTCTAAGTGCACTTGTTCTAATTGTTTTCTTATGTTCTTTCTTAAGCCTATTCCAATCAGGCTTTTGCCCCTATCACTATACTAACATTTTTTTGTTCAGGTCTCCCAACAATGACATTATTAAATCTAGTAGTCAGTTCTTTGTCTTATGCAATCAGTCTACATTTGACAAAGTTACTTTCTTCTTCCTCTTTGATACACTTGTTTCACATGCCTTTTAGGATACCACATTCTTTTGGTTTTCTTCAAAACTCATTGGCAGCTCCTTCTTAGTCTTTCTTGTCGATCCCAGGCAGGGCTTACTCCTTGATTATCTTTATCTGCTCTCACTCCCTTGGTGATCTCTGCTAGTTTCATGGCTTTGAATTCTAAATATTGATGAGACTCAAATTTATTTCTCTAGTCCAGACCACTCTCCTGAACTCCAGATTTGTATGCCCAGTTGCCTACTCACTATTTCCATTTGAATAATTATTAAACATCTCAAACTCAACATGTGCAAAATGGAATTTTTGCTCTTCCCCCCACCAAGTCTGCCCTCTCATACCTGCATCACCCACAAAGCCTTCCTCATCTTAGTTGTTGGCAGCTTCAAGTTGCTCAGGATAGAAACCTTGGTAAAATCATTCTTGATTCTCTTGTTCTCACATCCCACATTCATTTCATCAGGAAGTTGTTGGCTCTACCTTTAAAACATACCCGGAATTCAACCGGTTTTTCCCATCTCCATAGCTATCATCATCTCTTGCTGGGTAATTGCAACAACCTTTTAACCAACTTCCCTGCTTTTACCCTTTTCTTTATAGTCTGTTAACTAACAGCTGTCAGAATGATCCTTTGAAAACATAAATGAGATGGCAAGATTTGCTCTGAGTTTAAGAAATTTCATGAATTGATAAGAGATTATTCTAGTCTATCTTATCTTACTAAATCTTGAAGGCACATTTAATGTAGTCTTTGATTATGCCAATTTTTATGGCATAAAATTGGATGGGGAAGTTGTCATTACTGGATCACGGCCTGCTTCTTTTCTCCTCACTAACCCTCCTCTCCTCCACCCTATACACAGGAAGCCTCGACACCTATCTCCCAGAGGAAATTGGAAAGAGAAGCTATGAGTTGGTTGCTATTGCAGAAAGTTGCTTTGAGTAGAAGACTGGACCACCCTTTTAAAATAGAGATCTGTGGGGACTTCCCTGGTGGTCCAGTGGTTAATTCTCCATGCTCCCATTGCAGGGGGCACGGGTTTGATCCCTGGTTGGGGAACTAAGATCCCACATGCCACGTAGCGTGGCCAAAAAAAAAAAAAAAATAGAGATCTGTTGTTATTTCACTGCTACCTCTAACCTCCTTTAGCAATACTTGCTTTCTCCCCAACCCCTGCCAAATTAAGTGTCCACCCTCTACTCCTGCCCTTTCTGTTTTTCCCTACTTCCAGATGGATATATTGTATTTCTTAAGACTTTTGGCTCTATTTGAATTACTATTTTATACTCTAAACTCTTTTCAGATATCTTGATAACCCATTCTTAAGTCTCTGATGTGAGTTGGTTTTACTTTTATTCATAAAGTTTCCAACAGAATGATGCTGAACATGACAGTAAAAGGGAAATTGGTACAAATAGGTGAAGAAGACATCATGTGTAAAATTGTGGGGAAAATGATATGTTTTTTGGGTACTCTGAATGCACTTGTCATAATGCTAATGATTTCTAGAGGAGTTACACTGTAATGCAACATATAAAGAAGCTTGGAGATTAGTTGAAAAAAGAACTTCACAGTTCATTTCCTTTATGTCTTTACTTCTGTTCTCTGAAGGCAAATGTTCTTTAATTAGTTTTCTTTTGATTTCCTTTCAGAGTGTTCTCTTATACTGGGATCAGCAATGATATTACAAGTTGTGATATTGTGTATACTTTACTACTGATATCAGATCTTTTCTTATTATGGTGCATAGTACCATAGATTGGTACCAAGAGATTGGTCTGAGGGTAGATACATGCCTGTTTTCTCAAGCTGTTTCATAGACTTGTGTTGTTCAGTATGGTATTCACAAGCTACATGTTGGCTATTGAGCACTTGAGATGTAGCTAGTCTGAATTAAGATGTGTACTCAGTGTAAAATAATGATTACATGTTGAGTTCATAATATTTTGTATATATTGGGTTAAATAAAATTAATTACTGGTTCTTTTTTCTTAATGTGGCTGGTAGAAAATTTAAAATTCTCTGTATGGTTTACATTATATTTCTCGTTGACAATGCTGTGTTATACTTACCTTTCTTTTTGTCCTAACACTTTGAGTTATTTTAACTCAGTTAATAATCTGTTATGTATTCACTAAAAATGATTTTGGTATTATGTATTATAAAGGATTTTTTCCTGAAGTTTAATACTTTTATGTTGCTATCCTTCTTAGTATTCACTTTCTTAAGCTCTGAGTTGTCTTTTTTTTTTTCAACCTTTTGACTTTTGTCATACCCTTCTCATGGTACTACATAGGCATAAGTGATTCTTTCTGTATATTGCCTGGAAAATTTTTGGAGGAATTTAAAAGTTGATCTTTTATTTACTTCTTAAAATAATATTAGGACTACTAATAGTGTATTTTACAAATCATTCTGTTACTAATGTAAAATTTAAAAATTTAAAGTAAAGGCAGTTTGTATCTGGTAAAAAAGAAAATGGATTGAAAATTTCACATGTGAGGAAAGACTGATTGAACATACAAGTAAATTTGTATGATTGAGCAAACAAATAAACAAGCAAAAAATACCTGCACTGACTTGGTCTGTTGTTACAGGTTTTTTTTTTTTTTTGGCGGTACGCGGGCCTCTCACTGCTGTGGCCCCTCCCGTTGCGGAGCACAGGCTCCGGATGCGCAGGCTCAGTGGCCATGGCTCACGGGCCCAGCCGCTCCGCAGCATGTGGGATCTTCCCGGACCGGGGCACGAACCGTGTTCCCTGCGCCGGCAGGCGGACTCTCAACCACAGCCCCACCAGGGAAGCCCATGTTACAGGTTTATACACTTTCATAAACTTAGACCTTAGCATCATTACTATTGTTTTTCCCTCCGTGTTATAGTCCTTTAAGGATTTAAGCTTATGATTTTATTACTCTTACCTTTTTTGATCTGTTGAAAACAAGATTCATACTGGGTTCAGTGAATCCTTTTTTTAGGGTTAAGCCTCAAACTGTGTTTAAAACCAAGTGGTGTATAGCTCAGATCTGGGTAGTTTTTAAGTGAAAAACTGATTTGGGTAGCTGTGGATTATTTAAAGGGGGATTTTGATTTCTGAGCTCCAAAATATATTTCAAAGTAATCCATGATATGTTGTTACCATAAAGGTATTAATAAAAATGGGTTTGTTAGGCATTTGAAAATAATTTATTTACTGGAGAGCTATTTTATTAGTTTCACCTACTCAGAGAGTCCACAGCACCTAGGTATCGAAAATTATGTAAAAGCACATTCAGAAGAAAGTGTATAAGAAAAAAGTTTGGGCCAAAAGGCTTGAATTTTTTAAAAAATTTAATTTAATTTAATTTATTATTATTTATTTATTTATGTATGTATCTATTTTTTTTTTTGCGGTACACGGGCCTCTCACCGCTGTGGCCTCTCCCGTTGCGGAGCACAGGTACTGGACGCGCAGGCTCAGCGGCCATGGCTCATGGGCCCAGCCGCTCTGCGGCATGTGGGATCCTCCCTGACCGGGGCACGAACCCGTGTCCCCTGCATCGGCAGGCGGACTCTCAACCACCGCGCCACCAGGGAAGCCCCTAATTTTATTTTTTATACAGCAGGTTCTTTTTTTTATAAATGTATTTATTTTATTTTTGACTGCATTGGGTCTTTGTTGCCGTGTGTGGGCTTTCTCAAGTTGTGGTGAGCGCGGGCTACTCTTCGTAGCGGTGTGCAGGCTTCTCATCGTGGTGGCTTCTCTTGTTGCGGAGCACGGGCTCCAGGAGCGCTGGCTTCAGTAGTTGTGGCACGTGAGCTCAGTAGTTGTGGCTCGCAGGCTCTAGAGCGCAGGCTCAGTAGTTGTGGCGCACGGGCTTAGTTGCTCTGCGGCATGTGGGATCTTCCTGCACCAGGGATAGAACCCGTGTCTGCTGCATTTGCAGATTCCTAACTACACTGCACCACCAGGGAAGCCCCAGCAGGTTCTTATTAGTTATGTATTTTATACATATTAGTGCATATATGTCAATCCCAATCTCCCAATTCATCCCGCTACCACAAACCCCGCCCCCCCTTTTCCCCCTTGATGTCCATATGTTTGTTCTCTACATCTGTGTCTCTATTTCTGCCTTGCAGTCTGGTTCATCTGTACCATTTTTCTAGATTCCACATATATGCGTTAATATATGATATTTGTTTTTCTCTTTCTGACTTATTCACTCTGTATGACAGTCTTTAGGTCCTTTTTTTAATGACTGGAATTGATAAAAAGTAGGTTTGAAAATGACAATTAGGGGAGAAAAGATAAAAGATATCTAGGGAGAAAAGATAGAGAAATAGAGATAATAGGGATTGTGGGAAAGAAGAAGAAAAGTGAGCTCACTCAAGTTCACATTCTTAGATGCTCAGTGGAAGGATAATTTTGATAGACTCTTTGATAGACTGAAACAAAGATTTTGCTACCTGTCAGCTTTCTGGATCTTAGAATACCCTATTAACCTGTTTGGTTCCTCCTAAGTTTTGAGGATAGGCCTGATTTCTGTTGGCTGTGCAGACTTAGATTTGGGTTGATCTATAAGAATAATTTGTGAATCCATCTGTGTTGTTTACATCAAATGTTTGTACTTTTTTATTGCTGAGTAGTATTTCATGGTGTGGATATATCACAGTTTATTCGGGTTTTCAGTGTTTTTGGCTTTTACTAATTGAGTTGTTATGAACGTTTGTGTACAGATTTTTGCATTAATAGACGTTTCCATTTCTCTGGGATAAATGCCCAAGAGCACACTTACTGGATCATCAGGTAAGTGCATATTTAGTTTTAAAAGAAACTGTAGGACTATTTTCTAGAGTTGCTGTATGATTTTGCATTTCCACAAGCATTGTATTAGTGATTCAGTTTCTCTGTGTTCTAATCAAAGTGGGTGTGTGTTAGCCCTGTTTTTTTTTGTAGTCATTCAGATAGATGTGTAATGATATCTCATTGTAGTTTTAATTTGCATTTCCTTACGGTTAAAGATGTAGAACATCTTTTCATGTGCTTATTGGTCATTTGTAATCCTCTTTGGTGAAATGTCTGTTGACGTCGTTTGCCCATTTTCTAATTTGAGGGCTTTTTTGGCCTTGAGTTGTGAGAGTTCTTTATATATTCTAGATACAAGTACTTTGTCAAGTATGTGGTTTGCAAATATTTTTTCTCAGTCTGTAGCTTGTCTTTTCATCTTCTTCATAGGGCTGTTCACAGAGCAAAAGTTTTAAATTTTGATGGGGGCCAGTATGTTAGTTCTTTGTTTTATGTATTGTGCTTTTTGTGTCAAGTCTAAGAACTCTTTACCTAGTCCTAAGTCTTGAAGATTTTCTCTTAAGTTTTTTCCTAAAAGTTTTAGAGTTTTACATTTTATGTTTAAGTGTATGATCCATTTTGAGCTACTTTATGTATAAGATATGAGGTTTAGGTTGAGGATTTTTTTTTTTTCTTTTTAGTCCATTTGTCCTAGCACCTTCTGTTGGAAAGGCTGTCTTTCCTCTATTGAATTGCTTGCATACTGTTGTCAACAATTAGTTGGGCATATTTGTGTGGGCCTATTTCTGGGTTTTCTGTTCTGTACCATCCATCCGTATGTCTATCTCTCCATCAGTACCACACTGTTTTGTTTTGTTTTAATTTATTTTTTTATACAGCAGGTTCTTATTAGTTATTTATTTTATACATATTAGGGTTATATGTCAATCCCGATCTCCCAGTTCATCCCACCACCGCCCCCCTACCCCGAGTACCACACTGTTTTGATTACTGTAGCTATATAGTAAGCCTCAATATCGGGAAAAGCGATTCCTCCCACTTAATTCTTATTTTTCAAAATTGCTTTAGGTCTTGTAGGATCTCCTCTCCATACAGATTTTAGAGTAAGCTTATTTATACCTATAAAAAAATCTTTCTGTGACTTTGCTAAGAATTACATCTGTATCAATTATGGAGTATTGTTCTTTACTATGTTGTGTCTTCTAGTCAGTGAACATGCTAAGTCTCCAGTTCTTTAGGTCTTCTTTGATTTTGTTTATCAGCATTTTGTAATTTTCAGTATACAGACCTTGAACATTTTGTTAGATTTATAGCTAAGTATTTCATTTTCTTTGGAGTGATTTTAAATGGCATTGTATTTGTAATTTAGGTTTTCACATGTTTATTATTATTATATAGAAATGTGGTTGATTTTTATGTATTAATCTTGTATCCTCTGACCGTGCAGAACTCACTTATTAGTTCTAGGGCATTTTTTTGATAGATTCTTTGGTATTTTCTAGGTGGAAAGTCATGTCATCTGCAAACAGGGGCATATTTTTTTCTTCTGTTCCAATCTGTTTGCCTTTCATTTCCTTTTCTTAACCTTATTTGCTAGCTGGAAATTCCATTAACTATGTTGAAAGAGATTGGTGAGAACAGCCATTCTTGCCTTGAACTTGAGCTTATGGGGGAAATACATAATTTTCACTGTTAAGTTGTGATGTTAGCTACGGGGGAAGCATGGACACTATTAAGTTGTGATGTTGGCTATGGGTTTTTTAATATATATTCTTTAGCAAGTTGAGGAAGTTCTCTATTCCTAGTTTACTGAGAATTTTTGTTTTGAATTTGGTTAAATGCTTTTCTCTCAATTGATATGATCATATAATTTTTCTTCTTTAGCCCTTTTATCTCGTGGATTACAGCGATTGATTTTCAAATGTTGAACCAGCCTTGCACCTAGAATAAATCCCAGTAGTCTTTTTATACGTTTCTGGATTTTATTTGCTAACATAGTGTTTAGGATTTTTGCATCTAAGTTCATGAGGAATAGTGGTCTGAAGTGTTTATGTTTTTTGGTACTGTGTCTGGTTTTGATGCCAGAGTAATATTGGCCTCATAAAATGAGTTGGGAAGTGTTCCTCCTCTTTTCTGGAAGATGGTATAAAAATAGAAATAATTCTTTAAATTTTTGGTAAGATTCTCCAGTGAAGCCATCTGGACCAGGGGATTTCTTTTTCCTGAGCTTCTGAGCTATGGATTCAATTTTTTTTTTTTTAATGCTTAAAGGATTATTCAGATTATCTGTTTCATCTGTATTGAGTTTTGGTGATGTGTGGTTTTTTAAAAAATTGTTTGTTTTTATCTTTTTTCTTTCCGTTTTATTGAGATATAATTGACATATAGCGCTGTGTAAGGTTAAGGTGTACAGCATAATTTCACTTACATCAGAAATGATTATCACAATAAATTTAGTGAACATCCATCATCTCATGTAGATACAAAATTAAAGAAATTGAAAAAATTTTTTCCCTGTGATGAGAACTCTTAGGATTTACTCTCTTAACAACTTTCATGTATAACATACAGCGGTATTTTATTCATCATGTTGTACCTTACAACCCTAGTATTTATTTACCTTAAAACTGGAAATTTGTACCTTTTGACCACCTTCATCCAATTTACCCTCCCCCCAACCCCCTGCCTCTAGTAACCACAAATCTCATCTCTTTTTTTCATGAGTTTGTTTGTTTTTGAAGTTTAACTGACTTACAATACTACTTTAGTTCCTTTTATACAACGTAATGATTATATATTTCTATAAATGTCAAAATAATCACCATGATGTCTAGTTATGATATGTCACCATACAAAGATATTTACATGGTTGTTTATTGTATTCCCCACATGATGTATGGTTTTATAAGAATTTTTCTAAGTTGTTGAATTTATGAATATGAAGTTGTTCTCAGTATTTCCTTATTGACCTTTTAGTGGCTGAGAGATCTGTAGTGATCCCCTGTTTCCTTCTGATATGCTTCCAGTCTTTCCTCTTTTTGTTAGTGTTGCTAGAGGTTTATCAGTTTATCTTCTGTTTTCAATCTTATTGATCTCTGCTCTTTATTTTCTTCCTTCTGCTTGCTTTGAGTTTATTTTCCTCTTCTTTTTGTAGTTTATTGCAATAGGAACTAAGATTATCGACTTATGGCCTTTTTTCCCTAGTGTAAGCATTTAGCGCTATAAATTTTCCTCTGGGCACTGCTTTAGCTGTGTTTCACACATTTTGATATGTTGTATTTTCATTTTCACTTAGCTCTATGTATTTTTTAAATTTTCTTTGAGTCTTCCTCTTTGGCTCATGGATTATTCAGTAGTATCTTTGTTAAATTTCCAAGTGTATGGAGAGTTGTTGAATTTCAGTTGGATTCCATTATGGTCAGAGAACACAATCTGTATGATATCAGTTCTTTGAAATTTGTTGAGGTTTTATGGCCCAGGATATTATTTATCTAGATGAATGTTCTATGGGTCCTTGAAAAGAATATATGTTCTCCTACTTTTTTTTTTTTTAAATAAATTTATTTATTTATTTATTTTTTGGCTGTGTTGGGTCTTTGTTGTGGTGAGTACGGGCTACTCTTTGTTGTGGTGCATAGGCTTCTCATTGCAGTGGCTTCTCTTGTTGCGGAGCATGGGCTCTAGGTGCATGGGCTTCAGTAGTTGTGGAGCGCGGGCTTCAGTAGTTGTGGCTCGTGGGATCTAGAGCTCAGGCTCAGTAGTTGTGGCGCACAGGCTTAGTTGCTCTGCAGCATGTGGGATCTTCCCGGACCAGGGATTGAACGTATGTCCCCTGCATTGGCAGGTGTATTCTTAACCACTGCACCACCAGGAAAGTCCCCTCCTACTTATTTTTGACTCTATATAGTCTTACTGGAATACCACCTACCTCTCCCTATGCAACTCTCTTCTTACTCCCTGACCCATCCATTCTGTTTGGTTCATGTTCCTTATTATTGGTTTGTATAGCATCATTAACATTTATTCTTATTTTCTCCCTTTATAATTTTTTATTTCTCATAAATTCTTTATTTTTATGTACCATGTCTCATTTGATGTTTTCTGTAGTTTTAAACAAAATTTAATATTCTTTGTTCTAAATAGTCACTAGTTTTTATGTTGGCAATGTAATTTGTGCTTACACTAGTGGCAAATTGACCTTGAAATGTTACTACTCCAAGGTGAAATATGGTGTGTGTTTTTATTTTTCTTTAAAAAGGCAACCACAAAGTATGATTCTGTAGATAAACTTAGACTGAATAGAAATTATGTGCTAGGCATATTGCTCTGCATTAAATGGGAGGAAAATTTGTGTTCTCAAGGCACTTCATGGGGCACAAGATGAACACTTATGCAATGTTTTTAATAGTATAAGACAGCAGACACCAGCTGCTTAATGGAGAAGTACTATAGGAATTCAGAAAAGGAGTAATTAAAGAATGTGAGCAGGATTAATTTGTGTGATCTTGTGAAAAAAATAATACGATTGACCCTTGAACAATGTGATGGTTAGGAACCGACCTCCATGCAGTCGAAAATCCACATATAAAGAAAATTAAAAAAAAGAAAATCCGTGTGTAATTTACAGTTGGCCCTCAATATATGCAGTTCTTCCATTTCTGAGATTTCTCTTTATCTGAGGTTTTGCATTTGCGGGTTCAACCAACAGCAGATCATGTAGTACTGTAGCATTTACTGTTGAAAAACTTTGCATGTAAGTGGACCTGTGCAGTTCAAACCCATGTTGTTCAAGGGCCAACTCTATTTCAGTGAGTGGTAGATGGAGTGGGAAAGGAAGTTGAAGTGAAACTGGGGAACATTATATAAGGGGACTGCTGAACAAAAATGAGTATGACCTGTGGGAGACAGTGAGCGGGACATTTTGTGAGGCAGTGGGGTTATTCAGTAGTTGACCATTGAACAACTTGGGGGTTTGTGGTGCCTAACTTTACAGTTGGCCCTTCATATCCCCAGTTCCAAATCCGAGGATTCAACCAACTGCAGATTGTGTACTGTAGTATTTATTGGAAAAAAATCCATGTATAAGTGGATCCCCAGTTCAAACCCATGTTGATCAAGGGTCAGCTCTACTAACAAGTAGAGGGAGGGTTCCAAATACAAGAAAGAGCTTCAATTTGAGCAGGAGGCAATAGCAGATTTAAAGGTTCTCATTCTGAAGAGTGACTTGAAGAATGGAGTATAAAGCGTTGGCATAACTTGAGAGCTTGTTAGAAAAGCAAATTTTAATACCTTACCTCAGACCTACAGAATCAGAATCTACATTTTTTAAAAAAAATATTTATTTTGGCTGCACGGGGTCTTAGTTGCAGCATGCGGGATCCTTAGTTGCGGTATGCGGGATCTAGTTCTCTGAACAGGGATCAAACCCGGGCCCCCTGCATTGGGAGCACAGAGTCCCAACCACTAGACCACCAGGGAAGTCCCAGAATCTACATTTTTAATAAGATATTCAAGTGATTTGTATGCATGATCAAGTTTAATAAGCACTGGTCTGAAGGGAGGTTAATCAGACAGAACTGTGTGTGAATTGGATTCTAGAGGAGAGAGATTTCATGTAGATCCTATATTAGTTATCCAGTTGAAATGGCGACCAAAGGGCATATAAGAGAGTCTTATTAAAGGAATACAATCAGTAGGATTTAATGACCTTTTTAAAGGGTTTAGAGAATGGAGAGTGCTAAATTGGAGATTATGATCAAGTTTTGGCACTGGGCAACTGAAAACTGGGTGGGCCATTGACAGGAAATAAAAAGCCTGGGTGGCATAAAAAACTGATTATTCTTTAGTCTCAGGCTACTAGAACTTTTTGTTAATGGAAAATTGGCTATTATAATAAGTAACACTGGAGAAAATCTTGAAGAACGAATGGAAAAAACTTATAATTACAAAATCCTAAAATAAACAACATTTTCATTATTTTTGTATGTTATCTTGATTTTTTATTAATATGTGAACTTGTTTTTATATTGTTGTATACTTTATTTGTTTGTTTATTTATTTTAACTTTTGGCTGCGTTGGGTCTCTGTTGCTGCGCAGGGCTTTCTCTAGTTGCGGTGAGCAGGGTCTATTCTTTGTTGCAGTGCGTGGGCTTCTCATTGCAGTGGCTTCTCTTGTTGCAGAGCACGGGCTCTAGGGCACTTGGGCTTTAGTAGTTGTGGCGCACGGGCTTAGTTGCTCCGCGTCATGTGGGATCTTCCCGGACCAGGGCTCGAACCTGTGTCCACTGCATTGGCAGGCGGATTCTTAACCACTGCGCCACCAGGGAAGTCCCTGTTGTATACTTTAAATGTTTATTATATAAATGTTTTATATTTTTTCATAATTTAATTAATTTAAAGTACTTTTCCCATTATAAAATACATACTCTCACCCAAATTTTTAAAAATGCAAATTAAAAATAACAATGATTCCAGTATTTACATTTTAGATCGGTAAGGATTAAAATATTTGGTTCTAATAGGCTTTAGTGAGAATATAGATTGGTGCAACTTTTATATATATATACACACACACACATTTATTTATTTATTTATTTTTGGCTGCATTGGGTCTTCATTGATGTGGGCAATCTGTCTCTAGTTGCGGCAAGCTGGGGCTACTCTTTGAAGTGGTGCACAGGCTTCTCATTGCAGTGGCTTCTCTTGTTGCGGAGCACAGGCTCTAGGCATATGGGCTTCCGTAGTTATGGCACATGGGCTCAGTAGTTATGGCTCGCGGGCTCTAGAGCGCCAGCTCAGTAGTTGTGGTGCACGTACTTAGTTGGTCCACGGCATGTGGGATCTTCCCGGACCAAGGCTCGAACCCATCCATGTCCCCTGCATTGGCAGGCAGATTCTTAACCACTGCACCACCAGGGAAGTACTGGTGCAACTTTTTTTTTTTTTTTTTTTTGCGGTACGCGGGCCTCTCACTGTTGTGGCCTCTCCCGTTGCGGAGCACAGGCTCCGGACGCACAGGCTCAGCAGACATGGCTCATGGGCCTAGCCGCTCCATGGCATGTGGGGTCTTCCCAGACTGGGGCACGAACCCGTGTCCCCTGCATCAGCAGGTGGACTCTCAACCACTGCGTCACCAGGGAAGCCCCGGTGCAACTTTTTAAAGGGCAATTTGCCAGTGTTCATCAAAATTAAAAATTGCACATACCATTCTTGATCTAGCAATTTCACGTCTAGGAATGTGTTCTGCAAATATACTGTCTCTAGTTCAGTTAAACTGCAAGGCTGATTTGTCATATACACCAATTCTTTGTATCTATGTATTCAGGAAAATATTTTTCTAATGAATATAGACAAAATAGCATTTTTTATTTCATAGGAGAATTTTTCAGTTTACTCTGATTTCTTTCCAGTCCTTTGAAGAGTTATTTTATGTTTCTTTTCTAGCATTTTGATATTTTTAGGATTCTTTTGTCAGTTTCAAAAGGCATCTACCAGGCTTGGGTTTTTTTATGTATTTGACTAAAATTTACAGTTATTTATATTGGATGGAATGATTTTAATAGCTTTTGAAGATTTTTGATGGGATTTGGTTTACAGTTTTTCCCCTCCTCATTTTAAGGAATATTGGAAGCTAAGGGTCATAGGTTGGTTGATTTTTATGAATATATTTAATATTCAGAAAAACATTTCACAATCGGTAATTATTATTTCACTGTAAATCTTACATGTATTTTTCAGATATCTGAAAAATATCTAGAACAACCACATCAGTAAGAAATGCTAATATCTTGGTTATTAATCGCTATAAAAATTAAGAATGTCTTCATTGAGGCCTTGGGGAATAATAATAAAATTACCTAAAGACTGGAATAATGAAATATTTCATTCAAACAAGCGTGTGGAAGAACTTGAAAAAGTGGCCTAAATCTTGCCACAAAAAGATTAGTAAATTTAATGACTAGAAATATAAAACTAACAAATCTGTTTATTAATAAACATAAGATACTTATAGAAATATTTATAAATAAGTATGAGATATCTATATTTATTATATTAATAAATATACATATTTTTACATATAGATAACTGTAAGTACAGATATATCTATTAAATTAAAAATAATTTATACATACAGGTTATACTATAAATACATATAACAATGTATTAGTCAACCAATATGGTATATATTAATATAAAATATAATCAGGGTCATGTGTCTGATTTGTTCAGATCATTGAGATGAATATATAAATTTGGCAATTTCAGTGAATTTATTATTCAGCAGACTGAATTTTGGAGAATTGGTTGGTTTCTGATATACTAACATACTGGAACATATGTTCAAGGGTATGTATTGCAGTATTGTAATACCAAAAGACTGAAATTAATGTCAGTAGGGCTTGTTAAATTATGTGTGCATCTATATGATGGAATATGTTGTAGCCATGGAAAGGAAAGAAGTAGAGATATATGTATTAAGATAGAAAAATTTCTAGTGTCTGTTAAGTGAAAAGGGAAGGTTCAGAACAATGCACACAGTCCTTTTCATTTTCAGTTTAAAAAGGAGATGCATATGAGTATATGCTTATATATACATTGAATATATCTGGAAGAATACGTAAGAATTATTTACAGTGGTTGCCACTAGGGCCCTAAAAAGGTGGAAACAAAGTTAATAGGTACCCTTATTGTGTTTTAATTTTGATCAATTTTACTAACTAGTAAAAGTAAAATTAAACATTTACGGATATATTCACTGTAGAAAATGTGAAAATGACATGTAGAAGAGGAGTCTCCCAAAGCTGACGCTTGTTAAAAATTTTGTTTTACTGTGTTTCCTTTCAATCTTTTTATTTTCTCTCTCTCTGTTTTTTTGTGTTAGTTTATTTACTGCAACATTAGTGTTTGTTGTATACACTTTACCATACTTTCTGAAATAAGATGGGAATGTAAAATAAACTTATAAGAGCCAGTATTAAACATAATATTCCATTATGTTTCTGTTGGGAAGGCAGTATGGTTGTGTATGTTACCATATTGATTTCCTGGGTTGATGGCTGATCTTGGTGGGTTGGGTGCATAATGTCTTCCTCATGGTTGCATGTATGTCACTCTTAAAGCTCCCTAGTGGGTTGAAGACAGAGTCTCCCTGGGTAGGAAAACTTTCCCCCCCATTGGACTTCTGGGTATTTCTGTTTTTGATGTTAGAGTGTACCCTTTTTTTTTATACAGAGGTTCTTATTAGTCATCAATTTTATACACATCAGTGTGTACATGTCAATCCCAATTGCCCAATTCATCAAGAGTGTACCTTTTTAATTGAGTATCCTTTTGACCCAGTGGACATACTGATCCTCCAAGGATACTGCAAATGCAAGCATTTCAATCAGTTACACCAACATGAATGAATTTTAATTAGATTATTTTCTGTGGAAAACTGTATTAAATCATTTAAATTTATTGGCCAGTTTCTTACATAGTGACATTAAAATTTGTTTAACTTTCTTTTTCTAGGTTTTTTTTTTTTACTCAAATTATTTTTACTGGGATTTATTCTTTTCCTTTTACACTTTAGAATGAACATACAATTTATTGATTAGATTTTTATTCTTAATTTTGAGGATTATAGCTTTGGTATTTGTTAGTTTTCATGTGAAGTTGCTTCTACCAAATTCACTTTTCCTACATATTGTACACTGAAATTTTGTCAAGAAGAGTTGACCCATCAGTTTTTAGTAGAATGTTTTACCATGTGCAGTTTTTGTCATGGTCTGCTTAATTTTGTTTATTAACTCTGCCATTAATATTCTTTATGAATTGGGCAAAAAGCTGATGCTGTATTTCCTAGCTAATCAATGAAAAAGTTGTAAGCAACTTCTGTTTGATACTATAGGACTGCTAACTCTGTGATGTTCACTGAGTCTCAGAATTCTTTCAGTTCTTTTGTTATTTCAGCTCTTCTTCACCCTAAAAGCATTGGGCATGATTTTGACCTTTTATTTTGGAGGCTTCCTGTTCCAATGATAAGATTTTGAAATGTAGAATTCTGTCTGCATGTGACTTATTCATATCTTTGATAAAGTTTTGTTCCGTAGTTGCTATTGGTTATTCTACCACATAGATAAAGCCTTCGGAGTAGTGCAAGACAGTTTTGATCTTGGAAATACTGATCTTCACACTGACTGAAATCAGACTTCAGCTGGTTTAAATTGACAGCAAAATTATATTAACTGGACTCTCGAGTGCTAGGCAAGGTCGAAACAGCTTATATTTCTTTTAGCTAAATTATTTGCCTAAGCTGTGTTTCCAGACATGAAAATACTGGAGCAGAGGACATCATTATATAAGGCTTTTGCATTGTCTTTGCATTGTATTCAATCCTATTTTCAAAAGGATTGAATCAATTTATAATGCCATCAGCAGTGTATAAACACCTCAATTTCAATGTATTTTCTTTACCATTAGTTATCATTATTTGAAAATATTAACTAGGAGTAAAATGGTCTTGTGGAGTTATATTTTCATTTGCTTTGTGTAGAAATTCAATAGGAACAACAAATTAGAAGCGGCATGGGAAAATGTTAACTCCTAACTAGAGCATTTGGTTATGCAGCCTTCACTACATTATTGTTTTGAATCAAAACAGCTTTAAAAGTTAAGATTGGTTATTAGCATAATGAAAGAGAGTGTCCCTGGAATGAATGTCATGAAGAGTACTGTTGTACTCTTGGAACAGAGGAGTTCTTTTGTCTTATGTCCCTCTAGGCTCAGAATAGAATAATATGCTTCTTTTATCCAGGAGTTTGACAGTCACTGTGCTTAAATCTGTCTGTGTGTCTGCTTGGTTCAGTCAATTAAAAAATAACTGTTTGTTTCTTTGCCAAGTTAGTAATGCCATAATATAATTTGCAAGGAAGTGAATAAAAAACAATTTTTGTCATGTTTTAATAGCTTTTCTTGTTTATTCTTTTATATTTAACAAGAAAATTAGTGTAGCCCCGCTTTTATTGTTTTTGAATGTAGTTTTTAAAACTATAAGTAATTTAAGAGAAACTTAGAAATAATCTTTTAAATTCAGCACATCACTAGTTCAGTTGTTAGAAAATAAGGAATACTTAAATAGGTTAAGTGAATATTTTTATTTACTTTCCCATTTATGACACTTTTAAGACTTATTCAGCCTCCAAGCCATCCAACAATTTTATTAAAATCTGATTCTAAGGCAGGTTAATCACTTTTTTTAATATTAGCAAGATAAGAAATTATAATTGCATCTTTTAAAAGATTTATTTTTAACTGTTGTTTAGAATTTCTTATAATTTGTGAGGTGGATACTTAAGTTTCTTTTTTGTTTTTTTCTCTGTTTAATTTCTTGTGGAGCCAATCATTATCTTTAGAGCTAGTTTGAAAGGGTTGCTTAAGTGCTATTAGATGCTTTCTGCCATCACTTACTTGTAGTGAGGAACCTTTGATATGCTATATAACAAGAGCTCATTTGGCTACTAAGTGTGCCTTCCAGCTCTGTGCTAGGTGTAGGGACACTGCCTTCAAGGCGCTGGCATGTAGGCTGGCTGAATTACAAGATTCACAGATATAACGTAAGAAAATTATGAGTAATACAAGTCATTGTGTACATAGGAGCTGAATAAAGAGAAGGAAAAGAATAATCAATAATTCACTTTCACGGCTATTTTCTACCTTTAACTTTGCTTATCCCTTGATGATTTTGCTTCCCCAAACATAATTTTATCAGATCTCTTTAAAATTAGTCTTAACATGATTTTTTCATAAGTACTTAACTTATTTACAATTTTAGTACCAGTTGTGAAGGTGCAGCTTCTAGGCCTGTGTCACTACTCTCATAATAATTCATAATTGCAAAGTATTCTATAGTTTAATAATTTTTTTGAGGAATCTCAAGTTTTATAAGATAGGTGTCTTATAAAGTCACTTACAATAGAAAAGTTTCTTTAAAATATCAAGTTTTTCCAGTAGTTTGAGTGGTCTCTGATTGGTTTTGCATGCATAGCGACTTTTTATCAACTAGAATCCCCTATCTCCATTCCAGTCCACAGACCAATGGTACGTGGGCCTCTCACTGTTGTGGCCTCTTCCATTGCGGGGCACAGGCTCCGGATGCGCAGGCTCAGCGGCCATGGCTCACGGGCCCAGCCACTCCACGGCATGTGAGATCTTCCCGGACCGGGGCACAAACCCATGTCCCCTGCATTGGCAGGCGGACTCTCAACCACTGCGCCACCAGGGAAGCCCCTAAGTGGAATAATTTTGTGACTGGCTTCTTGTACTTAGCATAATGCTTCTGAGATTGTGCATGTCATATCTATCAGCAGTTCCTATTTACTGCTGAGTAGTATTGTAGTATTCCATTGAATAAATATACCGCAGTTTGTTTATCCATTCATATATTGGTGGACATTTGGGTTGTTTTCAGTTTGGCTACTGTGAATAAAGCTGTTTATGAACATTCATGTATAAGCTCTTATGGACATGTGTTTTCATTTTTTCTTGGGTAAATATCTAGAATTGGAATTGCTAGGTTATATGGTAAGTGTCTGATTAAAAAATGTTTTCCCAAGGCCAGTGTTTAGAGGGGAATGGAAGTGAGAGACACCTTAAAAGGCCATACCATGGGGCTTCCCTGGTGGCGCAGTGGTTGGGAGTCTGCCTGCCGATGCAGGTGGCGCGGGTTCGTGTCCCGGTCCGGGAGGATCCCGCGTGCCGTGGAACGGCTGGGCCCGTGAGCCGTGGCTGCTGGGCCTGCGAGTCCGGGGCCTGTGCTCCGCAGCGGGAGGGGCCGCAGCGGTGAGAGGCCCGCGTACCGCAAAAAAAAAAAAAAAGTCTATACCATGAATGACCTTCTAGGTCATATAAAGAAGATTTATCCCAAGTACAGTATAAAGCCATGGAAGGGTTTAAGAGGAGAGAGTAAAATTATCAAGTGTATAATTTTCCTCTGACCGCTCTTTGAAGAGTGGATTAAAGGTGAGGCTGAAGAAGGAAGATCTTGTGAAGAGGACTCTTTTATTGCAAATGACATAAAACTTGACCCAAACTGGCTTAAACACAAGGAGAATATTTTGGGTCACATAAATGAGAAAGCCCAGGTAGTATCATCAAAACCTTAAATGCTAAATATGTATCTGAGTTTAAAATTTATATTTCAATAGCCCTCATATCACTAAACTCTAGATAGGGTTATTCAAGTGACCCCCATGCTTAGGAAAGTGCATTGTGTATATTAGATGCTCAGTAAATATTTTAATGAATGAATGAATGTTCTTGGGCATCGCTGAGAGTCATATTGAGAGTCATTCTTAAAACCTCTTTCTCTTCCTTTCTCTAACATCTAGTCTATCCTCCTGCCAGAATATTTCTCAAACTTGTTCAGTTTTCTCAGTCTCTACTGTAACTATGCTCTTTTTTCTCCTGCCTCTCTCTCGAGTATCTTCATGGTCTTTATATGCATCCCTTTCTCCACTGCAGTCTCTACAAGGTTGGAATCACTCTGGTCTTGGTCCTGTGTCCTCATTTCTTTCTCTCTGCCCTTCCCTGGGTATAAGGTAGATTTTTTAAAAAGGAAGGTTAAAGGCGTGGTATTTGGAGTAAGGCATGGGGTTTTAAGTGATTGTGATATACAGTGAGCTACATACTGATTTGCTTTAAGGAGAAAGTAGAAAATATACCAGTGGTTATTATAAAACTTCAGGGAAGGAATAGATATGTAAAATTTGAAGGAAAATTTCTAGTAGAGTTCTTTCTGGTTTGCTTGAGAATTGGGAAAATATATTATGTCTTTGCTTTCAGTCTACAAATTAAATATCCAAAATATAATCTTAATGTACATATCAAGTAATCTGTAACCATTTTATTTTTCCAAGCCAATAAATGACTTTAAAATCTGTAAAGGAGATGAA
The DNA here is from genome assembly GCF_951394435.1 of Stenella coeruleoalba. Taxonomy (NCBI): domain Eukaryota; kingdom Metazoa; phylum Chordata; class Mammalia; order Artiodactyla; family Delphinidae; genus Stenella; species Stenella coeruleoalba. The sequence continues at coordinate 87,785,923 of NC_137155.1, read as the reverse complement.
GAAAAGAAATGTGTGCGGCCTAAATCAGTTAAAGTACCAGCATTTATACTTTCTTTTTGCTCTTGACTTCATCATTACCACTCCACCCTTTATTTTCCTCAGACATTCAGATTTTCTGGAAAGTTTACATCTTTGCATCACAGACTGTTAACTAAAAAGGGTTGACTCATAGTGATGATGGGGAAAATCACAGCAGCATGGAGTAGACAGAATTGCACAGTAGTTTGCACAGCTATGTTTAGAACATAGCTGATTTATTTTTAAATCTGGAAGAACCTGAAATTTGCCTGTGTAAATAGAGTAAAGGTCATTGAGTGTATAATAAATTTATTAGTCATTAATTTTTCTCCCCCAAGCAACAACAACTTCATTATGATTATCAACATCATCATCATCTTCTTCAGTGCCTAGCACTGTATCTGACACATAGTAGGTACATAGGATTTGCTGCTTTAAAAGTGATGAACTTCAGTTCCCTGGAAAATTCACAGATGGTGAAAGATAAAGTAAACACTGCTAAAAATGCTCAGTCCTAGAAATGGAAATGTATTTTAGGGAGGAGTAAGAATTTGGTCTAAATATCTAGTCTATATAAAGTTCTTTTTTTTTTAAATGTGAATTTATTTCTTGTCATTTATCTTTTTTCTAGACATTTAAATATAGCATGTAAACCTGCCCCAACCAGTGATCATTGTATTGTAGTAATATGACATTTTTCAAGTGTATTTTTCTGAAAAACTTTGTTCTTAAAAATTAAAAAATTTACCTTTAGTCACACAAGCTATGAATTTTTAGAAAAATTCAAACTGTGCAAATAAAGCAAAGTCCCTCTTAATTGAACCCCACTGCCCTCTGCCCATCCAGATCACTTAGATAGCTAACTCCTCTGGTCAGTTTGGCATTTATACTTCTGAGATTTTATACATACACACAAATACACACACTTAAAAAAGTGTTTAAAATTATTGTTTCCCTTAAGTGAGTTTTAGGAAGCTTTCTGCACTTTCTCATCTGGTTTTATTACATATATGATACAGAACTCTTGGTTTATGTAACCAAGTCCTATCCTTTTATTTAAAATTAATTTACTAGAACTAGACAGCAGCAGCCTAGAAAATAAGCCAGACTTATCTAAGAATCTGCTTTAGTAGCCAAGCTGTCTTCCATATCACCTTTGGTAATTTATGCCATCAATAGCAATCCTAATGTATTAGATACAGTGTGTATACAAAGAAGTACTCTGCTAATTCAGACTCTGCTCCAGTCTAAATTAGGAAAACTGTGTTTGTATAGGGAAAACTTTTTTTATACAGTAACTTTTTAGATTTTTCTAGCTATTTAACACTAAAATTAAGAGCCATTTATTAACATTAAATGTCAAAACATTGGGCTTTATTAAATAAATCTTACAATTTTCTTGAGAATGGTGACAATTTTGAATTTTAGAATCACAAGATGCTGGATTATCAGTAAATGTTTCCTAAGTAACATTTTATTTTATTCCTATTTTTGGCCATTATATAATCCCCTTAAAATACTTTGTGCTTAATTGTAGGAGGTTTAATCACTTTGCATTTTTAGAATTTTTAGAACCAGGAGAGACCTCAGTGATTTATCTAATACAATCCCTTTATAATACAGACAAAGAAGCCTCAGGCCCCTAGAAAGTCAATAACTTGATCAGTTTCCCAAAACTAGTTATTGTAAGAATCAGAACTGTAACCTAGATCTCCTGCTATATATACCTTATTTTCTGACCCGTTCTAACTTTGAGTTTAATTGAAATAGAGAATGAGCTCAATATTTGCATGTTTGTTTCTTTAATTGGTAAGAAAATCTGCCAAAACCTATAACGGCTGAAAGTAGTTTGGGAAAGTGAAATTGCCTGTGAGAAAGTCTTAAGTCTTTGTCTTAGTGATATGTGGTTGATAATTATCCAGTCTTTTATTATTCCATCTCTTTTTTACTTCTCTCCCTTCTCCTTTCTCTCTTTGAGTGCAGATAGCAAGACTGTAAAGTAGACCTATTATAGGGAGATTGGACCTAGGGAGACAGGGTCAAACTGGAGTAGGTTAATTATGTTTTGTAACTTTCCATACTGGTTCTGATGTTCCAGCCCAGTCACTAGAAACCAAAGGAACCAAAACCAGATTTTTAGAAGCATCCCCGACTTAACCAAAGTTGGCAGTACTATAAACGTATTGAATTCTCTTTCCATTAGTTTTCCAGCCTACACCTGTAAAGTCTATCTTCTATGTTTTCTTTTTTAAAAAACTCCTTTTATCCTTCTTCAAACATTGTTTGCTTAGTAATTTTTTTTTTACAAAGGAACATAAAATATAAAGTGAGTATACTCATAAGGCAGATATTCTTTTAATTCTTTGAAAGGTCACTGGTAAACAACTTACTTTTTAATATTATCTTTATTGTATTTCTTCCACTTGTTTTTTATAAAGATTTTATAGGTAAAACGAGGACACGCTATGGAATAAGATAGGTACAATTAGGTGACAATGTTTATTCTTATAGCTGTGAGTCATTATGTAGCCACAGTTGGGAGTACAGTGTTTGTTGGCAGTAGCCTTTCAAAGAGTATCTTCTGAATATTTGATAAAAGTAGTTGAAGAGTTATGAACATTAGCAAAACCACTGATTCTGATAAGCACCTTTAAAATTGTTCATCTGTGAACAAACTGTGGCCTGCAGACCAAATCCTGTCCACGGACTGTTTTTGTAAGGTCCATGAGCTAAGAATGGTTTTTAACATTTTTAAAAGTTTGTAAAAACAAAACAAAACAAAAAAAGAATATGCAATAAAGATTGTACATGGCCCTCAATGCCTAAAATATTTACTATCTGGCCTTTGAAGAAAACAATTGTCGATAGCTGAACAGAATCGTAGAGAAGGCTCTAAATGGTCATAAAGAACCATTTTAAGCCATTCAGATTTACAGTAAAAATAATAGAAATGAAGAAAATTGGAGCTTCCCTGGTGGCGCAGTGGTTGGGAGTCCGCCTGCCGATGCAGGGGACACGGGTTCGTGCCTGGGTCTGGGAGGATCCCACATGCCGCCGAGCGGCTGGGCCCATGAGCCATGGCCGCCGAGCCTGCGCATCCGGAGCCTCTGCTCCGCGGTGGGAGAGGCCGCAGCGATGAGAGGCCCGGTACCACAAAAAAAAAAAGAAAAAAAAAGAAAAAAGAAAGAAAATCAACACAGATGGACTGTTTGTTATAATATTGTCCACAGTAATAAAAAGTTGGAAACAAATTTTTAGTAACGGCACTGATTAAATAAATTACAGGACATCTGTATAGAAAAATATTACACATTGAGTGACATCACCCATGACTTATGCAAGGGAAGATATGAATTGCATTAAGCAGGGGGCTAGATTCCAGAACAGTGTGCAGGATGATCCTCCCCCTTTCAAAACACACAGACATTTATAATATGTACTTGAGGTGTGTAGGTACAGAAAACTTTATATACTAGAATATTGGATTGTGGATGACTTACACATTTTTTTTGAATTGTTGCAGTTTTGTAACTGATAATTATTTTATAGTGAAATTAAATAATTGACTTTTTGGTATAGAAAAAAATTAAACTTGAATAGAGTTTTAAGTCACAAAGTTCTAGAAGAGATAATATATTAATATGTAACATAGTATTAGAAGTATGGATACTCTGATGAAACTTAGAAGTCTTTGGACAAATGAAAGAAAATAGAACTGCTGTCAAAATCCTCTTAATATATTATCCTTGGACAGTCAGTAGGCTGAACATGTAACAATGGCATTTCAATGGGCTGTTCAAAGAAAATAATACAATTTTGTATCATAGAGAACACTCCCTTCCACAAAAGATTTGTTGGTGTCCCTAAATTTTGATTTAGACCATGAAATTTAGATTAAAATGGCACTTCTTTCCTTCACCTCCCTTTTCTTCTTTTCCTTTGCAGAGTACATAATTGAGGGACAGTTCATATAAAAGTAAACATTTGACCTTTTACATATGTATGCACACTTGTCTCCGACACCCAGATCAAGATATGGAACATTTACAGTCACTTTAGATGGTTCACTTTTGCCTCTTTCCAGTCAGTATCACCGTTCCCACTAAGAAGCAAGCATTCTGACTTTTGATTAGCTTTGCCTATTCTCAGACTTTCTGTAACGAAACCATGTACTCCTTTGTGCTTGGCTCCTTGCTCTCGACATAATACTTTTGAGATTTATCAAAGTAGTTATTTGTATTAGTAGTATCTTTTCTGTTAAGAAGTAGTATTCCATTGTATGAATATAGCACAGTTTATCCACTCTTCTGTTGATGGACATTTGAATCATTTCCTTTTTTCGTGGGGGAGGGAGGGGAAGCTATTATGAGTAATGCTGCTATGAACATTCTTGTACAAATCTTTTTGTAGGCATATGCACTCATTTCACTTGAATATATATCTAGGAGAGGATTTTCTGGGTTATAGGGTAGGTGTGTGTTTAACTTTATTAAAAACTGCTAGTTTCCAGAAATAGTTGTCCCATTTTATGCTCTAATCAAAATATGGCAGTTTTTAAAAAAATTAATTAATTAATTAAAAAAAATTTTTGGCTGTGTTGGGTCTTTGCTGCACATGGGCTTTTCTCTAGTTGCGGTGAGCAGGGGCTACTCTTCGTTGTGGTACGCAGGCTTCTCTTGTTGCAGAGCACAGGCTCTAGGCGCGCAAGCTTCAGTAGCTGTGGCACTTGGGCTCAGTAGTTGTGGCTCGCAGGCTCTAGAGCGCAGGCTCAGTAGTTGTGGTGCACGGGCTTAGTTGCTCTGCGGCACGTGGGAATCTTCCCGGACCAGGGCTCGAACTCATGTCCCCTGCATTGGCAGGCGATTCTTGACCACTGCGCCACCAGGGAAGCCCAAAATATGGCAGTTATAGTTGCTTCATGTCCTCACTAACACTTGGAATTGATTAAAGCTATTCTGGTGATTGTGTAGTGATGTCTCAATGTAGTTTTAATTTGCTTTTCTCTGATGACCAGTGGTGGTGAACATATTAAGTGCTTATTGACCATTTGTGTAAATTGTACTGTCTTTTATTATTAATTTGTAGGAGTTCTTTATGTATTTTGGATATGGATTCTTTGTTAGATGTGTTGTGAATGTTTTCTTGCAATATTAGCTTGCCTTTTCACTTCATTATTGGCATCTTTTGATGTGCAGAAGGCTTTAATTTTGATGAAGTCTGTTTTATCAATTAAAAAGTTTATGTTTATTGCCTTTTGTGTGCTGAGAAATCTTTCCCCTGCCCCAAAGTCATGAAGATATTCTCCTAAATATTCCTCTAAAAGCTTTATGTATATTCTCATTTACTTTTTAATTGAATTATTTGTTCCTTTATTTTTTGTAGGGATTTTTCATACAGTTGAGATACGAGTCTTTTGTCAACAATATATATCAATAGCTTGGCACTCAAATTTAAATCTGTGATTCACCTGAAATTAATTATGTATATGATGTTAGGTAGAGGTTCACTTTTTTCCCACATTGATATTCAGTTTCTTCAATATCATATATGGAAAGCACCTGTCTTTCTCCATTGAATTTTATTGGTGTCTGTCCAAAAATTAATTATCAAGAATGCCAGCACTGTTTTTACTTACTGTAACTTCACACTGAGTTTTGAAATCTGGTTGTGTAAGTTCTCCAACTTTGTTCTTCTTCAAGGTTGCTTGAGTATTTTAATTCCTTTACATTTCCATGTAAATTTTAGAATCAGCTTGCCAATTTCTGTTTTTAAAAAGTCCATTTGGATTTTGATTTGGATTGCATTGAATATATACATTAATTTGAGGACAATTGATATCTTAAAAATATCATGTCTTCCAATTCATAAACATTGTGTATCTCTCCGTTTATTGAGGTCTTCTTTCATTTTTCTCTGTAGTATTTTGTGATTTAATGTAGATGTATTTCACATCTCTCCGTATATTTATTCCTAAGTAATGTTTTATTTAATTCTATTATAAGTGGTGTTGTGGTTTTACTTTATGTCTCTATTGTATATTACTGGTATTTAGAAATACAATAGATGTTGTGTATTCCTTTTGTATCCAGAGGTCTTGCTAAATTCACTTAGTAGTTCAAGTAATTTTCTATTCCTTTGGATCTTCTACGTATGAAGTTACATCATTTGCAAATAAACAATGGTTTTAGTTTAACAATATTTGTTTGTTTACTTTTCTTGTCTTGCTGTACTGGCTAGGACTTCTAGTAAAATGTTTGAATAGGTAAGTTGAAAGCAGACTGTCTTGACTTGTTTTTGACTTCAGGGAAAGTGTTCGGTGTTTCACCGTTAGGTATGATGTTAGCTGTAGGCTTTTTATAGATACTCTGTCACATTGAGGAAGTTTCCTTTTATTTCTAATTTGCTGAGAATTTTTATCATGAATAGATGTTAAATTTTCTTACTTTTCTACATCTTTTGAGGTGATCATGATTCTTTTTTATTTGGTTAATGTGGTGAATTCCACTGACTTTTTGGTGTGTGTGTGAACTCGTAATGTTTATTTCACAAGTATTGTTTGTAGTTTTTAAATACCTTTTTGTCTTATACTTTATAAGACATTTATAATATACATATGGATGAATAAATGAGGATGAATGTAATGGGTCATTAGAGCCCACTGATAATTCAAGGTTTATATCCAAGCAGCTTTATTCTGATTCCATGTTCATCAAGCAACTTCATCTTCACATGAACTTGCTCACTGAGGCCGTGGGTTGTGCAGGCCAGTCTTCACACCTGGTCTGCTTGACATTATATTCTATTCTTCAGTGTTACTGGCATCCTGGTATACTCTCCTTGGCAGTTTGTACACTTATCCACTGACTAATTTTTGAATGTTAAATTAATTTTGCATCCCTGGGATAATCACAGTCATGATATATTTCCTTTAATATATTTGCTATATTTTGTTTGTTAAGTTTTAAAGAAATTTTTTTCTTTTGGTCTATGTTCATGAAGATTCTTGTTCAGTAATTTTCTTGTCATGATTTTGTCAGGTTATGATAACAGTGTGCTGCCTCATAAAATGCCTTGGGAAGTGTTTTCCTATTCCACTCTTCTCTAAAAGAGTTTGTCTAAGTTTGGTATTACTTATTTTTAAAATATTTTGAGGATTCACCCATGAAGCCATCTGGGAAGGTTTTAAAATATATATTAAATTACATTAGCCTTTAGAGGACAATCTAGATTTTCTATTTCCTCTTGGGTCCGTTTTATTTATTTATTTATTATTTTTTGGCCATGCCCCGTGGCTTGTGGGATCTTCATTCGATGACCAGGGATCAAACCTGTGCCCCCTGCAGTGGAAGCGCGGGGTCTTAACCATGGGACTGCCAGGGAAGTCCCTTGGGTCAGTTTTAGAAACTTGCGTTTTACAGAATCTAGGCATTTCCTTTTATGCTTTTACTTCCTCTTATGGTATCTGTAATAATGTTCCCATTTCATTATGATATTGGTAACACATGTTAGTCTTCTACATTTTGTTTTTAATTTTTCTTTACATATAATAATATTGCTTAATTTTAAATTTTTATATAGCATTGACTACAACTTCTGGAATAATGTTAATAGTAATGATAGCATCCTACCTTATTCCTGATTTTAGTGAGAATCCCTTTAACATTTCATCATTAGAATGTATTGGGGTAGATATCCATTATCACGTTATAGAATAATCTTTTTATTCCTATTAAGAGAGGTCATAAGGACAAGATAGTGAGTTTTATTAAGTGACTTTTTAGTATTTCTTGAGGTGGACAGTTTTTTTGTTTTGACCTTTTGAGGTGATAAATAATTCCCTATTATGAAGTCCTTGCACTGCTGGGAAAACTCTACTTAGTTTAATATTGTTGAATTTGCTAATTTTATACTTAGGATTTTTGTATTTATGTTTTCATGAGAATGATCTGTTGTTTTCTTTACTCAGATTTTGATATTAAGCTTATGATATAGTTCCCTCTTATCTGTTTTATCCTTTTCTCCTTCCCTCCCCATTTTATTGAACTTCATCCTTCTCTACAATTACACCTACAGAGCACTTTATACTTGTTCCTTACTGTAAGGCTAATTTGCTTATTAGTCTTTGTTTAGGAGACATAATCTTATAAATCTAATTTTGCTACTTGAGCAATTTTTTTTCACCTAGTAGGTTGTAGTCTAGGTTGCTACTCAGAAGCTTCAAGCTAGTTCTTCTCTGATTCTTAGTTTGATGTAGATTTCTGCTTGGTTAATGTATTCTTACACATTTCTGTTGCTTTAAAGCAGAATTTTCTTTTTTAAAAACAATTCTTATTTTGTGCATTAAAGCTTCTAGAAGCATTGTAGGTGTTCCAAACAGTTTACCGTAATTTGCCTCGTCCCGCCAAATTGGTGGATAAGTGCTGAAGTTCTAGCCATTATCAAAAGTTAGACCCTTTCACAGGTTATAAGTGTAGTAACAGAGTTTACAGTTATGTACAGCAGTTTATTATGCATGCATATTATTGATATTACCAGCTTGATTCTTAAACTTTCCCCTTAATAGGTATACTGTGATTTTTACAGTAATTGGAAGGTAATGGTTGCATACTTCTATATAATGACTACAACTCTATTGCAAAAATGATTGGAGGTGGATTGTAACTAAATGGTGACTTAATTTTAATGTTCTATTTTGATTATTTTCTTTTTTATTCCCTCTTTCTCCTTGCATCCCTCACCACTGTTATTCATATAAACTGTTTTCTCTTTAATAAAACCCAGCTGCTTCCTTTGTGATGCTAAACTCAGTAGGCTACCTTTGGCTATTCTCCTTTCTTGTTAAAACATAACTTAGACTCTAATAATTTTTTAATCTCACTTCCATACCTTTACTTTCTTTGCTCTTGCATTTTTCGGTATTCATATTTTATTTTCATTATTACTCCTTTTTGCACCCCCAACAGAATTTCTTCCTTCTATGAAATATGAAACTGTACCCAATTCTAAACTTCTAGATAACTTTCTCACTCTTTGTATTTTTATATACAGATAGTATGAGTTTTTAGAATTTTACTGGGGCCCTCAACATCAGGGACATTTTGTAAACGTTTAGTTAGTGTTGGTTAACATCACTAGGGACAGTTTTACTTAATGCTTCGACATGTATTATTGAGAATGATCTCGGTTTCATTGTAGTTGTCATGTGGTAGGTAAGTATTTCATGTCAGTATTTCTCAGTTACTGTATTTATTTCCTGAATTTTGTCTAATTGGAAAACAGGCTGTGACCCCGAATTATTTCAAGTTTGTGAAATTTTATAGTTAAGAGTATGAAGATGCAGAAAGAAATTTTTTTTTTTTTTTTTTTTTTTGCGGTACGCGGGCCTCTCACTGTTGTGGACTCTCCCGTTGCGGAGCACGGGCTCCGGACGCGCAGGCTCAGCGGCCATGGCTCACGGGCCCAGCTGCTCCGTGGCATATGAGATCTTCCCAGACCAGGGCACGAACCCGCGTCCCCTGAATCGACAGGCGGACTCCCAACCACTGCACCACCACGGAAGCCCCGATCATGAACTTTTAAAGTATGTGTATAGAGTATACTTATATGTGCAAATTAATTAATTATATTTTATTTTTTGGCCGTGCTGCGCGGCTTGCGAGATCTTAGTTCCCCAACCAGGAATCGTACCCAGGCCCCAGCAGTGAAAGTGTCCTAACCGCTGGACCACCAGTGAATTCCCTTATATGTGCAATTTAAAGATTACTAAAACAAGCACATTGGAAACACAGCCTTTGAGTTGGTTGAATGAGTTTCCATTTCTATGCAGATTTGAAGCCACTTTTTTTTACATAATTCTTTTCTTAGGGGGTAATGATGTGTGTTTTACTATTGTATTGGATCTAATGTCGTGTAACAATGGTCCTTTATTGTTTATAAAATGTTTTATTATTTAAAACATTCCAACACACACATTCTCTTTGAGACTTTCTCCAGAAATACAGTTTGCTTAACATTTTCTGTTTGAAGTAGGAATGAACTAGTTGTACATGTACAGAGGATTCTGAACTATGTACTATTTTTACTTGGCTTTATAGCGTAAAACTGTTACCATTCTGGATTTTACTGTGTCACAATAGAAGCAAGACACATGTCGAGATTAGGGAGGAAGAAAACAAATTGAAACATTGATTTTTGTCTTCTTTTTAAAGGAGAATTATTAGCTATTATTTCTATATCTTAGGCTCCTTAAATACCCTTATTATTAATCTTTTAATTTTATCCTGGGTGGGGTGCATGGTAATGTATCTAGAAGTACATAATACTGACAATTCCGGGAGTATTCATATATAAGCTTGATTCCTGTATTTGTTTGGCATTAATGTTTAAAATTCATTTTTTCCATTTAAAAGGCACTTTTAAACCAGATTATCTCATATCTTTCCTGTCTACTGTACCCTTCTGTGTCTCACCCAGACAAAAAATTGAAAGGATGTACTTCCTTATTAGTCGGTGCATGACATGAAGTGGGAACACCAAAGTGCTGGCAGGATAAAAGAACTTAGGGATGGTTGAATTGGAAATGATCTCATGGTGGAAGAGGAGCATTTGATTGGCACCATGTGATCTGGGATCAGAATTGAGGCGATGGTAGAATCTAGATTTGGGTAAAGAAAAGGTCACACTTAACCATGCTAATAAACATTATTATTTGTTTATTTTTTAATTCTGAGAGGATGATCCTGGCCCTTGCACTTCAGTTTAGTATTTCTCCTTGGATTAATTTTTTTCTATCTTATCTGTTACTACTGGTATATTGTAAATTGATATACAGAAGCCTCTCTAAAAGAACTAATTTAATAGGTCCAGAGTGACTTGGAGGGTTTTAAGCTTTTGGTACCTGGATGCATTTGTTTCAGATAGTCTCTGGGTCAGTTCTTAAAAACTCTATAAAATAGGCATACACTTCTACCAGGCACCTTCCCCCAAATAGATCTGTTCTTTTTCCTGAATTGAAAATACGTTGATGTAGGCAACTACTTCTGTTGACAACCTGCCCAAGTATGGCCGAGAACTAATTGGCACATTAATTAGTCTCTGCTTTGATTTTATACAGATTTGATTTTATCTTATTAATAAGACCTTCATCAGGCCTTTAATTTTTTATACTCCTAGCCTTCTTCTGAGAGAGCATTAAGTTAATAGGAAACACATTAATGCTAATTCTCTAATTATACATTTAAAAGTTTTTTCATCTCATCACTTTGTTTCTTTTTATTTGTCAATTGTACCTAGTTTTTAACTAATTTAAAATAGCTTTTCCCATTGTAAATATAAATGTTTATTTTCTAAAAATTGGGAAATGGAAGAAAATAAAAGGAAGAAAAGAAGCTACTTATAACTGCTCTACTAAGTGATAAAAGTCTGCTACTTTGGTATATTTCTTTTGAGTCACTCTTCCATATCTCCCTCCACCTCTCCCAGTTGTGGGAACCTATTATTTGCTATACATTTGCCCGAGGTACAGTGTTGAACACAATAGACACAATCTTTAAACGGAAAGAATTCAAAGTTTAATGTCCTTAAAGTTATTTTTAAAAATTAATTTGTTGTTATAGAGAAATGCATAAATATAGTCTGTCTTTACAAAAATCATAGACAAGGCTCAAGTTTCCAATCCATCCCATTTTCTTCATTGTTTCATAGATGTAGCCACTATTACCACCTTGTGTTTAATTTTTTTCTGTGATTTTGCATATAAAATTATATATTTTCCTTGACTTATTATGGGATTATATTCCAGTAAATTGAATATCTTGTCAGTCAAAAGTGCATTTAGTACACCTAAGATGCTGAACATTATAGCATAGCCTAGCCTACCTTAAATGTGCTCAGAACACTTACATTAGCATACAGTTGGGCAAAAACACCTAACAAAACCTTTTTTATAATAAAGTGTTGAATATCTCATGTAATTTATTGAATACTGTACTGAAAGCGAGAAACAGAATGGTTATCTGGGTACAGAATGGTTTAAGTGTATCGGTTGTTTACCCGTCTGATGGTGTGGCTAACAGGGACACGTGGCTGACTGGGAGTTGCGGCTCACTGCCGCTACCCAGCATCACAGGAGAGTTTTGTACTGCATATCGCTAGCCTGGGATAAGATCAGAATTCAGAATTCGAAGTATGTTTTGTCTTCTCCGAACACACATCGCTTTTGCATAATGATAAAGTTGCAAGTTGAACAGTCATAAGTTGAAGACCATCTGTATGTTTGTATATAAAGAAAACATATGGTTTCTTTTTTAATGTAAAAACTGTCATATAGTACCTGCAATTAGCTTTTTTCATTCAGTATGTTTGTATGTACAGATCTACCTTAGTCTTCTAAATTGCTGTAGTATTTCATTTTGTTGATATGCCATAAATTTGCCATTTCCTATTGATGGACTTCTTTTGTGTGTGTGGCCTCACTGTGGCATGCGGGATCTTAGTTCCCTGACAAGGGATCGAACCCATGCCCCATGCAGTGGAAGCGCGGAGTCCTAACCATTGGACCGCCAGGGAATTCCTTGATGGGCATTTAGATTTCCAGTTTTTTTGCTGTTACAAACAGTGCTGGAACTATTTGTACATGGTGCCTCATTAAAATGTGCACTGGTTTCTCTAAAAAAGATAAAAGGAAGTGCAATTAGTAGATCTTAGAGAATATGTGGTTATCCTTGATATTTTACTATTTGTATTGCTCTTAAAGTTGGATCTTATAGCAGTTTATCTTATATCAGTCCTCTCTCAACTGCCATGTTGTTGTTTAATGTTTTATTTTATCCTTGTTAAATCCAACAAGTTATATTATTTTATACAGAAATAGAATATTCTGTAGAAATATGATTCAGTTTACATGTATTTTTACTATATTCTTTCCTCACCATCTTCTTTAATCTCTGACTGTTCTTCTGAGATCATTTTCCTTCTTCCTGAAGAATATCTTCACAAATTCCTTTAATGGATGTCTCTTACTGGTAAACTGTCTCTATTTTTGTTTATTTGTTTTAATTTTAATTTAGCCTTATTTTAAAATCAGTTATTTTTATCATGGAAAATTTTAAGCATATGTGAAAGTAGACCAAATAGTGTGATGAAACCCAATTATTTCCATCCCTCAGTTTCTGTAGTTATGGACTTTTGCTATTCTCATTTCATCACTTCCCCATTCTGTGCCTCCTTTCCTGCTAAGATATCATACCATGAAGTCTGTAAATACTTTAGAATGTATCTCCTCTAGAAGAGCTTTTTAACAAAATAAACACTACTATCATATTTAACTAACGTCTTCTAATAATCAGTCCATGTGAAAAGCTCGATTATCTCAAAAAATGTTGTTTTATCATTTACTTTCATTCTTAAGGGTTATTGTTTTCAAGGACCACAACTGTAGGTTGACAGTATTTTCTCTCAGAATCTTGAATATTGTCTTTCCCTTCTGGCTTCACTTGTTGCTATTGAAAAATCTGCTGTAAAGTCTAATTATCATTTCATTGGGTGAAGGGTTCTTTTTAAATGTTTGCTTTTGAAATTCTTGTTGCCTTTAGTGTTCTGCAGTTTTACTGTCTTGTGTCTGGGTGTGGATTTATTGATCTCACTTGGGTATGTTGCGCTTTCTGGGGCAGGGGGTTGTTTTTAACCTTTCTGGGAAAATTGCAGCTATTATCTTTTTCTTTTAAGACTTTGAAAAAAGTAAAAACTGTATATTCAGAAACATAAAACATACACATGTAAAACATGTAGACTTTAATTATATGGCAAACATCTTTGTAACCATTTCCCAGGTCTAAAATAGAATATTTCATTGAAGGTGAGTCAAAGAAGGTGAGCAAAGTCAAATCCCATGCTCTTGGATTGAAAGAATTAATATTGTTAAAATGGCCATACTACCCAAAGCAATCTGCAGATTTAATGTGATCCCTATCAAAAATATCCATGATGTTTTCCACAGAACTAGAACAAATAATCCTAAAATTTACATGCAGCCATAAAAGACTCAGAATTCCCAAAAGCAGGAGGCGTTACCCCCCAGACTTGGGACAATACTACAAAGCTACAGTAATCAAAACAGTGTGGTATTAGCACAAAACAGACATGTGGATCAGTGGAACAGAATAGAGAGCCCAGAATAAACCCACACACCTATGGTCAATTAGTCTTTGACAAAGGAGGGAAGAATATACAATGGAAAAAGACAACCTCTTCAACAAGTTGTGTTGGAAAAGTTGGACAGCCACATGTAAATCAATGAAGTTAGAACACACCCTCACACCATACACAAAAATAAACTCAAAATGGCCTAAAGACTTAAATATAAAGCATGACACCATAAAAATCCGAGAAGAAAACATAGGCAAAACATTCTCTGACATAAATCGTACCAATGTTTTCTTAGCTCAGTCTCCCAAGGCAATAGAAGCAAAAGCAAAACTAAACAAATGGGACCTAATCAAACTTACAAGCTTCTGTACAGCAAAAGAAAACATAAACAAAATAAAAAGACAACCTACAGACTGGGAGAAAATGTTTGCAACTGATGCGACTGACAGGGCTTAATTTCCAAAATATAAAAACAGCTCACATATCTCAAAAACAACAACAACAAAACAACCCAATTGAAAAATGGGCACAAGCCCTAAATACACATTTTTCCAAAGAAGACATACAGATGACCAACAGGCACATGAAAGGATCCTCAACATCGCTAATTATTAGAGAAACGCAAATCAGAACTACAATGAAGTACCGCCTCACACTGGTCAGAATAGCCATCATTAAAAAGTCTACAAACAACAAGTGTTGGAGAGGGTTTAGAGAAAGGGAATCCTCCTACACAGTTGGTAGTAGTGTAAGTTGGTGCAGCCACTATGGAAAACAGTATGGAGGTTCCTCAAGAAACGAAAAATAGAGTTGCCATATGGTCCAGCAGTCCCACTCCTGGGCATATATTTGGACAAAATTATAATTCAAAAAGATACACGCACCCCCTATGTTCACAAAAGCACTATTTACAATAGCCAAGACATGGAAACAACCTAAATGTCCATCAACAGATGAATGGATAAAGAAGTTGTGGTACATATATATACACAATGGAATATACTCAGCCATAACAAAGAATGAAATAATGCCATTTGCAGCAACATGGATGCAGCTAGAGGTTGTCATACGAAGTGAAGTAAGTCAGAAAGAGAAAGACAAATACCATATGACATCACTTGTATGTGGAATCTAAAATATGACACAAATGAGCCCATCTACAAAGCAAATAGACTTGCAGACATAGAGAACAGCCTTGTGGTTGCCGAGGGAGAGGGGAGTGGGGGAGGGATGGATTGGGAGTTTGGGATTAGCAGATGCAAACTATTATATATAGAATGGATAAACAACAAGGTCCTTCTGTATAGCACAGGGAACTATATTCAATATCCTGTGATAAACCATAATGGGAAAGAATATAAAAAAGAATGTATACATATGTATAACTGAATCACTTTGCTGTACAGCAGAAACTAACAACATTGTAAATCAACTATACTTGAATTAAAAAAATAGAATATTTCAAGTACTTCAGAACACACACACCCCGCCCCCCACCAAGCATACACACGTCTTCCTGTTCACCTCTTCATAACCCTCTCCCTTTCACCCAGAGGCAATTGCTGTCCTGACTTTTTATCACCTTATGTGCATCTCTAAAAGTTTTCTTTTATCTGTTGAAATTTATATGAGCACAGTTATATTCTACTTCTTGCTTCCTTGTTCAATACTGTACTTCTGGGATTCATCTTTGTTGTGTAGCTATAGTTCTTCATTTTTATACCATTGTTTCTTCAAATATGTTTCTTCTTTTCCTTTTCTCTCCTTCTACTATTCCCATGATGTGTATGTTGACGTGCTTAATGGTGTTTTACATTTCTCTGAAGCTCTGTTCATTTTTCTTCATTTTTCCCCCTCTGTTCTTTGGATTGCTTAATCTCTATTGATCTATCTTCTCTTTCACCAATTCATTCTTCTGCCAGTCTACATGTACAGGCTTTGAGTGACTTTAATTTCAGTCATTGTACTTATAACTCCAGAATTTCCATTAAAAAAATAGCATCTATCTCTTCATTGAATTCTCTATTTGATGTGACATTGTCATTATATATTACTTCTTTAATTATGGTTCCCTTTAGTTTTTTGAACATACTTAAAATGGCTCCTTTGAAGTCTTTGTCTGTTAAATCCAACATCTGGTGGCTCTCACAGGCAGTTTCTGTTGCCTGTTTTTTTCCTGGCGTATGGGTTATACTTTCTTGTTTCTTTGCACAGTTGTAATTTCTGGTTGGAAACTGGACATTTTATATAATATTATAGCAACTCTGGGTACTAGTCTCCTCCTACCCTTCCCAGGGTTTGTTATTGTTATTTGCTTATTTGTTTAGTGCCTGGGTGGATTAATTTAGTGAAGTCTGTTTCCCTCTTGCCGTGTTAAGCATCTGTTGGTGTCCCTGGGGTGTGCAGATTTGGGTATGTCCACATGCATCCTGGGATGACAGTGTTTCGGGCAGGGCCCTCTTCCACTGTCTCTTTCATTGACCACACCCAGATGTTAAACTCCGCACTGACTGCTCAACAATGCCCTAGGACATAAATTGCTTCTCAGCCTGATTGAAAAAAAAATTGAGCTCACTTGAAGGCATAGTTCTTGAGGTCAGAGCTTGAAATTTATTCTGACCCCAGGAGGGTTCATCCAGCAGTTAAGAACCTGATTCTCCTTATTCTTTCCTGCAGAGTAGCTGGTTTACAGTTCAGCCTGTGTCTGACTCTCCTCCCAGTTGTCTTTCACTACAGCCTTCGTGGTTTTGAGATTGTGCTTAGGTTTGGACTTCAGACACCATCACAAATGAAGTCAGTTTTTTGGAAAGAGATTCAGAGCTATCTGTTTTAAGACCTGCTTTACCTTCCTGTTAAAATCTGGCTAAGCTCTGGCATTGAGTAGGGGGGTCAGTGGTGTACTTTTTTCTCCGTGTGACACTCCCAGTTTAGTAACTGAGCACTCATTGAAGGGGTATACAGTAACCTCAAGTCTCTTGCGTTTCCTGGTGCAGGACCCCAGCTTTATGAAGTAGCTGGTTGGAGGGCAGTCTGGGGTCATAGTATTTTCAACATGCAGCAGCAACATAGGTCCTCTTTCCCATGAGTGGCAGTTGGGTGGAAGAGGGGAGCCTCCATCTATCGGCTGCACTTAACCTGGAACTTTAGCTTCAGCATCGGGTAGCTTTGGGCAGGATGAGAAATGCTAATATCCTGCCCCTCCTAGGAAGATGGTTCTCTGAGTGGTAACCCTGTGTTCTTGGCAGCGCCAGCCTGGAGTGAAGTTTGAGTCTCACTGAACTGAGATGGGGGAGGGAAGGAGAGAGGGAACAGTTTTTAGTCAGATACCACATAGTATTGTTGTTTTTCCTGAGTTTTAGTAGATTTTCTTGAATAAGCATTTCTTCATTTGCCTTATGCTCTTAGCATCATTTCTGGATAGTTTAAATGGTTGGTTTTAAATAGTTTTCAGCAGTTTTGCTGGGGAATGAGCTCATGGAGCTCCTTACACTGTCACGCTGGAAGTGGAACCCAGAGAGATCTTTTGAAAATATAAGTCAAATCCATTGCCATTCCTCTTTCTAAAACTCTCGGGTCCTCTTCATGTATTTCGCAAAGAAAGCCAAAGCTATTCCAATGGCCGATGATGAACCCTTGCCAGTTCCTGGACCTCCACATTGCTCTGACCTTATCTCAAATTGTTCTTCCCTCGCTTATTCTACTCTAACCACTCTGAATTTGCTGTTCTTCAAGCATTTCAGGCAGTTTCCCTTCTTGGGGTCTCCCTACTGATTTTTTCCTTGCCTTGTCTGTTCTCAGTGTATGCATGGCTTACTCAGGTTCCTCTGTTAAATATTACCTTTTCAATGAAATCTACTCCAACTGGCCCATTTAAATTGCAGCCTGACTCTGGTACCTTTTCTCACCTTTTATCATACTTAATTTACTGACTTATTATGATTTTTGTTTAGATTTTGAATTAGAACAGGAAACAAAGGTGGAGATATTTGCCTGTTAGGGTCACTAAAGTATCCCAAAGACCTAGACTAGAATTTGAAACAAGGGCTTAATAACTATTTATTGAATCACTGAGTGAATGAAGGTAAAAACAAACTTTTAGATGGCAAAAACCTTCAGTGGGCAGCCATCTAAGTTTTCTAATAAAGTTAAAACTTTTTACCTAGAGAGAATAATAAGTAATGTTATTGGTATACTGGGTACAATTAGAATAATCAGCTTTCTTGATAAGAGAGCCTAAATGTGCTCTTTTTTTTTTTTTTAAACTCTCTCCCCCTTTAAAAGACTAATCATTGTTAAGTTCTGCCTACTATGCTTTTCATGGTAGAGATCTTTACCAAATTGGCTTGAATTAGATATTTTTACTTGAACCATTTTAAATGTGTTTGAAAACTTTTTTATTTAAAGGAAAGTTGTCACAAACCTTTTTTCTTTAAAATTGATTTTTCACAAAATGATCATCTTCAATCTTTTTATACATTTATATTTTCATAGTGTTAGGTTTTTGAAAATATATTTGTATGCAGCAGTTGCGTTTCTTTATGGCTTTGATTTAAATGGTTTGTCATCTCTGTTGTCTTTGTACAGCTGATAAATCGGTGGATTTTGTTGAACAACTCTCCCAAATCAACATCACATTGCTCTAACTATGCAAATGAATACTACATGCAAATTAGAAATTACTTTTTTTAGTAGTGTTACATCATAAGAAAATAGAAAAACCTTTGCCTTTTCAGTGAGGTGTTCACAGAAGTCTATTACTATGTCTAATGTGTATTTGCTACATGTAGACTTGTAAAGATTAGCACAGTTTTGTTCAGTGACTCTTACAATATGTGCTTGCACATTTATGGATGAATGAATAGGTACTTCCCTTTCCTTCACTCCCTTTCTTCCTCCATCCCTTCTTTCTTGTTTTCCTTCCATTTGACACATATTTGTTAAGTGTTTGCTATCTGCCAAGAACTCTTCTAGGATTTTTGGATACGCTAACAAGTGAAACAGTCTCTGTCCTCATGGAGGTTGCTTTCTATTGGAAAAACATTTATGGTCTCCTTCCACCCTTATCTATCTACCCCTTCTCCTGCAAAAGATACTTAGGGGACATGATATATTATGTGAGATGACTTGTATGCTGATTTTTATTTACATCTTAAGAATATAAAGTACAGGGAATTCCCTGGCGGTCCAGCTGTTAGGACTTGGTGCTTTCACTGCCTGGGACCAGGTTCAGTTCCTGGCTGGGGAACTAAGATCCCACAAGCCATGCAGCGGCCAAAAAAAAAAAAAAGAATATAAAGTACAAATAAGTTAATAAATAAAGAACAAATTGGTGGGGAGGTAGAAAGCAGCCCCACATAACCGATTTTTTTGTATAACTGCAGCTTAACCTTTTATGAGAGAGACTTTAAATTCTTAGGTAGATTTTTTTTCTATGAGAAAATGTCTAAACGAGATGTTTATTTCTATGAGAAAATAAATACGCTTTCCTGCCTTCCTAACTTGGGTATAGGCAGTCTTAAGTTCCGTTGTAAATGTACATTCATGGTATATGTATATTGGTATTTTGGTATTTAATTTAAAAAGGCAAAGAGGTATCGGTGCTGATATTTAGTCAGTTGACTTACCTTGCTCTTACACTTGCAAACTGTTCATAGCTACTGTTCAATCTGTTTTTGCCTTTGTGTAGTTTATATGAGTAACATGCTTTGTGAAGTATATGCCTAATACAGAAACAGTGAACAACCTGGAGCATTGTTTCCTACTTTTGAAGAGTGTTGTCAACCAAAACTGACATATAACAAATAATTCTTTCCTCCTTTTATTTATTATTCATTCATCAAATACGTGAGTGCTTACTGTTTACCCCCAGTCATGTTGTAGCTGCCTGGTATACCATCGTAAATGTGATGCACCAGTTAACTTCTCTCCTGGAGCGTCCATTGTATTGAGAATGGACTGATTGTTAAAGAAACAAGAATTTCTAGTTATAAAACATTGGCTAAGTAAAATATAAGCTGTGTGGTATTGTACGTAAATTTATTATAGGTTTTTTAAAAATGTTAGTTTATAGTTATATGTATATATTGAATTTATGGTTTTTATGGAAACTTAAGATGCTATTCTAGTTACCATTCAAAATGTATGTGTGTATATTTCATATCTATAAATAGCTTTTCTCTTATGTGTAATTATAGTGTACATATAATTTGGGATGTATAATGTATTCAGGAATGTAATTTCTATGTAACTATTCAGTGGAATTGCATCATACACACATTTATCACAAATTCACTGCCACATTGGCAGAAAATTAAAGGATTAATTAAATTAAGCAACCAAGTACTTTTTTCGAAAGTGCTGTTTATTACATATTGCATTTAAGTGTGTATAATTATATTTTCATTTTTAATTTTTATTGTAAAATATTTGTAACGTAAAACTTGTCATTTTAATTTTTTTTTTTTTTCTTGCGGTACACGGGCCTCTCACTGTTGTGGTATCTCCCGTTGCGGAGCACAGGCTCTAGACGCGCAGGCTCAGCGGCCATGGCTCACGGGCCTAGCCGTTCCACGGCATGTGGGATCTTCCCGGACCGGGGCACGAACTCGTGTTCCCTGCATCGGCAGGCGGACTCTCAACCACTGCGCCACCAGGGAAGCCCCCATTTTAAGTATTTTTAAGCATACAATTCAGTGGCATTAAATATATTCACAATGTTGTGTAACCATCACCACTTTCTATTTCTAAAATCCTTTTATCATCCCAAACAGAAACTCTGTACTTATTAAACAAAAACTTCCCATTCTCCCTCCCCCTCCCAGCCTCTGTTCTGCTTTCTGTGTCAATGAATTGCCTATTCTAGTTACCTCGTATCAGTGGAATCATACAGTTTTTGTTTTTTGTGACTGGCTTATTTTACTTAACATAATGGGTTTTTTTTGTTTTTGTTTTTTTTATGGTATGCGGGCCTCTCACTGTTGTGGCCTCTCCCATTGCACAGCACAGGCTCCGGATGCGCAGGCTCAGTGGCCGTGGCTCACGGGCCTAGCCACTCCACGGCATGTGGGATCTTCCCGGACCGGGGCACAAACCCGTGTCCCCTGCATCGGCAGGCGGACTCTCAACCACTGCGCCACCAGGGAAGCCCCTAACATAATGTTTTTAAGGTTCATCCACACTGTACCATGTATCAGAATTTCATTCTTTTTATGGCTGAATAACATTTCATTGTATGTATACACTACATTTTGTTTATCCATTCATCTGTTGATGGACACGTGGGTTGTATTGTGAATAATTCTGCTATGAAATTTGTGTACAAGTTCTGTTCAAATCCTTCCTTTCAATTCTTTTGGTATATCCCCCAAAGTGGAATTGCTGGATCAGATGCTAATTCCATGTTTAACTTTTTGAGGAACCACCAAACTGTTTTCCATAGCAGCTGCAGTTCTTGACATTTTATAGTGTTTTTTTTCTTTTCTTTTAATTTTTATTGGAGTTTAGTTGATTTACAATGTGTTAGTTTCAGATGTATAGCACAATGAATCTGTTATACCTATACATATATCCATTCTTTTTTAGATGCTTTTCCCATATAGACCATTACAGAGTAATGAGTAGAGTTTCCTATGCTATACAGTAGTGGCCCTATGTTGTTTTTTTTTTTTAACATCTTTATTGGAGTATAATTGCTTTACAATGTTGTGTTACCTTCTGCTGTATAACAAAGTGAATCAGCTATATGTATACATAGATCCCCATATCCCCTCCCTCTTGAGGCTCCCTCCCACTATAGTGTATTTTATACAAATCTTTTGAACAGGATCCTAAGTACAAAACCATGTACACAGCACTTTATGAGTGATAAGGAACTTTTGAGCATGATTTTGAGTGTATGATTTTTATTTTGTACACTTACTACATGGGAGGTTTTTGGTGATGCAGGAGCGTTTTTATGTATGTCAGAATTTGTACTGTGTTGTCTGTTTACAATAGCCAGGACATGGAACCAACCTAAATGTCCATCCACAGATGAATGGATAAAGAAGATGTGGCACATATATACAGTGGAATATTACTCAGCCATAAAAAGAAATGAAATTGAGTTATTTGTAGTGAGGTGGATGGACCTAGAGTCTGTCATAGAGAGTGAAATAAGTCAGAAAGAGAAAAACAAATACTGTATGCTAACGCATATATATGGAATCTTAAAAAAAAAGGTACTGATAAACCTAGTTGCAGGGCAGGAATAAAGATGTAGACATAGAGAATGGACTTGAGGACATGGGATGGGAGGGGGAAGCTGGGGCGAAGTGAGAGTAGCATCAACATATATACACTACCGAATGTAAAATAGTTGGCTGGTGTGAAGCAGCAGCATAGCACAGGGAGATTGGCTTGGTGCTTTGCGGATGACCTAGAGGGGTGGGATAGGGAGGATGGGAGGGAGGCTGAAGAGGGAGGAGATATGGGGACATGTGTATGCATATGGCTGATTCGCTTTGTTGTGCAACAGAAACTAACACAGTATTGTGAAGCAATTATACTCCAATAAAGATCTATTAAAAAAAAAAATGACCGCTTAGAGTTGAGCCCAAGAAAAGTCTGCCCCAACCAACACATGCTTGCTACCCTGCTCTCTGTCTCTGGCTCACTCTTAACCTGAAGTGGAGGACTGCCCTTCCCCAGCTCAGTGTGGTCCCCCTGCGCGCCCCCCCTCCATTTCTGGGATTTCTAAGTAATAAATCTTGTAACTTAAAAAAAAGAATTTATACTGTGTTGTGTTATTAGTTGCAGGTGATATAGAGAACAAGAACTTAAATAATGAAGTAGAGATTTCCTGTAGAATTTAAATTTTTGAAAGAGTAATGTCACTTTTACTTTGAGGACATTTGCACTATATACCGAAGAATATGCGACCGAGCCTTCAGTAATCATAACTTCTGTCTTACCATATTGGAAAGGACATGGGCTTTGAAGTTGTCAGTCTTACTTTTGCATTCCGTAACACCCCTCATTTTATTTATTTGTTTGTTTGTTTCTTTTTGAATTTTTATTGGAGTATAGTTGATTTACAGTGTTGTGTTTCTGCTGTACAGCAAAGTGAATCAGTTACTCAGTTATACATATACATATATCCACTCTTTTTTAGATTCTTTTCCCATATAGGTCATTACAGAGTATTGAGTAGAGTTCCCTGTGCTATACAGTAGGTCCTTATTAGTTATCTATTTTATACATAATAGTGTGTATATGTCAATTCCAATCTCCCAATTTATCCCTCTCCCCCTTTCCCCCCCTGGTAACCATAAGATTAAACCCCTCATTTTATATATGAGGAAACTGATAGTGGCAAAACTGGGTCTGCAGACCAGGATTCCTGAATTGTTTATAAATACATATACCATTTTTTTCTTTTTAAGAAACTTATATTTTGAAATAATTATAGGTTCATAAAAAGATATTTCATTTTATTTTTCTTCTAATTATTAACAAAAGTCAGATTTAATTTTCCTAAAAGAGATGAAAATAATTTCTTTTTTTAAGTTTGGCCATTTGAATTGCAAAAATGTTTGTTGTAGCAATACAGATAATACAGATTTTCAAAATAAAATTAGTACCTCCATTTTGTCTTTTGTGATATGGATAACATTTTGGTGTATAACCTTCAATGTGCTTTATTTTCTTCGAGAAACAAATCAAATATATACACATAGAGTTTTTATATTTATGTGGAAGTAGTTATATATTTACGTTAGTCTCCAATTTACTTTTACAAATTAAAAAATCGTATATAATAGACATCTCCTGATTCAACACACATCAACCTTACGGCTATATCATTATTTACTTAATGATTTGCCAGCTGATGGATAGTTAACATTGTTTGCAGTTTTCTACTCTTATGAACAATGCTGCAAAACATATAGCAAAGTACTTCGTGCACATGTGTGAGTATTTATGTAGGATAGAGTCTAAGGTGGTTTAAGGGAGTGGTTAAAAGCACAGATGTGGGGCTAATTCCTGGAATGAATCCAGGCCGCACCACTTAATAGCTGTGCAATTTAAGGCAAGGTACTCTTTGTGCTCCCATTTCCCTTTGTAAAGAGGAACTTAGATCAGTGATAATCTCTGCTTTGCCAGGGGAGACTAACTTTGACAGGCTGGTGGGGGAAAAATGCTACCTCACTGTTTACTAACTAAAGAGGTTGATCATCTTTTCATATGTTGTAATCATTTGTAATTCTTTTGTGAACTACTCATCATATTCTGATCTCATTTTTTCTTTTGACTTGTTTGCCTTTTAAAAATTGCTTGTAAGATTTCTATATATTCTGGATAGTGACTCTTGTATACAGTGAATATATCCTTTACTCTGTTGCTTGCTTTACTCTGTTGCTTTAATTTGTCTGTTTTTTTCTTTTCACATTGCTAAGTTGATCATATCTATCTTTTATGAATTTCTGTTTCTGCTTAGGAAGACTTTCTGTATCCCAAGATTTTTAAAAATTCTATTTTCTTCTAACACTTTAATAGTTTATTTCAGTGTATAGCTCTTTAGACAGATCATATGGGATTTGTTTTGATTGCAGTGTGAGATAGCTATATACTGTTTCTTTCTTAAAATGGATAGACCAGGACCCTGTTACTGCCTTTAAATTGGGTCCATCCTCACCATATTGATTTGTTATGTCCCCCCACACCTTTTTAAAATAAATTCATTTATTTATTTTTGGCTGCGTTGGGTCTTCGTTACTGTGCATGGGCTTTCTCTAGTTGTGATGAGCAGGGGCTACTCTTCATTGCGGTGCATGGGCTTCTCATTGCGGTGGCTTCGCTTGTTGCAGAGCACAGGCTCTAGGCGCATAGGCTTCAGTAGTTGTGGCTCGCGGGCTCATTAGTTGTGGCTCACGGGCTCTAGAGCGCAGGCTCAGTAGCTGTGGCACACAGGCTTGGTTGCGGCATGTGAATCTTCTCAGACCAGGGCTCTAACCCATGTCCCCTGCATCGGCAGGTGGATTCTTAACCACTGCGCCACCAGGGAAGCCCTTGTTATGTCCCTTTTATCAAATATTAAAATCTCATTAATTCATTGTTCTGTTTATAGATTCTCTATTTAGTTTCTTTGATCTTTTGTCTGTTTTTGTACCAATATCAAATTATTTGTTACTGTAGCTTTGTAGTACAGTTCAGTATCTGATAGTGCAGATCCCCACATTTCTTCCACAAAAGTTTCAAAGCACGTCTCATGCATTTACTCTTTCATGTAAACTTTAGAATTAGTTTGTCAAATTATGTAAACAAACAAAATATCTCCATTATTTTGACATAGCGTTTTAATTTAACAGTGACTTTAGCCTGAAAATTTTCAATTCTCCATAATCTAAAAAGATAAATTATTTAATTTTTAAAAAGACTTTGAGGCATGGATGTCTATTTGTTCTCTTCCCCCTTTCTGTAGGCTTTTTGTAGCATTTCTATAATAAAAAGGAATATTTTAATTTTGTTTAATACGTGTGTATTTTCCCAGAAGTGAACTTTTCATTGGCATATTAATACATATTTAATTGTAAACAATTAGGTTCTATGGCATATTTTTTTCAAGTCTTATGTTTTCTGTGGTAATGGTTTGATATTAACATGTAATTACAGGTAACTGAAACTGCTCTTCTTCATTAGTTTTATTTTGTAAACTAGGACACATTTTAGACTACTATAATACTCTTTTAGTTATGTGGCAGTATTACTACTAGCTTTTAGGTGAAAGATAAGACAGTGTAGAGTATGTTTTAAGGTGAAGATGTTTCTGCATAGTATTTATTCCCCTAAAATATGCTATGATTAGTACTGATTAGTATTAAATGTTTTAGCTAAAAAAAGGAAGTTCTTTTGTGTTTCTGTTGAATCAAAAAATTTAACAACCTCACGCCTTTTATCTTGACATGAAGAATATACAGAATTCCATCTTCTGAGATAGCAAAAATTGGTCTAATATTTTTCAAATTTTTTATGCAATTTGATTCTTGATCATTGAATATGCCATATTTTTTCAGTAGTAAGCAGTATATTTTGTTTTTTCTTATGCAGGTCTTCGAAGTTCTACAGTTTAGTTCCTAGCGCTGAACCTCCTTCTCCCTTAAATTATTATAAACTTTTGCTGCTGTTTAATAAACGTGAAGATGTCTCGCAGTCCTGATGTGAAGGAAGACCCTGTGGAATGTCCTCTTTGCATGGAGCCCTTGGAGATAGATGATATCAACTTTTTCCCTTGCACCTGTGGCTACCAGATTTGCCGATTTTGTTGGCATCGAATTCGCACTGATGAAAATGGGCTTTGTCCTGCATGCAGAAAGGTAAATACTCCAAAATAACTTTGTGTTTAGTTTTTTTCCCCATGCCTATGAGTAAGTAGATTTAAAAGAATCTACAAACCTCAGATGAGATAATGTGTAGCATTGTATTTTTAAGATTTAATGAAGTGGAAAGAACACTGCCCTGGGAGTCAGAGTCTCGCCTTTATTGTTAACTAAGTATATGACCTTGGTGAAGCCACATAACCTCTCTGGTTGGCCTTAGTTTTCTTATCTGAGGAGATTGACAAGGTTGGTGGTGCTGGCTGTTTAATAGGATTAGGAGTAGAGAGAGGCAGTAGATTTAGATAGGATGGTGTGAAATTGGAAAAGCACAATCAGTATTACATCTGGGGGGAAATTTGCTTTAGTTTTCTAGTACAAAATAGTAGAGAAGTTTTGATGTTTACTAAAAAAGATCATGAGTTAAAATGAAAAGAGAAATCCTGGTTTAGAAGGTAATACTTAACTTCATTTGTTGGTCCTTAGGACAATCCTAGGCTGATAGTGCTATCCCTATTGTATGCTTAAGGAAACTAGGCCTTTTAAGTAACTTATCGAAGGCATCAGCTAATGGGTAGTAGGTTTGGGGGTCAAATGCAAGTCCTTTGAATCCTTTCTAAATCTAAAGTGTCTATGATTTTTAAAATAGTATTCTGGGTTTTGTTGTTTTTATAAGCAGATGCAGCAGTTACAGTGTAGTAAGTGACCTATTAGGGTGAGTAGGATTGCTGCATCTCTGTTTTGAAGGTTTATTACCACCTTAGGGATTAATGCAAATAGCTATTTTTTGCCTTATCTTTAATGTCTGTTTGTATGATTTAAACTTTCTTTTGTTTACCCATTCAAAGAGCTCTTGGTTCATTATTACCAAATTTTGAGAATTGGAAATGTGTTTTAGATACCTAGGTTATTAAAAAAAATAATATCTCAGAAGGCAATGCATTGTCCAGTTTTTTTTTTTAATCTAATGGGCAGTTAATGTAGATGATATGAATGAAAAAAGGTGAGCTCTACTTAAATGTTAATTAATGTAGTTTATATATATATATATATATATATAAGTTATACAACAGTAGGTGTTTATAATGTATATAATATCTTTTTATATAGTTCATATACTTTAAGAATGTGAATGGAAAGGTAAATGAAAACGATAACATTAGCTTTTTAAATTTGTGTTAATGAATTTTAAAACATTCAGTTGTATTTAAAAAATCAGTTCCCCATCATTCCATTAGAGGACAATTGTACTGAACTATTATGTTGAAAGTGGTGACTTTCAGGATAACCTAAGACTATTTGAGGAAATGGCAAAGAAATTCATTTCAGTTTTAAGGGATTACCTAGAATCACCTCAAATCCTTAGAAAGTGGAGCAAAAAATAGAAAAAACTTTAAGATTAAAAACTAAACAGAGTAACTTCAGCAAAGCTGGTTGTTAGTAAAAGGGTTCCTTTCTGGGAGGACTAGTGTGAGGAATCTGGAGGGCAGAAGGCCATTGGGATCAATTTAAAGAAAAAGTGTTAACTCAAAACATATTCAGGAGAAGACTTGAAAAAGGGTAATAATAGTGGTGCTTCAAGATCCTCGGAAAACTGTCAGTGTGGTTGGTTGAGTACAGAGGCATTGGAACAACAGTCCAACTTTTATGCCAGGTAGCAGGTACAGATGCCCTCTGGGTGGAACACTGATTATAAATTTAAGTCGGAGCCTTAAAGGGGATAGAAATACCCTGGAGGAACTAGGACCTCCTATGCTCAGAAGATGAACTATTAGCCTACCCCTTTGAGCTGTTTTTCCTCTCTGTGGTCACAAAGAAACATCCTGCAGCAAACAGAAATAGTATTTTATAGACTGGTTGACAGAATTCTTACATGTGCAACAACCAAGAATCAATAGGTATTTCAGGAAAGCCAACATTATGGAAGAGAAGCACAAAAATCAGTATATAGAAGAATCTAACATAAGTAAGCAAACAGAAAGAAACTTTTTCAAGTGTCATTGGTACCTCTCAAAGAGGTAAGAGAGAATGACATATTCATGTAGAAGGAACATTTTTTTTAAAAAAAAAACAGATCTTCAAAATAAACAATCCTATAGATACGTTGAAGAAAAGAATGAACACAGTTCAAGAGCAAATTAGCGAGTTGGAAGACTGTGCTGAGTATTTTTTTGCAGGATATAGTGCAGAAATTTAAAAAATAGAAAGCATGAAAGAAAAGTTAGGCAATGTAAAAGAGAGATCTACTGGCTCTAATCTCTGCTAAGAGAAGTTTTAGAAGCAGTGGGCTAAGAATGGATCAGAAGAAATAATGAAAGAACTAATAGAAGAAAATTACTCACTGTGAAAAGCAGTTGTCCTCAGATTAGAAGAGTTCTGTAAGTATGAAGCAAGATGACTGAAAAATATCAACATCTGTTTACATAATTGTGAGATTTTAGAATATCTAGAATAAAGACAAAGTTCTGAAAGTCCATGAGAGAAAAATACATAGATCACAAAGGAACAAGAATAAAACTGATGTCAGTGTTTTTGTTTTACAACCATAGAAAAGAGAACACAAACGAAAAATTTGTTTTTCCAAATTTTTGAGTGAAAATAAGTTAATGAATTCTCAATTTCATTCAGATTTGAAAGCATAATAAAACATTTTACAGACATACAAAGATTAATCAGGTTTAATATCCACTATACAATACAACTAGAAGAGTTGAAGATGACTGCAAGATTTTGAACTGAGCAACTAGAAGTAGAGAATGGCCATTAACTGAGATGGGGAAGACTGCATCTTCTAGGAATAGGGTTTTTGAGAAGATCAGGAACTCGGTTTTAAACATGTTAAGTTTGAGATTCCTGTTAGAGACTTAAATGGAGATATTGACTAGACAGGTGAATATTCAAGTTTGGTTTGGGCATGGAGATGTAAATTTGGGAGTTAATCAATATATAGAATATTTTTATAAATTAATGACACTGGATGAAATCACAGAGAGGGTCAGTGGAAAAAATGAGAGATTGTCTAAGGATGAACACCAAGGCTCTCCAACATTTATAGAAAGAAAAGAAAAAAAAAATCCAGATTAAAGAAATATGAGACAACCTCCTTTTGGGTCTCCAACTTAGAATCTTTAGCTGAGGCACTTATTGTTAATAGTCAGACCAGGAGGTTTTTTTGTTTTTGTCTTTGTTTTTTAATTTCTTGTTGACTTAATATCCACTTAATATCCACAACTCTTAGAACCTCTCCTTAGTTTCTTAACTACCAGACTTTGCTCATACCTGTCTCATGGCATGAGTCACGGAAGGCAGACAGTGCAGGACACACAAAGTCTTGGAATCTGGCTTAGCTTTGCTAGAGAGTGCTGAACACACATAATTATGAAGCTGCCCATCTCAGTCAGGGACCAGCAAATCTTTACATCTCTGGAGCCCAGCCTCAGTGGTTGTGTTAACATGGAAGGAAACCACAAGTGTTTCTGGAGAGGACCGTGAAGCTACAATTTAGATACAGCCCAACCCTGCAGGGAGAAGCCTGTAGAAGGCGTTCTGTGAGATGTCAAATTGAGATGATTTAAATAAACTTGGAGATGCAGGTGGTGCTAGTTGAAGCCAGCTCCTGATTTTGGCTCACAAGATGAAACCTGTCTGCAGAAAGGGCCTCTTTTGTTTTAATAGCTTTGAAAAGCAGAGAGAGAGGCAGGTTTTAAAAACATATGAAGTTGAATGTTTCTCTTTGGTCCTAGTTGCTGAGCCTAGTAGAGTCAAAAGGACCTTAGTGCTTCCCTAAACAGGTGCAGGTCATTCCTTAGACTGCCTTTGCATGTCCTTTTCGTGCAGCATGTCTGAGAAAAATATCTGGTGGAAACAGCAGATGTGGGAACATGGGTGGTTTACTGATATAGCACCATACAACATTGGCTCACATGGAAATTAGAGACTGGCCAAGGAAATGAAAACTTCAACAAGGGTATTATTTTCACCTCAGAAATAATAGAAGATATTGAATCCATGAAACAAGAACAGTATGGTATAAAAAATTCAGTGAATAAGAAACAGTTATTGAAAATTAAAATATGATAGCAGAAATAACTCAGGCAAAGAGTTGGAAGATGAAGTTGAGATGATCTCTTAACAAGTAGTGCAAAAAGGCAAAGGAGAATGTATGAGAGAAGAGATAACTTTTATTTGAGGATCAGTCCAGGAGGTCACATAACAAATAAGTTAGTATTCTAGAAAGAGATCACAATGATACAGAGGAAAATTGTCTTCAATAATATATGATTGAAGAATATTCCCAGAACCAAAGGACATATTTTCAGATTAAAAAGGCCCCAAAGAACACGAAAACATTAATTCAGAAAGATATATGCACTGTTATGTTCCTTGTGGTATTATTTACAGTAACAAGATATGAAAACAACCTAAGTGTTTTGGATGAATGGATAAAGAAGATGTGTATTCCACACACTGGAATACTACTCAGCCATCAAAAGGTGGAATCTTGCCATTTGTGACAGCATGGATGGACCTTGAAGGGTCCATGCCAAGTGAAATAAGTCAGATGGAGAAAGACAAATACTGTATGATTTCACTCATATGTGGAATATACAAACAAAACAAAATAAATGAACAAACCAAATAAAAACAAACACATAGATACAGAGAACAGAGTAGTGGTTACCAGAGGGGAAGAGGCAGAGGGGGAGGGTGAAATAGATAAAGGGCATCAACTGTTTGGTGACAGATAGAAACTAAATTTTTGGTGGTGAGCACGCTGTAGGGTACATAGAAGTAGAAATATAACGTTGTACACATGAAACTTACAGGTTATAAACCAGTGTTATGAAAAGACATTTTCAGACCTGAAAGTTCTCAAAAATATTTTACCTTCTGTGCATTCTTTCTCAGAAATTTACTAGAGGATATGCCCCATCAATATAAAGGAATGAAGAAGATAAAAAAAAATACATGGGATAGAGGAAATAGGTAATTAAACATAGACAAGAAGCAGTGGGACTTCTTGGATGATGGGGAAGGATGAAAGATGTGACCTGTAGAGGGCAGTTAATCCAGAATGTGGCAAATCAGAAAGCTCCAAGGGGAATCTCTACAAAAAGATCAAAATGAAAGAATACTTGGTGTTTTTAAAGAGAAATGTCTTGTGAAGCCATTTCAACAAGTGGAGGAAATTTTATGGTTGAATTAGTAATAAACACATAGAGATCTAATCAGACAAAACACAGTTATTAACTCTACAGGAAACAAAAACTTGTACAGAAAAAGTAATCATATTATGCTGCAATGGCTCAGATATGAAGTAGGGGTTGAGATTTATTTTTTTCCATACAGATATCCTGTTGTTACTGCATCTTTTGTAGAAAAGACTACCCCTTTACTTTTGAATGGTTTTGGACTCTCATGAAAATCAGTTGCTGATAAATGTGTCAGTCTATTTCTAGAGTCTGTATCTCATCCACGATGATTATGTCTATCTTTTTGTCAATACCATACTGTCTTGACTACTCTAAATCTTCAAATCTGTTATAATAAAAACTTTCAAATTTGTTATTCTTTTTAGAATTTATTCTGTGTATCTGAACCTTAGCCTTTCCACATAAGTTTTTTAATTAGCTTGTTATTTTGTACAAAAAGACTACTGGAATTTTGGTTGAGATTGCATTGAATAAGCAGGTCAATTTGAGGAAAAATGACATCTTGAAAATGTTGACTCATATAGGTCATGAATAAGTTTTATCTTTCCATTTTTCTAGGTTTTAAACATTTCAGAAACAATGTTCTGTAGTTTTTATGTACAGAGTACAGCATGCTTTGTTATATTTGCCTATAACTTTTTTTGGGGGGGGGGAATTTTTTTTTTTGGGCCACACCATGTGGCATGTGGGATCCCAGCTCCCTCACCAGGGATCAAACCTGTGCCCCCTGTAGTGGAAGGGTGGTGTCCCAACCACTGGACCACCAGGGAGGTCCCTGTGATTTTGAGCTTTGGCACATGATACTGTTTTTAAAATTCCATTTTCCAGTTGTTCATTGTCATTATGTAGAATAATTGATTTTTGTTAAATAGATTCATTAGGACTTTCTAAATAGATGATCACATCTTTTGTGGATAAAGACAGTTTTATTTCTTTCCAACCTTTATTTCTTTAAATTGTTTTTCTTGCCTTATTGCAGTGGGTAAGCCCTACACTATAACCTTGGATAAAAGTGGAATGAACACATATCCTTGTTTGTTCCCAATCTTAGTGAGAAGACGTTGAGTATTTCACTATTAAGTATGTCACTGTTTTTTTGTAGGTGGTCCTTATCAGGTTGAGGAAGTTTGCTTTTATTCTTTGCCTACAGAGAGTTTTTATCATGAGTGGGTGTTGCATTTTATCCAATGCCTTTTCTGCTTCTATTGAGATGATCGTGTGTTATCTCCTTCGTTCTGTAGAAGCAGTGATTTAGGCTGATTTTTTTTAATCAACTTTCCCTCCCAAGGGTGAATCTCATTTGATCATGATGTATTATCCTTTTTACTTTCAATTTGCTAATATTTTCAGGAGGAGTTTTGCGTCTGTGTCATGAGAGGTATTTATCTGTGGCTTTCTTTTATGTTGTTTTTAGATTTGGTACCAAAGAAATACTGGTTTCAGGAAATGTTTCCTCCTCTATATTCTGAAAGAGTACATGTGACTGGTGTTCTTTTTTATTTCCTCCCTAAATTCATTGTTTATACTCACTCTATCAGGGTGTTTTCAGGAGGGCTGTTATGAAAACTGGCTACCACAGGATTCCTGTATGTAGATTTCTGGAATTCTTTTTGTACTAGTTCCCCCTGTGTGGTATTTTGCCCCATAAATTTCAGTTGCCTCAACGTCTTCAAATTTTGAACACTGTCCCCCTCTGCTCATTGAGACAGTTGGACCCAGTGCCAATGTCCAGTAAGTGCCAGAAGAGCAGAAAACTGGGACACTTGTGGTTTTCATCTGTCTTCTTTCTTTTCTCTCAGAGGTCATAGACCTGCTGTTCACTGTCTGTCATTCAGTGTCTGAAAACAGTAATTTCATATATTTTGTCTAGTTTTCTAGTTGTTTATGCTGGTAGCCCTAGTCTTTTATCACCTAATGTGCCATGGCTGGAGGTTGAAGTGTGTAAATAATATTTGAACTTCATAATAATGTAATTGTGACCCTTGACCTAACCAAAGGTTGGAAAGTGGGCTTGGAATGTATGGTTAGGCTGGCTGAAAGAAATCTAAATCTTCAATTTGCATAATGTAATAATATTTAATACTGAAAAATCAGGAAGTAGCAATACAAGCATGTTATTTAATGATGTGATAGTAAATGACAAAAGAATCATCTGAAAGAATAAGCAGATTATTTTTAGGGAGAGGCAACTGTTGAGGGGGAGGAAGGATATGGGGGACTGCTCTTTTTCCTAATAAACCTTGTAGAACTGTTTGACTAGGAACACATATAAGAAAAATATCAGTGAAACTAGGGGAGAAACGATAGAGTGGGCAAATGGAAATCATAGGAAAGAAAGTATAATAGTACTGATATTGGTTAGTCATAATCAAATTCAAGATCAAACACATTTTAAAAAGATAAAGAGAATATTTTTCTTACTGATGAAAGGTCCCCTAAAGTCACAAAACTTTTATTTACTTAACAGAGCTAAGAAGTGTATTGAGCTGATGTAAATACCAGGAGAAACTGCACCTACGTGCGTAATGGAGAGACTTCTAATTTCTGTATTTTAGAAATATATGAAGTACACAATAAAAAGGAAATGGAAAATTTGATTAACACAATTAGCAAGCATGTGTGTGTTTGTGCATGCACACAACTCTGTACAAATAAATTTGTACAAAACTTTAAAATACAGGTATAGTGGGTACAAAAATTGACTGTTAGGCCACAATGGATATATTAATCAGTTCCAGAAAGTAGAACTGACTTGTGTATTTCTATTTATTCTTCTTGGGGTTTGTAGCGCTTCTTGAATCTGTGGATTTGGTGAGTTTCATTAGTTCTGGAAAAAATTAAGCTGTTATCTCTTCAGCTGTTGCATTTATTCTCTCTCCTCTCTTTCTGAGACTCTGATTAAATATTTTCCAGATCTTTTCACTATCTGCCATGTCTTTTAATCTCTTTTCTGTTTCTTTCTATTTCGTCCTTTCATGCATTAATGGATGATCTCTTCTGATCAATCAGAATTTTTTCTTTTAGGTCTAGTCTACTGAGTTTTTAAATTTTGCCATTGTGTTTTCCATTTCTAGAAGTAACGTTTGTTCTTTTTTGATACTTGATTTTTTTAAAAAGCTTTTTATACCATGCAGATATTTTCAAGTTTGTATTATATTTGTTTAAACAGATTAGAATTATTGTTTCAAAATTTGTCCAGTAATTCCAGAAGCTGAAGTCTTGTGAGGGATGTTTCTGTTGGTTGTTGTTCATGTTGTTTTATTTCTTTATGTGATTTGTTGTCTGTATCTGCTTCATGGTTGTCATTGAATTATTTGTAAGGTTCTCCAAGGCCCAAGATGAATTTGCCCTCCGATAGAGAGGCTTTGATTTGACTTCTGCTGGATCCTGTAAACATTGCCATTAGGGATGCCTTAAACGTAAAGGTCTTTTGTTCTCCTGGATGCACATCTTCCCTGGGGTTGGTTTCAACTTCTCTAGGATGGTTTTCTTCACACCCTTTTCCTTTTTTCTTATCGTGTACTGACCTCTGTGTAGTTTTTACTTACCCTGAGCCAAAATGAGTTCTTTGAGAGTGGGCTGGGTCTCAGCTTAACGTGGGAGTGATCTCCCCCAAAATTCTTCACCTTGATTTGGCTTTGGACTTTTAATGCTGTCCCTCTTCCCCCATTTGTTCCTCTCTCCCATTTGTTGTTACTCAGACTTTCCACTTATCTCTCTGGGTTTTGACTTTTATCCAAAAATTGTCTTGGGACTTCCCCACTGCAGATCATTATTGTTTTTAAGATGTTGGTTAGGAAAAAGTTTTATACAGTATTTTTCGTTGTCTTTAGCAAGAGGAAGAGATAAAGCTGTAAATGCATTAATTAGGAAATGAAGAACAAAAATAGATGAACTTATTTCCAGGTTAAGAAACCAGAAAAAGAATAAACATTGCGACAGTGGAAAGTAGGGATTAAGTAGAATTTAGTGAAATAGGAAAAAAGCAATATTTCAGTAACGGTTAGAGCTGGTTCTTTGAAACAACGAAGTCTGGTAAGTCTGATCAGAAAATAAAACAGAAGACACATGTAAATACACATGTAAATTAGGAATAAAAGTGGAAACATAACTAAACATATGAAAGGAATTAAATGATTACATTAGAGACTATAAACCATCTTAATTAGTAGTTTGGCAATTTGTTGGCAAATTAACACCATTAGAAATATTTTACACATTAAAAATGCTTCTCCACAGGTGTCCTATTTAACACTAGTTTGTAACATGCAGTAGTACCTTTAAAGAAAAATTTTTTACTTGTAATTTTTATTTGATCCTATATTCCTAGAAAATTAGGTTTAACCTATCTGTTTCAGTCAAAAAGTAGACCAGATATATTTTTCTTTATATTCATTTTTAGTACTATTACTAGCTTTGTGGGTCACGGTCTCTTTCTGCAGCTATTCAAATTACGTGTTTTCATATCCCATCTTTAATCTACCTCCGTTCCTCATCTACTGTATGAGCTTATTAATTTTCTATTATTGGATTTGTAGAGTGGGTTTTTATGGTGGTGTGTGTGTGGAGGAGGAACGATCATGGAATTCATGGTAAACTAATTTGTTCTCCTGTGTTGGTATCTTTCTGTATTGGTATGTGTAATGTATCACTATGTAG
The DNA here is from genome assembly GCF_951394435.1 of Stenella coeruleoalba. Classification (NCBI taxonomy): domain Eukaryota; kingdom Metazoa; phylum Chordata; class Mammalia; order Artiodactyla; family Delphinidae; genus Stenella; species Stenella coeruleoalba. The sequence continues at coordinate 87,749,535 of NC_137155.1, read as the reverse complement.
CAGTTATATTCCAATAAAATTGACTTTAAGTTGACTTTGAAGCCTTATGGAAGTATATTTCCATAGAAAAAACTTGGAATAATATAGAAGAAGATTGGGGTAACCAGTGTTATATACTCAACATGGTGGTGCATCAGTAATATACTTGATGAGAATTGATACTGCGACCCAATTTTTGGTAATTGTCATTCTCCATTTTTGTGTGTGTGTGTATGTATTTTAATTTTTTTGGCATTTGTATTACTTTGCATCATCTTTTATCAGGATTTTACAGTGTCAGAGATTGTTAGCAAAGAAAAAAACCGGAGTGCTTGTCAAATCCTTCATGTTTTCAGAAGAGTTAAAAGTTACATCAGTGTTTTTCAGACTATCTCTGATGCAGAACCAGATTTTTTGTAACCCACCCCCACCCCCAACCACAGTCTGTTGGTGACTGATACAGGGTCCTATTAAGCATGCCTAGTACCCAGCTTGTGTCATGTGATTTACCACCTAAGTTCAATAACAACCACACAGATAACTATCTTATTCTTCAGAGCCCACTGATGAGGTACTTGAATGTTGTGGCAATGTTAAGTTGCTATAAAAGTTTCCAAATGCTTTTTCTCAATTTTTATACTTCTCTTATCATGGACTGGTAAGATTCAGTGCGTGGATTAGACTTTGAAATGGAACTAGGAACAATCTATATGCTTGATCCACTCAGGGAGTAGACTATCACCACTATAGATGTTAATGAAGGGCAACAGCTTTCAAATGAACTTAATGATAAACGCTCCGAAAGGAGCTACCCAGAAATCCTGTGGTAGAAAATAGCTTTTCCATGTGCAAATGAAAATTTTAAATGATCTTGTGGAAAGATATTTTAATTGGTTTGTATGTAGTTCATTTTTATACTTGTGCCCATATAGCTTTGAATAGCTTCGTGGGATTAAAATCATCCAGACAGATAGATTAAGATTTGAAAGGAGATATAGGTACAGAAGGGTGAGTGGAGAGAGAAGAGATTTAAATTGGGAAGATTACATCATTGATTGAAGAATTGAATTTATTGTAATAGATCCTTAACCATTTGGTTCCTCAAATTAAAATGTAAGAACACTTTGAAATAAGTTTGTTTGTTTTTTTAAAGATGGTAGCCAATTCTTTTTATTTATTTATTTATTTTTGGTTCCGTTGGGTCTTTGTTGCTGTGCGCGGGCTTCCTCTAGTTGTGGTGAGCGGGGGGTGGGGGGGCTACTCTTCGTTGTGGTGCACGGGCTTCTCATTGTGGTGGCTTCTCTTGTTGTGGAGCATGGGCTGTAGGCATGTAGGCTTCAGTAGTTGTGGCACATGGGCTCAGTAGTTGTGGCTCACCGGCTCTAGAGTGCAGACTCAGCAGTTGTGGCGCATGGGCTTAGTTACTCCGCGGCATGTGGGATCTTCCTGGACCAGGGCTCGAACCTGTGTCTCCTGCATTGGCAGGTGGATTCCTAACCACTGCACCACAGTGGAAGCCCGACATAAGTTTTTTTTTTAAAAAGAAAATTAGTAGTGCTAAATTTCCACTTCTAGAGAGTAGCTTGGTATTAAGGTGGCAAATATTTATTGAACCCCTAAAATGTGTGACATAAACTTTATATTTGATCCTGGAGAAAGCCCTCAGGTCATGCAAAAGTCAGGGAAATTACTGAGTCCTCTGTTTTCTGTGCCTCCCACTCACTAGTAAGTTGGAGTATGCCAAATAGATTCAAATTTTTTTTTTTTTTTTTTTTTTTTTGCGGTACGCGGGCCTCTCACTGCTGTGGCCTCTCCCATTGCGGAGCACAGGCTCCGGATGCTCAGGCTCAGCTGCCATGGCTCATGGGCCCAGCCGCTCCACGGCATGTGGGATCTTCCCGGACCGGGGCACGAACCCGTGTCCCCTGCATCGGCAGGCGGACTCTCAACCACTGCGCCACCAGGGAAGCCCCTCAAATCTTTAAATGTGGGAATTGAATGGTATGGATGCTTACATCCTGCAGGACCACCAAGAGTTATGCCTGAATATTTAAGAACAGGATTTTTGGAGACTTTATGTTATTACTAATAGACGTTGAGGAACATAAAAGGAAATCTCACTTCCTTAATTGCCTTCAGCATTAATCAAAGTGTGCTCACAAATTGGAGGATGTTTGTTTTTTTAATTAATTTTTAAAACTTTATGTATGAAAAGATGAAAGTTACTTTATGTTAAAGGCATGCAAGTTTTCATGCTTGTGGATACTCCCTCCTCTCTTCCTGATTCCCACTTCTTTCTTCATTTTTTTAAAAAATAAATTTATTTATATATATATATGTGTATATATATACACATATATATATATATATTTTTTTTTTTTTTTTTTTTGCGGTACGCGGGCCTCTCACTGTTGTGGCCTCTCCTGTTGTGGAGCACAGGCTCCGGACGCACAGGCTCAGCGGCCATGGCTCACGGGCCCAGCCGCTCTGCAGCATGTGGGATCTTCCCGGACTGGGGCACGAATCCGTGTTCCCTGCATCGGCAGGCAGACTCTCAACCACTGCGCCACCAGGGAAGCCCTATTTATTTATATTTTATTTGTGGCTGCATTGGGTCTTCATTGCTGCACGCGGTCTTCCTCTAGTTGCGGCGAGCAGGGGCGACTCTTTGTTGCGGTGCGCAGACTTCTCATTGCGGTGGCTTCTCTTGCTGCGGAGCACGGGCTTCAGTAGTTGTGGCACGTGGGCTCAGTAGTTATGGCTTGCAGGCTCTAGAGCACAGACTCAGTAGTTGTGGTGCATGGGCTTAGTTGCTCCGCAGCATCTGGGATCTTCCCGGACCAGGGCTCGAACCCCTGTCTCCTGCATTGGCACACGGATTCTTAACCACTGCGCTACTAGGGAAGTCCCCCACTTTTTTTCTTGATGGCAGGATTTCTGTTAATCCCCACTTCTGATATTCTGATAGACACAGTTTCCCATTTCTGGGATCTCTTCACATTCAGCTTTTAGATATTATTATTTAGTGTGTTCCATCTTCCATTTATTATTGACTGTTTTTTGTAGTAGTTAAGTTGTCCCTTGGTATCTGCACAGGATCGTTTCCAGGAACACCACACCCCACTCCCGCAGCTACCAAAGTCCGTGGATGCTCAGGTCCCTTATATAAAACAGTGTAGTATTGGGGTATAACTTACGCACATCCTCCCATATACTTTAAATCATCTCTAGGTTACATATAATATCTAATACAATGTAAATGCTATATAAATAGTTGTAAATACAATGTAAATGCTATGTAAACAGTTGCTGGGTGCATGGCAAATTCAAGTTTTGTTTTTTTGGAACTTCCTGGAATTTTTTACCTCAAAATATTTTCAGTCCATGTTGGTTGAATCTGAGGATGTGGAACCAGCAGATATGGAGGGCTCGCTGTTATAATAACTGACTTACTGAATGCTTCTGTAAAGAACACAATTTTAATTACTTTATAAGTGTGTTGTCTTTCTTAATTCTCACAGAAACCCTCTGAATAAAGTACTCTGATTCCCATTTTACAGAATAGAAGACTGAGGCAGACAGATTACATAACTTTGCCAAGGTCTCTTGGTAAAGAATGATCCAAGATTCAAAGCCAGGCAGTGTGAGCCCACAGCTCTTATTCAGGCCATCAGTAGTCTTGGCATTAGCAATAGGAATGAAAAGAAAATTATAATGATGAGAGAGGAAACCATTGTAAGAGTGTAATTACTAGTATTTATTGAGGGATTACTGTGTGCCAGTTACACATAATAATTGCTTTATGAGTGTTATTTTTACACCAGACTTTAAGATTATTTTCATTTTACTTATGAGGATATGGAGGCATAGAGTTTAATTGACTTGTCTACGACCACGTGGATAATAAGTGTTGAAGCTAAGTTCAAACTCCTGGGCCAGAGGATCTATGTATTGCTGTTTATTTGCTCATCTGTGTCCTTAGACTGGGAATGTATTAAGGAATAAGTACTTCATTAATCTCCAAGCACATAGTAAGTTTTCATTAAATATTTGTTGATTGTAATACATAAACCCATATTTAGATGAGAGAACTTATACTCTTTGCCTCTTACACAGTACCTTAGAAGCTTAATTTTCCTGTAAACTGTGTGCTAGGCATTGTAGGGAATACCAATATTGTTGTTTTAAATTTTAGAACCTTTGGTGATGTTTCAAATTTCAGCACAATAAGTGGTTTAAATAGTATTTTAAAACAATTCTATATAACATTTAACTTTTATTAAATAAAAACTGAAAAGATTCATAAAAAGGGAGTTGTAACAAAGGGAGATGTGATGTGCATACACATCATCCAGAATTTGATAATTGTTATTCATACAGTTTTCTGTTTATTTAATGCTAACTTCTATATTTGCTTTATGCCTACAGCCATATCCAGAAGACCCAGCAGTTTATAAACCACTCTCCCAGGAAGAACTGCAAAGGATAAAGAATGAGAAAAAACAGAAACAAAATGAGAGAAAACAGAAAATATCAGAAAATCGCAAACATTTGGCTAGTGTACGTGTTGTACAAAAAAACCTCGTCTTTGTTGTAGGTCTGTCTCAGCGCCTAGCAGACCCAGAGGTAAGTCTTCTTCTCTTTTCTTTCTCAACTTGGCATTTTTTCTTTTTGTATATTTGGAAATAATAGCTGACTCTGCCCAACTGCAGGATTTACCTGAAAATATTAAAACTTAGGAGAAAATGGGAAATATTTTTTTAATAATCACTAAGAAACCAATGACCAGTTGTGATCTTAGGCAAATGTATTAATCTTCCCTGGCTCATTTTCTTCAGTTGTAAAACTAAGCAGTTGAACTAGATCTCTAAAGTTCCCTTTAGTGCTAATAACCTGTGAAAGTTGGATAATGGTTCTATTTTGCTCTTAAGGCTAATGTGACATGACTACTCTGTGTGTGTTTCCTCTTTTCTGTAGCTGTATTAAGGACCAACAGTGGAGATGCAGTTTCATAAACCCACCAAAGATCCGTGTTTTTTTTTTTAAATCGTGCCCAAGTAGTGAACCTCGGTTATAGAACAGTGATAGAACTGTTGCTATACTGTATCATCATTCTTTACTCATTCATTTTAAGCCAGTTTTGGGGAAAGAGGGAGAATTTGATGAACGGAAACTGTGGACCAGGTTCTTTGTCATTCGTTTGGAGGCAGGGGACGTCTTAACCCTTTTGTTTATTACTTAACTCTTTTCTCTCCTTCCTCCACCAGCCTTATTAGAATAATGTTGAACTCATAACTTTCCTTGATGCCCATGGATGCACATCTGCTAACTTTTAGTTTCTGATATACCAGGAGGTGCTGACTAGATTGTTGGGAAGGCAGATAGAAACTGACTGGCAACCAGAATGTTGGAGAGAGCCGAATTTGGGGAATCTGTCAAAAGTACTCCTTGAGAAGGGTTTGAAGTAATGCTCATGATGGTCGCAATCAGAGGGAGGATTGTAGTGAATATGATTAGGGAGGTGGGAATCTTTGAACTTGGCTAAGTGGGCTAAAGGCCCCAGAAGGAGGAAATTTAAGGTGTCTATACATTGATTTTGTACAAATCAGTTTAGAGACAATAAAAAATATTTATTGCTGATAAGTTTACTGTGTATTGAGGCTGTGAAGGGCTTCATGATCAGTAGAGGAGAAAAATCAGGGTGACCTTACTAAGAAGGCTTTATCATTGGTAATAAATGTGGAGGCAGCTCAAGAATTACTAGGACCTAGGTCCAGAGATGCTGGCATTAGTGGGCTACATGATCTTCCGGAGACGTTCTTTCCAAAGTCAGAGGGTTCATACTGGAGAAGACTTCTTTAATAAGAGATGATAAGGAGAGAGCTCATTTTAGGCCTATGACTTAACCTCAGCAGCCACTTCTCCCTTTTTCCTAAATCTAATACTTAACTCCCCAGACAGGCAGAATCCCACTTCACTCTTGAACACTGCCACAACTTTGTCCCAACGCTTCTGTCTCCCTCTTTCAACACTATTTTTTTTTCCAACCAGAGATCATTTCTTACCTCTGCAAGTTTTTTATTTACCTACCTCTATTTATTCCTACTAATTTTTTTTTTTTTTTTTTTTTTTTTTTGCTGCACCATGCAGCTTGTGGGATCTCAGCTCCTTGACCAGGGACTGAACCTGGGCAATGGCAGTGAAAGCGTGGAATCCTAACCACTAGGCGACCAGGGAATTTCCTGCTACTCCAGTAAATTAATGGAACTTTTATTTTGATTTTATAAGTCTTGGATATGGATGTACTTGCTTTTCTTAATACAAAATCCAGTCACCTGTGGTACTGGAGGCATACAGAGCACCACCCAAAGGCTGGATAAAATTAAGCCATAGTCTCAGTCTGATGTTTGGATTATAGGTTTCCTACCTCTTCTCTAGAATCTGTGGTTTGCTTTTACTTATGTACAGAGATTTCTTATTTTCATTTCAAATAACATGATGTTAGTAAGATTAATCTGAAGAACTATTACACAGAAAGAAATTAATCTAGGGGTTGGCTAGTGAGAGAGAACATTTTATCATGAGTCTAAATATACTTAAAAATCACTGTCCTGGTTTTATACTTTTGAAATCATTGTGCTTGGTGAGAGGACAGTGAATTTTCTTTTTTTTTTTTTTTTTTTTGCGGTACGCGGGCCTCCCACTGTTGTGGCCTCTCCTGTTGTGGAGCACAGGCTCCGGACGTGCAGGCTCAGCTGCCATGGCTCACGGGCCCAGCCGCTCTGCGGCGTGTGGGGTCTTCCCTGACCGGGGCACGAACCCTTGTCCCCTGCATCGGCAGGCGGACTCTCAACCACTGCGCCACCAGGGAAGCCCGTGAATTTTCTTAAACATTAGTTTCTCTCTCTTATTTCTCTTGAAAGCCTAGGAAGACCAGAGATTAGTGTTTTAGTTATTAAATCCTACTACTTCTAAATATTATCTTTAAAATTTTTCTTAATGTAACTGTCTAACCCTTTCAGATTGGAAAAGTTAAAGTCAGCTTCATTAGAAAACTCGAAGTTTCAAATTGTTAGGGTAACTTTTGAGACAAAGAAGATCCCTGTGATTTACTTATTTTTGGATGATGACAGTTTGATATTTGACTGAATTCTGATTAGCAAAACAGGAACATTTAGGAAAATTTAAAGCTTGTTTTGAAAATAATTTTTGTACATCTGAAAACTTCATGCCAAGATTGATAGTCAAATGTATTCATTTATCGCTCAATAGAAAAAAAAAACTATCTTAGAAGATATGGTAATTAGAGGTAATGATTAGAGGTAATCATCTCCTAAATCCTAAAAATTTATATTGTCAGAACCTAATTCATTCATTCTGTAAATTAACTCTTGAATACTTACAATCTGTTAGGTACTTTGATGTTGGAGATGAAGTGGTTTAGCAGACAGTCTCTACCCGTACAAGCTTACAGACAGTGGAGAAGACAGAATTAAGTCCTTGTAGGCATGCTGAGCATTTATAAACGGAAGTACAGGGCTTTTTGAGAACATGTAACAGTGGGGAATTTAGCTAGTACAGAGATCCACAAAAAGCCTCCCTGAGGAAAGGATGATTAAAAATGATTAGGAATTAGCTGGGCAGCGAATAAGGACAAGGATGTTTCAGGTTCGTGACTGTGTGAAAGAGCAGCTTGTTGGAGGAACTGAAAGACTTTAAAGACGCAAACATTTCATTTTACAAACGGGAAACCGAGGCACAAGGAAGTTGAGTGACTTGCCTAGGATCACTCAGCTATTTCATAGCAGAGCCAGGGCTAGAAACCCAGCCCCATCCTCCCCTCCCTGGTCTTAAAGCTCCTATTCCAATGTATTTTACACCAGTGAATGGTCTGTTGTTCCTCCATCCGTCCATTTATCCATCCATCCTTCCATCTGCTTACCACATTTTTTATTTTCTCTGTGGTGTTCATGAACACTTGACTGTGTTCCCAAAGAATATATAGGAAGACATTTTACACATTAGGTATGCCATTGGGAATTTATAATTCTATCATGTGGCCTTTTATATGGTAATGAGTACTAAAGTTGGCTCACTGTGAAGTAAATATAGGACATTAAATATATGGGTAATGTGGTGATATGCAGGGTGTTCTGCCTGCCACCCATACTCTTTACCTTTTTTATTTACTAGAGTATTGTTTTGCTCGTTGACTTATGTTCAGACAGAATCTGTAATGTGCAACTTAATATAGAGCGTCTAAATTATTTAAATTTCCCTTGCCTGGGCAAACCATTTCTTATCAGCCATAGGCCATTTTCTAATACATTAAGGCCCACTAGTGTTTTATATCCATGTTATTCTTCTTTTTTTTTTAAGATTTAGATCTGTATTTATTTATTTATTTGGCTGTGTTGGGTCTTAGTTGCAGCGTGTGGGCTTAGTTGCCCTGCAGCATGTGGGATCTTAGTTCCCTGACCAGGGATCGAACCCTCATCCCCTGCATTGGAAGGCGGATTCTTAATCACTGGACCACAAGGGAAGTCCCCCATGTTACTCTTTTTGTTCAATACTAAGACAGTTTAATTTTTCAATAAGCATTTATTAAGTACCTACAGCGTGCCAGGCATTGTGTAAGACATTGAACATAAACCAATAAAAAGGTAGCCCCTGTTTATTTATAAAAGCAACAGTACACTATGAGGAGTGCTGTGTGCTGTGGAGGCACAAGAGATGGTACCTGACCTTGGGGGGAAGATGTGTACTCTCCTGCTATCTCTGGGGTAAAGTGCTTCAGATACAGGAATTATACAAATGCTTCTGGATGAGAAAGAGCTCAGTCTGCAAATGATTTGTTTGGCTGGAAAATTAGAGTGAAAGGGTGAGAGAGGAGGCTGACAAGGTAAGTGGTAAGGGATAATGAAGGGCTTTTAAAACATGCTAACGAGTTTGCACTTTATCTTAAAGGCAATGGGAAGCTATTAACTATTCTTAAGAACAGAATGACATGGCTAGATTTGTGCTTTGAAAATATTATTCTGGCTCCTCAGTGTAATTATGTACAAATCTTATGTTGTTATGAAGGTGTTATCCATAAGCCAGCTTTTAACCTTTCAGACCCAGTACCCACTTTTTTTTAAACTTATATTTTATAACACCCTTTAAGTTTCATGCAATGACTTCTTGATAATATCTGTCTGTGTAGATACATACTTTGAAAAAAATGAAGGAGAAATTAAAAATTATAAAAAGACTATTTCTGCATGTAAATACTTGGGTAGCTCTGCTCTAGAACCTTGCTACTCAAGGTGTGGCCGCTGGGCTGGTAGCATTAGTATCACCTGGGAGCTTAATTATGCGGACTCTCAGGGTCTGAAATATGTATTTTAACTAGATTCTCAAATGACTTGTATGCATATATAAGTTTGTAAAGTACTTTTTTTTCCAGTATGTTATAAAATAGGTGCTTGCATCTGTTTGTAGAATCACTGTGAATATGACAACTACAAAGGCAGATTGTTACAGGTGTATGTATTGGCACCTCAGGTACCATGAAGTGCCAATGATGTGATTTTTCTGAAACAATTCTTAGTAAAATTTCAAACAAAGCACTTGTGGTAGTCCCTTAATTACACACTGTTTGCTTTTAAATTCAACATATGTCAAAACTGTGGGGAACTACTTTATGTTTATAATTTGTTTCTAGGTTCACTTAATTGTAAACAGGCCTCTCAGCTAGATGAATGTCTTGTAGAACATTCAAAAGTGGTGCAGGACAATTCTTTGTGGTACAGGGCTAGCCTGAGTGCTGTAAGCTTTCCCTGGCTCCCATCCACTGAACACGAATAGTGTCTCCCAGTTACTTTGACAACCTCCCCTAATAAAAGCTCCCACAGAGTTCCAAAATGTTCCAGCTTCCCTTGATGCTGCCTTTACTGAGAACTACTGCCGTAAACTTGGATATGATATGAGCTGCTGATGCAGCACAACTTGTAACCAGCCTGAATCCTTTGAAGCAGGTATTTTGGCTGAGGCCTTTTGCTGAGTTGGTATGCATCAAGCTGGAATATTGAATACAGTTCTATACTCCACTGGCCAGAAAGCTTTTCAAGGTATACTCTTCCCTAACCCTCTGTTCTAAGACTTTTTTGTGAACAACCCAAGAGTCATTGCCTTTACCACACCTACCGCCATATCCCTCGGGGGATTTGGGTAGAAGAAAGATTGAAAGCCAATGTAGTCACTTCACCTTCTAATCCATTAAAATTGGCTGTAGAAAACATAAGGCCTAAACCCTATACTTATAAAAACCTAAAATAAAATAAGGTAAAAAAATTTAAATAAATCAAGTTGAAAACTGTTAAGAATTAATGACACCCCCAATCACAGACTGTTTCACAAAGCTTTGGTTCTGTCAGATGCAGAACATATTAGCTAAGTTGCAAGTATGTGAGAATATTATCAAGAGTATAAGAGTATTTGGTAAGGATACTTTGCACACACTTGAACAGATATGTGCATAAAGCTTTCATTGAGTGGGAAGCAGCCTCATAGCACAGGGAGATCAGCTCGGTGCTTTGTGACTGCCTGGAGGGGTGGGATAGGGAGGGTGGGAAGGGGGGAGACGCAAGAGGGAAGAGATATGGGAACATATGTATATGTATAACTGATTCACTTTGTTATAAAGCAGAAACTAACACACCATTGTAAAGCAATTATACCCCAATAAAGATGTTAAAAAAAAAAAAGCTTTCATTGAGAGAGAGCTTGCTATCTGGAGAGATTGTAAGAACAGTAGGTCTATAGATGAATTCTAGGAAAAGAACAAATTTAATTTTGAGGTAGTTGCAAATCATGGGAGAGGTTTTTGTATCAGGTTAGCCAAGGTTAAGTAAGTTTTAGAGAAGCTAAGTGAATGCATATAGTGATCACATAGTAAAGGAGATGACACAAGTATGAGGGAAAATGACCACAAAGAAGTAACCAAGTAGTAGAGAAAATATTGTATAAATTTGTTTCCCCAGTTTTTTTTTCATCCATAACCTCACATTTGTTATTTATTAGGAAAAAGAGAGAAAAAAAAACAGGAGACAGTTGAGAAATGGTGAAATTGACATAAGGAAAATTTATTGACACACACAGAGTAATAAAGCATAGAAGTTTGAAGAACATTCTGTTACCATATTTGGAATGCGTAACTTATAAATAATGCTTTAATATAATATATAAAATATTATATACAATAGATTTATGAGTAAAGACTGTCTCTACTGGTGTCTGTTCTTGAGTTTCTGTTTCTGTTTAATACATAATCTTGGTCATTGTTCTGAGAATTACTTTCTTATAATGATCATCTATTAATGAAAATGTGGTTAAGATATTTGATCTGTTTTGTGTTTAAGAATACTGTGAAGCTAAAATCCCTTAGATTATTGGTGTAGATATTAGAATGTAATAGATAATACTGAACTTAGTCTCAGTTTCTATTCAGTGCGTCAATAAAGAATAGCTTTTAGACATTGTTGATGTTTTCCTGTAGGTTAACCACACAAATTGTAATTAGGAAGTAGTCACATTTACTAGAAAACTTTAAAAATTATTTTATTTTCACTGAAGAGGGATGGTATATGTCCCCATTATAAGGATAAAGTTGATGAAATGGAGACAGTTTATACCTTATTTCTTCTTCTTTTATAGGTTTTAAAACGACCAGAATATTTTGGGAAGTTTGGTAAAATACATAAAGTTGTCATCAATAATAGCACATCATATGCAGGCTCACAGGTAACTAATTATAGGGATTTTTGCCTTTCCTCCCTATGGTCTGGGCTTGACCTGGGCTGCTCAGAAGGAAAACTTGCTTTCTGTGATTAGAAAGCTTAAGGGTCAAAGATTTAAGCAGTGTAGTGACCTCTGTTGGTTGGGTGGGGGAATTTTTGGTGCTTATTTGACCTTTTCAGGACTTAACTGTGATAGTAATAAGACGGAAATAGTAAAACAAAGATCTAGTGATGGTTTGAAGGGGAGGGGGAATTGAGTCTATTATCAGGCAGTTAAATTATATAATGATTTCTAATTAATAATGTTTTCAGATATTGTGAACTTAATACAGCGTCTTTGTTATGCTGGTATTAGCCGATAGAATACTCTTACAGATTGCATTTATTTTGGGGAGAACATAGTTTGACACTGTCTTCAAATCTTATTTTTTTTTTATCTAACTTTCAAAGTATGTTTTTTTGTAACCTTGACGAGCCTGTCAGATGACTTTTTTAAAAATATATGCCAAGCCAAAGATGATATTTTATTCATATTTATTTTAGTCTACTTAAAATCAGATAAAATTCGTTAAGTATGATTATCTTAAGATGAACTAGTATATGGTTTAATCAAAGCTACTACTACTTCTAATCATTGTCATTATTATTAATGAAAGTAGTAGTAAAGGCCTTTAGAATTCCTTAGGCAGGTTGCAAGATAATTTTGTTGTTGTTAAGTTTTTGTTGAATTTGATACTAATAACAGTGGGTTTTCACTTTAGGGTCCAAGCGCCAGTGCTTACGTAACCTATATCCGGTCGGAAGATGCTCTCAGAGCCATACAGTGTGTCAACAATGTGGTGGTAGATGGCAGAACACTTAAGGTAATACGGTCCTCTTGATTTTTTTTTTTTTCAAGGGGGAAGGGATAACATGTATTAACTAGAGAAGAGCGTAGCTTTTACATATTACATGAAGGGAGTCTAATTTGAAGATTGCTTCTTAGGCATCCATTCCAACCTATGACAGCTAATTTGTTTATAGCTGACCTATGTAGGGTCCTGTTTTACCAGCTAGGAGTAAACACATTCATTATTAAGGGATAATCTTTAAAAATCTCCTTATATTTACACATATTTTGTGAAAATGGATTTATTACTCTCCTTGTCAGAAATAGATAATTGTTCTGATTTGTTGTCCTTAAATATTTGGGCATTGATCAGTTCAGGTTTGCATGAAGGGTCCCACCAAGCAATGCTTTTAAGTAAGTGGAAGAAGGATGGCATAATTAGAAAAAGGAATTTGTCTTATGTGCCTAACCACTTAAAACATGGAACAGATTTTGTCTTTCTACTCTTCTGACCTCTAGGGAAATACTCTGGGTGCTCAAGCTCTGGAAACCATAGGCCGAGATTTTTTTTTTAGTTCTTTTAAATGATCATCTTTAATAAATCCTGCTAATAATAGTTTAGTTCTCTAGTATTCACAGCCATACTTTGTTTTGTTGTGCCTGTGCCTCATTTTAGGTGAAATGAAAACACTAAATATGGAAATTTTCATTGTGGTGTCAGTTCACATTTTGGGTCTTTTTCCCTCCCCCCCTCCGCTTTCCTCCTCTTGCTGCAGGCATCTCTAGGTACAACAAAATACTGCAGTTACTTCTTAAAGAATATGCAGTGTCCAAAGCCTGACTGCATGTACCTACATGAATTGGGGGACGAGGCGGCCAGCTTCACAAAAGAGGAAATGCAGGTAGTAAAGTAATGTGAATTATCAACTTTGCAGAAAAGGAAGTATTTTTCTTTATAAGTTAAAATTACAAAAGCAAAAACTAAGAATTTTCTTTTTCTTTAAACTGGTATTACTTTAAAGTAGCATTTTCCAAATACATAGTGTTCCATGGAATATCAGTTCTGCAGGATATTGTTACAATAAAAGTGGTTCTGTGGTCCACTAAGTTTGAAAATGCTTGATTAATAAAGATAAATAGATTCCCCCCCCCAACCCCAGCAACACTTCTTAGAGTCTTTAATATGCTAATACATATCCCAGAGGGGTATGTAGAACCAGGACTTAATTGACCAAGGAAAGCATTTTGGTAAATGCTACTTTAGGGGGAATGTCAGCAAAATGAAAGCCAAGTGGGATATTGTAATTATGAGGTCCCCCACCCCATCTCTACTCTTCACAGAGCATGCTAGAAAATAATACTCTATTAGATGCTGCTAAAAAGCTAACATTATTTTTATAAAATGATTCTTCCCATGAAAGTATCCAGTGAGTCAGTGTCCTGTAAAGGGTGAATTGAAGGCTTATTTTCCTGTGTTCTTTTTTACATTTCCTGTTCTCCTGTCTCCTTTCAATTTGTAGTATAAACATGCCTTTACAAGTAAAAATGTTGACCATACGGCATATTAAATGAGGATTATGCCAAAGCACAATACTGCACTTCCCTGTTATAGGTGAGGACTTCAGATTGTTGCTGTGGACTTTTGCAGGAATACTTCTCATTTAGAAGGTGGGGGGCATTGATTACTGCCTTTCATTCTCCAAGTCAAGCTAGAGACAGTCTAGGAGGGGCTCCTTTCAGAGCAGATTGTTAAATGAAATGAAATATTACCTTTTTTGACTTGGAGTTACTACAGATTAAATCCCATTATAATAAATATATTGGGATTTCTTGACAGTATGTATTGTCTTTATGATCTAAAAACAGTGTTAAAATAAGTTCTCTGTGATATTTAACGGGGATGGATGACTTACTTATTTCTTGCTTATCCAATAAATGCATCTTGATTTTTTTCTTCTTTTGGATGAAGTCTAAGGTTGAACCATTTCATGCTGAATTTTGACTAGTGGGAACTGTGCTTTACCAATGGGTACTATTACAATGAAAATCTCTGTCAAGGAATTTCTAAGCCCCAGTTGATCTCACTTAAGTATTATTGAAGAGTAAAAGGACATGGATGGACAGTCCCTTAGAATTTATTTGTAATGGGATTTAACCTGTCTCTATGAACTGCCCCTGTTAAATCATTTGAATACCAATTTGAGCTCTTTGTGGCTAACGAAAGCCATAATATCTCCTGAAGTATTGCTTGCAGAAAGAATTTTCAGGGCTTTTTATGTTTTAAAGATGTAAAATCCGCATCTAAACTGTGTTTTTTCTTAACAATTTAAAATTCATTTCATATTGTTGTCCTGAATTCATCTTGCTCTTCTTAGTTCAGAATTACTTTGAAAAGGGGTTTCCTCGTTAAAACACTTTGTCAATGTAGAAAGGAAACTTGAGCAAATTATATCATGGCAAAAAACAGATCTTTCCTTGTTACTGCATAACTCAAAATTTAGTACCATATGAAATATTTATAGACCCAGGTGAACAGGCAAGAGCCCTCTCAGAACAGGGAACAATGCATTGTGCAATATATATGATACAGTTGTGCTCAATTAGATGATACTGCCCTTGTTTTTATTGTTTTGTTTTTGCTTTGTTCTGTTCTGGTTTTGGTTTTCCCATAACATCTATTTAGACCACACTTTTAAAATAATTAACAACCCTGCAGGTAAGTAAAAAATGTCATTGCAGTCATAATATACATGCAGATAGTAAAAAGTTATTCAGAGTAATTTCATTGTACTGTAATTTATTTTTTGTATGTGCCTAGTTTCCACAGTCAGTCTTTCTGATTTATTCCATCACATTTGTGACACTGCCTTCTGATAGACAGCTACCAACTCCAGTAAATACAGAGTTGTCTTTGTTGTGTATAGAGCAGGGATTCACAAACTTTTTATGTAAAGGGCCAGTTGGTAAATATTTTATGTTTTCTGGGAATATGATCTCTGCAGCAACTACTCAACTTTGCTGTTGTAGCACAAAAGAGGTCATAGATAACACATGAATGAATGAGCATGAGTGTTCCAGTAAAACTTTATTTATAAAAACAAAGTGGCTGGCTCTAAATTGCCATCCTCTGGTCTAAAGTTTAAAATATATTAACTTTTATGTAAAAACAAATTAATGTGCTAATTAGTGTTAGGATAATGAAAAATACAGTAAAACTCTTCATCTGTGTGTTACTTATCAATCTTCTAAAAAGAGAGACTAATTTTTCAGTGATTTTCAGAAACTTCTGTAATGACCTGTTAGAAGACTTAATTCTTATGTGAAAGATGGGGAAGTAAGTTTAAAAGGGCCCCTCTAGTTTTTTAAACTAGCAAAAATGTTGTCTGTTAGTATTCTTTTCTCCACATAAAATGGGTGATGAAATGCCTTAGTTAATGGAATATGTCTCCTGTAGTTTTGTTGCAAGAACTTTCATTGGTCTAGAAGTTCTGTGACATTTTCCTCACAGGTTTCTCTGACGCCATGACAAATCCTTATGTGTTTTATTTAGAATAGCTTTAGTAATTCATAAAGTACATCAGCATTTTATACCAGCCACTTTGTGAGTCCCACTGCAGTTTTAATTTCTTCTTCCACTAGGCGGGTAAACACCAAGAATATGAACAGAAGCTACTTCAAGAGTTATATAAATTAAACCCCAATTTTCTTCAGCTGTCTACGGGTTCAGTTGATAAGAATAAGAACAAAGTGACACCACTGCAGAGGTATGATACGTAAGTACCGATATTAGTGTAATCAGATACCTTACCTTCATGTCTGTCAATCTTCTCTTTTCATTCTACATCTTTTTCAGGCAGGATCCTTCTTGACAGTGTCTGTCATTTGTGCAGAATTGTTGTACTATATAGGAAATGTTGAGTCACAATTTCTGGGTTTGAATATTTGCTGCCTGCTGCTCCCTGGTAATACTGCAGATGAGCCTCTTGATGCTTCCCCTTTGCATTGATTTGCAGACTACCCTGAGCCCTGGGAACACTCTCCTTGATAAAAAGGAAATTAAGAGATGTGGGTTATTTAAAAGGCTCTTGTCACCTAATTGGGGTTTCCCTCCTGATGTAATGAGGGGGAAAACACTGTAAAAGGGACAGTGGGCGTTATCTGAAGCATTTTTTGTTGGGGATAGAAGTATTCATGGTTGTCTAGTCTCAGGAATCACCGAAGTCTTTTGTCCTCTGAGTGAGGAGGGTATCCCATATTCAGATCTTATTCATCTTGGAGACAACTTATTTTTGCGTAGACCTATATTCTGTTGATGTTTAAACAAATTTATAATTTTATGTATTGAGTCTTATTCTGATATGGTGATCTTCACATCTTGGATTGTATTTGGTTATGGCCTGTGAGAAAATGGTATGATTAATAAAACAATAATTTGGGGGTTATACTTTATTCTGAATGTACCTTAAGTTTGATGTGTCAGGATCTTTTTTTTTTTTGATAAGTCTGACTTTTGTAAAGTGAATTCATTTAAAGTAAATAGCTGTAATTAATTTAAATAGGTCGATTTTCTTTTTAAAAAAATTTATTCCAAAGTTAAATTCGTTTAAGTGATGTTTTAAATGTCTGGTTATTACATAGTCCCATGTTTATTTAGCACTAAAATAATGTAAGGGCCATTTTTTAAACATAGCTAATAATAACTACAGGAATTGTTATCAGAGCCAGTTTCTTCAAAACTTATTCTTGTATTTAAATTCTTGAAGTCCTTGTTAAGTTTATTCACTTTGATAGTAAAGATTATTTATAAAGGCAATTCAAATTTAAATACTTCCTATTTATTTGCACACACATATGTACATGTGTATATAAATATATGAGGCCATAGAGCAAAACATAAGATTACTATATAATAAACTATGTGAAATTTGTTTTATCAAAGCTAAGAATAAAAGCTAAGTTTAAAATCTTTTTGGGTTGATAAGCTTTGACCCTTTCCGTTGATCTTTTTGTCCCCACCCCATATGTTTATTTTATTATGAACCTATGCTATTATTTACCTCATTGGTTGCTAACTCTGTAGTGCATTATATAAGAATGAGGTTATTGTAGTAAAAATTTATTTCAGATGCTTTTAAATACACATCTTTATTCTCATTAAAAGTGTTGTCATTCTAATTAAAGTCATATTCTGGTTTATAGCCCCTAGAGAATTCAGAGCAGAAACGTAAAATTTAGATGATCTCTTTGCTACATTTGTTATTCCCTGAATATAAAAGTCATGTTTCTATTGAAGGAAATCTGAAAAATATACAAAAGCATAAAGAAGAAAGTAAAAATTGTATGTGATCTCAATACTCAGACGTTTTCACTGAAAATGATTTGATGTATCTTCCTTGCAGTGTATATTTCCTTGTAGTCCTTTTCCTTCCTGTGAATGTATATATACACAAAACACATTGGTTTGTTACATTTTAAAATTTAATACCCATTATTATGAATATTTTCCCATGTTATGAAAGCAATTTTTATGACTGTGTAGTATTCCATTATATGTGAGTATTTAAAATTTATTAAACCAGTCTCCTGCTGATGTATATTATCTTACTTTCATTTTGGTGCTATTATTTATAATACTGTGATGAACATTTTTTCATGTAAACATTTTGGTTATAGTTTTGATGCTCTTAGAACCTCTGAGTCAATGATTGTGAGTACCTGTTTACTTGAATTGAGTATTTTTTTCTGCACATTTACCAATTTGATAAACAAAAAATCTCATTTTGATTTATAGTTGATTAATATAGTGAACTTATGCATTGTGAATTCGTATCTCTTTGCCATGTTTTATTGGTATTTAAGTGTTTTCTGTGCAGTATATAGACTGGCTTCTCCCATTAGTTGACCAAGTCTGTTTGTTTCAAAATACTTGAGTTTATAGATCAATTTTGGGAGAATTTATATTCTGCAGTATAACATTGAATCCTCTCAACCATTAATGTGGTATATCTCTCTATTTAAGTCTTTGGTGTCTCTCAGGAAAGATTTTTTTTGGTCTTTTCCCTGCATTTTAAAATCGGATCTCCCACCATCATCTCTTCCTACTTGAGAATCCCTAGGCTAAAAATTAAAGAACAGTGTTAGAAAGTGGTGCTAGCAGGCATCCTGTTGCATTACTTTTATAGAGATCTCTCCAGTGTTTTATTCACTCTTAAATATGATTTTAACCATTTATTTGAGATAAATTTTTAATCACAATGCGAAAATACCTTGCTATTTTTAATTTATGAGCTTTTTTCTTTAGATTGGAAGTGAAAATTGGAATTTACAAATGTCTTTTTAGCGTTTTAACAGTAGTTAGCTTTATTTTTTTTGTGATCCCTTATTAAAAGATTTACTAATATTTTATTGACTTTGCCTTCATATAAGGTGTAGTCAGAGCACATTTGTAACTGTTTCAGTAACAGGAGAGGAGTGTTATAGCAGCCACAAGTTGTAGAGGAAAAAAAGAAGAAAAAGGGGAATTTAAAACAGTATTCCCATTTGATAATTTTGCCCAAAACCAGTGCAACTGAACTTCAGCGGGGACCAGAATAAATTTTGACATAGTTACCTTTGCTTTTCATAAGTACATGATATAGGAAGGTTTTGGGGGGAGGGAGAAAGGTTGTTTTTTGTTTGTTTAATGCAAGTCCCCCAAATTTATTAAGGACAGTTAATGGCCCAGGTTACAGAGAGTTGTGGGTTTGTTGTTTTGGTTTTTTGGCAGCTCCTATAGTTTGTTTTCTTTCCATGCTAACCCCTGTAAGAGAGTAAGTTTGACTGTCAGTATTACTGAAAGTCTGCTTTGGTCTTCATTTCTACGTTGCCACCATACAAGGTACAGTGGTAGGGATGAATTTGTAGATAAGTTTGTATAAAGTTATATAAATTTGTAGATAAGTTTAGTCTGCCAAGTTAGAAAGATGAGCAGTACAACTCTTTCTATGGTCCTGCCCTACAGAGAACATTTTTCTTATTCAAGATAAATTGAGAATTAGACTTTCCAGGGAGACAAAGAAAAAGAATGGTTCCTTTTCCTCTTCTTGGCATTCCTGTGTAGTGAGTAGCAGTTTTAGAAGAATTGCAAGAAAACAAAACTTGGAACTTTATAGATTGACATTAAACTTAAAATGTACATTTTTCATTTGTAATTAATCCAGAGTACAAATATTAAAAGTATCGTAGCTACTAATCGTCACTGAACCCTGACATGGTCCCCTGATGCACATTAATGTTAGTAAGTGAAATTTTCTATAATATGTCTTATTCCTGTCTCACTTGAGTAATAAATTAGAGGATGTGTGTCATTTGTTCTTCACACACACATCCCCATTATTATGAGTTTGAGAGTGTATCAGTCAGATTGAGTATTGACTGTAGATATGCTGTTTTTCTATATTAGTAAGTTACTTTGAAATGATGAATACAAATGTAAAGAATGGGGAGTAAGGGAGCCATGCAGTAGTGATGCTTGTGGACTGGATGTTTTGTTTTTAAGTTTGGGGCTTTGAGATACCTTTATTTACATTGAGGCACTATTTGTGCACCAACTGAAGACTGAGACAGGAATAGTAGTAGCTAGATGGCTGCTATATGCCCAGGACAGTGCATAGGCCTACCTACAAGTATGTGGGGGACAGATTATGGGGTGTGCAGATCACTCAAGGTAAGTGGTTCTGACTTTATGTGGCTCAAAGAAGCCACCGTTGAAGGAATCAAGATGTTCAGCTTTAGATTTAGGTAGAAAGAGGGTTGAACAGAAATTTGGTGTCTTCTGTGTTCATTTAATCTCCTCAGTAGTCCTGTGTGGTAGCCATCATTGGTATTTTACTACTGGCAAGAATACTAAGTCTCAGAGAGTTTAGATAATTTACCAGTATCCTACACAAATAAGTGATAGACCAGATTCTGACCTAAAGTCTCTGTCACTTTTAAGCCCAAGCTCATTCTCCCACTCTGCCATTTCTTAGTCTAGAATAGGTGAAATTTAAGACTCTAACATGAATTAAAAACTCTGACATGAATCAAACTAAATCAATTAAATGAAACTATGCCATAACTGTATGTAGTTTGACCTTAAAGATCTCTGGTACTTAAGGCTTAAATATAGTGGATGTACTGTAAATTCCAAGGAAGGTTAAGCAAAACCTTCCCTAAACCACAGATTGGTGGCAGTAGAGGATAAGCTAAAGAAAAGATGAATGGAAAACTTCTATAGAAATTTGTCAGTTTTTATCACATTGAAGGAAAATGTACATCTTTAAAAAATATATACAGCTATATTTTTATTGAAAGTCAAATATAAGCTCTGAGAGACGGAAGCCATAGCCAGAGTGCCTTATTTATTTAGCAGAATGGGGGTAGTCACTGCGTGAATCCTGTTCTTCTGTACTAACATCATTTGGTAAATCCCTGAGATTTAGAAAGGATATGGTCCAGAGACTTGTACAAAATAGTCTCAGTAGAGCGTGTTAAATCACGCATAGGCTTCTGAGTATCTGTGATCTCTGAAATTTTATGTAAAATGTGTGTGTGTGTGTGTGTGTGTATGTGTGTGTGTGTGTGTGTCTAAATTTTTCTGGAGGAGGAGCAGTGTAAAGCAGTAATTCTCAAAGTATGGCCAAGTGCCATGAAAGGTAGCCTACATTTTTTTTTGTAAAATGGATCCCCAGAAAGGCATTCCCATTTTTGAAATAGGTAGATGATTTGCAGTTCCCTACTTTTATTTTTGTATAAAACTAAGGGCTGCTTACTAGTAAATTAAGTAGATAGTAAAGTTTGCTAAAATTGGATATTTACATTAAAATTCATGAATTATGAGATTTTTCTGAACTTATTTCTCAGTCTTTCCTTATTTTTCTTAAATTTTATTCCCATGATGTATTTGGATATATAAAGTTACTGCACATGTACACATACATACTTGGAAAACTAGTAAGTCAACTCTGGTATCTTGCTCCACCTAAGTAGAATATTTTCAAAAAGGATAGAGAGCTACTGGTATTTTTTCCAGAGGGTGGGTGTAATGAGGGAGGGGAAGGGAGGGGAAGGGTTATGTTGGGAGGGATGGGAGGAAGCGGTTAGAGATAGAGTTTTTGGTGGCCTTATTTCTTAGACTAGAAGAAAAGGCACATCAGATGAGCAATTGTGTGTTTAAATTCAACTTAGTATCTTTTTAAGATCAAACTTTATTACTGAAATACAAAATTATAATGAATAGATGGAGATTTTTCTGTTGTTTTTGAAAGCTTGCCACAGTCTTATGATATGTTTAGGATGGTGGATGTCCATCCTTCAGTTTTAATATTAATGATAATTAATTTTTTGTGCTTACTAGTAATCAGAACATTTATTTTCATTCATATTTGGTATGTCCTGGAGTTATGAGAAAATTCCAATTAGAATCATATTTGCCACCTACAGTTAGTCTAGGTTTATTGAGGCTTTTTTTTCTTGCCATGTTAATTGTGTCATGTTACTTAAGATGTGGCCATATTTTAGTAGCAAAGTGATATTTTCAATGTTAATGTATATTTGAAGCCCCTGTATCAAAATAAATTCTATAAAAGCAAGCTTCCTGTCTATAACTTAAATTCGTCCTTTGCAGTAGCAAATGTTTATCTCAGTTATTTAAGACTCTGGTGAGCATGAAAAATTAAAATGAATTATTCTCAATAAATATGGGAATACTTAGGAGCGGTGTGAATATGTACTTGGGTATATAGTAACATGACAGAAATTTGGAAATGTCCATTATATTGACATCTGGCTTAAATTTTACTTTATATTCAAAATGCAACAAAAATTAGTACAACCATGACTACTATTTTTATCTTGTGAAAGTGAGAAACAAGGGAACTAGACTTCCTCAGTATTTTTCCTATCCCACTCCCAGTTCTTAAAAATGAATTTTTCTTTGATTCTTCTACTATGTGACTACTTGTTTTATGTTGCAAATTTTAGAAAGCAGCCAAGAAGACTATATTTAGGAATTTGGTGCTGTCGCCACCAAGGAAATAAAAGGAAATCAAACTCAAAACTGCCCAAAGGCCAGTTAGAAGGTAGCAGAGTTGGCTGAGCATCTGAAGATCCAAACAGAGGCACAGCAGTGTCTCACTACCTGCTTCAGATAGTTGTGAATTTTGGTTTCTTTATCTGTAAAACAGAGTATTTCAATTTGATATTAATGATTCCTTCTGGCTCTAAAGTCTAATAACTTCAGAGACTTTGAGGAGACTTGATGCCTTTTCACTGTGTTCCTTTTGCACTAGTGCAGTGATCATCAGACACTAGGTATCTCAATTTGGACTAACTGAATCAGAATCTTCAAGGACAGAATCTAGATCTATATATACTCTATACTTTCAATAGATAAATATAAATATTTATATTTTGAAAAGCTCCATAGCACCAGATTCCAACTGTTGGGTTAGTTGGAAAATATTTAATCCTGAGAAATCTGTAATTTCGCCATAGGTTTCAGAACTATTTAGGACTAGAACTTAAAAAAGATTTTTAATGAGACTGTATGAAAACACGTTTACAAATTTTTATCTGCAGGGATTTATACACACAGCTTTACCTTCTGGAAATAATATCTTGATTGTTATGAACCCTAACTACCTATTAGAATTTCTCAATCCCACTTGAAGCCATTGCTTTTCAGTCAACTGTGTGGTTCAGGGGTCTCAATTTCTCTTTCCCTTCGTGTTATTACTGGACAGCAATGATTCCAGGGCTAACATGCTATTCTTCCACTTCTTAAACCAACTGAACTATGAGTATGGATGCAGCCAGGACCTTGCGTGTTTGTTACTACAGCACAACTTGCAAAAATTCTGTTGGGACATTCTGGCCTTTCCTCGGGGCCATACCTAATTGGCTGAGACAATCTTTGATCTCTTTAATTCTGATCCAGGCTCAGAGGGCTCATTCGGAGCAAGGAGAGGCAGACCTCGAAGCACCTGTGGAAAGCCAGCAGCATGAGATTGAATCCTGGACCCTAGAATTAAGGGCTATGATGGAGAAGCTGGTGAAATCCATCAGCCAACTGAAAGACCAGCAGGATGTCTTCTGCTTCCCATGTAAGACCCAGACCCCAGTGAGAATACCCTCTATGGGCGCCCGTCAGACCAGACAGCAGCAGCTTTTGCAGGAAATTCTCAGTGAACTGGACTAAAGGAGAAAGGAGGTGCTGGATGCCTCCAAAGCACTGCTAGGCCAATTAATCACCCTAATTAATGGAAGGTCCAGCAGCAAAACACCTGCATCTGGAGCCCCCCTGGACGATGGGTTGAATCAGCTGGAGAAGTGTTCACAGCTGGAGCAAAGTTGTTCTTTCACCTGAATCAGCTGCTGAAGGAACTCAGTTGCCTGGTTAGCTGTCAGGATGACCTCTGACTAAAGGGGTGGACCTGTGGAAGGCCCCATACACAGAGTTGCTTTTAGATCTGTTCCTAGCCTTTGTGGTAGAAACCCAGCCCTATGTTTCCTAAACTCCCCATTGACCCCTCATCCTCAAGATGGGGAGGAAGTTCACTGTCCAGACGAGGCTGCTGATGAGATTCCAGGAAGACAGTGGGTCACTGACTGCAAAAGTCTCCACTGACTGTAAGCTTCATCAATTACAGTCATCCTTCAGTATTCACGGGGATCAGTCCCTTAGGATAACAAAATCCTCATATGCTCAAGTCCCTTATATAAAATGGTGTAGTATTTGCACATAACCTACACACATCCTCCTGTGTACTTTAAATTATCTCTGGATTACTTATGATACCTAATACAATGTATATGCTAAGTAAATAGTTGCTGGCACAAGAGAAATTCAAGTTTGCTTTTTGGAACTTTCTAAAATGTTTTCTCCTCTGAATATTCTTGAATCTGAGGATGTGGAACCCATGGATATTGAGGGCCAACTGTACAAAGTTTCCAGAAGTTCAACATTCTGACTTCAAACCAGAAAGCTTTGTACCCCAAGAAGGAGCAGAGTCAGGCTTTAATTTGGTACTCTGGCTGCCTGACTGGTGGAGCCGTGTTCAGGTGGTTCTGGAAAGGGCAACAATAGGGGACTGCTGGGTGCAACAGGAATCACACATTTATCAGCTTCATGGTCGGATACACCTACCAGGATCTGAAGCAGGAGCTGAAGACAGATACCCTCTGTGTGGTGATTATTTCTAACATGAACCTACTCTTGATTGCCTGGTCCTTGGTTCTCTGGTTCAGTCTGGTCAGCTCACATCCCTAGAATCGGCAGTTCTTTTCCAACACCGCCAGGAATGCCAGCTGCTGAAGACCATCTCTGATACCTTTCTGTTGCACTTAAGTGAATCATTGGGAGGGGGTATTACCTGTTCTTGGTTGAACGATGATGAAGTGCAGCCCTGCACCAGGAGGTACTGCAGTCATTCGTGCTAACTAAAGTCCACCACTACCAACCTCTTACTGAGGCGGACTTACCCGAGAACCTGCTGTACTTCCTCTACTCCTGAAGCCCCAGGGATGAGGCTTTTGGGTGCTACTACCAGGAGAGAGTTAATCTTCAGGAACAGAGGAAATAACCTGAAACATAGGCTCATTGTGGTCTCTAACAGACAAGTGGATGAGCTAGAACAACCACTAGAGCCAGAACTTGAGTCATTAGAGGTGGAGCCCACACTGGCACAGGGGGCCAGAGCTAAGCCTGGAGTTAGAGCCACTGCTTGAGCAGGGCTGGATCTGGGACCAGCACTGGAGCCCACACTAGGCATGGTATCACAAAGAGTGCCAGAACCAAACCCAGGACCAGTACTAAAGCTGGAGCCTGTTCTAGAGCCATTCCCAGGGAACCCCAGGAAATAGGTCTCTATCTTCATTAGTAAATGTGATATTTATTAAAGTTTGCTTTCCTTTCTTCACCATCTTGGCATGATAATGGGTGGATGGATGTTGAATGTAAAACAACAAATTTGTTAGTATGACAGAGCTTAATGGAATTTGGACACCTGATGCCAGGAGAGTTGTGAGAACTCTGACCTGTTAGTGGTAGCTTTGAGATACGTGTTTTCTGTTCAGCCATCAGAGTGCAAGAAGTTCACATTTATTGCAATTAGACTTCAAAAATACACTTTTTCTTTTTTTTGGGTTTATACATTCATTTGCAGGGAGTCCCCCATCTTTATTTGCCATTTTTGCACTTACAGTTGCACTTACTATGGCAGGTTTAATTTTAATTGACCTTTTACCTAAAAAATAAAACTTTCTAGTTATATCCTTATTTCTAAAGCTCTCATTTATTATTCCTTGAATTTGTTAATTCTTAAAATAAATTGAAGAATATACTAAAACTGAATGGAACTTAAGCTTACTAATATCTTGCCCTGATCCTGATTTTTCAGCAGCTGTCTTTGGATTGATGACAGTGATCTAGAAATTTTGATCTAGAGATCTTTGATAAAACCTTCCCAGGTAAAGTGTTAAGTGTCAATGAATCACTGCTTATGAAACTGCAGGTGGCATGGTGGAAAAGATGATATAAGTTATCCTGATTAGTTGTAGTCCGGAAACAGTCTCAAGATTTAATTCTGAATGTCATAATATTTTCGTATATTGCCCTTGACATTAGCAAGATTGACTTCATCTATATTGAAAATTATTATTTAGTGCGTTTTAATGGTGGCGACTGAGGAGGTGAACCAAGATCAAGACACTGAAGTTCTTCCTATGTAATAGCTTGATTTCATCCATCTGTTTCTATGACTACTCCTTCCTCTCAACTTGAAGCCTGTATTCCCTTATTATAAGAATAGTGCAAATTTGGGGAAGGTGGCAGAGTAGATAGCCCCAGGAATCACTCTCTCCACCTGGACAACAGTTGCACTTGCTTAATCTGTCTGATGTAACTATTTTGGAACTCTGAGGTCTTTTGAAGGCTTGCAACTTCCAGGGAAAGACTTGGCAGTTAACTTCGGTCCATTTCAGCCTTAGCACAGTAGCAGCTACCCCTCCCCCACCCCCAGCCACATGGCAGGTGCTATGTACATGTTCCTGGAGCAGCTTGCATATAGCTTGCGGGAGACAGGGTGGAGAAAGAGGACCGTGTTCTCAAATATTGAGGATCTCTGCTCTGAATGCTGATTATTGCTTCCAATCACAGGTGCAGACGAAGAGGCAGGCAGTCATTGTTGCACCTTTCCCAAGTTGCAAGTCCCTTCCTCTCTGAAGTGATTTCAGGGGATTTAAAGGACTGACACCCTCCTGCCATACTCCTTTAATTTTTGCTTCTTCCCCTTTTGGGAGCCAGACACTAAGACCTAGGACATTCAAAAACAACCACATATAATGGGGAAAATTAGAAAGTGACTGCATGTCCAGGGAAGGCTCAGAATAGACCTGAGAAGACCTTAAGTTTACACCTAAGACCGATTCTCAGCACAGAGACAGCCTACAACAATCAAAAAAGAAAAAAACAAAACAACAACCAGTAACAAAA
Organism: Stenella coeruleoalba; assembly: GCF_951394435.1. Lineage (NCBI taxonomy): Eukaryota > Metazoa > Chordata > Mammalia > Artiodactyla > Delphinidae > Stenella > Stenella coeruleoalba. The sequence continues at coordinate 87,722,435 of NC_137155.1, read as the reverse complement.
AGAGCAAACACTGGAGAAGGGGAAGAATCTGATTTCCAGAGGTACCATGTTACTAGATAGATTTCAAATGGCCAGTGTTAAACAACAAATCAGACGGCATAAAAAGAAACAGAAAAGAATGGTCCATTCAAAAGAAAATAAAGCAACAGAAACCATCCCTGGAAAAGACCTAATGGCAGATATACTGGACAGAGTCTTTAAAGCAACTCTCTTAAAGATTCTTAAAGAATTAAAGGAAAATGTGGAGAAAGTCAAGAAAGTGATGTGTGAACAAAAAAGGAAACATCAATAAAAGGTAGACTTCCCAGGTGGTCTAGTGGTTAAGAATCCGCCTTCCAGTGCAGGGGCCATGGGTTTGATCCCTGGTCCGGGAGCTAAGATCCCACATGCCGCAGGGCAACTAACATGCTCTAGAGCCTGCGTGCCACAACTAGAGAGCCTGCGTGCCACAACTAAGACCCGATGCAGTCAAATAAATAAATATTTTAAAAAATAAAAGGTAGAAATTTTTAAAAGAAACTAAAAAATTCTGGAGCTGAAAAGTATAATAATTGAAATGAAAAATATTCTAGAGGAGTCAAATGCAGATTTGAGCAGGCAGGAGAAAGAATCAGCAAACTTGAAGATAGGGTGATGGAAATTATCTAGTCTGAGGAACACACACACACACACAAAGATTGAGGAAAGGTCAGCAGAGCCTAAGGGACCTGTAGGACTCCAAGTGGACCAGCAGATGCATTACTGGAGTTCCAGGGAGACGAGAGAGAGAAAGATGCAGAGAGAATATTTGAAGAGATAATGACTGAAAACCTCCCCAATTTGCTAAATATAAACATCCAAGAAGCTTAACAAATTCTAATTAAGGTGAATTCAGAGATCCACAGTGAGACAGACATGATAATCAGGACAAAGGAGAGAATCTTGCAAGCAGCAGAAGAAAATCATCACATAGAAGGGGATCTTCAGTAAGATTATCAGCAGATTTCTCATTAGAAACTTTGGAGGCCCGAAGGCAGTGGGCTAATAGATTCAGAGTGCTAAAAGGAAAAAAATACATATATACACCAGCCAAGCATCTTCTGTACAGCAAAACTGTCCTCAAAGAGTGAGGGAGAAATTAAGACATTCCCAAATAAACAAAAGCTGAGGGAGTTCAGGACCTCTAGATCTGCCCTGCAAGAAATGCTCAAGGAGTCTTGCAAGATGAAATGAAAGGACACTGGATGGTAACCCAAAGCTGTATGGAGAAATAAAGATCTCAATAAAAGTAAATAAGTGAGCTATTATGAAAGCTAGTGTTATTATAACAATGGTTTGTCACTATACTTTTTTCTTCCTATATGACTTGAGGTTAGTACATTTAAGGTCCAGTACTTTAGCGTAAAAGCTGGTATTACTGAAACTTTGGTTTGTGACTTCAAATCTTGTTTTCTACGTAATTTAAGAAATTGCATTTAAAAGAATTATTGGGGGCACACAATGTATGAAGATGTAATTTTGTGACATCAGTAACCAAAAGGGATAGGGATGAAACTGTAAAAGAGCAGAAATTTTGTATATTATGAAAGTTAAGTTAGTGTAAATTTAAGGTAGACTGTTGTGACTTCAGAATAGTAAATGTATTTCCCATGCTAACAACAAAGAAAGGAGCTCTAGAATATACACAAAAGGAAATGAGAAAGGAATTTAAACATTTCACTACCGAAAAATCAAACATAAAAGAAATGAGGAGTGTGGAGGAAGCTATAAGGCATATAGAAAACAAATAGCATGATGACATAATAACTCCATATCACTAGTTATGTTAAATGTAAATGGGTTCAGTTCTCCAATCAAAAGACAGAGATTGGCAGAATGGATAAAAATACACTATCCAGCTATATGCTGTCTACAAGAGACTCACATTAGACCCCAGAACACAAACAGGTTGAAAGTGAAAGGATGGGAAAAGATAATTCTGTGCAAATAGGAACCAAAAAAGATCAGGGGTGGCTATACTAATATCAGACGTAACAGACTTTAAATAAAACAGGATTATATGAGACAAAGAAGGACATTATACATTAATAAAAGTTTCATTACAGCAAGAAGATAGGACAGTGATAAACATTTACACACCCAATGACCACCGAAATATATGAAGGAAAAACTGACAGAATTGAAGGGAGAAATAGTTCTGCAGTCATAGCTGGAGACTTCAGTATCCCACTCACAATGATGGATAGAACAATCAGACAAAGCATAAGGAGAGGATTTAAACAATACAAACTAACTAGATCTAACAGACATATACAGAACACTGTACCCAACAACAGAATACACATTCTTCTCAAGTGCACGTGGGACATTTTCCAGGATAGACCATATGTTAGACCACAAATTAAGATTCAATAGATTTAAAAAGATAAACATACCAAGTATCTTTTCTGACCACAATAGGATGAAATTAGAAATCATTAACAAAAGGAAATCTAGAAAATTGTGGAAATTAAACAACACTTTTAAACAACTAATGGGTCAAACAAAGAAGAAATGACAAGGAAATTAGAAAATACTTAAATGAATGAAAATGAAAGCACAACATACCAAAACTTCTGGGAAGCAGCAAAAGTGGTGCTAAGGGGGAAATTTATAGCTATAAGTGCTATTATTACATTAAAAAAAATAAGAAAGATCCCAAGTCAACAATCTAACCTCATAATTTAAGGAACTAGAAAAAGAACAAATAAGCCCAAAGCAAGCAGAAGGAAGGAAATAATAAAGATTCGAGCAGAGATAAATGAAATAGAGAATAGAAAAACAGTAGAGAAAATCAATGAAACCAAATGTTGGTTCTTCAAAAGTATCAACAAAACTGACAAAGCTTTAGCTAGGTGAACTAAGAAAAAAAAGAGACAGCTCAAATTACTAATATAAGAAATTAAAGTGGGAACATTACAGATTCTACAAAAAATAAAAAGGATTATAAGAGAGTACTGTGAACAGTTTTATGCCAACAAATTGGATCACCTAGATGAAAGAGACAGATTCCCAGAAACATAAAACCTACCAAGACTATGTTACAAAGAAATAAAATACATGAATAAATGTATAACCAGTTAGGAGATTGCATTAGTAATCAAATATCTCCCAACAAAGAAAGGTCCTGGATCTAATGGCTCCACTGGTGAATTCTACCAAATATTTAAAGGAGAACTAATACCAATCCTTCTCAAGTTTTTCCCAAAAATTGAAGAGAAGGGAATGATTCCTAAGTCATTCTTTGAGGCCAACATTCCCTGATAACGGAAGCCAGACAAAGACACTGTAAGAAAAGCAAACTTTGAACCCCTAATGAACATTGATGCATATATCTTTAACAGAACATGAGCATACAGAATTCAGCACATTAAAAGGATTATGCACCAAGACCAAGTGTGGTTTATTCCTAGAACGCAAGGATGGTCTAACGTGTGAAACTTGAGCAGTTCAATATGCCACATCAACAGAATGTAGGATAAAAGCCACAGGATCCTCTCAATAGATGCAGAAAAAGCATTTGACAAAATTAAACACTCTTTCATGACAAAAACAATTAACTTAGGAACAGAAGGAAGCTACTTCAGCATAGTAAGAGCCATATACGAAAAACCACAGTGGTTTTTCAATGGTGGAAGGACTGAAAGCTTTTCCTCTGAGGTGAGGAACAAGGTAGGGATGCCTGCTTTCACTACTTCTGTTCAACACAGTATTGTATTTTCTAGCCATAGCAATTAGCCAAGAAAAAGAAGAGGCATCTAAATTGGAAAAGAATAAGTAAAATTGGGCTTCCCTGGTGGTACAGTGGTTGAGAGTCCACCTGCCGATACCGGGGACACGGGTTTGTACCCCAGTCCGGGAAGATCCCACATGCCGCGGAGCGGCTGGGCCCGTGAGCCATGGCCGCTGAGCCTGCGTGTCTGGAGCCTGTGTTCCGCAACGGGAGAGGCCACAACAGTGAGAGGCCTGCGTACAGTAAAAAAAAAAAAAAAAAGAATAAGTAAAATTATCTCTTTTTGCAGATGGTATGGTTTTAGATGTAGAAAATCCTAAAGATCATACACACACACACACACACACACACACACCTGTTAGAACTAATAAGTGAATTCAACAGTGTAGCAAGATACAGAGTCAACACGCAAAAATCATTTGCATTTCTATACATGAACAGTGGACAATCTGAAAAGAAATTACAAAAGCAATTTCATTCACAGTAGGATCAAAAGAATAAAATACTTAGGAATTAACCAAGGAAGTGAAAGACTTGTACAAGAAAACTATGAAACATTGCTGAAAGAAATTTAAAAAGCCACATAAATAAATGAAAACAACATCTCATGTTCATGGATTGGAATACTTAATATTAAAAAGTCAATTCTACCCAAAGCAATCTACAGATTCAATCCCAATCATGTCAGAAATCCCAGTGACATTTTTTGCAGGTAAAAGATCCATCCTAAAATTCATATAGAATCTCAGAAGACTCCAAATAGCCAATATAATCTTGAACGAGAAGAATAAAACTGGAGGACCCACACTCCCTGATTTCAAAACTTATACAAAGCTGCAGTAATCAAAATAGTGTGGGATCAACATAAAGATAGACGTATAGACCAGTGAAATAGACAGTCCATAAATATTAACTGTCACAAATATGGCCAAATGACTTGACAAGGGTACCAAGGCCAGACTACTGGGGAAAGGACAATCTTTTCAACAGATGGTGCTGGGAAAACTGGGTATCTACATGCAGAAGAATGAAGTTGGATCCTTACCTAACACCGTATTCAAAAATTAATTCAAAATGGATCAAGCACCTAAATTTAAGACCTAAAACACCCCCCCCCCAAAAAACCTTAAGAGAAAGTATAGGACAAAAGCTTCATGACATTGAATTTGGCAGTGATTTCTTGGATATTACACCAAAGGCACAAAAGAAAAAATAGACAAATTGGACTTCATGAAAACTTAAAAATATTTGTAAGTCGAAAGACACTATCCACAAGCTACAGAATGGGAAAAAATATTTACAAATTATATATCTGATAATGATTATTAACCAGGATATGTAGAGAGCGCCTAAAACTCAACAACAAAAAAATCAAATAACCCAGTTCAGAAATGGGCAAAGGACTTGAATAGACATTTCTCCAAAGAAGATATGTAAATGGCCAATAAGCATATGAAAAGATGCACAACATCACTAATCATTAGGGATATGCAGCTCAAAACTACAATGAGACATCTCCTCATACCCATTCTCCTCCCACCCGTTAGCATAGCCGCTATCAAAAAAGCAGAAAACAAGTGTTTGAAAGAATGTGGGGATATTGGAGTCCTTGTGCACTGTTGGTGAGAATGTATAATGGTACAGCTATAGTGGAAGACAGTATGGCAGTTCCTCAAAAAATTAAAAGTAAAATTACCATATGATCCACCAATTCCACTTCTTTATATACATGTAAAAGAATTGAAAGCAGTATATTAAAGCGATATTTGTACCGTTACATCATAGCCCCATTACTCACAGTAGCTTAAATGTAGAAGCAATCTCAGTGTCCATGGACAGATGAATGGACAAGCAAAATGTGGTACATATATACAATGTAATATTCAGTTTTAAAAAGGAAGGAAATTCTGCAGTATGTTACAACATGGATGAACTTCGAGAACATTATTTATGGAATAAGCTAGTCACAAAAAAGACAAATACTCTGATTCCACTTATATACAAGGCATTTAGAATAGTCAAAGTCATCTAAACAGAAAGTATATGGTAGATGCTGGAAGGAGGGGAAAATGGGAAGTTGTTGTTTAGTAGGTATAGAATTTCATTTTCATAAGATTAAAAGAGTTATGTGTGTGGATGTTGGTGATAGTTGTACAACAAGGTGTGTGTATTTAATACCACTGAAATGTACACTTAAAAATTGTCAAGATGGTAAATTTTATATTAAGTGTATTTTACCACAGTAAATTTTTTAAAACTATTGCAAGTTTATCTCAGATTATCTGAATTATATTCAAGCCTGTTCTTCATGCTATCACCAAATTAATCTTTCTAAAACACTGCTTTATTTATTACATAACATTTCTGTGCTCAAAAAAATTTCCATTGGCCTCTGGTGTCTTACCTTTCTATCCTTACCTCCCATTGTTAAAATCATCCTATATGTTAGCTAAACTACTTACCTTTCTCTCAACCTTTTCTATGACCTTTTGATTCTTGAAACACTTGCTCTTCCTACCTTTAATGCCGTTTTTCCCCCTTTCCCTTCCTCCTCCCAATGTGCACATCTTTTTAAGGACCTAGTTAAACTTGAACTTCCCTAGGAGACTTTTCCTAATTGCCCCACTTGGGGTGGCTTCTCTTTCTTCTAAAGATTTATGGCATTTAATGTTTAAACAGTTCATTTAATAGTTGACACTGGCTGATATTTGTTGGTGTGTACCTGTTTTGTTTCCCCAACTGCCTCTAAATTAAGTGGGCTCAGTGCTGTATCTTAAAATTATTTGTATTACCCACTTGACAATATTATGAATTGATTTATTGATATACTGTGAATAATAAGAAGTAAATATGCTCTTCAAGTAAATTTCAGACTTATCAATCAGATTCAAGAGCATCTGGCAGTGTTTCTGCAGAAGATACACTTGGTATTCAGGTTGGGTTCTTGTTAAATTTTTCTAGAACAATTAAATATGGTACCAGTAAGTTGTCTGTTTGTAAGGTGACTTTGTATATGTTTCTAGGCAATAAAATAATTTTGAGAAATTTGGAATCTTAAATTTTTTTGCTATAATATTGTATCAGAAATAAGTATTAGTGTATGGGTACTAATACTTATCTTTTGTTCATGTGCTGGGTTAAAGTTAGTTGTAGAAATGACTTGCTAGGTCAGTGTTATAATGTTTATAAAGATTTTTGTTTTTAAGTCAGATGAGTTAAAATGGACTTGAAGTTAGCAAATCTGTGTTACTTTACTGTGATACTGCATTTTCTCTTGTGGAAGTCAAGTTTTACTGTTTTAGTTTGAGGCAATAGTTTGCACAAAAGTTTCTTTCTGTTACTCTCCTGTGTGTGTGTGTGTGTGTGTGTGTGTGTGTGTGTGTGTGTGTGTGTGTGTGTGTGTGTGTGTGTGTATGTATACTTACATATGCCTTCTCTAGGGTTATGATTAGGATATTGAAGTATTAAAGAAAGGTATTGCCTTTAAGAAATGTAGATAACATTTCAGTAACTTTTACGCCCTCCATTAAGCACCTAGAAAAATAGGTGAGTATTATTTCAAGAATTTTAATGGGGAATGTGTTTATCATGGGCACAAAACTAAATAATGGATTAGTATCCATTTTAAGCAATACTTTTCTTTTCATAAGCCATTGTTTCACCCGTTGTTTTTTGAGAATCTAATTAGACTGTAAATTGCTCAAGGATAGAGATTTTATCTTATACTTCTTTGTGTCCCCAGCATCTAACCTAATGTCTTACATCAGAGTGCTTCAATAAATGTTAAGATGATAAAATGTCTATTTTTCTGGCTTTGGTTGTGGGGAGTAAATGTACTCTGATTTGATTTTATTTTTTCCTATTTACAGCCCCATTGACAAACCTTCCGATTCTCTCAGCATAGGGAATGGTGATAATTCCCAGCAGGTAAGATTTTGATACTGTATTCTTTCATTTATCTGCCATCTGCTGAAACAAGACATTCTATGCGAGTGAATTTTCTAGATAGTGAAAAATACTTTAAATACTGAAACAATTTAAAAACACTTTTAGTGGACATCTTTGTTAAATGTATTAGCCCTCTTTTTCTCTACAGAATAGAGCACAATTTAACCCTTTCTTGATCACTCAGAATTATCATTATGACCATATGTTATTGTACTGTGTGCTAATACATTAGTGTCCTTGGAGTCCCTGATATTCTTGGTCTTTCTGACCCTACGTGAAATGATCCCAGACTAACACGCCTTCTGCATTCTTGATTTTGAGTTGTTTCTCTGCCCCACGCTCCCCTTGTCCCTTGCTGTCAACTTTAATTTTCTTTTCTTTTTTCTTTTAAATTTTATTGAAGTATAGTTGATTTACAATGTTGTGTTAATTTCTGCTGTACAGTACAGTGACTCAGTTATACATATATATATTCTTTTTCATATTATTTTCTACTGTGGTTTATCACAGGATACTGAATATAGTTCCCTGTGCTATACAGTAGGACCTTGTTGTTTATCCATCCTATAGATAATAGTTTGCATCTGCTAATCCCAAACTAACTTTAATTTTCTATTTCTCTCGGTGAACTTGACCCCAAGTTTTCCCCCTTCCCTCAAATGACTTTTGGCTTTGAAATGATAAACCAAATAGTTAACTTCAAAGTTGCATCCACTATGATACAGAATGAGGTCCTGATCTTTAGAGCATGCCTTGTATCATCTTGTCTAGTTGCTAGCTTTTCACTACTTAAGTTTCTGTACACCTCTTACTTTGGTTTAAAAAAAAAAAAAGTGTAGTTTCTAATCTCTTCTGTAAAGAACAGCCAGTTCCCCACAGTGTGAGAAACTTAGAGATCTAAAATACATTGTTTTTCTAAACTTGTTGTTCACAGTTTCCATGAAAGAATTTGAAAATCTTTATATCCCCTTGTATATTTTAAGTTAACATTAAATTTTTTTCATAATAAGTTAAAAATAGCTGCAAAGGATGTAATTTCCAGCTTATTATAAATTTTGGTATTTTTAAATAAACATGCTACATTGGGTTTTAATAAGTATCTGAGAGATTTAAGTATCAGAATGTTTTGTTACTCCCTCATCCATTTACACAAGCTATTCTTTAACAATCAGAAATTTTACATCATTACTTGAACTCATTTTTTAATTTTCACTGGTATTACAGAATTTTTTCTTAATGCAATATAGTTTACGCTTGGGACTTCCCTGGTGGCTCAGTGGTTAAGAATCGCCTGCCAATGCAGGGGACACGGGTTCGAGCCCTGGTCCAGGAAGATCCCACATGCCACGGAGCAACTAAGCCCGTGAGCCACAACTACTGAGCCTGCGCTCTAGGGTCTGCAAGCCACAACTACTGAACCTGCGTGCTGCAACTACTGAAGCCCATGTGCCTAGAGCCCGTGTTCCGCAACAAGAGAAGCCACTGCAATGAGAAGCCCGTGCACTGCAACGAAGAGTAGTCCCTGCTCACCGCAACTAGAGAAAGTCTACGCACAACAATGAAGACACAACACAGCCAAAAATAAATTAAATTAAATTAAATATATATATATATATATATATATATATATATATATAGTTTATGCTTGATAGGCATTCTCTCAAATAAAAGTAGACATATAAATTTTGAATTGGAAATAAAAATATTTTGTTGACACAATGCCAAACTTCTTTCTTCTGAATTTATTTGTAGTATTGATTTGATCAAAGCAATATATATATAAGCATAGATTTTGATTAAAAAATTAATCATTAAACATAAACACTAAAATTGTATTGGAAATTTACCTCTTAATGAAGTGGATAGGGCATTTTAAAATTAGTTTTTTTGCATGCATGGATGAATATTACCTATTGGTACAAGGAGATGTTTCAGCAGCAATCTAGCCATGTTTTCATTTTTCTAAATACAGGTGCTGAGACATCTTGTTCATATAAATAAGTAGATGGAAGAAAGAGTTATTATATCAATATCACTCAAATTTTTGAACTCCTTGTGAATTAAATACCTAAGAATCATATTAAGATTTCTTATAAAAACTATTTTTAATGATGCTTTTGGAAATAGCTTGATTAGATCTTCTTTCCATTTTGTTTAAAACTGAAGTATTGGGAATCATCTAGTTTGCCAAAGAATCTAGTCATTAGAGTCAGTCACTGTGTCATCACTAATCTTAATATTTCTAATAAAGTTTTGTTTGGCTCCCAGAAAGTTTTCACACTTGGGCAAAATACTATAGTTAGATCCCAGAGAGTGAGAAATAGTATTGTCTTTGTAAAGTAAGAGAAATTAGGTTGTAAAAGGAGAGGATACTGGCTGTGTCTTTTCAGGAGGGTCAGTTTTATAAAAGAGTACATATGTAAGTTGATGGATTTTTTTGAAAATTTATGCTCTCATAAAAAAGTCTTTAAGTACCCCAGTTTTTGAAAATCACTATTCTAATAGCTTTCATTGCAAGCCTTTTAAACTATGGCTTATTACATTGTATAAACTTATATTGATTATTCTTTTCTTTTTCCATTTTATTTAGATATCTAACAGTGATACACCTTCACCACCACCTGGTTTATCAAAATCCAATCCAGTCATCCCCATCAGTTCATCCAATCACAGTGCACGGTCTCCTTTTGAAGGGGCAGTAACTGAGTCACAGTCATTATTCTCAGACAATTTTCGCCATCCCAACCCTATCCCAAGTGGGCTTCCTCCTTTCCCCAGTTCCCCACAGGCATCCAGTGACTGGCCTACAGCACCAGAACCACAGAGCCTCTTCACATCAGGTATATAACAATACTATGTGTGTTAGTAATTATACTCAGACTAAAATGAGACCTTTGCTGGATGTGTTTTTATCCCTTTTTTGTCCACTCCCTTTTTCATAAAAATGTAAACTTTTAAATGGCAAGGAATTGGATGGTTAGGTAAGTAGTTCTGTGACCTAGAACTTACCATGTTAACAGACAAATTTCTCCAAAAATCAAGGGTTAGATCATTTTTCCAATAATTGAATGCTTATTCCTCTAGGAAGTATTAAGGGCTTACAATTTTTAATTAGATTTGTGTTTGTATAGTTATATTTTTAGAAATGTTTCCCCAGCTGACAAAGAAGTATGTTAGTTAATTTTTAAAGTTACATTTTGAGACATTTCCAATTTCATTCATTGTAAGTTCTCATTAATGTGAAGGATAACACAAAATCAAGACAATTTTTTTAAGACAATTTAAAAATATGAAGATTAAATGGATACTTTTTTCATTAAGTTATAGTAGTAGTATGTAAAGCGTATATTCAAACATATACTTTGTCTTTGATAAATACATTTCAAAAATAAACTTTACTAATTGAATTCTATTATATTTATTTATTTCATTTAAATGACTTACTTTGGGTTTTGATGATGAATAGTTGAGAGTATAATTTGGGTTTCAAGTAGTACTTTGTTTTCTTTGATCAGCAAAATCAGTCTATATCGTTCAGTTTCTGAAGTTAGTAACTTATGGATGAAATCATTGCTAGAAGTATCTGAGGCCTTTTGTAATTTTACAATCGTAATGTTCTAAGAAATTATGTAGATTTTGCATATATTTGCCTTTGTGTTATAGTATGATGTTGCACTAGTGTGGAAGTGAGCTATATATTTTAAATTCATCGCTCATTCTTTTTCCCACCAGAAACAATCCCAGTATCGTCTTCTACAGACTGGCAAGCAGCATTTGGCTTTGGTTCTTCTAAACAACCAGAGGATGACTTGGGTTTTGATCCCTTTGATGTCACTCGAAAAGCCTTAGCAGACCTGATTGAAAAGGAACTGTCAGTCCAAGACCAACCTTCCCTTTCGCCCACATCTCTTCAGAACTCCTCTTCACACACTACAACCGCCAAAGGTCCGGGCTCTGGATTCCTGCATCCTGCTGCACCTGCAAATGCCAACTCGAGTCTCAATAGTACCTTTTCAGTCTTGCCACAGAGGTTCCCTCAATTTCAGCAGCACCGAGCGGTTTATAATTCATTCAGTTTTCCAGGCCAGGCAGCCCGCTATCCTTGGATGGCCTTTCCACGCAATAGCATCATGCACTTGAACCACACAGCAAATCCCACCTCAAATAGTAATTTCTTGGACTTGAATCTCCCGCCACAGCACAACACAGGTCTGGGAGGGATCCCTATAGCAGGTAGGTTCATTTATAGCCTTTGAGAATTTGTGAATAACTCATGCCTTCAGGTTGTTGGGTGGGTAGGGAGGGAACTTTTGAATAACAGAAAGTATTTATCATCAGTCTTGGAAATTTCAATGGGAAAAACTATCATAATCTAAAAAAATTTTAATTGGATGGATGCCTTGTAATAGTGAGCTTTATAAGGATGGTGGAGTATTATACCTAGTTATTGCTTGGAAGCATTTTACTTAATAGAATAGTTACCAGACTTTCTTATGGCATATAAATGCAAAAAGACAAAGAAAAAAGAAGGGCTCTGAAATTATGGTGCCATAAAGTCCAACACCATGGTAAAAATTCTGATTATACATTCTAAAAGTAAACTGGTTCAAAAAAATTTTTTAGAGATGGTAATTAGTGAGAGCATGAGGGATAAAGCCACTCTCTTAACTCCTTTTGACAACTTACTTATTTTGACTGATAGACACGTACAAACACACACACACACACATCAAAACTGTGCTATATGTTAATAAAGGACTTAATATTTGAGAACTCTCATTATTAGTGTTTCACACACATATGTGTATAAGTATACTTTCTGTGAAAAAGAAATTGTTCAAGGAGAGATATTTTTCCTTTTAGTCTGTCATGTTTTTATTTCTGGGGTAAATATTAGGTTCCTGTAAGTGATGCCAGAATACTTCTGGTTTTGTACTGCTACCCTTGAAGGTTTCAGAACTTTTGGCTTTTAAGGTCCCATATGATATTTATTAGATCAAGTGACCTCTATATCTAAAGGAATCTTTCTTATTAATAGTTTTTCAAAATTTAATTTGGGCTTTAGATATGACTGGTAAAAGAGTTTGTTCTCTCCTGATTCTCTCAAGTAGAGTAGAATAGTCCTTCACTCTGTTACATAACTTATAAAATTTATTTTTATCCCTTTTCATGGCCTTTGTGATATGACGTGGCACAGCATTATTGTAATAATGTGCTGTTACCAGCAAAGCGTTCGTTCTCTTGTTTTTAGCAAGGTTGATAGATAAATTTACAGAGATCCATCAAAATTCTTTGGCTCTATTCTCTTTGTGACCAACAACATTTCATTTTCAAGACAAGTAGTTGGGTTAAGAGAGTATGGTTTGTGGCTGTTGATACAGTGAAGTTAATTTACATGTAAGCATGATAGCACCTAATGTAGTGGTTTGCACATTGGTGGGACTCATGTTATTTGTTCATCTGATATGGTAGTTAGTAGGTAATCGAGAGTGACATTTTTCAGTCCTCTTCTACATGATATTCACTTGTGAAACACTAAGTGTTCAGTTCCTGGTACTCTTTTTTTCATCCATTGTGGACAGCATATTAGAACATAATTGTGTTTTGTTTTGCTTTGTTTCAACCATTTAGAAATGTGGCATTTAAATTACTAGTAGTGTATCTCATAACATTATAACACTAAAAGTTAAAGCTAAGTTCCCCTAAATATTCTAAACATTTAACAATAAAATATTAAACCAATACTATTAATATTTGGGTATCTGTTTGCCCAACAATGAACTGGGCCATGTGGATAATACAGAACAAGTATAAAATATGGCTACTATTTCCAGGTACTGTACAGTATAGTTGACGAGATAAAATAAGACTGTGTATGAAAGTGGTAACCATATGGTACTGGAATCCAAAACACATCAGTGGAGCCTATAAATTGTTGGGGAGGCTTCATTGAAGAAATAGGAATTGATCTGTATCCTGGATTTGGGTTAGCAGGAGGGAAAGGAAAAAACCTTTTATGTTGATGGAAACTCCTGAATGAAGGCGTAGAGGCAGGATTTAGTATGTCATTACATTAAGAAGCATTAGAACTGCCTTCTATACCAGGAGGTCCTTCATATATTTTATACATAGAATGGATGAGAGGACGGAGAGCTCTGACGGTGAGGCAAAACAGTATGGACTTGATCTGATAGGAAGGATGATGCCTTTGTGGAACTAGTTCTTAGCTGTCTTCATTGTGTACTTTTATTTGACTTATTACATGACCATCTTCAAAAATTATCTGTTCTTCTGATTTCATAGTTATCATATTGTCCATTAGTACAAAATGAGCAGTTTTAAACCAAATATTTCAAGCCAGTATATATTCTGGAGATGCCACAGGGGTGATGAGTAATCACTGATTTTTGAGTGTAGTTGTCCTCATGTTAGTCATTTGAAATCTTCATCTAAAGTAGGTGCTTTATGAAAAAAATGTGGCATTAAATTATGGTCCTATCTTGGTGGGCTTTTCTTTTAGCGTATACTCAACCATAGAGCATAAAATACATTTTTTTCCCAGAAATTCTAAGAATGAAGTCACCAACTATAGGTTCTGAATCATTGTTGTATTTTGTGGGAGGTGGGGAGAGTTTGTTATTTCAGATTTTCAGTTTTTGACTATGCATACTACCTTGGTATTTAAATGGTGACTTATGATTAAGCTTATTGTTAGATTACTTTTAAGGCTCTCACGACTAGAGAAATTTTAGTTTTAATGTACCAAAATATTTTAAATTGTTATCAAGAGTTATAGAATCCTTCCATGGCTTATAAATATTTGGCAAATACCTCAGAAAGCTGAATGTGCTGAGCCTCAAAACAGAATAGTTTTATAATTGTAGCCAGATGATTGAGGATTTTCAGTAACAATTAGAAATGACAAACTAAAATTATGAAAAACTGTGTACATCTTAACTGTGAATTATTTGAAGCAATTTAATAGGTAGGCAATATCTGCCTCCCACCCCTAGCTGTAACTCAGTTGTACTTGAGTTGAACTATTGAAAAAGGCCTAACTCTGTATTCTGCAGTGAATATCATGGTATCTTACACAGGTAGCTGTCAAGTGCTTCATAGTGGAGAGTACATACTGTTTTAGTGAGGCCTGCCACTTTAAGATATACTTAGACAATATTCAGTACTGGAAAAGGCATGTATATTTATTCTTTAGATATGTAGAGCAAAATGAGGTTCCTGACCTTTAGGAGTAAATACTCAGAGGTGTCAGTCTTCTGTGTATCATACAGAAACTATGTCTATATTTATTATATATTTGTATTTAAATTTTAAGTTTTGGTTTGTTTCAGTTAATTATTAAAATTTGATAACACTGAAACCTGTCATGGGAAGGACAGTTGCCAGAGGTTTGACAGAAACATGGTTTCCATTTCCTCTGCCAAATTGAAATCATTTTTGTGTTTAAAATTAGTTATTTCCTTAATTAAGTGAAATCTTTTTAGCAGCATTTTCTTGGCTGCATATTCAGTTTGCTAAATTTAGAAGGATTTTTGGAATATTCTTGAGGGGAAACTTTGATCAGTGGGCAGTAATAGTGAAGTCCATTCAGACCTTTTTTATTATTGGAACCACGTGCTTTTGTTTTAAAAAGTGACTTTTCTAGTCCTAAAAATTGACCTACCTTGTTCAACTCCTTCATTTTAGGAATGACAAAGCTGTGTTCTGGAAAGGTTAAATAATTTGTTAAAAGTCACACATTCAATTAGTAGTAGAATTAGGATAAGAACCCAGATCTCAGATTTAGTAACTAAAATGGTTTTTCATTACAACATTGATGTTCTCCTTCTTAAATGAAAATTACTGGCATTTACTTTAACATGGCTTTCTTCCCATAGTAAGTGATTTTTGCTCTCACACAGTTGGGAGGTCCCTTTTTATCAACAGTATCTATTCATGAGACAATTGGCCCATCTCAGGAATATGACCTGTAGTTACAAAATAGAATGAATTTCATTGACTTGATGAAAATTAATCTCTTGCTTAGTTCTTCTAAGTACCACGTTCTCACCAAGAACTCTAGTCTAAAATTTCCTTTACACAGCCTCCTTGCTATGTATTTGGGATTTATAGAATCTTTGCCAATTTACTGAAACACTATGAAATAACCTGTTCTAAAGACTGAAAGTCTTTATCTTCATGTTATCAGTTAAGCTGTCTTTCCAAGTGTAACTTGCAGATGTGTTTTTCAAAGGACTCCCTACCAAGATGTTTTTATTCCATAATGCTAAAAATTATTTGGAAGACAAATAATAGTCTAAGTCTGTAAACATTGTTGTTTCGGAATATACCTAGAAAAATATTTGAAACTGTTTAGGATTAGATTTTTGTTCGTGTTTTTGTTCATTTGAATTTTACTTAAGAGAGGGCATTAAAAAAAAAATTCTTAGTTTCTGAATTAGCTGTTTTAACAGTGACTTGATTGAATTTTGAGTCACGTGTGAAACAAGTCACTTGTAGTCATTATCAATTATAATTGGGAGAACTGATCTCATTTCATGTACAGTTCTCTGACCTAGAAGTAGTCATCTCACTTTCAGTCAATTGGATCATTGTATTGTTAGCATTTTACTATTTGCTGATTACTTCAAAAGTGCACATTGAATTTTCAGATGCTGTATGGTAATTTGCTAAATTAATATTTACATCTTTTTATTTCTTTTTTCTAAACATAATTACTGCTTTTAAAACATGGATTTGTCATTTTTCCCTTTTAAAAAATCACATTTTCACTTCTGTGAATTTAGTTTTAATTTTTTCACAGAATACTGCTTACTGTTAGGAGTGTCTAAATATATAAGGGGTCCAATTGGCTTGGAAAAGAATGGCTTTCCTGGTCTCTTTTTTTTTTCCTTTTTGTATATTTATAATTCTAAATCTATTATATTTGTTCTTAAATCTGACAGTGTTAAATTTAAGGGTGTGATTGGAGTATAACTATTTTCTAGGTACTTGATAAGTTTATATTTTAAAATTCATGTCTTGTTTCACACCCGCATTCCAGCCATTACGCATGTATTTTATATATGTATCAGTATTCCAAATATTGAAGTCATTTTTAAAGGGACTGTTAACAAATCTAGTCACCCATAACTAGACCATGACTGACTTTTCCACAGGGGAAGAAGAGGTGAAGGTTTCGACCATGCCACTGTCAGCCTCTTCCCATTCATTACAACAAGGACAGCAGCCTACAAGTCTCCACACTACTGTGGCCTGACAACAGAACTGAGAGGAGAGGATTAGACTCTGGGGTGCTTGCATGGGCAACCGGATTTTTGCATGACTCCTTTCTGATTTTGCATTTAATGTATACACCCAAAAGAGCCAATATAAACGTTCCTCATGCCTACAACTAGTGTGTTACCTCATAGTTGCTAAAGTATTTCTTCATTAGGCCTTTAACACAATTTATTAGCATAATAATTTTGGCATTGTTTCTCATGAGTGATAATATTTTTTAACTCACACAAATAAACTTGTAGTACTATAATTAAGATCCCAGATGAGATTAGCTAGAATTGTTATTTTGGCTCTATTAATTGAAAATATTCAAAGATAATGGTAGTTCCTTGTTTTCTGATTTGTGAAAAAATGGTAATATCCTAATATATTCATGAAAATTTGAAAATTAAGAAGATAATGTCTTGCATTCTTTGAATACTTGAGAAGAAAGAATACATATAAAACAAAATTGGTGGTGTCATTTAATGCTCAGAAGAATGTTGTCAGCAATTGTTTGTAGTTGTATGGATTTATCCTATATTATGCATTACATGTTTAGAAACTGTCTTTGTTCTCTCTGATTTGCACATTTGCACTTTCTTTTTGAATGGTTGTTAATTATATAGAGACGCTTAAGAGATAATTATTACAGACTAAATGCAATATAATCTCTTTTCTAATGCACTGCCTAGTATACCGGGAAATTGCCTCAGAAACAGAATTTCAACTTACAGTTGATTTATCAGAAACTTGAATATGGGGTAAATATTGTATGTGAGAAGCAACCATAGTAGTGTAACATTTTTATTGGAAAAATGGTAGTTCTGTGGGATATTTGTTTGGAAATTTCATTGTTTCACAATTGAAGTGTGATAATAAAACTATATTACAAGTACCTGACCAGAATGAGACTAAGGTGGAAGAGAAGAGATTGGGGATCCTCTAAAATTAGGCCACGTAAGTTGTCATAGGTAATTTTAGTTAATCACAGAGAATAGTGGTGTACTTTATTAGGCTATAATGTTGAAGTGATGTTTTTGTATAATAGACAATTTCTTGAAATAGTTCTAAAGCTGATAATGAAAGAAAATAAACTGAATTCAGTTCTGAGCATTAGACAAAAGCTGGTTCAGAAAACATGACTATGTTCTGCCTAAATTAAGCATCTGGGAAAAAAGGGGAAAGTCAGATCTCCTCTTGAGATTTTAAAAAAAAACATTGTGATATAAAAGATACGCCTTAATTAAAAAAAATATTAAAAGAGTAGCATGAATACCAAAAAGGAAGCCTAGAGATTTAAAATAATAATAATGATAATAATGAAATACCTTACTAGGAGTGATACTTAATATCATGTTGGAGTTGGAGTTTTCAGGGTTCCCTCTCTATGTAAAGTCTAATAACTTTCTATTAGATATAATATACAAGTTAAATGGGTTTGTCCTGAGGTATAGTGGGTAAACTAAAATCTATTCTTAGATATCCTTCAATTTGGTTAGCTGAGGGTGTAGAAACAACTAATTATCTAGCCATTTTAATTATTTTTGTAAAATTCTGCATAAATGATAATCTCTGACTTCTATCTAGAAATGACTTTAAGACAGCGTTATGAGAAATTTAGAAAATACAAATAAAATATTGTAGATTTCTTAGCCTTTTAGCATGTGTTGAATATGAAGTCTTTTAGTATGTGTTGATTATGGTTTCATTTTTGCTGTGAGAGGCCAAGACATCCACTTAATGTCTCCCGTGGTGCTGAGGCTCCTTGGCTTTGTGAACAAACTTGGGCTCCCTGTAATAGGGCTTACTAGCGCATAGTTTTCTCCAGCCTTCAGTGCAAGCCTTTCATCACTCAGATCTTCTTACAAAAACATGAGGTGGTTAGCTCCCATTTACTTACTGTTTTGAGAGATATACTTGTTAAACAAGGCTTTTTTCCTGTGGTAGCTTTCTCTATCCTTTCTCATTCCTGGCCATTGCCATAAAACTGTCAGGTAGTTTACCAGACTTGCTAGAGCCCAGGACTGTCTTTCTGCCTGCTTCCCCTTCTGCCCCCGCCCCCACTTTCCACATACACACCATAATGGGAAAAATGCTTTCTTGGGTAATTAGGCTTCAACTTAGATATTTTCACATATACTAGCTAAAGATTATCATTTAACTAACTGTAATTCCAAGACTTTGTAAGCCTAAACAAGTAAGCTTCGCTGTTTTGCTTACTTAATATATATATTATGGTTTTAAAAAGTGAAGTCTTAAAGTCAGTCAGAATTAATTATACTAAAACACAGAAAAAGTTACACAACATGTGAAAGAAAGTACTGCTTCACTTAGCAAGTAAATTGATGAAACCAAATGATGGTAAAGAATGAGAAATTCTAAAAACTTCAAATTAGTTTTTGATAAATTCCTTCCTGATTGATCTGTCATACACAAGGGAAACTTTATATGCTTTTATATCCTTAACTTTTAAAAAAACATGTCAGAGCAGCAGTTCTTAGTGCCAGTGTGTAGGATATAGACCTGGGTTGAATGATTTTGATCTTACGATGAATGTCAAGTGCCTCTTTTTAATTTCTTAAAGATTCCATTAGAAAATATTTTCTGATTAATAATACTTTCCTTTTCATTCTACTGTTGCATTTTGTTTTTACAGGTGGTGCTTTTGTATACTCTCCTCTTATTTCAACGAAGCATTAATATTTGAGTGCCTATTCTTTGTAGTGACTTGAGCTAGATCTTGAGGGATACAAGGCTGAATAAAGTATAGATCCTATTATCAAGGGTAACAGTCTAGTGACAGTTTTATTTCAATTATTTCTATAGGGTCAGCTCTTGATATATTTTAACCACAGGAACAGCCAGAGCAGTCCAGACTCATTTCATTATTCATTGCTCTGACAGTGGCAACAAAGGGTATTGAATACTGATATTTGAAATTTTAAAATATATGATAATTTGGAGAGAGTGAAAAAAAATTTAACGGGAGAGACATACATTCATTATTCTAATTTAAGTATTTCTCAGTCGTGTGTGTGCTCATGTCTTACTCTTAGTGTTGTGGCGATTAAGTACAGCTTCCTCTATATATGTTCTTTTAAAGAAAACTTTAGGGCTTCCCTGGTGGCGCAGTGGTTGAGAGTCTGCCTGCCGATGCAGGGGACACGGGTTCATGCCCCGGTCCGGGAAGATCCCACATGCCGCGGAGCGGCTAGGCCCGTGCGCCATGGCCGCTGAGCCTGCGCGTCCAGAGCCTGTGCTCCACAACGGGAGAGGCCATAACAGTGAGAGGCCCGCGTACCGCAAAAAAAAAAAAAAAAAAAGAAAGAAAGAAAACTTTAATGCATTGTGTGCACATTTTTACTGACGTGGCTCCTATTTGTACAGTATTCCAAGCACCTTCAAGACTGACAGAGCTCTCCTCTGCTGTGATACAGGTACATAGGGAGCTACTCCCACAGAGGCCTTACCTCAGAAAGCCAAGAGAAAGGAATGAATTGCAGGTGCATTGAAATCTTACGAAATGAAGACCACCATGTTATTTATGCATATATAAAAATGGGGGGACATTTTATCCTATATTGAGTTGTAAGGTTTTAGATTCTTTTGTTTATTTGATCATGAAGCTTTCCCATATTTGCTTAAGAGTTGTATATCATACAATTGAGAGCACAATAACTTAAAAATGTTTTTTTCTTTTAAAGAGGTAATATCACAAAATGATGATATATATGTCTTTTTCTACAAAATATAACCGAGTCAATTACCTGGTTTCAAGCTAGTCCTTCTGCCATTAGTGCTATGTGTCTTCTCTCAGTCTTTTTATTTGAATATCTACTACGTTGTCTCCTTGTGCTGAATAAATGGTAGTAGTATGTACAGGTATTCACACATGAAATGTTTAGAAATGTTTGTAGTGTATCAGACACTTTGCTGATACAAAAGTAAAAATAGGAGAGAAGTTACTGTGAGCAGATTCAGGGAAAACCTTCATAAAAAGTGTGGGGCTTTTTGCTTTTGAAGGATGGCTTGAAATTAAATGATGGAAGTGGAAAATACAGTAAAGGCAACATATTGAACAAAGGCAACATATTGAACAAAGAATCGGGAATGGAGATTAGCATGGTCTGCTAAGGGTCAGGAGGGAAGGATAGTAAGGAGATGGACTCGTCTGAGGTATTACAGGTCATATAGGAAGGTGGGATAAGTGTGCAAAAGCCTTGAAAACTAGGAAGAATAGTTTAGTCTTGATGTGGATGTGGTCAGTGTTAGAGAACTACACGTTCTTTGGCAAAGATGTAACTTGATTGTAGCATTTTAAGAAGATTAATTCTGTAATACATTTGCTTGAAATTAGGACCAGTTAGAAAGCAGTTCCAGTATGTCATTGCAAATAAGATGGCCTGGGCTGGAATAGTAATAACTAGTAGGATTGGAGAAGAAATTATGAATTAGAAGTCAGAAAGAATGAGATCTAGGAAAAGGGCTTTGGGTTTGGCCAAGTCTCTAATGACCTTTAAAAATGTTACTTTCAGGGGCTTCCCTGGTGGCGCAGTGGTTGAGAGTCCGCCTGCCAATGCAGGGGACACGGGTTCGTGCCCCGGTCTGGGAAGATCCCACGTGCCGCGTAGCGGCTAGGCCCGTGAGCCATGGCTGCTGAGCCTGTGCGTCCGGAGCTTGTGCTCCGCAATGGGAGAGGCCACAGCAGTGAGGGACCCGCGTACCGCCAAAAAAAAAAAAAAAAAATGTTACTTTCATAAAAAGATACAGATGGAAAGCAGATTTCTAGGATTCATGAGGAAATGTCAAGGATATGGATACAGCAGTCATCGACTGAAGGCCTTTGGCAACAAAGGGGAAGAGAAAAACAAGATGCTAATTAGATGGGTGGTAGATCTTAGAAGGCATTGCTTTAAGATAAGGGAGATAGCTAAATTTTTAAAGGCAGAGCATATAGAGTCAATTGAGAGGACACCATAGATAGTGCGGAAGAGAAGATAGGCTAACCAGTAGAGTAACACATTTCTGTAGGTGCTGGGAGGAGATAAACTCCTGAGACGGAGTAAGGTTATGGGTTTGACTTAAAAGAGATGGGATATATCTTCCTTTGCTATTTGTAAAAACAATCAGAAAATCTAGGAGAGAGAATGTGAGATTAGAGAAAATGAGAATAGATGAAGGTGCTCATATCAGTAATTATTGAATGCATATTGTGTGAGAAAATGGGGGTGAAAGAGTGGAGTTGGGAACCTATTAAAAAAAAAAGAAAGAAAGAAATTAAATAAGTCTGTGAGAATAAGCCTAGAAGTGCATCGGAAAGAAATTTAAGAATTGCTGAGTCAAGATAAGAATCAAATTTAAAATTTTAGTGTCCAGATATATATGGTTTTGTATGTTCCAGTGATTCAACACAAAGCATCAGGAGTGGACAAAGCAAATATGAGAGTTTGGTTAGAGGGTGAAGAAGGAAAGGACACAAAGGTATTTAAGAAGACAAAACTGATATAACCTTGTGATCAGGAAGAGTCCAGTAAGGCAGGAAATATCCAGTGGTGTGAGTGTGTTGAAGGGAGTTCACTGATTTCAGGTTTTGATGAGGACAAAGAACAGGTATAGTATTGTTAAGGGAAGGACAGATTAGGAGACTGTGGTCAGTATGATAACCACTCAGTGCTAAATGATGAGTGAGAACCAGAGAAAGGATGGTAGATAGATGTCTAACATTAGGGCTAGAGGTTGGAAAGAAGGCAAGCTTTCGTTACCCCTGTGGTCTTTTCTCTCCCTGCTTTCCCTCCAGTCCTTTTTTGAGAGTAGGAAGTCAGACTGTGTGAGAGAGAATTGCAGAAAGCATGGTATTGCCTGCGGGAACCTGGATCACGTTTCCTATAAGTTGAAGGTGATTCAAAGGAAAACGTCCCACAGTGGAGTAAACATTGCTTTCTCAAAGCACAGTAGGAGGATGTGAACGCAGAGTGCAAGGGAATGCCTGGGAAAAGCCAGAGATGAGATTGGACAGGTGTACGTATGCCCAGTGAGTGTGTTACTTATGACATGAAAGGTTTAGACAGAGGGGGTAGGTGTGCCATATGATGAGTCTGCTAGCTTGAGGAGCCCATATTACAGGTGTGAACTAGTTTTTCCCAAGCTTAAATGCAAACTGGAAAGAATCAGCTTTCCACCTACATAGGGAAAGTATCTCTTCTTAGTTGGACTAGGTCATTCTGCTTTAATTATATGACAAGTTGGTATTAAAAGCAGTAGATTGGTGAAAGTAGAGAGAACTTAAGAATTTTATTATAACAGGTTATAAAAATATTTTGACAACTTTCCCCAAAAGAGAATGTGCTTTGTAAATAGACACAAACCTACAAGTTATTGAACTCAGAGATGGAGATATAAATATATAATATATATTTTTTCTCATTCAATTAATAGCAAACATGCCTAGTTTGAAAGCATCCTTAATTTCCTGACTAAATTAAAATCCTGCCTGAAGCCCTTCTAAAATATTTTTAAATTCACTGGACTTGTTCCGTATATGTCAGCTAAGATATCACCTGTGACATTTAAAAATGATAATGCTTCAAAGTATAAGTTATTGCTTAAGAATGCTAAGTTTGTGGAACCATATTGATGGATTGAGAAGCCGCTGCTCCTTGGATCTCCTTACTGCCCTGTGATTTATTAGTCTTAGCAACCTTGTATTGCTAGGCATATTAGACCACAGCTTCTTTAACCAGGAGCTTTTTCTAAAGAATCACTCTTGGGAATTCAAGATTAATTAAGGTGTATCTACTCTGTTCTGGCGCTTTGGAGAGTATACCCTGGGTTTGAGTTATATAAAAATCTAGTTTATACCTATCAGGTACCTAGAATTGAAGGCAAGCTTAAGTAATATAAGCTGCTTGAGAATTGGACAGAAGTACCTAGAAGTTCCATGAACCAGCTGGTAATTATTGTACTTGAGAACCAATCTATTTACTCCAGCTTCCTTCACACCAGCCTTCATAAGGCAGCTATTGACTTGACTTTGTTCTTAGCCTGCCTCACACTTTATGGTTATTTTTGAGGTTCCTGGAAGCTCCGACCCAACCCCTAAGAACATACTGTGCTTAGAACAGTTTTGTTGTTCCAGCTCCAGTTTGGTCCTAAGACCCACTATTGTGTAACACCCCAAAAGTTTTTTTTCCCCTCCATATAATTTATAAAGCCTTTAAAGCACCCAGTACCTTTTTTTTTTTTTGGTGAAATTCACATAACATACAATTAACTACTTTAAAGTGAACAATTTGGTGGCCCAGTAGGACTGTTCTTTAATTATCTTAATGTTAAAATTGAATAAATAACCCACTGTGGCTGTGAGAATTTTGGCCTGTCCTTGTTGGGGCTGTGTGGTAACAGCTGCATCTAGACTCGGGTAAAAACGTTTAAAGCAACTGTCTGAATAGTTCTTAAGTGGTAATAATAGTCCTTCTGTCTTCATGACATTTGATTAGCACATCACCTAAGAGAAAGCTTACTTAGCAAAGGAAATAAATAAGCCTGGCTCTGTGTCTGGGAGTGAGGTTGAGTGTTGTGTGTGTGCATGTACATTCGTTTATATATAGTAATTTTCATTTAAATCCTCCACTTAGTGAATGTGGCAGGTGAAAAAATCTCAGACCATCTCTCTGTGACTTTCTCTAAAGGTTTTTTTTTAAAAAAGAAATTAAGACCCTGTTTAAATGCAGCAGGGTTACAGTACAGGTGCCCACTTCACCCCTGGTCATGCTTTTATCTGAACAAATATTTTCATAGCTTTTTCTCATCAATTTTCACTTCCACTACTAAGCATATCCATCCCATGTCTTACTCTTTTGGAAAACCTAAGGAAAGGATAATAAGAAAAAGACGTTTTAGAATCATGAAGTTTCAGAGCTATGAGACATACAGTCTTCAACAATCCACTTTTAAAGACCAAATAATAATAACGCTATTAATAAACAAGGCTCAGAAGGATTGTGATTGCCCATAATCACATTCTAACCACAGTTTTATGTTTTCCTAGCCCTCACCATGTGAATATGCTTTTGTATATGTAATTCAAGGAGAAAAAAACTTCAAGATTCAGAATATGTCTCTTCTCTAAACTTTGTTGTGTCTTACAGTTTATTTTAGTAGTTCTCACAAGTCAAGGGCTTTCAACTGTGAATATCAGTGCAAGTAATGAATTGAAGACTTTCAGATTGTGTATCTGCTGGCAACTGTTATTACAGATCCTGTAAGTTGTTAAAACAGCCTTGTGTTAAATGTGGCCCAATGACCTTGGAGTAACTTTAGTGGGGGGAAATTGTAACCTTGCAGGTACTCTTAATGTAGACTTAAAGTACAAATGTCAGAACCAAAATAAACAGTAAAACAGGTGGCATTAAATTTACCCAGCATTTTTCTGCAGTGCCAAAGAGCATTTAAGGATCAACATGCATGACACCTAGACTGGTGATATCTCTAATGTTACAGAATGAAAAAAATGCTTATAGTAATGGCACCAGGATATACTACACCCACACTAAAGGGGTGATTTTAGGTTCATCTTTGAAGAGCTACTATATGCTACACTATGTAAAATGATAGCATATCTGCT
Organism: Stenella coeruleoalba; assembly: GCF_951394435.1. Taxonomy (NCBI): domain Eukaryota; kingdom Metazoa; phylum Chordata; class Mammalia; order Artiodactyla; family Delphinidae; genus Stenella; species Stenella coeruleoalba. Next base: position 87,696,831 of record NC_137155.1, on the reverse strand, counting down.
GATTTTTTTTTCAATCAAGGAGGTTGTTGTTTTCAGCATAATGAAAAAGAGGGAAAGCTCCACAAGGATTTAAAGATGATAATACCATCATCATCTCCAAGAAGAAATGCAGGAATGCTGACTGCAATCAACTTTTGTAGCCTAGTGATGTTTCCTAATATGGTGAGATCTCTTCCCAAGGACTATACTAGCGTTTATACTCTGTTATCAGTCTTGCGTACTGAAATAATGTGTCTACGGAGCAGAACATAGTGATCTGGAACATTACTGGGATGTTTTTAAACATTGTCGTTTTATATGTTGGCATTTGCAAGAAGACTGACACTCTGAAACCATTCATTTTTTTCCTTTACTACATCTATAAATTGAGTATTCAGCTTAAGGTAAAAGGAGGCCCTGGGTTATGACTTCATCAACAAAGTAGGAAGGTTTCTTATTGGCCTTAAGCTGAGTGTTGGGCTACATACCATTGTTGCACTTACGTTTTCTCTATTAAAATACGTTTTTATAAAGTTTGTGATTATGGATTACTGATATATATATGCCCTATTCCCTCATCCCTCACTTAGGGTATGATTTGCTACCAGGTATGGGTTTTTTTGGTTTGTTTTTTGTTTTTACATCTAAACTATTAACATTCACTAATTAACCTAACAGTGGCCTTCCCCAGTCCCAGAGTCACAAATAAGAATGACATTTCTTGAGTCTTAGTGTAGTCAATGCTGCAAAACCTCACCTGTATTTTAAATGGTAGGTGATTGGAATGAAGCTTATTACTAAAGTAAGCAAAGATCTTACATAATTTCCAAATAAATACCTACAGCCCTGCAACCTTAGTTTTAGAACATGCTTTCAGGTTTTAATTCCTGACTAGCTGGAGTCTTATTCTGATAGTTTGTACTCACCTCTCTATCCAGTTTCTTTTTCTTTCTTTGGACAAACAAGAAATTGTTTCTATCTCTGTGTAACTTAACCACAATTAGAGGGGGCGGTCTTGACTAGATCTTAATGTGCACTACCTGTGTGATTACCCTACAGGATCCCTGACAGGCCTGAATTTTCCCATTTCAAAGGAGAAGAAAGTGCTCTGTCAGGCTGCTGTTTACTCAGAGTCTCTGGTCATTTACCTCCCAATTTCCTTCTCAGTATCTGGTCTTATTTCCAAACTAGCTTTTGATTTTAAATGATCATATTATTTTTTTCTTCTGTCTTTTAAATCAAAACAGCACATTTAAGCAGAAAGCACAGTCTGGGTTTGGAGTAGATTGAGTAACAAGTGTCAAATTGGTAGACTTTTGACATTGTAAGATTGGTGTTATTCACTGTCTCCTACTTCTAAGTTATTCTAGCTCTTTAAAAATACATTCTAGACAATACTACTAAAATAAAGTGCTTCACAAATATGTGTGATTTTTAATAGAACTAATTTTTTTTCAGTAAAATGTTCTAGTTCAGTATAAACCTGGATGTGGTGAAATAGGAATTGTAGTTTCTAATTTATATTTAAGATTGTGTTCATATGATCTTCCTTCCCTCGTTCCTTCCTGCTTTCCTTTCTTCTACACTGATTGAGATTTGGTTCTGTCAAGACCATCTCTGGCATTCTTTTGCAACTGAACTATAATAAATCATAGCAAAGGATGAACACTTAAATAAGTATATTTCAAAAATGATTTTTAAACTAAGGCCCCTTAGTGAACTGATGGTAAGCATATAGCTCTTTAAATTCATCAGCATATAGGCCTTTTGAAATGCTTTCCTCCACAGGAGTATCATCTTTTGTAGTTCTGGAAAGGATGCAGTCTTATGTTAAGTCTTTCTAAATTGAAGCATAATTTGAAAATTGGAGGCAAAAAGTTTCTGTATTTTCCCCAGTATAAGAATAAATAGTAAGGAGGAAGAAGAAGCAAAATAGTCTTATTTTTTCTTAAATCATACATTTCACATAGCTAAAAAATAAGTAAATTTCAAATTTGCATTCTTGTTTTGAAAAATCAAATGTTTATTTATAAAACAACCTCAAAACAAACTTTAACAAATATCTCTGGTTTGTGAAAATAGTGAGGGAGAAAGATGTATGCTTGGTCAGTTGGATTGGAAATGTTTATTACCATGACTATACCCATATCTATGTTATTTAGTTTCAGGATAATGAGGCATTTACTTCGTTTCCTAAAAATCTTTTTTCTAAAATTAAGAAACAAAGCAAATGATTATTTTAATGCCTAAAAAGATACTTTCTAAAAATAAAGCTCAGAGTTGGGTTATGAAGAATTTGTCAATTAAAATCATGTTTCAGAGCATGGATAATTTTAGTCTTCTTTTGGGGGGAGTTTTATGTCTTTGATATAAACCCTTAAGATAGGAGCCATCTTTCAGAAAAAGATGAGACTGATCTTCACTGTCAAAAGTGAGCTGTGTAATCAAATGGAGTAAAAACTGGCTGTATGTTTTTAAATAACTTTTAGAAAATTTAGAAATCTTTTAGTTTGGAAAATTACGAACATCAGAAACCTTAGGACTTTCAGTAGACATATAACCATATGGGGATTTGCTGCATAGGCAGCAAAATACTTTGGTCTTAGTGCAAGTTCCTCTTCAGGCCTGGAGAGGAACTTATACTCGCATAAAAATATTTTATTGGCACTAAACGATCAAAAGCTATCACTGCTTTGTTCCGAATAGCCAAACTCCAGGGATCCGTTGAAGAAATACAAAACAAGCAGAGCAGCAAGACTTCTAGGAAGCTGCTGTAAAACGTTATAGCATCAAGCCCCAGAGAAAATAATAGAGTAGGTATTCGATAAATGTTTGTTGAATGAAAACTCATGGCTGAGAGAGTAATGTTAGTGTCTGATTATTATTTCTGGAGGTCTGCAAAGCCTGGATCTAGATCTGCTTTGTGTTAAATCTGGACTTCTGGAGACCTTAATTAGATTCGTTTCCACATGAATTATCTCACCTCTTGGTTGAACTGTGGCCTTCAGTTCAGTGTTAAGATTCCCCTCACCACTCTATGATCAGTCCTTCTCTTCTGTCTTTACCTCTGAACTCTGGAAATTCAGCTCTTGACTGATCCTTATTTTCCCAAGGATCACACACTGCTCCCTCCCTTCACACACACAAACTTTAAAAAATTTCACCTAACCAATACTTTTCTTACCTCCAATTTCTCATTTGTGATACTCACAAATATATATATATACACACACATATATACACATACATATACATACATATGTATACACACAATTCAGAAAGTCTTTCTAAATAAATACCTTATTTTCCAGAACTCTCTGTGTGGGTAATGAAGAGCTGTTTGGGGAACTTAATACTTTCCTAAGTAGGGAGCTCTCTTTAGGGAACTTATAATTGTTAAAGAATTTTTTCTCTTGGCTAAACCAAAGTCTTTTTCCCATTTATACTTCTTGTCAAATATGTGAAGGCAGTTTCCGCTTGTCTAGTAACTACTAGACCTCAATGAAACAAACTTAGTCCTTTTAACCTTTTCACACCTAACATGGTTTCTAGTTCTCTCTGTAGCCCACTTCTCCTCTACACATATTTTGGCATGACGATGAATGCCTTTTTTTTTTAATTTTATATGTTTATTTTTGGCTGCGTTGGGTCTTCATGGCTGCACGCGGGCTTCTTCTAGTTGTGACCAGGGGCTACTCTTCGTTTAGATGCGCATACTTCTCATTGCGGTGGCTTCTCGTTGCGGAGCACAGGCTCTAGGTGTGCGGGCTTCAGTAGTTGTGGTGCACGGGCTCAGTAGTTGTGGCACACAGGCTTAGTTGCTCCACGGCATGTGGGATCTCCCCGGACCAGGGCTCAAACCCGTGTCCCCTGCAATGGCAGGCAGATTCTTAACCACTGCACAACCAGGGAAGTCCCTGAATGCCTTTCTTAAAATATGAAGCTCACACTTTAATAATCCAGACGTGATTAGATAATCTCCTTTTTCATTAACACTGTTCTTATTACTAAAGTTCGTATATTCCTTTAGAGGTTACAGAGTCTTTTTATAAAAATATCCTGTGGGGGGCTTCCCTGGTGGCGCAGTGGTGAGAGTCCGCCTGCCGATGCAGGGGACACGGCTTCGTGCCCCGGTCTGGGAAGATCCCACGTGCCGTGGAGCGGCTGGGCCCGTGAGCCATGGCCGCTGAGGCTGCGCGTCCGGAGCCTGTGCTCTGCCGCAATGGGAGAGGCCACAACAGTGAGAGGCCCGCGTACCGCAAAAAAAAAAAAAAATCCTGTGGGGTTATTATCCCTATTTTGTAAATGAGAAAACTGAGGCTCAGAGTGATTATCATTTGTGATTTGCTCAATGTCACACCATTGCTAATTTAGACACTTTAATGTTACCTATTTAGAAGATCCATTACCCAATTGTTATATCAAATGATATAAGTGAAACCACTAAACCTTTTTTCATACACATGACTGGTTAGATCTCTTCCATCCTACACTTTGCTAATGAATTTTTAAAAATCTGAATGTATATATGTTAAATTTTATGTGTTTGGATTTGGTGTAGTTAGAGTGTATCCTGTTGTATATCACCATCTTACAAGTTTATCATATGAAAAACTACATGATTATAATGTGATAGATAAATGTTATTAGTAACAGTAATAACATTTGTGTGAAGATTTTAAGAATTTTAAGAATAGGTATAATTTTAATTATTGATTCTGTCCTCTCTAGAATTAGTTTTCTGTTTGCATATTTAAATAAACTTTGTAGGTTTTGTTAAATATAATATAAAGCATGGAGTCAAAGATAAGCCAAGCACTATCTCAGGAACTTTCAGGCTAACACACAGTATCTTAAATTCTGTGACAGTTCATCTAAACACTGCTGTCATCCATGCTGTACTTTACTATCATATACCAAAATGTTACCACTAGAAAACTTTCCAAAAACTGCTGAATTCAACATCTGTTGTAGTTATGACAATCCTAGAAAGCCTGTACAAAGGTTAAATTACTTTGATATGGTTGGTTCTTTATGGAAATGCATTTTGGCTTTCATTGATCACTCTATTCCATTGGTTTTATGGGATTGATGTGTCAGTGGGTTGGAAGTGGAGTTTAGCTGCAAAGTTTTTGAGTTTGGGCAGGCAATAGAAGAAGAAAGGAAATGGACCATAGCATTTAGAAGGAGGACATTTCCAGTAGAAAACAATTGTCAGTAGAAGCTGCCTCCATGACTGCTGTTCCACCTCAAAGTTGAACTTCCTGTGTATTTTATTTGGAAAGGAGCTGAGGTTTTAGCCAAAATGCTACATATTATTTCTCACAAAAAATGCCTGCAAACGTAAGCAGTAGAGCAGTGCTTGCTAAACCTATCATATTCATTTCTAAAGAAATCCAGCTTCTAATCTGTTTCCGAATTTTCCCAAGAACTCATTTTATATTAATTATGTAGCTTCTAGAGTCTGCCTTTTCTTCCTTTCCCGGCACTTCTCTTTCTTTTTTTCTTGGCTGCATCGGGTCTTCATTGCTGTGCATGGGCTTTTTCTAGTTGCGGTGAGCAGGCTTCTCATTGTGGTGGCTTCTCTTGTTGCACAGCACAGGATCTAGGCACGTGGGCTCAGTAGTTGTGGCATGTGGGCCCTAGAGCGCTCAGGCTTCAGTAGTTGTGGCCCAGGGGCTTAGGTGCTCCGCGGCATGTGGAATCTTCCAGGACCAGGGATCGTACCCGTGTCCCCTGCAATGGCAGGTAGATTCTTAACCACTGCACCACCAGGGAAATCCCGGAACTTCTCTTAACAGTGGTTTTGTGATGACATCTGTGAGGATTAACACCCTGGAATAGAATCCATTTTGCACCTGGAAATTTTAAACTTACTTAAATTGAATAGATGTTCTTTTTACTGTCTTTGCATCTCTTCTGACTTACAGTTCTCTCTCCACATTGCTTAATCTGTCCTTTCTGGTTTGAGGATCATGCTGTTTTATAAAGAAGATGGAAGGAAGCAAAATGAAGATGGAACTACATAGTTCTGGCTTTTCTCAGGGCTTAGCATTATGACAGGCTGAGCAGTGGCTTTTCCTAATTTTCTCCTTTTCCAAACTTAGCTTTTTTTTGCCTTCAGCATTTTTCACAAGCTTCAGATCATTATGGATTCTGATTTTAATCCTCAAGGATTATGATACTCTTATCTACAGGTAGGTTACATAACTCTATCCAGCTTTTCTAAGCTTTCTTTTCACATCTTATCCCATGAGATTCTCCCTGCACAAGAACTGGTTTCTTTAGATTTCGCCCCAATTTCTTTTCCTTATTAGAATTATTTATTGCATAGTCAGAATGTTCATATTTTAGCATCTTCTGTGGCCTATGAATCACTGTCTCCTGTAACCAGGGGACCATCCTGACCTACCTTTCCTTTTTTTTTTTTTTTAAACCTTCTTTGGAAAGATGTTTTCTCAAAAAAACCTGGAAGCAAATGTTCAGGGCTGTTCATTTAGGAAACATTAAATACCTCTTTAGGTTCAGGTTCAGTAACTATTCACTGTATACATAGAGGATTAAATCAAGGCCCTTTCCTGGAGGAGCTCACAGTCCAGGCAAAAGAACTAATATATAAACCGGTGAATGCAATACACTGTGGTGATTGCAAAAGTAGCCAGGATGCCAGCCATCCAAGAACTCAATCTAGTTAGTCTCATTCCTTGCTTCTTAAAGTCCTAAAATTATGTCACATACTCTTAGGGCTTCTATTTTTTAAAAAATTTATTTATTTATTTATTTGGCTGCATTGGGTCTTCACTGCTATGCGCGGGCTTTCTCTAGTTGCGGTGAGCGGGATCTACTCTTCGTTGTGGCACGTGAGCTCATTGTGGAGCATGGGCTCTAGGCACGTGGGCTTCAGTAGTTGTGGCATGCGGACTCAGCAGCTGTGACTTGCGGGCTCCAGAGTGCAGGCTCAACAGTTGTGGCACATGGGCTTAGTTGCTCTGCAGCATGTGGGATCTTCCCGGACCATGGGTCAAACCTGTGTCCCCTGCATTGGCAGGCAGATTCCCAACCACTGTGCCACCAGCGAAGTCCTTAGGGCTTCTATTATATTCACAATAGCCAGCCTGTTCTTTGTTGGTCAGAAGTCCAGAATAAAATTTTCCCTCCTTGTTTCCAACTTGGGAAAGAGGGGTGGTCAGGAGGTGAATTTTCTCAGGTTTATTTTCTTCTGGTAGATTTAGATCTCAGAGATGTCAGGGTGGTTGACATCCTCCATGTCTCTGCAGTTTTATAATTCAGTGAAATCATATTCTGGTGGATCTGTATATCTTCTCCTGGATGATAAGTTCCTTCAGTCATCCTTGGATGTCCTCACGGGGCTTTTGTTCATAGTTCTCAGTTTTGTGCTCACCTAAACGCTTTCCTCCAAGCTTCCAATTTCAGATTTTATAGATTTCTTATAATGGCTTTTTGTCCCTCCCCATCATTTAGTTCTGTTTCTTGGTTCCATCTAATCCAGTTTATAATGCTTCTAAGAATGTATTTATCTTCTGCATTAACTTTTAAGTTTACTTTTTCTTCATTCGATGTACAGCTTTATATATAGACTTTTTTCCATAGATATTTTTTCCTGTTTTTTTTTTTAATAGATTTTACTTCCTTAGATCCTTCATAAAGCAAACATCTAGATGTTTTTCCTGGTTCTCATTAGATGGTCTGATTCTTCCCCCCAAACAAACATAGATCCTCGTAGGAACATTCTAGAAGAGAAAAGTACACATTGTGTAAAACACATCTACGTATATCGTGCAGTGTTCCTACTGTATTTTGTGATTAGCTGCTTCTCCTGCCCTCTCTGTACGGAATGCCGTTTCCCTTTTCCATATCAGCTTCTCTTCCCTTGAGCTTCTCCAGTCATCATTTATCGCGCATGCAGAATGGCAGAATTGTTCATTTTCTTCTTTGTGCCCCACAGGACTTTGTTCGTACCAGAACAACACTTACTATCACATGGTGTAGTTGCTTAAATGTGTCTGACCTCCCCTTCTCTTGGCCCATGAGTCCTGCCAGGACACGGACTAGTTGGTAGTGTGCTCAGTGGTGAGAACAAACACTTTGGAGTCAGAATGGATATGATTACTGACTTCAGCACTTTTGAACTATATAACCTTTGGCAAATTCTTTAAACTACCAGAGTCTACTTAGTCTCCTCATTTGTAAAATGAAACTACTACTTACTTAGTTCATTGGATTGTTGGTACTAAGGTAATCAAGTACATCAAGTGCATAGTGAGTGAATGAATAGTGTCTAGAGTAGAAAAGTGGATAGAATATAGCTAATAGTCCTGTTTACTATCCTGTACACATAATATTAGAATATCTTTTTTAAAAAGCATTCCTTATTTATTTTGGTGCATTGGATTTTAAAAATTATATTTGCTTGTGTTTTGGCATCTCAAGCAGTATTGAAAACAGCATTTTAGTGGCCTCTTTTTTCAGAGAGGCCTTTTGGGCCCCAAATTTAGCTCATTCCTGCCATCAGAAAGATTTGCATCTTTTTTGAGAGAACAGCTTGATTCGTAGCATTACACAGATGTGAAATAAATAGGCTTTTGGGGGGAAGGTGGTTTTTCAGCTCCTCTCAAGTTGGATCTTTGACTCAGCAGATATCTTGAAACACATCAAGTTTCTAAGACACTGAGCTGCATGCTCAAGTATCTATAAAATAGCCTATGGCAGGCCTTTCATTAGAGTTGTGAGAGAAGATGTGAGTACACATAAGGGTGTACATACTGGATGTCACAGCACAGTGTGCTGCCACATGAGTGTGGTTCAGACCACAGTGCTGTCGTCCAGAGTGATCTGAGTGGAAGACTTGGACTTTTGGAAGATTGAGTAAAAATTAGTCAAAGAGATTGGGAAAGCATTCTAGACAAAGAGAAAGGCAGGAAGTAAAGACAGAGTCCAGAAAGCCTAAATCATATTTAGCTAATCCTCAAGGCCTCTCTTTTCCTGTTTATGTCATTTCTACTTCCTTCTGCTAGTGGGAATAAAATTTGACTGTTTTTTGTTAATACATTGTTCAAGTTCTTCTGTTCTCAGAACTCTTTTTCACTGAGTTCTTAGAATTTTTCACATAGTTTAATCTCTACTTTCAGGTCTATTAAATCCTTAAGATTTTGTGCCCCAGCAAATCTGCTCTGCAGTAGTGGTCTATCTTGCTTTTTATAATAAAGCATAATCTTAGAAATTTGAGGGTCAGTTCTTTTTAAGTAGAATAACATTTTTTCACAAACAAACTGATTTTATAAATCTGTTTGAAAGAATTCATTCATATTTTAGTTAATACGTTGAAATGATTTTTGTGACTGTCCTAAAGAACAACATGCCTATGTCATGAAGGCTTTAAGTTCTGATAGGAGAAAGTGTGTGTGTTCTTTAAAGTTTGGTTTTGCATATAGGACAAGCATAATTCATTTATATTTGAGTTGCTTAGAGATATGTTGAAGTTTGAGAAAGTTTAAGCTTTCTTGAAATCATATACTGGTGGAGATGGACTCTGTCCCCAAACTCACAGGAATTAGTATCTAACAGGGCTGGGGGCAGAGTGGGGAGTGTAGTGAGGGGTAGAGTGGCTGAGACAGGCTGTACTGTATGTCCTTCTAAAAATGGATGAATATTTGAGAGTCTAACTGGTAAGAACTAACCATAATGGGAACTAGATTTCTGATGGACCCCTTGTACCAAGAAAGATTTGTTTCACTAAGTAACCTACCTATTGGAAGTAGCCTCTGGCTTCGAACTGTAAAGGACAGCAGTGAAGAAAAGGAAGATAAATCTTGTGAGAAAAAAAGATCAGATTGAAGACTGAGGCTTTGGGAAGTAGCTATGAGATAAGGATTAAAAACGGATGAACAGAAGAAACTCTTTCAAGAATATTTTGTGACTGGAACGCTCAGTGACTACTTCCCAGTTGGCGGAGACTGCTACCAGAAATATATAATAACTTGAAATAAGAGGTCTCTGGTCCTAGGGACTGCAGTCGGGAATGGAGTAGCCTAAGGATCAGGGCCGAATATGTGAGCCAGTTGTCCCTGCCCAAACATGAAAGTGGACAAATTGGTGGATTTGTGACTGTAGTTACATCTAGCTAGTTTAATTAATAAGGCCTATGTGTTTATAATAAAAAGACCATGTGGAGGGGGTACCAAAAAGAAGGTAGAGGCAAAATTCCAAGCGGAGACAGAATCCCAACCTGGTGGTGTAAACTGTATTAGAGGAAACAAAAACTTGGAATAGCCTTTTGTTTTAGGGTTCCCCCTTAAGTGTGCTTTATTTCACCATGTTGTCATTATACATAGATCTTCTGTCTTCCCTCTTAGCAGATCTTGTTTTTCAAATGGAATCTTATTGCTACCCTAAAATGGAAATAGATGAAATCAGGAGGTGGGAGGGATGTGTTGTCCTACTACCCTGTCCCCTTCCTCCCCAGTGGCTCCTGAGGTGGTTCTCGGTAGCAAAGTTTTACATTTTATAACAATATATTGCAGTTAATCTGAGGAAATCCACTTGGCCGCTGTAATGTGTGCTCTTGGCCTAAGCCATTCGTCTTTTCCTGCTTTATGATTTTCTGTGAAAGGCCTGATGTCAGACACAGCTTCATTTTATTTTGTAATATAATCATTGCTTATAAAATGTGTATGTGTATGTCCTAGTAAGTAGTTAGACTAGTTTAGTGTTATGTAAAAATACCAAAGATAGTTTTAACCTGTCGTGGGGTTTTCAGGCTCAGGGCATCTACGAATTTTAACTCCATGAACTTAACTCCATGAATGAAAGACTGCAACTCTTGTTCACCCACCAGCACATTTCCACACGTGTGCCTAACTAGCCTCTCTTTTTACTAAACTTTTATAGCCTTTATTAATCATGTACAACCCCATGACATTTCTTCTGTTGGTTTTTCAGGTTGTGGTTATTGAGTTTTTCCCATATTTGCATTGTCTCACCATCTAGACTTTAAGCTCCTTGAAAACAGGAGTCATGGCTTAAGGGCTTTGCCCTCCTTAGACACTGTAGGCATTCAGTAAATAGTTGCTTTGACTTTTATCTTGGCAGCTTTAACACATAGATTTTTTGTTGTTGCCACTGTTGCTAAAATCTAGACTTGTCAGCTGCTTAGTGAGCGATGATTGGCTTGTTACGGACTGGGTGTTAGGCTACCAGCAAACTGGCAGAATTTTAACCATAATTTCTTCTTTAATAAAATGTGTTCTGTGCTAGGTAAACTGAAGTATACTGGTACTTCTTACACAATGAAATATGAGAGTGTGGTATATGGCATCTTGAAAGTACTTTAAATTCTGTCTTTGAGTTCTACTCTGAAAAATAAAACTACTACAAACAACTTCACCCGCTCTCCTGACCTCAAATTATTTAGAACCGAAAACAGTGGTTTTGTACATATTTGGAAATTAAAATTAATTTTTTAACATCATAAAACATTTAAACATATTAGCAATCCTTTAAAAATATACAATCCTTCCCTAGTGTATTACACTACTACTAATTAAATACTTTAAAAATAAAATTAGTATCATTTAGTATAAAGTATGTTCAGTGACTTGATTTTCATTGTAGTTTGCTTATGGAAAGTTTAAAGGGCTTTCTATGTCTTCTTTGTCTTTGTACTGTGTTGGTGGTGAGAAGGCTTGTTAGTTAGATTGACTACACAGTACCTCTGTGAGAATATCGGGTATTATCCCTCCATTGCTAGGAGGAGACTGTTGTGCCCAGAGCCAGTTCCTGGCAAGTGAGAAATCTTCTTAGCTTGGCTTTTTGGAAACTACTATCTATTCAGTATTGAGTATTAGAAAAAAATTGTTGTTAGGCACCTATCAAGTAATAAATGGTCTTCAAATTGCTTTCCCTTCTCTTATTTTATCCTTACGAGAGAAGAAAGCAGATGTTATTCTTACTTACGAAGCATACTAAGAGACTTACTTACATGCTCCAGGTTATATTAATTACGGTTGCCTTATACAGCCCATCTGCAATTTTCAGCCCAGTGTTTTCTCCATTAGACCTACGGACTTGTACATAGTGAATCGTATGCCAGTGTGAAGTCGTATGTAAATAAAGGGAAATGAAGTTGCATCAGGTTGCATCCAGGTGTCCTGTCCTGGTACTATTTAAAAGGAAATGTGTATTCGAGTGGAATTATTTAGAGTCCTAGAAACAAAGGAATCAGCTTCCTTTGTGTCAGTGGTTATCAGCCAGGGATGATTTTGCGCCCGCCCCCCCCAGTAGCCATTTGGCAATGTCGAGACATTTTTCATTGTCAGAATTGGGGGTGGGGGGTAGTTGTGCGCACACTGCTAGCATCCAGCGGTGCTGCTAAACATCCTACCGTGCACAGAACAGCCCCCTCACGACGAGGAGTGAATTATGTAGTCCAAAATGTCAGTAGTGCTGAGGTTAATCAGCCCTGCTGTATGTATCGCAAGGAATGGAATTACCAGAAGCCCTCTCAGCCAAAACAAATTTGGGTCAGAGGTGGGGTGGGCGGGTGGGCGGGGAGGTAGAGGAGGTGATTTCAAGTGTGGCTGTTGAAATTTTCATGGGGTTAGGATTTATCTGATTTCCTTTTTCTTGCCCCTTCCTTGTGCCAGCACTTGGCATAGCAGTAGTAGAGAAAACAGTGAAGAAAACTTCTTTTCTTCTTGTAAACTACTTAGAATAGTGGTCCCATTCCCAGAGCTAATGCGTCAGTCCAGTTCCTAGTGACACTCACAACTCCACTATAAACCAATCCTCCATGCTATCAGGCTCCCAAGATGTCTAGGCACATGACTTTGTTTTTGGCAAGATTGTGAGAATTATAAACTAGCTAATTTATTCCCCAAGGTATCTTATAATCATAGTTCACCTGGGAGGATCTAAGTTTCTCACTGTTTCTATATCATGTGCCGTCTGTGAATGTCTTTGGCTAACATACTCTTGCTTGATTTCATTAGCCTAAAACCAGAGAAACAAATATCTGTTTTTTAAATAGATGTTATTTTTTTAGAGCAGTGTTAAGTTCACAGCAAGATTGAGTGGAGAGTACAGAGAGTTCCCATATATCCCCTACCTGTGAACAAATGTCTGTCGATTTTATTGTAATACTGATTTTCAGATAAACTTCATATAAATGCAAATGTTATTCTGTTAATGCAAAGTTCCTTAGTTCCAGTTCTCACTAACTGTAAAGCAAAAGTAAGGAGAAAATGGGTTTCACTAAGTTATGGGTTTTTTTCTTTTTCCCTGTGCAGTGAAAGAGGGAACCTCAAATCATCTGCATAGACTTCTTATTGACTTTGGCTACCTAAAGTTCAAGAGCATTAATCTTCCTTAAAATTTTCCCATGTAGTTGTACATCACCTTTTTATATCAGGGAGATTTTATTTCCCTCCTGTGAAGTTTTCCTTGTTTAGAGTTCAGTTTTTGGTTAATTGAAAACAAGTTAAGTTATTCAGTCTGACAGTGTGACTACTTTAAAGGTTAGAATGTAGCCACCGAACCTTCCTGTAATTGGGGGTATTCTAGGACTTTATTAGTGTCATCTTGTTAATGCCTCATGCAGCTGGAGTGGACTACGGGGTGGGGGGAATTGATGATTGTGTTGTTGATTAGAATTTTTCTCCCCTGGCTGCAAATTCCAGTTTGTTCCTTTAGCGAAGTATTTCTCCTACTAGTCATGGCTGATGGACATACTATAATGTTTCCGTGTTTCTTTTTTGCTTCCTTTTCATCATGGGTCTCACAAGCCCCTGGGATTTGCCTTAAACATTTAACCTATTAAAAAACCAGTTAATTGTCTATACAAATATAAAGTAAATAGTCTATATAAGAGTGAGAGCTTGGTGTTACTAAAAAAAAAACAACTCAGGGTCTGGGTTTCAGGTCTTGATGGTACAAGTCATGTGACATGTGCAAATTATTCTAGAGTCTATTTCTTTATCTGTTAAATGCACACTATTCCCCCTGCTCTGCCTACCTCACAACATGAGGATCAAATGAAATAATAATGGACTATAAGAGTGCTTTGTGAATTGTACAACACAATGCAAATGTCAGATAGGATGCAAATAGAAGGGTAAGCTTCAGGAAATTACACTGATTGTGAATTGGAATTCGGTTTGAAGAATTTATTTTCCTTTCTATTGACTAGTCTGTAGTGTAGATTGTCTTTTCTTCATCTAAGTAAATTCAGAGATGACTTTTGTGGCATTTGGTTGTAGTTTTTTGTCTTTTTATAAATAACATCAATTGGGTCAAAAGCTTCACTTGCTGAAATGTTATAATTTGGCATAGGTTAGTGATTGGTGCAAAGGAAACATTATAAAAAGAAAACTCTGAATTCACCAAATAGCATAGACTGTACCTGATCGAATATCGTTGTCATCGTCGTCATCATCATCATCAGTGGTGATTGCTCATCAATTCTGTAGAACCAGAAATAATTTTCTATGCTCTTCTCAAAAACCACAGTTGGTAGTTTGACCTACCATCCTATTTTCAATAAAGCAGTTATTCTAAGTAGTAGTTACACTTTATGCTTCCCCTCCCCTCCCCCCAGCCAATTAGTTATATACCATGTGGCTTCTGGATGGCAGTAGATCAAGTGAGTTTAGTCACAATTTATGAAAGCCTTTTTATCTTGATAGTATTTTATCATATTTGATGCTATTTGTAAATAGAACCAGAGAACTAACTGTAGTACTCCAGGACTTGTGTTTTAAATGATGGGCAGAACTGTAAGAATAGAGTGGGCAGACTGCTGGAAATGATTCCATCTAAAAGGTAGCTTCGCCCTTGTCTCCTTGGCCTTTGTGACTAATGGAAAAATACTCTTTTCAAATTCAAAAGCCTATTCATTACTGCCTTTCTCCTCTGAAATACATGATCAGTTTTATAATCAGGAAGAACTTAATTATTTTTCTTTTTCTATTGTCTTATGTTTATTCTTCATAAAATGACTTTTCTTTCATTTAATGGGCTCAGAATACACTCCTATATTGAACTTTACAGCCTTGCTTTTTTTTATAGCGTAAATCAGCTCAGCTGGCTAAATGCCCCACTAACTGAAACTTCATAATGTAGCTGGAACTAAATTGTGCTCTGGAGCATTGAGTCTTTAAACTGGATTATTGACTTACAAGTGAAAATGGTAAAGAGTCTGTAAGAAGGACAAGGATCCCTCTCCTGATCCTTGACCAATTTTTTCCTCACTTATTTCAGGGGCTCTGAGCTCATGAGCAAAATCCTAACCAAGTTTATCTTGCTAGGAAAACCCATTTTAAATGCTCAATAAAGAAAGAATAATTCTTCTCCCGCTTAACCACTAAAGAACAACATATGTTTCTAACGTCAGCTTTTTATTTTTTTTTTTATCTTTCATTTTTTTGTTGGTAAATCTCCCAGACAACAGCAGTTCTGTAGAGAGTTTAAATATGAAGGAATGGCAGGACGGGCTAAGGGCACTTCTACCCAACATTAACATCAACTTTGGTGGACTGCCCAATTCTTCTTCCCCCTCCAACGCCAGCCACAGTGCACCAACGTCCAACACTGCCACCACCGACAGCCCGAGTTGGGACAGCCCTGGCAGCTGGACAGATCCAGCCATCATCACAGGTAACTTTCTCACTCCTTCAGCTCCACTGACTGCCATCAGTTTGGTTTTTAGCACAGATTAACTAAAAACAAGAGGTCTCTTCAACGTAATCTTCCCAAAGCCACAAGTGTGTGGTAGCTTGTTTCGTTCTCCGGGGTCACGTAGCCTCAGTTAACTCTGTTGGCCTAGTTGTGTAACAAGGCATTTGGTACCTAGGTTGCTTCTTTTGGTGTAAGTAGGTGCTAACATCTGACAGAATGTGTGTATTTTGTAGGTCTCAAAGTACAAAAGGATCTGACTTATCCTCTCAAAGGAACATACTCCACTTTAAAAAATAAAGCTCTCTATTATAAGGCTATCTTGTTCATGTATCCCTATTAGAGAAGGAGAAGCACAATTGGGAAATAACATCATGCAATCCTGGGGACTCATTTTGGCAACTCTGCCTCTGTGACACTGGGGGATGATGTCTGTATAGTTGAAGAGGAGGCATGGGTTTGTGTGACAATAAATCGTGGTCATTGTGGGTGGGGAATAAAAGGAACATAAGATTGAGAAGGTATTATTTGGAAGGAGTTTAAAATTGTAATTCTTTGTTTCTTTTTGGAGAAACTAAGTGCCTTAAAATTTTTTGTTTGATGAAATTCTTATGCTTTCTGCACAAACTCACCATTTTCCTTCTTGTTTTCTTTTCTCTCCTTAGGTATTCCAGCATCTTCAGGAAACAGTTTAGACTCTCTTCAAGATGACAATCCTCCACACTGGCTAAAATCCCTTCAGGCCCTCACAGAGATGGACGGCCCCAATGCTGCTCCATCACAAACCCACCACAGCGCCCCCTTCAGCACACAGATCCCTTTGCACAGAGCCAGTTGGAATCCCTACCCTCCTCCTTCAAATCCTTCCAGCTTTCACTCGCCACCCCCAGGCTTTCAGACAGCCTTCAGACCCCCCAGCAAAACCCCCACAGATTTGTTACAGAGTTCAACACTGGACCGCCATTAGGGAAAGAGGAGAATTCATTAGAAAATGCAGGATTTGTCCCACCCTGTTTTTGCCCTCTCAGCCGACCCACAGCTCCCTTCTCATCTCTTATGTTCTGAAGAATCCAGTTCCTGATCAGTTTTGTTTCTCCCTACCCCCAGATGCAATGCGATCGCAGGGTCATTACCATCTTTTTTTTTATTGTAAAAGTTTCTGTTGATCCAGCATTTGAGTGACACTGTTGAATGTTTCCTAAAAATGCCTTTTTAAGGAGGAAAGAAAAGAAATCAAAGGGCAGTCTCGATACTTAGAAAATTACTGCTTGTCTGTTGCGCATAATAATGACATAATCTGCTTAGCAGAAAATGATGATTAATTTATAGGGAAGGTGAAGTAAATGCATTATCAACTGCAGAAGTTTGAAAACCAGGTTGATTGAAATGAGATGGCTAAATGCATGGGGGAAAGCAGTGGTCCTGGCATCCATCTTGTATTCAACTTATCACTATTGCAGGGAAAATGCTTTTAATTTAATTTTTAATTCTTTTGGCAAGTTGATGGAGAGGACTCGATTGTGTTGTTAAGCAAGAGAATTTATCGGAAGTTGATGGAGAGACAAATTGATCTGCGGTAGTAACTGGCCTATTGCTAAAGAGTTTAAGGAGGAGAGAAGTGATTTTTTAAAGGAGAAAAAATTTTGGCTTTAGATTTAAAGTAAATTCAAATGTTTTAAAGAAAAAAAGTATTCACAGATTTAATACCTATGCATAATATAAGTGCTGAAATATAAGTGATTTCTTCAATCTTTCTCCTCTGTCAGAATCTTTTTTTCTTTTTACCTTAAATTCACCTGACTAAGGGCACTCTGAGATAGCGCTGCTCTGGGGCCACCTGATCACCATCAGGAGCAAATCTCTGACGACCTCGCCTGCAGCTTTTACTTAACCCTGTGGTTTCTGGACATTTGTGCAGTATTGAAAAGACAGGAGAAAAGAAAACAGAAACCTGGTTATAACCTAATGCTAAAACTAAAAAAAGGAAATGTACCTCTTTCTTCAGAATTAAAACTAAAATCTTAAATAAAACAGAAAACTTGATGATGACCCTTGGGTTGTTCTTGTTTTTGTTTTTCCATTTTATTGCATGTGAATTTGAAACATTTTGTGGTGACAGTCGTCAGGTGTTTCCATTGATTTTACATCTTTAGCAATAGGGAGGATGGGTTAGAAGAAGAAATCAGAAAAAAATTCATTTTACTGTCGGTCGTTGCCATCTTTGAAGGTCAGCCCATCTTATCCTCAAGAATTCCTCTTCCGGTGGCTTTCAGTAGAAGATGCTTCTTTGTGCTGTTGTGTTGTGCAGACCAGAGCTTCCCAACTCAGAAGCTTCTCAGCTTCCCAACTGAGAAGCCTCATGGGCCACGAAGGAGCAGATAGGCTGGGTTATGCTGAGATGTTGGTCGTCTCGGGGAGACCTGGCAGCCCCCGCGGTCAGGGTGCCATACAATTAGCAGCACATGTGAGCGCCACGACAGGAAAGAGATCAGGAAACACTGATAGAGGAAGCCCACAGAGAAATCTTTCGTGACCAACCATTCATTCTGGGGAGTACCTAATGATGGAGAGATGGTCACACCACTAACCAAAAGAGGGTACAAGGTTGCTAGGAATCTGTATGATTTGGGTTACATTCAGAAGTCCAAAGCTGGAGATGGCATATTTCCAGCTACATCCATTAAGGGGATCTTTGTAGGATGAACTAAGGAGATCTTTTAAATTTTATATTCTGTGCTTTCAGATTGATTTTCTCCTTCTTACATTTACTCTGTACTTCAATTTGCTACCAAAAACAAATTTTTAACATAGTTTTTGAAAAATGTAAAGCAGATTGTCTCAAATAAATGTCTCTGTAGACTAGGCTTTCTCTGGTCTGTAGGCTTTGCTTCAGTCACCTGAATCTTCACATTGTACTGGAAAGTGGTGGCCCGACACACAAGCAGTATCAGGTAGTAGTGAATTGTAATCAAGGCTTTGGGGGATTGTAGGGGGCGGTTTGGATATTCCTGACATTGGTATATCAACAAAAATGTGAAGGGAGGGAAATTCTGTTTTGCATGGCTGTGCTGTGATTGTGCGTATGTTTAATGAATCATACAGAAGACTTTATAAAATATGTAAATATCATTCACAGAATAATAAAACAATAAAAATCAGTGTGCCTACCACCGAAGTTAAAAATAGAACCTATAATATCTTGAAAGACCTCCTATCTGTCCCTTTCCAATTTTATTTCCTTTTCTTTCCTTACCATCCACAAATCACCATTATCTTGATTTCTGTGCTGATCTTTCTTTAGAGTTTTGCCACTTACATATGTACCCCTGGATAATGCATTGCTTTGTTTTAAAAAGCTAAGTAGCAAATCAAAACTTAGCTGTGTAAGTGAAGGGCAGTATTGTCACTATCAGATCAAGGATTTTAGGGGAAGATAAATTGAACAGATTCTTTAGGTCATAGCTTGGCTTTAGTTTCTCTGATAATTTATAAAAGCCAATTCTGGGGAAGACAGTGTGCAAGGTCATGAATGAATCCTGGAAAAGAGGGTCCAGTGCACTCAGGGCATCCGACAGGGCTGTTGTGAGCCCGATCCTGGATGTCTGGCACAGTGGTCTGCTCTCTGTTTCCTGTGTCTAAGCTCTCCGTGGCTTCCCTCAGCCCTCTGGAGTTGATCAAAGCCCAACCCATGGGAGTGGGGTGGTTTAAAATAAGCGTCAGCTGATCAGTTCACCAGGGCGTGGAGGGGAGAACAGAAATTTCATTAGGTTTGGTCAAAATCAGATAAGTACAGAAAAGAACCTGGACCAAACTGATTTAGGCAGTCTGCTGGTATTAACAGCAGTGGGAATCTTGGTACTGACAACCCTCAATGTCTGTCTCGGCTCACAGTACTCAGATCTGGTGCACAGCTGACATTCCTAGTATTTCCTTTCACCTCTCTCCTTTCTTGGGTCTACTTTCCCCTGTATTTTTATATGCCATTTCTTAGTCTTTTTTTTTCTTCTTCTTCTCTAATTTTGTTGAAGTGCATCCTCCAGTAACTTCTTGAGAAATGCATGTGGGAAATAAATATTTTAGTAATTTGCATATACAAAAATATTCTGTTTCAGTTGATAGTTTGGTGGATAGACAATTCTAAGTTGTAGATATTTTTTCCTTTAGAATTTTGAAGGCATTACTCTATTGTCTTCTTGCTTCCAGTATTGCTGTTAAAAAGAAATCCAAAGCCACTCTGATCCTTTATATGTAATCCTATTGTCTCCCTCTCTGGAAGCCTGTAGAAATTGTTTTCTGTGTTCCTTGGTGTGGGTCTATTTTAATTCATTGTGCTGAACACAGTGGATACACACTAGGTTTTTAAAATCTGTTGGCTCATGTCCTTCAATTCCGGGAAGTTTTCTTGACTTATTTCACCAGTGAATTTCTTGCAATTATTTTCACTGTTTTCCATTTCTAAAAAATCCCATCATTTTGGACTTTCTCCTATTCTTTTATCCAGTTTGCCATCTTTGTCTTTTGCTCTTCTTTCTAGGAAGTTTTATCTCAACTTTGTTTATATTTTTAGTTTTATTCTCCTTGCATTGTTTCTATTTCTTCAAGTTGATTTTATCTGTTTGTTTTGCTTTGATCTCTATCTTCTATATTAAGAGACTTCTCAGATCCCTGGTAGTCCTTGATACCTGCTCTTGAATAAGACTAAAAAGCTGATAGGAAGTTTTGTAAACATGAAGGCATGCCAACTTTGAACTTCACTGTTGGAAGATCTGGATGGGCTCTGTGTTGGGGAAGCTCTAATGTCAACATCTTTGGGCTTTTTTTCCTGGGCTGGTCAGATTCCATAGAGAAGAGTCTTATACTGGCCGGCCTAGAGGGTGAGGGTCTGACTGCCGGAGCTGTCGCGGTGGTCTCTGTATTCAGTATGAATATATTTACTTCATCCCTGTTTTCAGTCCTTTTCTATCCAGAGATTGTCTCCAAATATCTGCCCACTTAGGAGAAGTGTGGTTGCGCTATGGTGTGGAGTTGGGGAATGAATTTAGGGAACTAACTTCTTAAAGCAGCTTTCTCAGTAATCTTTATTTTAGCCCCACCCTGCAGAGTTTATCCTTGGTTCTAGGGGTACCTGGCACTGTCAGTTTATGTGCCCTTGAGGATTCTGTGGTGTGAATTGTGTTGGATCTCAGCTTTCCCCACTGTTAGCTTGAAGCTTCTCAATCAGCCAAGTGAAGCTCAACCCGCTGCTTTCTCGGTCACCGCATTTTGTTCTGTCGTCTGCTCTCAGGGTTTCCCTACTTTTTTCTTTATTCTAATTTTAAGTTAAGTGTGTAGGTTTAAGCTACCACCTTAGTGCAGTTTTGTGCTCTGGTTTTATAAGCTAATAGGCTTAGTTTGTCAGGCAGTAGAGGGAGCTTCTTGCTATGGACCTTGGTTTGAATAGCACCTGCCCACGTGTTTGTTTTGTTGAAGTGGTTTCTCTCCTTTTAACATCGTCTTTTCCGATGAAGCTCTTTTGATTTACAATCAATAGTTTGTTTTCCAAAAGCTCATCATACAGGGTATTATATTAATGGTTAAAATTTTAGTCGAGATGTTGAAGGCAACTTTTACTGCAGTCTTAGGGGAGGTTGCAAGTCAGATGGCTGTGGGTCATTTTCTAGGCTACATTGAGTTAGAGCAATTCCAGAAACTGCAGAGGAGGAAAGAATAGCCTATCCTTAACTCTATATGAATTGTATTTTGTGAACAGGTAATAAGTGTCAACAGTGTGTTTCCACCAGGATTATGCTATGATGACCAATACAGAGCTGAATGCAGTTAGTGATCTCCACCAACGCTTGCCCAGATTTGAAGACATGGCATATACACTGCACTTGTTATTGGAGTTTTCTATCAAGTTTTTACCAACATCATTTGATTTAAGGTCCTTATTATATTTAGGGTATGTAAACTTTCAAGAGCTGACAGCTTATGTACCTTAAACATAATTGTGAGACATATCCTTTGTCACATGTGGCTATTTCCGCTCAAGTGTTCTATCCAAGTGAAAGATGACCGAGGACATTAGCATGAATTCTTTAAAAAACCAAATACTTATTTCGTCACAAAAATCAGTACTTACTTCTTTGTGCTGAACGCATTATTAACTTAGTCTAGACATAGCCTTTAGACATGCAGGCAATTTCCTACCAGGAAGAGCCGCCTTTGAAAATTCATTTCTAAAATTGTTTCTGAACAAACTGATTTAAAGCAATGAGTACATGATTAGAAAAATATCCCTTTAAAGGGTAAGATAAGTGTTTCTATTGGTGGTAACCCAAATAATTTGGGAAAGAACATAAACATTGGCCCAAATGTTCAAGGCACATCTAATAAGAATTGGTCATTTTAAAGAATATATTCTGCGTTTGATCCATCTCTGAGGGAAACCGGGTGTGTTAAGCAGCTGTTTGTAAGTGGAGTCCTTGCACTTCCTTCCACAACTTCCCTTCAGAGTTGATGGAAGTAGGTGTATAAAACGAATAGAGGTTAATAGGCCAAACAGAACTTTTTTGTGTGTAGGCTGGGTGATTTTAAAACTCTAAGGCTCATAAATAACTCATAAGAGAATTTAAAGAAACAATGATCTGTGGCTTTTTTGTTTTCAGCTTTCGTATTTGCAAAACTGAAATACAATTGATAAAATGCCTAAGGTCCAGAAGATTACATATCGTCCAGAAGATTTTTTTTTTAATGTTGTTTCAGTGGTGTAAATTCCTCGGCTTTTATCAGTCTCCGTAATATGCAAAAAGTAGGTAAACAGGCCCCCAAAAGTTGAGTTTTGTCCTGGGTCACAGATTTAATAGCAGAGCTAAAGCTAGTTGTTAACCATTCTCAGTTACATTTATCCATAACTTTGGTCCTACTCCTTTTCTGTTCCAAAGCTCCAAGTGCTTTGCCACCTCTCTTGTTTACAAGAAATGACTAAGATGAGGGTGAGATGATTTGTTTCCCTCTTATTGTAGCTAAGTGGTGGTAGAAGAAAGGGTGTGAAGAGATACTGCTTGCCCCAAACCATAGAGTGTGAGTCGAAGGTTAGTTGGGAAATAGAACCCTTAGGGACTTCTTGACTATTTTGTGCTTATACTGACTGTTGTTGACATTGAATTGGATCACCAAGTTAGCCAGGATCTTCTGGATTTTGTGCAGATAAGGAACAAGGGACAAGGTAATTGTCTTCAAATATTTGAAGGACAGTTACGTAGGAGAGGAAAAAGCATGAAGGACACAAGTGGGACTAAGATGTGAAAGGGAAATTTGAGTTTAATTTAGTCTAACATTTTTTCCAAACATCTGCTTTGGGCTGGGCCTTATGCCAGCTGCTTCAGGAGGTACGAAGATAAGATGATTCCTGCTCTCTTACCCTGAAAAAGTTTGGATAATCAACTCTAAAACTAAGACCGGATGTAAATGTCTGAAGTACAAAATGTCAAAGTAGCTCAAAGAAGTGAGAGCTTTGGATAAGCTGAGACTTGGGTGAGGGGACAGCCTGAGCAAAGAAAGCCCTCGTGATGAGCTTGCGTAGGGCGTATTTGGGGGTTGCATCTCAGTTTGGAAGGAACCTGGGTTTGTGCAGGGCACTTTTGAGAGAGAAGGCCTGAGGGTGTACTGGGCACTGCTTTTGTTGAAAATGGGCCACTGACAGTTTCTGTTTCAGGAGAGAGACATGATAGGATTGTGCTTTATAAACACACAGCCCTAGGCGGGAATGGTGAAGATGGGAGAGACACTGAGGTGGGGTTCTTTAGGTTAATGAGAAACCCCAAGAACCTGGGGTTTGGCCTCAAAGGGACTGTTGATGACCCCCTGAAATTTTCTGCAAAATACTGTATGTGCATGTGTGTTTCATCAAAACATAAAAAAGCCCATGATGCAATAAAAGGTCTAGCTAGTAAACTAGAGAAATAGTCCAGGTGAATGTTACTGGTTGATAAGGGGGGTGGGAAAGAGAAGGGGAAATAATTCAAAAGATATTTCAGAATCTTGAATTTTTGCAAGTTACAGGTAAAGGATTTTTTTTAAGGTATTTCAGAAATGTGTTTAGGTTTCTCTTAGATCCTCCACTGGACTTTAAGCTCTGAGAGCAGGGAACACATCTACCTGTTAACCATTCTAGTCCCAGCACTTAGCCAAGGGCCTGGCATATTGTAGCCTCTCAATAAATGTTTACCTGAATGAGCGTGAAATGTAGTGTGCCTGTGGTTTTCAGCCAGATAACTGGAATAAATAACTGTATTGTGCTTACCAGAACTGTGGACTCATGAAAAGGAAGTAGTTTAAAAGGAAGGCTATTCCTTTTTTTTAAAAATAAATTTATTTATTATTTTTGGCTGTGTTGTGTCTTCGTTGCTGCATGATGGTTTTCTCTAGTTGTGGCGAGCTGGGGCTACTCTTTGATGCAATGTGCGGGCTTCTCATTGTAGTGGCTTCTCTTGTTGCAGAGCACGAGCTCTAGGCGCGTGGGCTTCAGTAGTTGTGGCACGCAGGCTCAGTAGTTGTGTATCGCAGGCTCTAGAGCGCAGGCTCAGTAGTTGTGGCCCATGGGCTTAGTTGCTCCATGACATGTGGGATCTTCCCAGACCAGAGATGGAACCCGTGTCTCCTGATTTGGCAGGCGGATTCTTAACCACTGTGCCACCAGGGAAGTCCCTAAAAGGAAGGCGATTCTTATCGAATTTGTTGAGTTAGAGGTTTCAGCAGGTCATCCAGGTGGAGGTGTCCAGGAAATAATTGGAAATTTGGATGTGGAGCTTAGGAGAAAGGCTAAAAGTAAATATATATATATATATATATATATATATATATATATATATATATATATATATATATATGTATATATATATATATATAGTTTTGGAGTCATCTTTACAGTGGAGAGAAGTGAGATAGAAATCTTGGGAAAAATAGAGATTAGTGGTCTGACATGACGGAGAACTGAGTATATGGTGTCGATGTAGGACCATTTCTAGGCAAGACTTATTCAAAATGGCATCCTGTATCAGGGTTTCATCAGGAAATCAGGGATGTTACAACCACTGGAAGGGCTGGGAGAGGAAGGATCAGGAGGACCTCGCTGGCTTTCAGGAGATCTGGAAGCGCTGTGGCCCCAGGAAAGC
Organism: Stenella coeruleoalba; assembly: GCF_951394435.1. Classification (NCBI taxonomy): domain Eukaryota; kingdom Metazoa; phylum Chordata; class Mammalia; order Artiodactyla; family Delphinidae; genus Stenella; species Stenella coeruleoalba. The sequence goes on along the minus strand of NC_137155.1, from coordinate 87,672,010 downwards.
CTTCGCCAAGGAGCTTTCTCTCAGCTGCCTGCAGCGCCAACTTGGTGATTCTCAGGAGGGCTCTGGAAAGTAGCTACCAAAACCCCACGTTTGCCAGTGGCCACCCACCGCCCACAGCTGCCAATTCTAGGAGTTAGACTTCTTCTTTCTCACCTTACAAATTTCACTTTTTTAATTAATTTATTTATTTTTGTTGTGTTGCGTCTTCGTTTCTGTGCGAGGGCTTTCTCTAGTTGTGGCAAGAGGGGCCACTCTTCGTGGCGGTGCGCGGGCCTCTCGCTATGGCGGCCTCTCTTGTTGCGGAGCACAGGCTCCAGACGCGCAGGCTCAATAGTTGTGGCTCACGGGCCTAGTTGCTCCGCGGCATGTGGGATCCTCCCAGACCAGGGCTCGAACCCGTGTCCCCTGCATTAGCAGGCAGATTCTCAACCACTGCGCCACCAGGGAAGCCCACAAATTTCACTTTTGTGCCTCTTATCTGCAGGGTCTAACCTGGGATCCTGTTGGAGGGAACCTGAGAACTGTGATGTGGAAGGGAGGGTAGCAGGATGTAGGGCTGATGATTAATTGTCAGCAGACAAGCTAGCACTGCAGTTTAGAGCATCTAAAATGGGTTATGTCACTTCCCTTCAAAACTCTCCAAAACCCCCCACCCCCAATACCTTCATAGTGAAGTTTAAGTTTTGCTAGTGTGGTACCCAGGGCCTTCTCCCGGACAGACAGTGATACTCTCTGTTTCTTGTGACTGTCTGTCTGTTCCACACATTTCTGTTCTCTCAACCTGGAATGGAGAACACCAGTCTTATCCTCACCCTGGTAATCTCCTTGAAGACGTCTCTCAAATTTAGGTGGTCCTACTCCTGTTGTACCTTTTGTATGAAGAAGGGATGTTTTGTTTCTTTCTGTCCGCGTGTTCCCAGGGCTTAGCATACTGCCTGCCATCCTGTTTGAATAAATGAGGCAAGGAAGGAAACTTTGGGTGGTGGGGTACTAGTAAATTTTACAGGTAGGCGATCAGTAATGATCTTCCAAGAACTGGTTTTAATCCAGAGGAGGTACTGAAAGCCTGTGGCAGTAGGTTGAAGAATGAAGGATGAATAGGAATTAAAGGATTAGACATAATGTATGGCAAAGATGTTTGATGAAGAGATGGTGACAACACAATCTGAGAGGCAAAAGCAGAGTCAAGGCAGCTTCCTGCCCGCCCCCGCCCCGCCCGTCCCCAGGAAACCGTAAGCCTGTTAGAAGTCAGAGCAGACAAAACTATTGGGAAAAGTAAATTTGAACAAGAATGCCAAATTGACTCAAGAGCACACGTGGAGGTTTACTCTTAGGAAGGGGGATACTTTTTCCTCCAAGATAGTAGCAAATAAGACAGAAGGTTTTGAGGTAAATATAAGAAATCTTAAGGGAATCCATAAACTCAGTATAATGAGAAGGCCAGAGGTAGAATCAGGATTTGGAGCTTAAGAACATACAAAATGGACAACTAGCACTTTGGAAAATGTAGCAGGAAGTCAGGAGAATGCATTAAAAAAAAAAAGTGGTAAACAAGTAGCAAGGGCCTAGTTGAGGTCAGCATATATCTGAAATAGACCCCATCAGAATAATTTGATGTCGCCCCAAAATACTTATCAGTCTTACAGCAAAGAAAGGAAAGGAGGTGGTGGAGAGTACCAGGAGTTTTAATAAATAGACGTGGCAAAAAAATCCCGGGTTTGGGGCTTTGGGAGGGGTGAAGGTGTCCAAGTGCCCTCACCACCAGGTCTGGGCCCACAGAAGGCTGACAGTAGGGGGTGCTCTTGAACCATGCTTCAGTCTCCTGGGACAGGGCTTGGTGTTCATGAAGCTGTGCACACAAACTAAACAGCCTGTTCTCGGGGCAGAGCCATATGGGGGAATGCCACACCAACTCAGAAGCTGGACCTCTCTATGATCTCTAAAGTTTCTTCCAAAATTCAAGATTTTATGATTGTTTTGGGGTGGCCAGAGATCAGGGTGTGGTCCATCTGAGAAAGTACCTCTGAAAACCCCAGTTATCGGGGTGAAAAAGCTATCAGGGTAAAGGGCAGGAAGGTGACTCTGTGTCCCCAGGCCAACCTCGTCCATCAGCCCCCCGTGCCTCCTCCTGTGTAGGGCCGCCTCCCTGGGTGGAGAGAAGTGGACTGGTCCTGGGAGAGGCACTTGGAGCCAGGCGTGGCTTCGTGGGCTTCCCTCGAGGCAGCAGAGGTCACATGTCAGGCCCTTCCAGCACCTTCCAGTCAGCTTGCCTTTCCTCCCACCCTGGGATGTCAGCACCACGGACAGGACTCAAGCCCAGTCCTGTGAAGGTGAGATCTGTTCAGGATTCAGGCCAAGCAGAAGGCAGGCCAATTCCCGTCTCCAGGAAGGAGAGAGATGGTGATGATTCCTCCACTGGGTGTCACTGCTCCCCTCGTTCTCTATCACACAGGCTCTGGCAGACTGCAAGGTGATAAAGCGAAGGAGGCCCCAAGTAGAGGACAGGGAAGGAATTGTCTGGGTCAGTCCAGAGGACGCTGGCTGGGAGCGCAGAGGTGGGTTTTAGTCTTCGAGTGCTACTTACCAGCGACCCCACTTGCCCTCAGTGGTAAAGCTAGGGTTGGGGACACTCCCTGCTGGCGCTCTCTGCTTGCAGCAGTTCCCTGCAGCCACGATGCCCCCAGCTCTACTGTCTTCCTATCATACCTACCACATCCTCTGCAAAATCTGAACAGGGAGACGGGCATGAGCAAGGAGGAGTGTGGGAGACCTTGTTCCCCTGCTTCCTTGGGGCCATCCACCCACAGGGTCAGCACAGGAGAAGACAGCGGAGCCAGCCAGGTGAGCGCCCACGACTGAGGCACTCATTGCCCCGTGGAAGCCATCCTCAGAGGGCTCAGGAGTTCCACGAGAGCTGAGGGTCCTGGTGTGTCCCCCTTGCGTGGAGAGAGTTCACAGTGTGCTGGTGTGCTGCGTGCTCACCCTCTGGAGCTCCAGACTGCACCACTGTCCCCAGGGACAGGTCAGCACAGTGCAGCCTGTTAGCTGACACCCCATTCAGCATCAGAGCCCAGAGAGTGGCCTGAGCCTGCCTTGATGATGTCCGAGCTGAAAGGAGAAGGGCAGCAGCCTGGGTCCTAGGGGTCCTTAGAGAGACTCCGAGGAGCTGCCGGAATTAAGAGAACTGATGCCAAAGAAAGCAGCCCTCCAGTCCTGCAGAAAACATATTTCAGGGCAGAAAACCCCACAGGCATTTCTATCACAGAACATCCCAAATGATCTCCGTGAAGTCACTCGACAGTTCCCACTGTCCCCAAGTTGGTATATGGATCTGTTTCATCTTCCGCTGGGCATCCTAGAGTTGAGTGAAGCAATTCCCTTATCTCTATGCCAGGAAACAATTATGGAAGAAAGTGTGTTATCAAGTGTAAGATCAACCAACGTGCCATCCACTGGAACCATGACATGGTCTCGCCCACAGAACCATCCTGTGAATGGCAACGGGGGCCGCTTCAAGGCAATGCGGGGGGCGATAGAGACGGCAGGCGTGTAACCTCTGCGCCTTCAGCCCCAGCCCCTCCGGTTCTCCCACTGCACAGCCTCCCGCAGCATCCCTCCCAGCCCAGCCTCCTTTACGAAGCCCTCCCTGACCCAACAAGGTCTGGCACAAATGCAACCCTCCCCGCAGGACGTTTTTCTTTGTTCCCTCCCAAAACCATTTTGTTGGGTTCGAACCATCTACTTTGTTCTCTAAAGGGCTAAGTGCCCCATCTGGGTTCCCAGAGCGGTCATTGGTCTGGGAACACGTTCTAAGCTAATTATTGGAGGCATGGTGACAGTTCGGGGGGCCAGGCTGGTCACTTTTCAGTGTTGGGGAGCAGGGTGCTGTGTTGCATTAAAACAACTAACTTTGGGTTCAGGAAATAACGGAGTCAGGGCTTCACTGAGGGGAAGGATACCTTGTGAGGGCTGGTGGTTGCCATTTCTGAGACAGGAGGGAAGGTAAGACCTGAGCAACAGGTCCATCAGGAGGCTCTTATTACAAGGGTTGTCCTGGCCTGGGTCTAGGTTTATTCAAATGCTTCTGTCACGACTTGATCATTTTATGCCAAGACTATTACACTGTACTTCGGATTCACCAGCTTCTAGAGCCTCCACATACACTTATAGAGTGTATGGTTTAAGCCTAAAAAAAAGTTTTTTTCGGCCACGCAGCATGTGGGATCTCAGTTTCCCAACCAGGGACTGAACCCACGTCCCCTGCAGTGGAAGCGCAGAGTCCTAACCACTGGACCGCCATGGAAGTCCCTGAGCCTAAAATATAACATGTCTGCCCCAAACAGCCACCGCTGAACCTACCATTACGATGCCTTTTGATTTCTACCTGCCCTGCTCCACCATTTCAAGTTTATCATTCTTCCCCTGCCCCCATCCTCCAAACACACACCCACAGCACCCACCAGAGCCCTCTGGTCAATGAGGGTGTCCTGGCCACTGCAGTCACTTTCACAAGACTGTCTTAGAAGAAGTATGCTTGACCTGGTGGCCCAGGACCTCTTAGACCCCTTCTGGGGACTTCTGAGCCTACCCCCCAAATTCTTCTGAGTGTCCACCCAGCGAGTGGAGTTGCTCAGGAAACTCATTCACATCCCCTGCAGCAACCGGAGCGACTTTTGGACTTTCCCAGGACACAAGACACAGGGCAGATAAAGGTCCAGCCCTTTCATGATCCTGGGAAAGAAAAAACCCCAAACCAAAACCAGACAGTATCAGGAGAAGGGTGTGTAGACTTATGCAGGTGTGCGCAAGTTTCCTGCAAAGAAAATTCCGTGAGACACGGAACTGACTAGACCTCTGAGCTCAGCATTGGGGGACTCACTCCTCAGTCGCCCTGACAGAACGACCCCCTCCCACCCCCCGTCCTGTTTATAGTTTTCAGAGCTGTTAACGCAATCCCTTAATATCTTCCTTCTCCACAAATCCAAGGCGCTAAGCCTGATTGTGCTGCTTTTTTTTCTTTTCTTTTTCTTTTTCCTGCAGGATCTTAGTTCCCTGACCTGAGACTGAACCCAAGCCCTCGGCAGTAAGAGCACCGCCAGGGAATTCCCTGTGCCTCTGCTTTGATAGCAGCTGTATCCGCCCCCCACTTCCCAGTTCTCTACACGCCTTGCTCCAGCCCAGAGCAGGTCTGAGGGAGGGAAGGAGACAGACATCAGCAAGGACTGACCTTTGCGACTGTCCAGTTTGATCCCAGACCAAAATCCAGGTGACTAAGGAGCAGGTGACTCAAGCCGCAGGGACCCCCCTGGGCTCTAAGCCATCTTGTAGCCACTTTCTTCTGAGCTCTCTGGCACCTCTCTCCTTCTACCTCCACTCCAGCATCAGTCTATTTTTTCCCACCAAACCGCAAATCTCGTTTAAAAAGGATGGCAAGGAAATGTTTTATTTAGGACTCTCACTCCTCTCTCCCAGAAGCCTTCCATGGTCCTTCTCCATGAGCCGTTTTCATGGAAGAACGGACTTCTGGGGTCATTACAAAGGGGATGGGAGCAAAGGTAGCACCCCCGAGGGGCTGCTCTGGTGAGCGGTGAGACTGTGAAACACTTCAAACCTCTCCATCTCGTATTGTATTAACTATAGTTTCTTGTTTCCTGGCATTTGGGGCTCACTGGCCAGAGAAAGACTGCCCTTCTCAGGGCTAGCCAATCCTTAGAGATAGCAAGTGACTCACCTGTGAGTGAGCCTTTCATATGCTAACCATCCAATCCAGAGCGTACCCTCAGCCACCTCCTTCATCTGGCCAAGCCGCCATCCATCCCCCTGCCCTAATCCTCCCAGGGCAAGATACCACACAAGTGGTGACAACACCTAAGCCCCAGAGCCCCCCAGAATTATTCACACTAACCAATCTTAAGCCTGTTCAGCTACTTACCCTGCCTCACTCATTCCTTCCTGCAAAAAAGACACAAGACAGGCCTTTGCCCAAGCTTTCCCCTCCCTCGTTCTGCCCCGTGACTGACTCAGGTGCTTCTCTGTGTGGCCCTACGTGGTGGGCCATGCCCCGCTTCTTGGGACCTGTGAGTAACAAACTACCTTTTCAATGGCAGTCATCTCCTAATCTGTCGGCCTCATCTTACCTGAATGAAAGTAAAATCCCAGGTACATTTTAAAACCAGCATGGAGGCCAAAGACCTTGGTTAAGCTATGCCCGTTTCTGAGGGAGGGGCTGTGTCATCCTCTGAAATGGAGATGAGATTTCTAAAGTTTTAGAGAAAACCCAGCCCAGGTCCTCCCGCTGTGACAGCAGCATCTCATGCCCTGGGGGGCTCCTCGACCAGTAGTCCATCTCACGGTGTCAACCCTGGGCTCAGGTAGAGAAGACTGGAACCTGTGCTTCCAGGCATCCCCTATGGTTTTGTAGCCAGAACCTGTGGACTGTGGAAGGGAAGGTGTTGGAGTCCACCTCTTTGTGGACAAGACCTAGCCCAAGAGTTCACAGCCACAATTATTGACTGAGACATATTGAACAGGCCTGGATGATGGCATTCAGTCCAGTTGCTCTTCATGGAGGACTTACTGTGTGTGCCAGACACTCTGACGGGGATCAATGGGGCTTGGAGGAGCCAATCCTGAAGGACATCATAGGCCAGGCTAAGTGTTCATTTGACTGTATCTGCGGGGCACGGGTGAGTAAGAGAGAGTTTTAAAAAGGAGAATGACATGACTAGATTTATGTTTGAAGAGTTGATGTAATGAAGTTGGCTTAGATGAAATTAATATACTTGCTACCATTGAAGAACTGGACACACATGCGATATATTTATTATAGAAGATGAATTTGGTAGAACTTGGGCAGACTTGCATATGGTGAACTGACCTCTGGCTTGGGTATTGGTGGATGCTGGTGTCATTCACTGAGATGAGGCGTGTGGACCAAGCAGGTTCCCTCCTTCTCTGGACCTTAGTTTCTTCTATAGTTCCTTTCAGCTTTCATAATCTAGAATTCTACTTCCCAGAAAGAAGTTGGAGGCAAACAAGGGAGAAGCAATGTTCACACTAGTAGGCCCTGAAATCAGCCTTTGAACATCTTGCCAGGCTGGCATTCAGTGGAGGACTGAGTTCACTGGGTCTTGGTCAGAGCTGGGCAGAAACCACCCATGACGGTCACCTTGTGTGCCTCTCAGAAGAAGCATCTTTAATGTGTAGCCCAAGCTCCACTGCTCCTCAGCCCCCTTAGAAATGATCGATGAGAAGACGGATACCACGTGCAAAAAGTATTTAGGTCAAACTCCTATTGAGAGAAATTGAGCCAAGAAAAAAGCCCAGAGGCCAAAGCCACTCTCTCCTTGTAAAGCCAATCACAAGGGAATTCCACACATGCCAGATTGTCTTACTCTGTTTGGGCTGTAATAATAGAAATACCATAGACCAGGTGGCTTTAACAACAGTTCTGGAGGCTAAGTCCAAAATCAAGGCGATGGCAGTTTCAGTGTCTGGTGAGGACCCACTTCCTGGTTCATAGACGGCCATCTTCTTGCTGTGTCCTCACATGGCAGAAGGGTCGAGGGAAGTCTCTGGTGTCTCTTTTATAAGGGCATTAATCCCATTTACGAGGGCTCCATCCCTATGACCTAATCACCTCCCAAAGGCCCCACTTCCAAATACCATCACATTGGGCATTAGGATTTAACATATGAATTTGGGGGGAGCACAAACATTCAGCGTATAGCACAGATCTTGGAAGGTCTCTGGCCCTGGGCTCCCACAACTGCTGCAGCTGGTTCACAGAGAGGAACCGGTGCCCACACTCGAGTGGGGAAGACATACAGGAGCTGGGTGTGGTCCTCAGACCTGGGCTCCCACCCCACTCTGCTGCCATCAACCCCTGGAGAGCAGAGGAACTACGATGGAGCCCAGTGCCAGGACAGCACTGTCTCCAGTACAACACTGGGGATGGTGCAATGGAGGGCCAACCACGGGCCCCCTCCATGATAACTAGTCCCTGATTTGAGCACGGAGGTGGCGTGTGGGGAAGACAAACACTGACTCTGCTTTGCCCGTGGCCCACACAGCCACAGCTGCTACTCCTGGAGAAATGTTCTACGTATGCAGAGGCTCAGCCTTCCTTTCTCCTTACGGTGTCCGTAACAAGTATGAATTTCAATCAGAAAAATGCAGGTGGGCCAAAAGTAGAAAACACTCATTTTTATTGTGCCCCTCCATTCTACTGGGATGGCAGGTGTTTAACCTTTGGATTGGGGTTTCCCCCTTTCCTGGAGTTTGTGGCTAAGTTCGGGAGCACATTGGTAGTGCCAAGGCTTTAGGGAAGGCCCCATTGGGCCCAGAGTCACCTGTGCTCTCTCAGGTGTCCCCGGAGGTGTCTATTGTCTCTCTGGTCCATGTTCTTCAGTTCACGTAGGTCCCCACAAGAAGGCTCTTGTCATTTCAGGCCCATCAGCCATCATGATCACCTCTGATTCTCTGATGCTGTGGCTCGAGGATCCAGGAATCCTTCAGCTGCTTCAGTGACCTGGGAGGGTGGAGTGTGGGTCCCTGCCACTTGGACCTGTCATGCAGATGGTCCCTTCTGGGTCTTGCTGTCCTCTTGCTGGACTCTCCCTCAGGAAGTGGGGCTCAGCCACCTCTTGAAGACGCCCCCCAAGGCTCTGACTTTCTCCATTTCCCCTCATCATTGACCCCCTCAACTACCTGCAGGGTGAAATCCTTCCCTTTATAAATAGTGATTTTTTTTTTTTTTTTTTTTGCCTGAGGAATCTAGCACTATTATTATTTCCAAAACATCATTCTTCTACAGCGTCTTCCTAATAAGTCTTATGTCCCAACAAAGAAGGGGGTGGAGGGAGCAGACACTGGTTCTGCCCCGCACAAACTGTGCCTGGTTCTGTGGGCGAGCCACTCCCCAGGGTCTCTCAGGACAGCTGGCTGAGACTGGATCCTGGGCAAAGAGCTCTCCCCTCCGTCCTGGCACCGTGCCCGCCCCTCCTCCTCTCCTTCCCACCCAGGGGCCCAGCAGAACTTGTCTTGAATCTGGATAAGCCTCTGAGTGTCTCACCTGAAGGGGGTGCTTTATTCCCTGGGGTCTCGGCCTCAAAGGCAGCAAGTAAATGTGGGCTGCTTCCTGCCCCCAGTCTCCAGCCGCATCTGCTTCTTCCAGTCATTTTCCCTGGGCCTCAGCTGGCTGCCATCGCAGGGGTAGGGGGTCAGCTGGGGCTAGGATTGTGTGGGACCCTCATGGCTCCTGCCTCTGGGCCCCTGGTCTCCTGAGACGTTCCCAAGCACACACCTCACTTCCACACTTTTAGCTGAGAGCTCATGAGTCTATGGGTCAAGTTGCCCTTAAAATGGCAGAAACTCCTGGAAGCACAGACAAAAAGGACCCTCACAGGCCCTACATTCTGAAGAGCTGTCTTGGAACTATGCCTTATTTGCTCCAGCTTTGCTGTGGGTTCAGAATCCTCCCCCGTACTCAGTTTCTGCATTGGGTCCGGCCCCTACCATTTGGTGGGCACCGAGGGCCCCTCCGGTAAAGTGCCCCACTTCCCGCCTGATGGTCGGTGACACCTGCCTGGTACCAGCCAGTGCCACGTTCTGGCAAACACCCCTCTGCCCTAGAGGCCTCTTGAAATGGCCCCTTCCCTCTGCAGGAAGAGGGTTAGTTCTTTTAGAAATTCCAAGTCTGGCATAGGGTGCTTAAACTTCATCCTCCATGCCCCTCTTTTTCTAGTCTTTTCCTGTGAATCAGGATTGAATCTGGTCCGCAGCCTGTAACAGTCTGCAACCCCCCCCCCTTTGTCCTGCCGTTGTCTCTGGATCTGCTCAAGCCATTTAGTGTTCTGTGGGCCCCTCCCCCTCTTGCAGCCTGGGGAGTCACCCTGAGCCCTGTACTTGAGAGGCTCCACGTTGCTGCGTGTGATTCTATCCGGCTCCCCACGGCCGTGAATGGCGCTCCTTCGGGTCTGTGAGTCGCCTCTGCCTGAGGAGCCTCAGCCAGCCAGGGGAGTTCCCACGCTGGAGGGTAGGACTCTCAGTCTGGAAAATCAAAGGGCGCAAGAAATTAACTGTGCTGTTAAAAAACTTTATCAGTTCAGGGTTCCTGCCTGCCTGCCTTAGAGCTGTGTCAGCTAGAATAGGTGGAGAGTGGGGAGAGGAAAACATCTGCACAAGAAACACGCATTAATAGTGCAGAACCAGGGTGTACCAGCTACAGTAAACTCCTGTTTCTTGGGGAAGTGGGGAGGGCAGCAGAGAATCCCCTTCCAGGTGTGTGCTTAGTGGCGGGTAGAGGTGGAAAGCGCTTCTGCGTGGCAGGAGCATAGAAGCAGGCCCACTCCACTGTTGTATTGCCTACTGACCACATGGCCGGTTCACTTGCTGCAGTAGTACAGAACATGCATGGGAAGACTTGCTGGGCTCCCCCACCCAGGATGTTCCCTATCATGGTGACGGTGCTGAGTGGCCGCCTCCTTCCTGCATCTTCCTCCTGCCTTTCTTCCCTTTCCTTTGGAAAAACTGCCCCTTCCCCATTCTACGCCTCCCAGAGAGCTGCCAGCTGCAGGACCCCACCTCCACCCTAATGCCGTGGGCTGCCTGCAGGGGTGGGCACATAACCCAGGCGGGCCCAATCAGATCCCGTCTCCTTGGAGTCTGACTTCTGAGTGATGGCACAAGGAAGAGACGGTGGATGGGGCTGAGTTACCCGAAGGTAACGCCCCGAAAGAGAAAGTCCGTGTTCCTTCTGCTGTGACCCTAGACCCACTACTGCTATCCTTCCAACTCCTGGTTGGTCAACTCTTCATTCAACTCTTCATTGAGCTACCAGCGCTCTTCAAATAACTGCCCATTTTTTGCTTAAGTTGGTCAAAGTCAGTTTCTGTTGCTTGCAACTAAGAACACTAACTCATAGCCTTTGATTTACACCTACCAGGCATCCTCTGATTTTCCAGATCCTCTAATGGCCAGGCAGTAGCAGGGTGAGTTATGAGTTGCCAAGAAGGGCTCTGGAATATTGCCCTCTGGAATATGTGGGTCACGAGGTGACCCAAGAAGGCTGCAGAATGGTGCTCAGGCCTGCGGAAAAGGTCAGATAGGGCACTTCAAGCTGATGGAGTCTGTAAACCCAGGGCCTCTCATGCCAGAGGTGTCTCTGCATGAGAACCCATCTGACTTTCATTGGTCTCTGCCCATCCAGCCCCACCCTCTTCTCCAAGTCTCATTGACCCGGCAGCGGGAGTAGCAGAGGGTGCCGTAGGGAGAGCTGGAATGAAAAAGACACCAAAGCTGGCTGCAGGGCAAGGGGCAGCTTGGAGCAGCAGCTAAATTTTGGCAACCTGTTTTCTAACTTTGGAATCTGCCTGGTTGTATTGGAGTAATGGTTTTCAACCCCACAAGCTGGTTTCAGGTTTTGGTTTTACAGTCAGCCGCCCCCAGGTCAGTACCATCTCATCCAGGAGTCCAGCCCTGTCTCCTGGGACCCCACCTGGATATTCTTCCCTGGGCCTGGCTTGCCCAACAGAAGGACATGGACACAGAAAGACAGAGACAAGCTGAAGGGTTAGCAGAAGGATTTAGTTACACAAGAACAGAGAAAAAAGAAAAAAGCAGCCCTGGAGTCATACCTGGGCTCTGGAAGAGTGAACTCAAAGGAAAGCTCGTAGTATGTTGAGCTTTGGAAGAGAAATGCAAATACTGATATCAACTGAAGAAGAGAAAATAGGGCAGATACACACTACTATATATAAAATAAACAACAAGGACCTACTATGTAGCACAGGGAACTAAATTCGATATCTTGTAATAACCTATAATGGAAAAGAATCTGAAAACGATATATAAAAAAAGAAGAGAATATAGGATTTTTAAAAAAGATTTATTTTTGGCTGCATTGGGTCTTCGTTGCTGCATTCAGGCTTTTCTCTAGTTGCATCGAGCGGGGGCTACTCTTGTTGCAGAGCACGGGCTCTAGGCGCGTGGGCTTCAGTAGTTGTGGCACGCGGGCTCAGCAGTTGTGGCTCGCGGGCTTAGTTGCTCCGCGGCATGTGGAATCTTCCCGGACCAGGGCTCAAACGTGTGTCCCCTGCATTGCCAGGCAGATTCTTAACCACTGTGCCACCAGGGAAGTCCAGAAAATAAGATTTTAAAAAAGTTCTTAGTTATACTTCGTTTAAATTTATTTATTTAAATCATACCTCCATTGTATAATTATAGATGAAAAAGTATATGCTGAAGATGTTTAAAGTTTTTGGACTGGTGTCCTAGAGCAAGAATCCGCAAACTTCTTCTATAAAGGACCAGTTAATAAATTATTTTAGGCTTTCTGGTTTGTCACAACTATTCAACGCTGCCCTTGTTACACAAAAGCCGCGATAGAGAATATATAAATGAATGGGCGTGCATGTGCTCCAAGAAAACTCTATTTACACAAATGGGTCATGGGCCAGGTTTGGCCTATGAGTCATAGTTTGCCAATCCCTGCATTATAAATGGGGATTTAATTAAGCATGAGTATGGGAATTATTTAGACCAGGAGGTCATAAATTAAAAGCCACAATCCACTTGAGGCAGCTTTCCCAAGCTGCACGTATCAAAATTTGAAGTAAATAAGTTTGCAAATACAAACCTAAAATTCTACACCTTCAATTTCTGTTAAAACAAGTCAGAGCTTGATAAAGATTTAGAAACCCCCAGCCTCCACGACTAATGTTGGTCTCTTGGCCTTTCACATCAACAGTATAAGATTAACGAATTAGGTTTTCATTTGAATGAAGCATCTCAGAGACAAGTAGTCTTAAATTGTTTCCTCAGTACTCTCTTGGGTTGTTTTTGTCACATTTTAGACAATTGATTCTGTTGTGTAGAAATAGGTTGAGGTCGTCAGCATTGGAATCGATGTTTAAGTTATTTTTAATGCCCTTGAAATTTAACAGTCATTGTTGGTGAAGGGTAAATAGTTGGCAAATGTTGTATAAGTTATTCTAGAACCAGTCTAGGACTGGAGATAAAAGTATAAGTTGTGGATTGGTTTTTTGGTTGCAAATGACAGAAAACACAAATCAAATTTGTTTAAGCCAAAAAGAGAACTTTTTAGCAGAGGTGTATGGCTTGATGTATAGATTCAAATATCACTGGGACCTGGTCTATGTATCATGAGATGGCTGTCAGCAGCTACAGACCAGCATCCTTTAGGTTCAGGTTTAGTGAGAAAGAGAGAATGCCTCTCTCCCCAGAGGCCCTGCAAAGTTCCATTGCATCTGTTGTCTCTGGTTGGTTGCCATGACCATTGCTAATCCAAGGCTGTGGCCAGGAGTTTGCAGTGCTCCAGCTGGCCCCTCACCCTCATGCAGGGCACCACGGGGCAGAGTAAACCCTGCCTGAAGCCCATGGACTGGTTGCTGTGGGTCAGGATGGTTCCCAAGAGGAAAATGAGGGGAGGCTAAATGGATTCTCAATGGCAAAACCAAGAGGTGCACCCTGAGTTTAGCTTGACCTTCTGAGAAACGCTGCTGGCCTCTTTCATTCTTGCTGTCAGGTGTGACTTGCCCTATGGCTGTCTCTTGGCAGATTCCCTCCTATGACAGCCAACAGCCAATTTAGCTGCCCTCAACAGTGAAAAGGTCCAGGTCAAGCCTCCCTGTGTAGCTTATTCCACACAAAGATGGTGCTTTCGGTGGGGCCATGATGCATTACATATGGAGAGGTCCAGTGCCTTTCTCCTCCCAAAGTGGCTGGGGCCTGAGGAACTGCCTCAAATTTGGGATTAGAAGTTTATGTGTGCAAATGTAATGGAAGAGTTTTAACTCTTTCATGTGTTTGAGGAAGGATCATGGGTTCCCAGAGAGACTCCATGTTCTTAAAACCAATTTCTCTCATTGCGAGAGCTAATTATTAGAACTAGATTTCCGTAACTTGAAACACAGCGTCATAAATAATAATCACATGTGAATGTGTTGGATGTGTGTGGTGAACCTCAGGCTGGTGTGTGTATGGGGTAGCAGGATCATTCCAGCTGGGGAGGGAGGGCAGGACCACCAGCTGGGGCAGCTGAGACCGTGGGAGAGTTGCGGGTACCACCGTGGCTTAGGGCTGAGAAATGGTAGCAGAAGCTGAAACTGCACAAATCAGATGGGACTTGAACCCAGCCAAAACCCAGATTGGGACTTGAACCCACTGTCTTTTAATTAAAATCACACACCTGGTCTCAGGACCTACTGAAGTTCAGGTTCTTTTTATTTATTTATTTTTCGGTACGCGGGCCTTTCACTGTTGTGGCCTCTCCCGTTGCGGAGCACAGGCTCCGGACGCGCAGGCTCAGCGGCCACGGCTCATGGGCCCAGCCGCTCCGCGGCATGTGGGGTCTTCCCGGACCGGGGCACGAACCCGTGTCCCCTGCATCGGCAGGTGGACTCTCAACCACTGCGCCACCAGGGAAGCCCGGTTCAGGTTCTTTATGTCTCAGTGCAGAAAGAATTCAGTGAGAGCCAAAGCGATAGGTAAGAAGTGGATTTATTTAGAGAGATACACATTCCATAGAATGCGGACAGTCTCAAAAGGCAAGAGTGGCTCCAGGGCATGGGGTCATCTCGGAAAGTGAGAGCAGCCATGGGAGAAACACACTCCACAGACAGAGCGTGGCCCATCTCAGAAGGCGAGAGGCCCCGGAATATGGGGTGGTTAGTGTTTATGGGCTGGGTAATTTCATAGGCTAATGAGGAGGAGGATTATTTCAACTATCTTGGAGAAGGGTCGGGGATTTCCAGGAAATGAACCACCGCCCACTTTTTGGCCTTTTATGGTCGGCCACAGAACTGCCGTGGCGCCTGTGGGTGTGTCATTAGCATGTTAATATATTATAATGAGCGTATAGCGAGGCTCAAGGGCTACTGGGAGTCGAATCTTCAGCCATCTTGGACCTAGTAGGTTCTAGCCAGTTTATGTCATATCCTTAAGGGCTATGTCATTTGTTTAAAGGCTATGCCCTGCTCCCTTCCCTCCTGTTTCAAAGCCGGGCCTGGCTAGTGATGAGTGGAGGGACTAGTCTGTGGAAGTGACTTTTTTTTTTTTGGCCGAGGCGCGCAGCTTGCGGGATCTTATAGTTCCCTGACCGGGGACAAAACCCGGGCCCTCGGCAGTGAAATTGCCGAGTCCTAACCCCCGGACAGCTAGGGAATTCCCTGGAAGTGACTTCTAAGGCGTGGAAGGTGGAGGAAGAGGAAAGGGACTGGCTCGGCTCCGCCTCCGAGCTGCTGAGCAAGGTGGGGACAGCGGCAGTGACCGCAAGCCAAAGGGTGAACGCTGGGAGGGCCTGTACAAAGAACCGTGTGGGACAGAGCGTCAGGCTCAGAAGAGAGAACCTGAGGATAAAGAGGGAGGAAGGCTCTGAACACACTGTACAGGCAACCAAACGAAGGGGTGACAGGAGACCATCTTTCTGCTTTGCCTCAGTTGTGTAGCTAACCCCGCACCATTTTGTCTCAGGTTACAGAGGAGTTTAATTGTACACCCCAGCCAACGGCAGGGAGAGGAAAGGGTGAAGTGGAGTCAGGAAGGACCTTAAGTGTGGGGAGGGCAGAGGCTGAGAAGCCCCCCACTTCTGTGCCGTCCCAGAAGGTGACAGGGAAAAGAGATGTCCAGCGTGACCTCAACTTTGCCTGTGCCCACAGGTCTGTGAGGGTAGGGGGGCTGGGGGTAGTGCAGGCAGCCCCCCCTCGGACCCCCGCACCCCCCAGCCTGGCCTTCCTGGAGCAACAGCCGAAGCTCGTGGTCTTCACTGTCCATTGAATGTTGGCACCTGGTCTCTCTCCTTACCTCCTGCCTCACCCGCCCTGGGAACTGAACACTTAGTGTGCCCAGGGGACCCCGACAGCTGCAGGACCCATGCCGCCTGGAGCCGAGCAGCCTCACCTTCCCTTCTCAGGTGAACTTGGAGCCCCTGGTGCCTTTTGTAGAGGATCTGTGTTTCCTTTCCAGGTAGCATGGGGAAGCCCCTCCGGCCACACTCCCTGGACCATCTCCTCCGAGCCCCACCTTGTGCATCTTCAGACCCAGGGCGCTTGCCTGTCTCTGTTGGGCATCTCCTTGAGCCCCGTGGACTGTGGAACAAGACTGTCTGGGTTTGAATCTCGGCTCCTGTATTTGCTATGACTCTTGCGCAAATAGCTTAACCCATCGACACCCAAATTTCTTAATCTTAAAAAACCCTGAATTTACAGGATTTTTAATCCTGTAAAATAAGGATGTGAATGCTATTTTTTTGTGCACATTAAGATTAAAAAAAAAAGGGGGGGGGCTTCCCTGGTGGCGCAGTGGTTGAGGGTCCGCCTGCCGATGCAGGGGACACGGGTTCGTGCCCCGGTCCGGGAAGATACCACATGCCGCGGAGCGGCTGAGCCTGCGCGTCCGGAGCCTGTGCTTCGCAACGGGAGAGGCCACAACAGTGAGAGGCCCGCGTACCGCAAAAAAAAAAAAAAAAAAAAGGTGTAGTGCAGTGCAAAGTTTTCAGTAATTACTGACCTTTGACTCTCTTCTTCTAACCTTGGTTTTTCTGTTACAGCCTAAGTCAGCTCTGTCCCCTCCCTTGTCAGACTTCTCATTGTTGTATTTTTCAGGGCTTCCTCTTGGACCGACTCCCATCAACGTCTACGTGTGTCCCACTGTGTGTTTCCCGAAACTTGAGACCCAGTGCTACCCATTCCAGAACATTCCATCATTATGAATAGCAGGTATTTGCTTGCACTGGACTTCATAGAGTCGGGTTTATTGAGAGTTTTGGAGGAGCGTTTTAGTGCCGTGTGTAGAATAAGAGCAAGACTATACCTTCCTGGACTTGTCTCTCTGAAAGGGGGGTTATTAGAAGTTTCTGGGTATTAGGGAGACAAGCACCCAAGGATTAGAAGCATTTTTTTCCTCCGTCTCTCACCTGAGGCCTTTGCTCCCGCCATGAGCCTTAGTGGCCTCTCCCAGGTCAGCAGCCACACCTTTCCGTCTCTAATGACTGCATTAGTACATCTCAGGGGCCAGGCTACTTGCGCTACTTTTGCAATGCTTTCATTCCGGCTCAGCCGGTCGCTAGAAATCAGCTTTAGAACACAGAAAAGCCTCTGTGTTCAGCCCAGAGCCTCACCCTCATCCCCCTCATTTCCTGCCCCTGGAAACCTGGCTTCCGGAAAGTGCTCTCCTGCCACATCCCAAGAGGCTGCACCCTGATTTGTTTCCTTGGTAGCAAGAGGGATCAATAACTTCTCCTGCAATTACCCATACTTATCAAATTGTGAAACATTCCCTGCCACTGAAGGCACCTTGGTCCCCTGCAGTGTGACCGGAGAGGGCTGGAGGGGGAGTCTGTTGCAGACCAGCAGGTGGGGCTTGGAGGCCCCACCCTCCCCGGAGCTGGCCCAGATCCTCCTCTTTCTATGATCATTTTGGCTGGCGGTGAGAAGTTAAGCTTCCTCTCCTGGAGCGGCTTCTTTTTTGTTCTGAGAGGAAGCCAACAGGAGAAGACCCTAAGCGGCCATGAACTCTGCCATCACCAGCTGTGAGCACCCCGAGCCCTTGGTGAGCGCTGGTAGAAGAGAGGGAAACATAAGGGGTGGGGTGGAGTAGCAGAAAGGAGGAAAGATGCCTGGAGGGGGTCCCAGCATGAAGTCCTAATGCGGGTTCGTTTTTAGTGCTAAGGACATTGACTCGTGTTCTAGGTAAGACTTTGGATTATTAGAGCTGTCCTCCCAACCTCACCCTCACAGAGGCAAAGATTCCTCCCTGGGTGCCAAACTCTGTGAATGAATTACAAAGGAAGAAGGGAGAGCTGAAAAGTCCTCTTTGCTTTACTCTGTTGAGTCTAAATGATTGTTTTGTAGGTTTCTCAGCATTATGATTTCTTTGATCAGAAGCCCTTTCTGAAGCAAGACAAAGAGAGGGAAGCAGAGAGAGAGAGAGAGAGAGAGAGAGAGAGAACTAACATTTACGGAATAACCAGTATGCCCCAGGCACTTTATATACTTTGTTTTCTACCTTCAAGCCAATGAAGCATGCACCTCTGTTCCCATTTTACAGATGAGGAAACTGAGGCCCAGAGAAGTAAAGTGACAGTAACCTATCTGGAGGCCTCTGTAGCTCGTCCTTGAGCCCTGGTCCTACCATTCTCTCCAACCTATTTTGGCCACCTAAAAACAACAGGGGCAACTGAGTGGGGACCCTCTGCCCACCGTAGCCAGAAAGAGGCTCCCCCAACCAGGCGCAGCCATAGTGTCTGTGGGACAGGTGCCACCCACGAACCTAGGCTGGGCCCTCAGAACTATCGCCTGGAGCCAGGCTGTCAGACCCTGCCCACTGCTGGCCAGCCTTCTGGTAAAGAGACCCTGACCATCTCTTCTGGAATATTGTGGAAGACACCTGAGAGAAATCTCCTGTCTTCTCCAAAGAATTCCTTCTGTTAAAAAACAAAATTCAATGGAGTAAATTTAAAGCTCTAATTGACTTTATTCAATGATTCATGAAACAGGCAGCATCCCATCATAGCAAATAGAAAGGAGCTTTGAGGAGCTGTACAAAATGGAAGAGTTTTATAGGCAGAAGGAGGCAGGGCAAGGCAAATCAAAGAGTGGATTGTTTCAGGTGAGGTCACTTTCCTGAAAGCAGGTGTCTACCAGGCAGATCAGCTCACTAGTGCTGACCAGATAATTCGACTGACTGGTTAAAGGTTACATTCCTGGGAGAGACTGAAACTGCAGTTAGGTGAGATATTAAGTCTTGGTTTGCCAACATGGGGCTTAGCATAAGTGACTCCATTTTGGGCCTTTTTTTTAAAAAAATAAAACACTTCTGCCACTACCTTATGGAAGCCAAAAAAAAAAAAATCTTGGGAAATAAGTTGAAGACTTCATTTTCTGAAGGCTGTGATGTTTTCCACCTCATTGGTCACCTGAGGCCAGTGGGGAGTGGAAGAGTCTGGACACATCTGATTTTTTTTCAGTGGCCTGTCTTGTTATTTTCTTCAAAGCCTCAGTTTCAGCACCCAGATTAAGAGGCCATTTTCTGAGATGTTTTTGGTTTTCAAGTGCATATTGCTTTGCTAGAATCTTCTAGGGATATAAACATGGGGAAGACAGCTTCCCCACCTTGAAAGCTTACGGCCTAGCTAGGGGAAAGCGGGGTATAAAAAAATATTTCTGATACAAGGGAGAAGATGGTGAATTACATAACAGAGCGACAAGATGTGTTGGGAGTACAAGGAGGGCAATCATATCGGGTGGGGGAAGCAGAAGAGGTACAGGAAAAGGAGGCATTGAGCTCTTTGAAGGTGGGTTTAGGGGAAGCAGGGTCGTGGGGATCAGGTAGGGAGCACAGGGTGAGCAAAGGCACTGAGGCAGGATAATTGAGGCCACGTTTGGAGGGATATGGTCAATCCCATTGGCTAGAGTCAGCTGAATGGAAGTGTTAGGAAGCAAAGCTAGAGGGGCACATCAGGGAGTGGGAGGCTGTATGGGGAATGGATGGAGTCAGAGGGCCAAGGGATTCACTTCCCCCCCAGGCACCCTCCTTCCCACTGCTGCTCCCTCTGCAGCAGAGTCTCCTGCTGCTCTGCTGGTCTGCTCCTGAGAGCTGGCAAGCTGTCCCTGTACTCACAGGGAAGCACCTGCCAGCAGCTGCCCTCGACGCCGAAAGAGGAGGGTTCCATTCTCCCATTTACAAGGGGACCTCGGACAAGCCTCAGTCTCCTCATCCTTAAACTGGGTTGTGAGAATCAAACGAGAGGATGCATTGGAAGGTCTTTGCAAACTGTGAAGCACTATAAAATGCCAAGCCTCAGCACAATGCCTCTTTGGAGCAAGGCTTTTGGCGAAATTACAGCTCGTGTGTTGAGTTGACAGACAATTCCAACCAGGAGACTTTGTGGCCCCCCTTCTCACACCAGTGCTCACTGGCAGGGAAGCTTCATTAAGAGTTCATTCTTCCTTCAAAAAGGTATTTGTAGGCGATCTTCAGCTGCTCTAAGACTCACAGAATTTTCCCGCCCAGGGATTCTCCTGGGATAAAGGCGCTTCCCGTATCCGGATATGCCCTGAGATGGGACTTCTTCCACCTCCATCTGAGAAGCCCCTGCTCTAAAATACCTCTGGGATGTCACTTGTTTCTATGGGTGTCTTTAATATGCTAGTGACTCATCTCTGACACACAGGAATCTCAGGTACACTGTGTACCTTCTTATTTTATTTTTTGTCCCAGTGCTTTGCATAAGTGATGTAAGGTAGTTTACAACAAAAGATGTATTTTGATCAGGCCCTATGCTTTCTACCAGCCATGACTGACGGGTTTCACAGAAGTCTCACACTCCTATCAGAAGCGAAGAACCAGCCGTTCTCAACGAAGACAAGTTTTTCCCCACTCTCAGTTCTAGGTTTTTTTTTTCATGTGGGACCTCATACAAGGTCAATTTCCCAGAAAACTGTTTTAAAACGATTACAGAAGTGGTTTCTATAACCTTCAGATGGTCCAAGTTGATATCTAGACAGAACTTAGAACATTCAGAGGTCATCAGGCTGAGAACACTCTTTGAGTCATTGACTCTTAATAGGAAAAAAAAAAAAAAAAAGACCCCAAACTAACATTTCCCTCAGTCAGTGTTTCCCTCCCCATCACCTTTCTGAGAATTCCGAGGGGTCCTGGGAGAAGGTATGAGGTGAGTTTGCTGGCAGCTGTACCTGCCCCAGCCCGGTGAGCTCAATCACTGGCGCACATAACAGGCAGCCACACAGACTTCCAGTATTTTTGCAACCATCCCAGAGTTAGAAGGGGACACTGAGGCTGGGAGAGGGAAAGTGAAGTGCCTATGGCTGCCAAGCAGGGGAATGACAGACCACGTCTCCCCCACTCGAAACTGCGCGCTCTGCTGTTCTGTGTAGCCTACCCAGCATCAATCAACCAACCAGCCAATCAGCCAGCCGCTCTTTCCTTCTGCCCCTCCTCTTTTTTCCTCAGCCTGTTCTCCCGCTCTTGCTGTCGTGCTCACTGACTGTGCCACGCCTTCACTAAAACCTCGCGATAAGTGCTCCAGACTTCCCTCCAGCAGCCTCCCGGCCATCTTTGGCTTGGCGTTGACCGCCTTAGGCAGAGCCAGCCGTCCTTCTTGTGCGACCCAAGTACCAAGTAGCATCAGTGCCTCCTTCTTTTCAGGAGTGTAAATAAGATCAGCGTGTTGTTTCCAAAGAATTCTAACCAGTTAAGTATTTATTTTTTAAAATCCGTGAGAAAAGTTCTTTATGGTCATTATACGTGGGTTCATTTATTTTATAGCTCAACAGAGAATGCTGTGAGCACTAACTCTGTGCTAGAGATGGAGTAGTTTTGGGACTTTATGGCCTTTAGGACGAGAAGACATAGGGTAGTGAGGTGTGTTCTGGGCTGTAGTAAACATGCCTCTGAGGAGGGAAGGCCTCGTCTGGTCTGAGGCCGGGGTGGAGTGAAGTCAGGGAATGCTTCCTGGAACAGTTTTGGGATGCTTGTTCCCAGGCATTGCTAAATAGATGAGTAGAGACAAAATCCTTACATTTAAGTTTCAGAAACTAAATGCTAGAAGGTTAATGAGCAAACGCTGTTCTGAGGCCCAGGAGCAATGCGACTCTGCGGAGCTGTGCTGTGGCTGGCTCAGTCCACCCACGGTCAGCAAGCCTGACCACGGCCCCGGGCTCCTCCGGCTGCCTGGAGGCTCAGTGTGCTGGGCCATTTTCTCCATCGCCAGTGATGTGGGCCCCGAGTACTGGGAAGGAATTAGGATCAGATTTGCCAGTGCTCTACCCCATGGAGGAGGAGGACTGGCTCAACTATGAAGTAGATGTTATTGACATTTCTGTTGTATAGATCAGAAAAATGAGGCTTAAAAATATTAGTAATTTGCCCAAGTTTGGTAAACTATATAGCCAATAAGTTGGAGGAGAAGATCTACGATTCAAAGTTAATTGGGGGTTAAACTGGTAGGAATATAACTTGGCTATTGACCCTAGAGCATTCTGTGTGCCCTGCACTTATTTACATTTGTGTTATATCTATTCATTCATCCATACACTCAGACTGTTCAGACTGAGCGCACAGACTATTCTAGAAGCTGGGACAAAAAGAATAAGGCACAGTGAATGCATTCTAGGAACTCACACCCCAGCAGAAGAGATGGATAAGGAAACAGTCCATCCATTATAATCAACATGCTGTGATGAGGGCTTTGGCGCAAGGCTGGCCTGTAGGAGCGTATGCAAGGGCAGCTACACCGTTCTGGGCCAGAATCCCCATTTACCTGCCCATTTCCTGACCGTGGAGTTGACCCCCATTCCCTCCTCCACAAAGTTTCTTCTCTGCCAGGGCTTCAGGCAAGGCACCCACCTCTCTTGATTGGCCCCAGACTGCATGTGGAGGTCTTGCTGCAGATGTATAGTATAGAAAATCACTGGTCTTTTGACCTAGAAATCCCAAGCAGGCCAGCAGTTATCTCTGTCCCATCGCTCTTGCCTCTGGAAAGCTGTGCATCTGTCTGGTTGAAATCAGAAAGTGAAACTGAGCAGGACCCTAGGGGACTCCTGGGCACGGAAGCCTTTCCGTGTTCCCAGTTCCTTGTTCGTAGGGAACAGACTCCAGCTTCCATGACCTTCCCTGAGTCCCAAAGGACAGATTCAAACAGTTGCTAATCAGGGAAGGGAGGGGTTGCAGAGACAAGGGAGGAGCAGCCAAGAAACCATAGTGCAGCCTTGGGACAGGCTCCTGGTTCCAGGGTCCTGGTTCAGCCTCAAGGGATACACATAACTGTATCTTCTGAGCTCTTTATAGAACTAAAACCCCCAACAAATGGAAGATGTCAGCATTCTTCATTCCAGCTTAAAGGAACCAGAGAAGCTCTTCAAGAAGACCACCTGAGGCCAGATTAAAAGAACCACAGAAACTCATCAGATTACCTGAGATCAGATTAAAGGAGTGCAGGCCCTGCACACACCCTAATCTTATCAGCAAATCCACCTTTGAACCGTTGCTATAAAACTCCTCACCAGATCCTCCCAGGTTGGGACACACAGTTTTTTAGGGCAGGAGACCACTGTGTCCCCCTTTGCCTAGCAAAATAATAAAGTTATTCTTTTCTAATTCACCCCAAACTCTGTCTCTGAGATTTGATTCAGTACCGGTGGACAGAGGCGGAGGTTTCGGCATCAAAAGTCCACTTGATTCCTCTTGAAATGCTCAAATGTGTTCTTCTCTTACTCTCAGCAGAAGGGTGATGGTGTGTTCAACTCCCATGAAGGTGGCCAAGGCAGGAAGAAGGATGGCCAGCCTAGGGGTTTCAGCAGTAACCACCTGGCTTATAGCATCCTGGATATCCCACCATGGTATCTCTGTGTCTTCTTGGGAGTGCAGGTAATGCCACCCATAAGCACTGGGTCCGAAGAAGCTCTGCCTCAAAAGGCACATGAACACACACTCAGGTCAAATTGCTGATATTCTTGGCTTCCATGTTGTTGATATTCTTGCCTTCCATGTTGTTGACCTCCAGGGGGCTCAAGGCTCCTCCAGTCTCTCTTTCTCTCAAGGAGTTTGGGGGTGGGGCGTGGAGTTAAGGGAGGATTCTCCCCCATGCTGAGCTAGTAGGTCACATAAAGGACACCAACTGGGCCATTGTGGTGTTGGGTTTTTTTTTCAAGATACCAATTATAATTTGTTTGGCAACAACTAAAGAGTTTGATAACCAATGCTTGGGGAATATTGGGAAACAAGCACTCTCAAACACTTTTGTTGGAATGTTATTTGGTGCAACTTTTCTGTGAACATGTAAAACATATATATTGTTTAACCCAGTCCCTAATGCATAAGAATTTCTCTGTAGGGAATACCCCAGTGGTCCAGTGGTTAGGACTCTGCGCTTTCACTGCTGAGGGCGAGGTTCAGTCCCTGGTTGGGGAACTAAGATCCTGCAAGCCGTGTGGCACAGCCAAATTAAAAAAAAAAAAAGGATTTCTCTATAGATATGCTGGCAAGACTCATTAAGGTAAGTACAAAGATGTTCTTCTTTTGGTAATAGTAAAATCACAACAAACGAACAAACAAAACCCTAGAAACACCCCCAGAATATCCATCTTAGAGAACTGTGGCACATCCTAACAAGTAATTTTTTTATGTAGCTGTTAGAAAGAGAAAGATGTATCTACCTTGCAGTTAAAAAATGATCACCAATATATATTAAGTGAAAAAAGCCAAGTAAATAACTGTGTATAATGTGATCTTTTTTTGTGTTAAAAACTAACAAACGAAAGAGAGATAGAACAATAGAAATAAGTATATGTAGTAATTTTGCATGTTTTGAAGAATTCACAAGAAACTAATAGAGGTATTTAGCCTTGGGAAGAGAAGCTAGGAAAGGAAGGGTGGCTTTCAACTTTCACTATTTATTTTGTAACTTTTGTAGCTTGAATCTTCTAATCTTATAGATGTGTTTCTTTTAATTTTACAAACAGTTCAATGTGGGGTACCAGGGATGGGATACACTTTTTTGTTAACTTCTCTGTGCTTTTCTACAAAGTAAGAAGAGCAAATGTCATACTATTTTTAAAAATACTATTATGAGCCAATAAAATGGATAATGTAGATATTTTTATCATGAAAGGATGTTGAATTTTGTCAAATACTCTTTCTGCATTTATTGAGATGATCATATGATTTTTGTCTTTAATTTTATTAATGTGGTGTATCATATTTTTTGACTTGTGTATATTGACCATTCTTGCATCCAGGGGTAAAATCCCGCTTGATTATGGTGTATGACCCTTTTAATGTGCTGTTGAATTCAGTTTGCTAGTATTTTTGTTGAGAATTTTTACATCTATATCCATGAAGGATATTGACATGTAGTTTTCTTTTCTTGTAGTGTCCTTATCTGGCTTTGGTATCAGGGCTTATGCTGGCCTTGTAAAATGAGTTTGGGAGTGTTTCCTCCTCTTCAGTTTTTGGAATAGTTTGGGAAGGCTTGGTACTAATTCTTCTTTAGACGTTTGATAGAATTCACCAGTGAAACCATCTGTTCCTGGGCTTTTCTTCATTGGAAAGTTTTGATTACTGTTTCAGTCTCCTCACTACTTATTGGTCTGTACAGATTTTCTATTTCTTCATGATTCAGTCTTGGTAAGTTGTGTGTTTCTAGTAATTTATCCATTTCTTCTAGGTTATCCAATTTGTTGATGTGTAATTGTTCACACTAGTGTTTAAGGATACTTTGTCTTTCTTTTGTATCATTTCTAATTTTATTTGAGTCTTCTCCCCTTTTTTCTGAGTTTAGCTAAGGGTTTGCTTATCTTAAAAAACCAGCTCTAGTTTTGCTGATTTTTTTCTGTTGTTTTTCATTTCATTTATTTCTGCTTTGATCATTGTTTTTTCCTTTCTTCTTCTAACTTTGGAGATTGTTCTTCCTTTTCTACTTCCTTGAGGAATAAAGTTAGGTTGTTTATTTGAGATCTTTCTTTTTTCTTAATGTAGGCATTTATTGCTATAAACTTTCCTCTTAGAACTGCTTTTGCTGCATCCCAGTAGTTTTGGTATGTTTTGTTTCCATTTTCAGTTGTCTTAAGATATACATATATATATTTTTTTGTGGTGCGCAGGCCTCTCACTGTTGTGGCCTCTCCCATTGCGGAGCACAGGCTCTGGACGTGCAGGCTCAGCGGCCATGGCTCACGGGCCCAGCCGCTCCGCGACATGTGGGATCTTCCTGGACCGGGGCACGAACTCGTGTCCCCTGCATCGGCAGGCGGACTCTCGACCACTGCGCCACCAGGGAAGCCTGTCTTAAGATATTTTTTGATTTCCCTTTTGATTTCTTCTTTGACCCATTGATTGTTCAGAAGTGTGATGCTAAGTTCCACAAATTTGTGTCCAGTTTTCCTCCTGTTATTGATTTCTAGTTTCATACCATTGCAGACAGAAAAGATTCTTGGTATGGTTTCAATCTTCTTAAATTTGCTAAGGCTGTTTTGTGACCTAACATATGATCTATCTTGGAGAATGTGCTCAGGCCATCCTGGTCAATGGTTTTGCCCTCACCTTGTGCCTTATTTTAATAATGAGCCTCTTGCCTTGTTCTTGTTCTTAAGGTCCCCTCCTTGGTTCATGTTATATCCTCCTGTGCTGTGTCCCTGCCTTGATTTCTTACCTAGAACATCAGTTCTTGGCAGTAGGGTCCTGCCCTTGAACCCCAGACCTTCTGGCTGGGTCCCTGCTTCTTGCTGCCAGGGCTTCCTGGTTCCTTCCCACTGCTTGCCTGGATCTCGCTGCCTGTCGCTCAAGGCCAGGCTCCTCTGAGACCAGAGATGGAACTCTTGCCTCTGGCAGTAGGAATAGGAATGAAGGTAAAGTAGGCAACTACAGCATCTCCAAGCCCATCTCTTCTCTCTGCTCTGCCCACAGCACTTCCTCACAGCCCTGGGGGGACTCGTGGCAATTCCACTCATCCTGGCCAAGGACCTGTGTTTGCAGCATGACCCCCTGACCCAGAGCTACCTCATCAGCACCATTTTCTTCGTCTCTGGCATTTGCACTCTCCTGCAAGTATTTTTAGGAGTCAGGTAGGTAAAACTCCTCCCCATGGATTTTGACTTTTTTTAAAAAATTTTATTTATGTTTGGCTGCATTGGGTCTTCATTGCTGCTTGTGGGCTTTCTCTAGTTGTGGTAAGTGGGGGCTACTCTTTGTTGCTGTGCACAGGCTTCTCATTGCGGTGGCTTCTCTTGTTGTGGAGAATGGGCTCTAGGCTCGTGGGCTCAGTAGTTGTGGCTCATGGGCTCTAGAGCACAGGCTCAGAAGTTGTGGCCCACGGGCTTAGTTGCTCTGTGGCATGGGAGATCTTCCCAGACCAGGGCTTGAACCCGTGTCCCCTGCATTGGCAGGTGGATTCTTAACCACTGCACCACCAGGGAAGCCCTGGATTCTGACTTTTACCTGCCAGGGTAGCAGCAAGGTTTGCTTGGCTTGTAGCCTGAGATGAGTTACATGAGTGGCATGATAGAGGGAGCACAGGACCAGAACTAAGAGCCTGGGTTCAAGTCCTAGCTCTAGCACTTACTGTGTACATTAGCCAGGATTCTTGATTAAAGTAACACAAATAGCTACAGACAATTATGCCTGAAACCTTTTACTTTTGCAAATTACAAGGCATATGGCTAGTGAACACATTGCGGGGCCTCCTCCCTGGACTTCAGAAGGAGTGGTGCAAGTGAGGGGCCCTTCACTGGTAAATCTGCTTTGACCTAATCTGTGCCAGGTCTGTGCTCAGCCCTGGAGTTGCAGAGGAAAGTGTAAAACATTCCCTACGATGTGCTTCTGCCCGACCTGTCTTAAGAGAAAATGACTTGACAGGAAAAATTAATGTCCATTTATTCTTTTTTTCCCTTCCAGTTTCATTGAGATGTAATTGACAGACGGCATTGTATAAGTGTATGGCATAATGATTTGACTTACATACATCAAGAAATGATTAGCACAATAAATTAAGTGAACATCCATCATCTCATATAGATACAAAATTAAAGAAACAGAAAAAAAAATTTTTCTTGTGATGAGAACTCTTAGGATTTACTCTTTATCATTTATTTATTCTTTATCAATTTTCTGAATCAAACCACACAGGCAAAGGCTGATGCAAGGTAGCCAATTATTTCCAGGATAGGCTGTCTGTAGACAGCATCCAGAGAATATTCATTCCTTGTGTGGTCTTCTGGCCTAAACCAAATCAAAGGCACTTTCCAAAGTGCTTCTTTTGCAAGTCATTTCCAGGAGATATGCCAAAGCTTAAGTTCTCCCATTTTCTGTCGAGGAGAGGGGATTAGTGCCTGCATCTTTGTCAGGTTATTTCCCTTCTCTTTCTTCCTCCTTCTGTCACCATCTCTGAGAGCCAAGATTTCTTCTAAATCCCCCACCAAGGACTCAAAGAGGTATAGGGTTTGGTCTGGTCTCTTAGGCCCCTAAAATCTGGGACCCCTCCCACTTTTCCAGAATCAGTCCCTGGAGTGTCAGATGCTGTGGTAGCATCAGAGAGGCCTTGCAGCCACCTGCCTGGATACCCAGGAGCAATCCCCCTGGCTGCCCCATGGAGAGTTACAAACACAAGGCTCTTCTGGATGGGGAAGCACCTCCTCTTAAACTG
This sequence comes from Stenella coeruleoalba, assembly GCF_951394435.1. Taxonomy (NCBI): domain Eukaryota; kingdom Metazoa; phylum Chordata; class Mammalia; order Artiodactyla; family Delphinidae; genus Stenella; species Stenella coeruleoalba. The sequence continues at coordinate 87,643,833 of NC_137155.1, read as the reverse complement.
AGATGGTGTTCACTGTAATTATGGAAAAACACTGATCTTGGAAACTGAGGGCCTGAATTCTAGTCCTGGCTTCTGTGCTGTGGGAACCTGCACAAGCCATTCACCCTCTCTAAGTCTCAGTGTTCTCATCTGTAACATGAGGGAGTTGAAGTATGTTATATTTGTAAGTCCCTTCCATCTCTAATATTGTGGACACCTGTGATGCTGACAGAACAGATGATACAGTACCATATTCCTACTGGAATCTCAGTACTGAGAGTGCCTGTGGGCCTAGCCTTCTGGTAAACCCTGTGAGAGACACAACAAATCAGGAGTTAAGAGTTCAAAGAATCTATAGCCTAATTAAACATACAAAGAAAGAGGGAAATAAAATTAGGAAATAAAACCATGCTAATGTCCTTAAACTAAGGTGGGGACAGGAATACACTTGAGTTTGGTTCCACTCATGGAAATGGACTTCCTGCTCAGAGGCTAATGAGTACAGTAACTGCCTACGACATTAGAGATTATAAAACTAGCTGATAGCCTGTGAATCAAGTAGATTTGATTATTGATTATCTGATAACCAGTATTTAATTATGTACTTTTCTAGACTGCAAACAAAAATGCTGGTGCAGCAATGAGATTTCAGATTTTAATGATTAAAACCATCTTGAATAGTCAAAGGGAATGATGAGAGGTAAAAACAGCTTCCCTAATAAGAGCTAAAGAGCGTAGTGTCCATTGTGGGGTGGGCATCTGCAATCCTTGGCGGAGGGGTGGCTGCCTCCCTGGTGTGAATTTAGGGGTCTTGGGTGTGTCCCCCAAGGGCCTTCCTCAGTTAAGCACTCAGTTCCAAAATTCATGTAAGGGCGTACTTCATTATCTGTTTCAAAAGAAAGCATTAAGTTTAAATGCAATCACTAGAGGAAATTATTATTGACTATGTGTAATTCTGGGTCTTAACTCCATCTCTGGAATTACTCATGATTTTTACCCGGGAATTTCTTTTTCTGGAGTGGTTTCAAGTGATAGATCTCCCTTTTCATTTTCCTGGGAAAGTCTCATGTGTGGAGCAAGTACTTCTGCCCAAAGTGCATTCAAATCTGGCTTCTGTGTAGTCTTGCCCGAATCAGCCTGCCTGGCATTTGTCCTTTTCTTCCATGGACCTCCCTGTGGCCAAGCCCTGATCTGTCCTAGCTCTGCATCTGTTACTGGTTCTGCAGAAAGTCCATGCCCATCGCCAGAGGTCTGCAGCCATCTTGCCCCTGCCCCATTGAAAACTAGGCACCAGATGTGCCATCGGAGTTCTGTCTGGAACAGAAACAGTGGTGGCTGTTGGCAGCAGAAGAGTGACCTGGTAATCAGTCACATCAGAGGAGGGGATGATGTGTCCCAAAGAGGGGCCTGGTGCTGCTTCTTCCTCTGGGTTTAGGTTGGGTAGTTAACTACACGGAAGGTGCAGGACGTGCTTTCCTACAGGGTAGCAGGTTCTTACGTGCTTGGGGTAGGAAGCTCAGTAAAAAGATGAACACTTAAGTGATCTTTGTCCAATAGTGAAGGAGTTGGGGCTCTGAAGGTACCCAGGGTTTCTCACAGCAGAGCGACCCTTTTAAGTTCAAGAATTCATCAATCCCATTCGACATTCCTGAGGCTCTGCTCCCCATTCTGAACTATTTCAAAGAAAATCCCTGTGACACCACCCTTTGCCAAATCATTGGATTGACTCCAAAAGGGAACATCAAAATGATGACACAGGTGAGGTTGGATTCCAGCAGCTCAAGCTCCAGATGTCTCTGTCCCCAACGGTTGACCTCTTCCCCAGAAGCCCCTCATGCTCTACATGTCCCAACCCCAAACCCCTTCTGGGGGCTCATCCTCTCCAGGTTCCTGGGTGCCCAAGCTGTATTGCCTTACCTAGGGGAGACTTAATTCTCCCTCTCCTTTCTACCCCTGACAATTTTTGCATTAATGTTATCTTGGAGTCCTCATGTGGTTTTTTTTTGTTTGTTTTTTTTCAAATATTTTCTCTGCTCTTCATTTAAAAAATATTTATTTATTTATTTTAGGCTGTGTTGGGTTTTTTTGCTACGCATAGGCTTTCTCTAGTTGCGGCGAGCAAGGGCTGCTCTTTGTTGCGGTGTGCAGACTTCTCATTGCGGTGGCTTCTCTTGTTGTGGAGCACGGGCTGTAGGGGCACAGGCTTCAGTAGTTGCAGCACGCGGGCTCTAGGGCACGTGAGCTTCAGCAGTTGTGGCGCATGGGCTTAGTTGCTCTGCGGCATGTGGGATCTTCCCCGACCAGGGATCATACCTGTGCCCCCTGCATTGGCAGGCGGATTCTTAACCACTGTGCCACCAGGGCAGTCCCTCGTATTTCTGTGAAGAGGAAATTTAAAAAAATTTTACCAAAGCCATGCTAATTAAATTAGATAATGTATGTAAAGTGCTTAGCTCAGTGCCTGGTACGTAAAATTTATTTTTCACACCAAGAAAAGGGTATTACCATAAACACAATTTTGCACCCTCCCTGCCTTTGTAAATTATTGAAAAAAATTTAAATGTGGTTAAAAAAACTCCTCCCCCTCTTTTTTAAACATACACAATACATTATAAATATCATTCCATTTCAATAAACACATTTCCACAATAGCACTTTCAGAAAAATATCACTTAGTATTCCATATTCTAGAGTACATAACATATTCTAGTTTAACCATTTCCTATTAAAGGACATTTAAGTTGTTTTGAGCTTTTCACTATCATAATAGTGACCAACATAATTCATAATTATGAGAGATATGCATCTTATGTGTACTGATAATCATTTATCTAGTTAAAGACAGAGAAGAGACTTGAAGAAGTGTTAAAGGTTATTTCTGGCTGGTATACATTGTATAGGAAAGGTATATATTATATGTGTGCTGATAAAGTTTATCTAGTTAAAGATTAAAAAAAGATGAGAACAAAATGTTGATGATTATTTCTGGGTTGTAGAATTAGGGTGGTTTATTCTTTATATTTTTATTTACCATTAATTTTTCTTCAGAGTCCATGTGTTTCTTTATAACTGGGAGAAATGAAAACCATTTAAAACTTTTTTTTAGAAAAGTATCAGGATATGTTTTGTGAGCCACACCCTTTGAATCTTTGCCTGAGAGCAAAAGTCCAGTAGGCTGCCCATTACCATCTTGGAAAGGGGCTTGATAGGTAAGGTTCAAGGCTACAGCCTTGAGACAACTTCCTAGATTCTTTGTCACTTCACCTGCTTTTATCTCTGTTTTCCCCAATGTGTTTCTCTGTGGAGGTCAGCATTAAAGCCATTAAAAAAAGAAAAAAAGGAGAGCTGTGCTTGTCTTTGGGGCAGATCAGAAGGGAGGACTGGAACAATGAGGGTGGGTGTCAAAGGTACACTCAAGGCAGTGGGTAGTGATGGGTTTAGAGAAGGCAGACAAACAGCCTTCCCCTACCAACCAGAGATCCCCCCCTTCCCCCCTTTCTTCTAGGCAGAAACAAGCACTCTCATCCCTCCAAGCTGATTATTTAGTTATTTTCCACCGTCTCTAATTAATGCACTTCTGTTTTAGGCACTATTGACTGAAGTGCCAATATGGATGACTATGATTTCATTTTCTTTCACAGCCCCTCACTCCCACCACATACAAGCATATTTTCCATCATCCTATTCTCATACCCTCCCAGCATAGGTCAATATTGAATGTACACATTATAATGACTGGGATGCTATTCAGAGCTGAATCACAAAGTGATTCCTTTCCTGCCCAACTTTTTGTTTTCCCTGAAATTAATATCTTTCTTTTTTTGAATATTCTTTAGTTTCTATCTGTTTGTTTTTAACTCAATGATAAACTCCCTGCCTGTTGCTAAATCTCTTCTTAATAATTTCATCACATCAGGTAGCCTATCAACTTCATCTTCTTGATGTACTACCTCCTGGGGCTCTCTGACTTGCTGAAGTCTGGAGCTGTCGCTGTCTGTGCCTGGTATACATTAGATATGTCATCCTGAGATGCCTCTTTACCCTTATTCTGGGAATTCCCTTCATGTCAGTTTTCAAGTCTAGATCTCTTGTTCCCATGTCTTCCTCTTTTTTTTGGTGGAACACGAACATGCAGTAGTTTCCCGAGAGAACACATGGGAGGTAAATTCTGTAAGACTCTGCATATGTGAAAATGTCTTGATTCTATTCTCATACTTGATCGATAGCTTGGCTGGGTATAAAATTTTAGGTTGGAAATAATTTTTTTTTCAGAACTTTGAAAGAATTGTTCCCTTGCCTTCTAGTTTCCAATATGGTTTTAAGAACTCCAAAGCCTTATGTGACATTCCCCCTTCTGCTGCAGAATTTTGTACAGGCCCAAGTTGTGCTGAGTCTATTTATTATTTAACTGGGAGAGATCTATTTATTTATAGTGTCTAACATACAAGATCAACTATGATCATCCTATTGCTAAATCCAATAGACAACTGTTCAACTAGACTTGACTTTTGAGCTTCCATGTAGGTCTCTGCATCATCCAATTTTAGCAAGAATCTTGCTCAGTAACTGTAGCCAGAATCCCCACCCTCACTCTCTGATTGGTTTTCTCATTTTTCACTATCCACAGGTGATGTCTGTTCACCTTGGCCTGTTTTCAGCAAGAATCCTGTTCTTACCCCTGATGCTTCCTCTTAGTAACTTTCCATCCACTGAACCCCACCCTGCTCCTTGGCTATAAATTCCAAGTTTTCCTTGTCACATTGGGAGTTGAGCCTGATCTCTCTCCCCTATTACAAAACCCCATCGTAGTAGCCCCCCTTGAATGAAGTCTGCCTTAACGTCTTTAACAACCATCATGTATATCATCTTATGAAGTGTACATGAGAGCTCAGAGAGAAGGGTTGAAGCTTAACTTCCCAATACTTCCAAAAGGTTAGCTGTTTCTGTTTTATGGGCCCAAATGGAACTACTAAGAGATGAGAAAAATTCCCCACACAATCATTAGCATAAACTGTTGAAGAAGTTTGTCTTTCCACATGCCCTCTTATCAGTTCTTATAACAAACACACTTTTGCAATTTGGCCCAGTGACTCAGACTTTCTGATCAGGGCTCTGCACTTCCCAGCTTAGCCCTGCCACTGGCACCTGCCCCCAGCATCATTTTCCTCATACAGAGACAGTGGAGTATTGTCCTACCCACCCTGAAGTACTCTTGGGATAATTATATGAAAATGCTATGTAGTTTTAAAATACTTTATAAACTTAGATGTTGATAGTACCCCCACGACACATTTCTGTGGCTTTGACAACCTAAAATATCAATCCTATCAAACTTCTAGGAGACATTCCTGAGACTGCAGATTTTGACATTTTACATGCAAGTTGTTGTTTTAAAAGAAAATGGTGGGGAGTTTTCTTCTTCAGACTTGAGTATACAGATGAGATGGTAAAGGGTGAAGGGAAGAGGAAGATGGATAGGGAAGGTCTTAGGAAACAAATCTTGGAGAACCAACCTGCAAGAAATGGGAATGCCAGACAAGAGCTTAAAAAAAAAAAGTCCATACTATAACATCTGTTATTTGAGGAAACATTAAGAAAATGTTTTGGTGTACACTACCTTTTCTAGAAGTAGCCACACATTGCAGAGGGAATAAAAATGAAAATTACTCTATTTATTGAGCTCTTCTCTTTCCCAGGCATTGTGCTAATCACTTACATATAGTTTATCTTCACAGCTACTCCTTGGGAGAGTAGTATTATCTTTATTTTGTCAAAGAGGACACTGAGGCTTGCAGAAGCTGGGCAACACGCCTAGGTCACACAACTGATAAGGTAGAGCCTGATTCAAACTTGCCTTTGGTCTACACCATGCTCTTAACTGGTGTTACAGGGCAATGGTGATAAGTAAGGAAACCCAAGCACTCATGCTGGTTAACTCTAAGACCTTGGGCTCCAAATCCCCTATCTATAAAATGACAAGGCCAGGCTGAATACGCTTCAAATGGCTCTTCTATTTCTAAAATGTTGAGTTTTAAAAATCAACAATCTATGGTTTACAAGAGAGACATTTAAGTCAGAAGGCGTATGTATAATAATAGTGAATCATACTCATGGGAAAATTTTAAAAATAGGAATTACCATCATGCTAGCAGATGAAAATAATTGTGAAATTAAAGCAGCACTGAGATACACATTAAGGTCACCATGAAAGGTAAAAGATACATGAAGCAGTAAAGCCTTGTAGTGATACTGAATGCACACGTCTTAAACATGTACCAGGAAAGTGCGTAATAGAAAAACTAGCAGAAATGCAAGAAATACATGTAGATCTCTCTCCCTCTCTTAAAAAGGTACCAATGAGAAGTTATGGGAAAGAAATGGGAATGCTAACAAAATGAGGTGGGGAGGGGGAGAGGAATGGATGGAAAATGGGATTGGAAGGTCTGAGTACAGAATAATGAGGGAAGAATTTATGGATACATTGTGTGAATCTAAAGGTAGCACATAAGAGTACTCTCCAGGGCTTCCCTGGTGGTGCAGTGGTTGAGAGTCCGCCTGCCAATGCAGGGGACACGGGATCGTGCCCCGGTCCGGGAAGATCCCACATGCCACGGAGCGGCTGGGCCCGTGAGCCATGGCCACTGAGCCTGCGCGTCCAGAGCCTGTGCTCCACAACAGGAGAGGCCACAACAGTGAGAGACCCGCGTACTGCAAAAAAAAAAAAAAAGAGTACTCTCTAGTAAATAAATGGAAAAAATTCATCTTGCTCTTGAACATAAAAGGTATTCTTAGCAATTACAAAAACATAGAGGGAATTCCCTGGCAGTCCAGTGGTTGGGACTCAGTGCTTTCACTGCTGTGGCCCGGGGTTCAATCCCTGGTCGGGGGACTAAGATCCTGCAAGCTGCGAGGCGTGACCAAACAAAACAAAAAGGTAGAAAGTCCATATATCACATTATCCCAACTACATATAATAATCTTGAAAGGAACATGAACAGAGTTAGAAAAGTGCTGAGCTACTTGAAAATTTTGAAGTGCTCCCTTAAAGAAGTTCTAAGTTGGGGATGAATTCCTGCATATAATAACAAAAAACAGTTTTTTCAACAAACATAAAGCTCACCATCATAAAAATTGTTATAAATATATTTTGACAGTATCTGTGTAACGAGTCGACAGTTATAGACAAGGAAAAACATAAAATGACACGAATGAGTGCACGTCTATTATGACTTAATGAAATGCAAATTAACATTTGTTAGGGTTTTGTTATATACCTGTTAAACTAAAAAAATAAAATAAAATAAAATGAGAAAACCCAACGTTCGTAGGTTTTTGCAACACTAGGCTCAGTGCTGGAGAGATGGAAAAGAAAAATAATCATCCCTGACCTCATGGAACCCATTAATACTGAAATGGCTGCGGCAATGGTGGCATAGTAATGGCGGAGTGCTTTTAAGCAGAGTCATAAGGTGTTTAAAGAACCCCTGAGAGTCAGTTACTATAAATGATTAGTTTGTTAGTACAAGAGCTAACAGAGAAATGTGTAGAATATAAGTGGTGTTTTGTCTCAGTCACCATGGTATCCCCAATACCTGGCGACCAGTGCCTCTCACAGAGCAGGTCCTCAATAAATATTTGTTGAATGAATGAAATGTGCATATGGAATTACAGCAAAAAATTAAAACACAATTCTTGTATTATATACTCTGTACATATGATATGCAAAGATTTCTATGTTCATTTTAAAAGCTCAAAAGGATTTTGCAGTGATATAAGTATAGCATGTTTCCCTTCTCTGTCAAGATACTTAGCTTCATAAGTTCTATGCATTTTAATTGAAGTATAGTTAATTTACAATGTTGTGTTAGTTTCAAGTGTACAGCAAAGTGATTCGGTTATACAAATATACATATATATATATATGTATGTGTAGATATGTACATATATACTTTTTCAGATTCTTTTCCATTATAGGTTATTATAAGATATTGAGTATAGTTCCCTGTGCTAGTGCTATACAGTAGGTCCTTGTTGTTTACCTATTTTATGTATATTAGTGTGTACATGTTAATTCCAAACTCCTGATTTATCTCCCCCCCTTAATTTTTTAATTAAAAACATTATTCACACATACCCATTCCACCACCCATATGTTCCTGCCCTGTGTGTGCCATATATTCCAATCTGTTTTGGAACCTTATGGGTCTAGATTTATGAATCTAGATTACTTGTTCTCAGCCCTGGTTGACATTAGAATCACCTGGAGCTTTAAGCCCTCCCCATGCCTGGCTGCACCCTCTTGACAAGCCCACTAACTCATCTGAGGGTGATACCCAGGCATTGCTGATTCCTACTTTCAGCCCACTTAGGCAGCAAAACTTTATATTTTCATTAAGTAAAATGTGTTCAATCTTTCTCAGAAATAACCCTTTAAGCTGTCTTCATGGAATCCTGAGTTCAAAAATAGCCTTCTAGTATTGTTAAGAAAAAGTACCTAAACTGGGTGTGCTATAGTGACAAATGCAAGCACGAGGCCGACGTCCCTTTGTTCCACCCCCCACCCCAAATTCTAATATGCAGGGCAAAGAGACTAGGTGAGCCTTGATAGCTTCTGACCTTCTAGTAAGAGAGGGTTATTGGAGGTTGACTTATCAGGCTACATTCACCTTGAAGGGAGACAAGTCAGATGGGCTAGAAGTTCTGCTAGAAGTTCTCACAGAGGCCAGAGTGAGACACCAACGAGGAGGGAGAAAGACGTGGGTGGGGGATACGCCCTGATAATTGACCTCAAGCCTATTCAGTCCAGGTGATAAAAAGGAGCCTGAAGGTAGAGGTCTGGGATTGCTGTTCATTTCTGAAGAGGCAAAGGAATCTGGCCACCCAGATTCTAGGCTGTGCATCTCTTGTCAGTGGGTGGAACTCCACATGTGTGAGCTGTGCTTTGATCCTGGGGTCTGGGGAAGATTCTCTGGGACTGAGGAAGACAATGGCACCCACTCAACATGTTCCCTGAGCTCTGTGCTACCCCCAAATCGTTTCCCAGCACCTGACTCTCTGCTCCTGGGCTTGTATCTCCAGGACTGGGGTTAGGTCTGCTTGCTTTCCCTCTCCACCTCTCCTACCCGTCCAAAGTCTGGCAGGGTTCATGGGTCTGACTTGGAGCTTGGCAGGAGTTCCCTGTAAACTGAGAACTGCAGGGGTCATGTGTTGCCTTGAAACTAAGGTAGGACTTGGGATTAAAAGGCCTCCACTGGGACCAGTGACAGACCAGCGCTTAAAGAGCTGATTGGTAACTCTCTCCTTTCCCCTCCTCCAGGCTGCCCATTCTCCAGGGAGGAACATTTGCTTTTCTGGCACCCTCCCTGGCCATGCTGTCCCTTCCCACCTGGAAGTGCCCCATGTGGACACTCAATGCCAGCCTGGTGAACACCAGCTCCCCTGAATTCACTGAGGAATGGCAGAAGAGGATCCGAGAGGTATTGGGGTGAGGGGGATGGGGTGAGAGGAATGGAGTGGTCCTCAACAGGGGCTCCTGAGTTGATTCATTTGTTCAACATTCATTGTTCAACTCATTGCTGAGCAAGATTCCAGGCTTTAAGATACTTGGCCCTTGCTTAATTCAGTTTTATCATCCAGGGAAAGAAACTAGTGGCCTTGAAGCAGGCTCTGAAGTTTGGCCATGCTCCAGGTTGGCTTATCTAAACAATAGATAAGGAAGCCAGCACACAGGATTCTTGGCAGAGAGCATAGCCATACCCTCAGGGACAGTAGACCTGCTAGCATCCAGACCCCAACATCCTCACCTGACCTCCTATGTGAGGGGTCAAGGACGGCCCATGGGTGGGGTACTGTATGAGAGAGTGAAGGTCACTTGAGATTTCTAGGAAGCCCAACCAGCTTCCTCCCAGCTTGACCTTAAATATGTAGGCCTGGAGTGAGGCTAAGGACCACCTCCTCTGGAGCAGGGACAGTTACACAAGCACCGTATGGTACTGGGTTTCCAATACAAGGTAGTTTGCTCAGGCATGAATCCAGCTTTCACTTAATGTCTTCAGCACTAACTCACTAGAACTGGACCAAGGACATTCCTGAACTCAGGGCTATGGACCTAGAGCAGAGTTTGTTCCCTAGATATCCTTAGGAGTTAAGCTAGGAAGCCTTAGCCCAGCCAGGGTCCATCCTGCACCCCACCCAATCCATGTTCAGCATCCTCACAGCCTCATGGCTGCAATAAGGGTCACATCTGCTGTATATGAAAGATAAAGAAAGAGGGAAGACAGAGGAAACATGGTAACAAGATTCCTATTCTTACCCAGATTTGACCAATGAGAAGGAGTAGAATTGACAAAACACTCCAGTGGGGGTGAGGGCTGGGGCGGAAGGACAATGGTGTAAGTCCTAAACTGATTCCAAATACCTGAGAACCAGGAGTGCTGATGTCTGGGGGCAGGAGAAGGTGGATGACTCAGCTCAAGCAGAGCAAATTAGCTCTTCTGCTTTATGTGAGGCCCTCAAAGGATTGGATGGCACTCACCCACATTGGGTAGGGCCGTCTGCTTCCTTCAGTTCACACCAATTCAAATGCTAACCTCTTCTGGAAACATCCTCACAGACACACCCAGAAAAAATGTTTTGTCAGCTATCTGGGCATCCCTCAGCCCAGTCAAGTTGACACATAAAATTCACCATCACTGTATGTTATGTATATGTTCAACTTTAGTAAACACTAGCAAATACATTTGCAAAGTGTATGTTCCAATTTACACTCCCACCAGCAGCATGTGTGAGTTCCATTTACTCCAAATTCTCACCAACATTTTCTCTTTTTCATTTTAGCTGCTCTGGTCAGTGTATGATGGTAAACTTGTATCATTCTTTTATGATGTTATTGAATGATTTAGAGTTAACTATAAATGTCTGTCCTCATCTTGTAGGTCTATTTGACCACCTGGGGTCATTTTTGCTCCTATGCTTACCACATTAGCTGGTGACTAGAGGTCAATATCCCAATATAGACTTCGTTATTTATCATTATTTCCATGACTTTCATTGAGTATCATGTAAATGACCTATGAATTAGTCCATGACCCATTTTAAAGTTCAAACAACAGACCGTGTCCTAAATATGCCAGCATCGTAGTAGCTTTGGCTACTTTCACAGTGTTCATTCCTCATTGTCCATCCAGTTCAGCACAGTATACTCTGGGTCTAGTGTTATTAGATGTGTTTCAGTTTGGTAGAATCAACTCTGATGCCAGCATCCCTCATTCCAGATTGAAGACGTATCTAGAAATATGGCTAAGAAATCATTTTCTTATTTCCAACATTTTAAATGCAACGGGCAAAAGTAGCATTATTCAATACCATAATTTGGTAACTCCAGTTCTTCCTGCCGCCATCTTTCTTTCCGCCCACTGTGAGCCTTTCTTAACCCATTTCCTTGCTCCTGTTGGAAGAGGAGGTGCTGAGTCCTTCTCTGCTAGCCTTTAAATAGTGGGCAGGAAAAGTAACACTGTTAAACCCTCCTTGTGTGTCCTTCCCCAGCGTACTTTCAAATGATTTAATAAGTATATTGTCACGGTAGCCTCTCCACTGGGTTGGATGCATCCTGAAAAACACCACACTTTCCAGTCCGGCCCATAAATACCATCAGAATTCCAACAAGTCAAATTAAATTGATTCTTATTATTCCTATCTTAGGGAACACAACCAAATCCCTAGTCCTGGGAAAATAGGGTTTCTTTACCTTCTCATTTCCCAATCTGTCCTTTGCAAACTGCTCCACTAGTGACTCAGTTTAGTGCCCCACTTGTAGCTTGATCTTACACTATCCTGCCCTGCAAAGCCTGCCCTTCGTGCCTTTGTCACCCACATTTTGTTGCTTCAAGCACACGTTCTAATTTTGCAATAATTTCACTCCTTTGGAAAGTGACATGAAATATGAAAAGATCACTTGATACTGTATTTCTTGGTCCATTCCTGTCTTGTTCATGCTGTGAAAAGTGATCCTTGAGCTGTTTGATATATAAGTTGATCTTCATGCTGGTGGGCAATCTGAGTTGCTAGTCTCTTTATTGTAGCCTGCGCCAGGGCTTCAGTGGCAGGATAGGCAAAGCTCAAACCAGAAACACTGTCCATACCAGTTTAAAAAAATGTTAAAACCTCCCATGCTCTGTGGACTGTCCAGTACAGGCAGCCTGTCAGTTCTGTGATGGGCCATTTATCCTCATATTCTCCCACCAGAGGCACCTGTGCCCAGCGCTGTTGGCAATCTGGATCATCCTGGGCAACGCAGGTGACTTCAAAGAGAGATGGAGATTATGTAGTTTGTGAGCCCGCATATGCATGGCTTGTGGCCCGAGGTGTCATCTTGTGGGCCCTAATGACTACATTCAAAATCTTACTTCCCTCCTCTTTTTAAGACATAGGGGCATCTACGTGAACCACCAGTATTTGAGATTTGACTATAAAGTCCTTTCCCATAAAAGGTGAAATTTCAGTAGCGCCTCTATGATGCACTTGCCAGACCAAACTGCTAGTCCATTGGCCACAGCCCGAGAACCTATAGAATTCTAAAGGGATGACTCTGGGGGTTTATGTGTGTACTGTCAGTCACATCACACACAGCTTGGTCCTTTGGCTGGACTTAGACTTGCCTTCCTTCCTCCATCAAGGTCCTTCTGTTGCAATGTTACACTCTTTCAGTCTCAGTCTTTCTCAGGTGGGTGAGCAGCACCTTTAGCAAGACTCCAAGCAGTGCTTTTTTTTTTTAATCAGTTTATTTATTTATTTAAGGCTGCATTGGGTCTTCGTTGCTACAGGCAGGCTTTCTCTGGTTGCGGTGAGCAGGGGCTACCCTTCGTTGTGGTGTGCAGGCTTCTCATTGCCGTGACTTCTCTTGTTGTGGAGCACAGGCTCTAGGTGCATGGGCTTCAGTAGTTTGGCATGTGGGCTCATAGTTGTGGCTCATGGACTCTAGAACGCAGGCTTAGTAGTTGTGGCGCACGGGCTTAGTTGCTCCATGGCACGTGGGAATCTTCCCAGACCAGGGCTTGAACCCGTGTCCCCTGCATTGGCAGGCAGATTCTTAACCACTGTGCCACCAGGGAAGTCCCCCCAAGCAGTGCTTTTTGAATTCAAAGATCCACATAGTGGGATCCAAGGCTCTGTTGTTAGAGATAGATTATCTCGTGAGGTAGTGTCCACCCAGGGGAGGGGGACTGTCACTTACTCATGGATCCTATGAACGCCTCCTTGTGTAACTGCCTTTTCTTTTCCTGAATATAACGATTTCCCTTTAATTAGCACATTCTGTTGATGATCCCCTGCCTTATTTGAATGTCTTTCTGACGTCACTCAAGATACCATTGGGATCTCTGATCTTGGAGTTATTTGGTGCCATTCAGTAGTGCTCTAATTCCACATAGTGCCCAGTAGCAGACGAGTTAGGAATGGTCCTTCAGAGGGAGAGTATTTGAGTAGCTGCTCTGGGCCGCCTCCACACCAAATGCCCCACGCAGAGCTGAAGCGCCAGGCATCTGCCAGGGTCAGTCCTCATTCAGCATGGACAGAACCACTGACGCTTCTGGTATCTCAGGAGCACTGTGCTGGTCAGGACACCACTCTGAGACCAGTCTGAGCCATAACTTGTGAATTTCAGCCAGAACCTTCTGCTGTTCTTCCCTTTCAAAAACAGCCTTTCTGCATGTGGCCGTGCTCTGGTATACAGTCCAACAGTGCACCCAGATGTGGATGTACTTCAATGACCTATCAAGTTCTTGTGCTTCCTTGTTTTCTCAAGGTGGACCCAGAGTTAACAGAGGTTTTTAATGTTTAAAGAACTTTTCCATGTAGTTCCAGATATACCTAAGGATTTCATTTATACCTAAGGATTTAGATATACCTAAGGATTTCATTTGTCAAGCGGGTGGGCCCTGGATTTTTGCCAGGTCCGTTGGCCAGTCTTCAAATGCTGTGTGTTGTACCACCTTTTCCAAAGCAGGATGTATTTCTTCTTCAGTGCAGCCTAGTTTTATTATATCATCGATAACATGAATCACAAAATACATGTGGTCTGAGGTTTTGGGGGATTTTGTTTCTGCTGTCCCCCAGGGAGCCAATACTTGGCTTTCGTAAATCCAAATTAAAACTAAGCAAAGAATAAGAAGTGGATTTTGTCAGCGAAAATTTAATTAACTATCAAGTTAAGAAGAAAAAATTGGAATTTTATTCGAGCCAAGCTGAGGATTATAAACCCAGGAAGCAGATTCTCAGGAAGCTCTGGGAACCCTTCCACCTGTTAGAAGTTGAAGGCACAGTCATATACATTTTTGAGACAAAGGATCGAACATCAAAATGACACACTGATACTTTACGTAAAGTCCACCAAGGATACATTGTCCAGATAAGCAGGTACAAAGCGAGCAGCCAGTCCCCATGACCCCCTACAGAGCTGGGAGGGAACGCTGTTCTTTTAAGAAATTACATTGCTAGCATCAGAAGAAAGAAAAACAATTGATCTTTACGGTTGAGCAGGCCCCTTATCTTTGAGGAACTCTGGTTAATGTGTAATGCAGGTTCACACTGCACAGTAGGGAGGGCGGAGGCCCAAACAAACACACAGAGAGAACTTTATGTGTAATTTTTTTACTTGTCCTGCCTTAAAATATAAGTTTTATTTCATCAGTTTCCTTACCCTGCTCTGCTAGATGCCAGGGGCAGGATTTCCCTTCCACTTAGACCTACTGAGAACTGTAATTTTTTGTGCAGGAATCTCTTGCCTTTGTGCTATCCAAGAGGAAAGATCTGACAAGTTAATTCGTCTCTTCTCCTACCTAAGCACTCTGCTGCTCGAATTCTTCCTGTGTTCTCATGACCTGTCTGCCTCAACACTGCAGTGGTCTGAAGCAGTTACTTTGTGTTTTGAGGACACAGTATTAGTAGTGAGAGAGGATGTTTAGGGATGTTTGGGTCATGCTGTGCCTGCACTGAGCACAGGATCCCAAGTTACAGACACAACCATGTTTTTTAAATACATTTACCATTTATTTTTGTGCTTGTGAGTCCTCTAAAGCAGGAGTCAGTAAACTGTTGCTCTTGGACCAAATCCAGCCTGTAATCTGTTTTTTACTGCCCACCAATTAAGAGTGGTTTTTACATTTTAAAAAGTTGTTTAAAATTTAAAAAAGAATGTGACAGAAACTGTATGTGGCCCACAAAACCTAAAATGTTAACTATCTGGCTTTTTACAGAAAAAGTTTGCCAACCCCTGCTCGAAAGCACAGGCCCCAGGGTGGGAGTTCTCTTGCCCAGACTGTATCCTCCACTATTTTTTTCCCACATTGCCTTCAAGTGTCCAACAGTGAGTACAAACCCAGAGTCTTATTTGTGGTATTTTAGCTCCATCTACTGGTCCAGTGTTTTTCACCAGTGCTGTAAACAAGGGAAAATTCTTTCAAGTTTCAATCTTCTTTTATTAATTGATGGATTGGTTTAATTCACTGGGCCAGCCTATTGGAATTTAAGGTAGAGTTTCCATGTTTCACTAAGTTAAATTTGTTCACACACATCTCAAGTCTTGAAGCCACCAATGGTTAGCAGTCCAACTCTACATCACGATACTAGCCACAAATGAAAGTGAGGCAAATATAGGACCAATAGGGGTGTCATTACTTTCTGGGAGATAAGAAGTAATAAAGAGGACAAGTAAGTAATAATTATATTTTTAGAAAGTGGTGGTAGCAGAAAATGTAGAGAGAACTCTGGGAAGAGATGGCAAGCTCAGTTTTCCATTAGACCAACTTAAACTTCACCTTCCAGTATTATGGTGGTTTTAAATTTTTTATATCCTTGTGTATGCTTATGTATACGTGAAATGAATGACAGCAATGATAAAAAGGCTAGGTCGGAGAAATTAGGATTGCTTTGTTACTATAAAGTACTCACGCCACTCATGATGTGGTATAGTGTTATTTGAAAGTGAACTTGGTAGAATTCCCGGGTGGTCCAGTGGTTAGGACTGCACTTTTACTGCCAAGGCCGTGGGTTTGATCCCTGGTTTGGGAACTAAGATCTGCAAGCCCTGTGGTGTGACAAGAAAAAAAAAGGGGCGGGGGGGAACTTGGATTAGCTGTAAATGTACATTGCAAACTCTAAAGGAAAAAAAAAAGGATAATGGTTATGCTAAGAAAGGAGAGGGGAAAAAAAGCTCAGTTAAAACCACAAAAGGAAGAAAACCAGTAGAAGACAAAAACAGAAATGAAGAACAAGGGCAACAAATAGAAAATAGTAATGGTTATGGTGGATATTAATCCAACTATATCAATAATCACTTTGAACGTCATTGGTCTAAAGGCACAGAGATTGTCAGAGTGGATCAAAACACAAGACCCAACTGTATGTTGTCCAGAAGAAACCGGCTTTAAATATAAAGACACATGTAGATTAAAAGTAAATGGATGGAGAAGAATATACCACGTTAACACTGATCAAAGGAAAGCAGGAGTCAGACTTCTTTCTTTTCAGGAAGAGCAGACTTCAAAGCAAGGAACATTTTCAGGGGTAACATGAATAACATCCATATTAGCAAAGTAGAAAAGGAGAAGTAAAGTAAAACTCAATCAGTCCAATAGATCAGGGGTTGGCAAACTACAGCCCGTGAGCCAAATCTGGCTAGTTGCCTGTTTTCTGTTTGTTTGTTTGTTTTTTTATAGCCCGCAAGCTAAAAATGGTTTTATATTTTAAATGGTTGAAAAAAAATCAAAAGAAGAATAATATTTTATGACATGTCAAAATTGTACGAAATTCAAGAATAATATTTTATGACATGTCAAAATTGTAGAAAATTCAAATTTCAGTGCCTATCAGTGGAGTTTTATTAGAACACAGTCAAGCTCATTTGTTTCCATCTTGCCTGGAAAAGTTTCAGCTGAGCCTGTACGGTCCACAGAGCCTCAACTATTCACTCTCTGATCCTTTACAGAAAAACCTTTGCCAACCTCTGCAATAGAAAGTAGGAAAACAGAGACAAATAAATCAGCAAGATGTTCAATACATAACTGGGTGATGCCAGTATTACGAGTCATCACATTATCACTGTGATCAATAGATAATCTTGAAATCTACTTCCTGAAAAACTTCACATTAGGTGAAAATGTCCAACAGACAGTTGGAAATAGAGGACTGGAGAGAGGAGTGAGGTCCGAGCTCACCTTCCCTCAGTTCCTCTGGGGTCCAGCTTTGCCCCTGCACTGCCTCTGAAGGTACCACCGATCTGGGTGGCCCCGCCACAGGCTCCCAGGTGCTGAGCCCCATGCTTCCTCTTCAGCTGCAGGGAGCCATCATGGTTGCTTCCTGTGTCCAGATGCTGGTGGGCTTCTCAGGCCTCATTGGCTTCCTCATGCGCTTCATCGGCCCCTTGACCATTGCTCCGACCATCTCCCTGGTGGCCCTGCCTCTCTTCGATTCTGCGGGCAATGACGCCGGGATCCACTGGGGGATTGCTGCCATGTAAGCACCCTCTGGGGAAGGTGGGCCATCTTTGGAGGAAGATTACTCAGTAAGAAGAGTGAGTCCTGGATATTGGCAAACTCTGGTGGTTTACAAATACTTTCACAAACATCACGATACCTTAAAAGCAGTGAAATGGCTACTTAGAATATATTATTACTATTTCTTATGTTGTCAGTCCTCACAGACAATAAGTTCATCACAGGCAGGGTATAAACATACTTAGCGTAGGGTTCACAGACAGCTGATGCTACCCGTCCCCTGCCTCCTAGGTTTTCACTGAGCAAATATTTGTAAACCTCCAGCACCTGGGAAGAGTGCAAAGACATGGCCCCAGCTCTCAAGCATTTTGTAGCGTAGTAGAGGGATAAGACTTGTGTCCAAGTGCCTGTGACACCAGGAGACAGTGATGAGAGTCACAGTGTGCCGGCTGGTTCAGGGGATGGGGTGGTGACAGCCAGCTTGCCGAGGGTGGGGGGTGGTGTCAGGAAGGCTTCCCAGAAAAAGAGGCCTTCAGCATTTAAACAGAGCTTTGAAGGGACTTGGGCATGACCCTGGACACGCTCATTCACTCTGTCTGTTGTGGTCTGACCGCAAGGACCTGCAGGACCACCTGGGAGAGAAGGTGGCCTGACTCTGGCCTCACTGGCTTCAGTCTGGATCTGTGCAGCTGCCATGCTTATTTCTCAGGCCCCTGCCCACTGTTCCTCTTCAGCCACCAGCAGCCTCTGAAAGGGGCCTGCCCACCTTTTCAGAACTGGCAGGATGCTGCCTACACTGCAGAGCAGGGCCTAGATGGGGACCCTCCCAGCACAGCCACTGCCCCATAGTCCCAGAGACACGTGATGGCACGCCTTCCCGGACCGTCGCTCTCGTGATGAGCCCAAGTTTGCCAGGTTGGGTGTGGTTTGTTTCTGTTTCAGGACCATCTTCCTCATCGTGCTGTTTTCTCAGTACCTGAAAAACATCGCGGTGCCTGTGCCTGTTTACGGAAGAGAGAAGAAGTGTCACACCTCTAAGTTCTACCTGTTTCAGGTCTTCCCTGTAAGAAGCGCTCCCCACCCTCTGCCATTCTTAGTTGACTCACCTGGACAGTGAGGGACAGCCTGTTGCTCTCCCAGATGGCCCCCAAGTCAAATGCTCTCCACCTGCAGCGGCCTCTCCTCCTGAGCCTCCCTTAATTGCCCCTTGGGTGGTGGGAGCCTTGGTGTAATGCCATCCCAGATCTTCCCTCATTGCTTCTCTCCCAGGAGTAGAGAACTCGCCCCAGGTTGCTGCCCTGGGCACTGCTGTGGGACAGTCTTCTCGTGTCCCTGGGCCGTCCTCATAGCATGGCACTGGGGGAGACAGCCAGGCTCACCGCTAAAGGTGCAAAACTAAGGGCCAAGTTGCTTAGATCAGGTTCTTTCTCATTGGCTCCTGGATAATTCAGATCCTGCTGACAATGATGGTGTCTCCTTTTTCAGAGCCTTCTCTGTTGAATTTGCTCCACTCTGTCAAGTAGGTGCCATTGCCAACCACACAAATGTGTTTTCAGGTTCAATTTATCTGTGAAATACATTCTGCATTATAAAAAGTTACTTCCACATAGTGATCTCATTGATCCCTCAGCAATCCTGTAGGCCAATGGTTCAAAAGTTCGGTATGCATAAGAATCACCTGGGGACATTGCTAAAAATGCCGATGTCAGGGGTTCTACCATCAGAGATTAAAAGTCAGTATATCTGAGGACCTCACGGTATATCTGAGCCTCAGGCTCTGCAGAGCAATGGTTGTAATTCCATTGTACAGATGAGGACACTGAGGCTCAGGGAGTTTGATCCAGGGTCATGGGACCAGCAAACAATAGAAAGGGAGTCAGACTGCAATCCTTCTGACCCAGGCTGTGTCCACTTTCCTAGACATTTCTGCCTCTACTTGACGCAAGGTCTCCCCACAGTTTAGTTTCTCTATTCCTGTAATGTGTTCATTATCCACTGACACAGCGGATTCCTGTTGTCACTGGAAGGGTTTGTAGCCCAACACTTCCTCATCTCAAAGAGCTTTCCCGACTCCCTCCTTCGCCCACCCTCTCTGGGAGGTGTGGGCAGGTGCAGGGGTGGGGCCCGGTGTGAAGGGCGCCTCCCTCCCTCCGGCAGGTGTTGCTGGCGCTCTGCATCTCGTGGCTGCTGTGCTTCGTGCTCACAGTCACCGACGCCCTCCCCTCGGCACCTGCAGCCTACGGGTACCTGGCCCGCACAGACACCAAAGGTGACGTCCTGAGCCAGGCTCCTTGGTTTCGCTTCCCTTACCCAGGTAACGAGACGCCGACGACTCCGGGGCCCATCTTGCCTGGGGCATATGCTTCCCAGGACTGCCCGTGAGGCTCAGGCACCAGAGGGGGAAGTGAGTAGAGCCGGGACGGGATCTCCTCCAAGGGATCTGGCAAGGAGGGACAGGCCACACGGAGTCAATATGAGACCCCTAGGAGAGGAAGGAGACCCTTGGGTGGTCCTAAGAATGCTTTGGGGGTGGTAGACCAAAGGTTCCCTCTCCCAGACCTACCTCCTTCCTGGCCCGCATGCCTCATCCCCTCCTCCACATTGCTCAGGCCCCATCCACTGGGGGTGGGGAAAGCACAGAGGGATCCTGACCTCTTAGCCAACCTTTGGGTCTCCTTGTGGAACTGGTGGATCCCACACAAGGGAGGCTTGGGACTGAATTAGAACATTTCTGGGTTGCTGGTCAAGGGCATCTCCTTTCCCTGCAGTTCTTGGCTCAGGGTGTGAGAATAACCACGTTCCAGTTGTAGGGGTGAGGAGGTCCTGGCCTCATGGACTGGGGAGCCAGGACCTCCCTGAGTAAGAATCCTGGAAGCCTTCAAAAGGCTTCAAGGCCTTCCCGGAAAGAGGCCCGGTTTCTGGTTCTTTTTGTGCACTGTGACCTCAAGGTCAGGGCCTCTGACCTACCCTCAGGGAGGCACGGGAGGGCAGGAGCCTGAGACAAAGCTTCAGGACAGCTGTTGGGTTGGAAGACATGTTGCCTGGTCTTTAAAGCCTTCCGGAGAACCCTCCGGCAAGGGAATTATTTGGGGTCCAGCAGCCTGTTATCTTCCGGATGAACATTCCCTCTGCGCTGCAATTTCAGGGCAGTGGGGCCTCCCCACCATCAGCCCGGCTGGGGTCTTTGGGATCGTCGCGGGGGTGATCTCCTCAATGGTGGAGTCAGTAGGCGATTATTATGCCTGTGCCCGCCTGGTGGGGGCACCACCCCCTCCGAAGCACGCCATCAACCGAGGCATCGGCATCGAGGGCCTGGGCTGCCTGCTGGCAGGGGCCTGGGGTACGGGGAACGGCACCACCTCCTACAGCGAGAATGTCGGCGCTCTGGGCATCACCAGGGTAAGGCTGCTGACAGTGGCCCCGGGGGTGGGGTGGTGGGTGGGCAGCCTGGGTACCTGAATCTGTCATCAGTGTCTTAGCCTCTTACTGTTGCTGCAACAAATTATCACAAACTTGATGGCTTCCGACAGCCCAGATGTATTATTTTACTGATCTGGAAGTCAGAACTCCAGTGCGGGTCTCACAGGGCTACAGTAAAGGGATTGGCAGGGCCGTGTTCCTTTCTGGAGGTTACAGGGGAGAATCCATTTCCTTGCTTTTTCCATCATCTAGAGGCTGCCCACATTCCTTGGCTATGGCCCCTTTCCTCCATCTTTAAAGCCAGCAACATGGCGTCTCTCTGACCTTTCCTCCTTAGTCACGTCTCCCTTTGACCACAGCTGGGAAAGATTACCTGCTTATAAGGATGCATGTAATTAGGCTGGGCCCACCTGGGTAACTCAGGCTACTCCGTCCATCTCAAAATCCTTAATCACATTGCAAAGTCCTTTTGCCATTAAGGTAACGTATTCACAGGTTTGGGCATGGACATCTTTGAGGAGCCTTTATTTTGCTTACTATACTTGACCTTCTTGGTTGTGGTCACCTCCACCTGAATGTCCCAAGGGTACCTCACACTCAGAATGGCCTATATTATGCTCAGTCCATGCCCCCATCCTTACTTCTTCTCCCGTAAACCTTGTCTTCGTGAATTCACCCAGTCATCCTTAACTTCTCTCTGTTGTGTGCTTCTCACAGTGGATTCTGTTTTCTCAGCATGCGTGCTGCCCTCCTGTCCTCTTGTCTCCATTCCCAGTATCACAGCTTTATCATCTCCCACCTGGACATGGCAGTATCCCTAACTGTCTCTTCCCAGGATCTTGCCCATCTCTAATCTAGCTACCACATGGCTGCCCAAGGATCTTGCTAGAACCCAATTAAATTAGTCCCTGCTTAAAATCTCTTCCAGGCTCCCATTTTCCACAGGAAAGCCTCATAAGGTCAGCAAGAATTCTTCAAGATGGTGCTTTCTTCTTCTTACTATTATTTTTTGGCTGCGTTGGGTCTTTGTTGCTGCGCGTGGGCTTTCTCTAGTTGTGGCGAGCGGGGGCTGCTCTTCGTTGCGGTGCGCGGGCTTCTCATTGCGGTGGCTTCTCCTTGCGGAGCACGGGCTGTAGGCATGCAGGCTTCAGTAGTTGTGGCTCACGGGCTCTAGAGCGCAGGCTCAGTAGTTGTGGCGCACGGGCTTAGTTGCTCCGTGGCATGTGGGATCTTCCCAGACCAGGGATGGAACTCGTGTCCCCTGCATTGGCAGGTGGATTCTTAACCACTGCACCACCAGGGAAGTCCCCAAGATGGTGCTTTCTAAGGTGACTTAGAAAAGAATCTTATTACGATGTTGCTTTCCTGTATGCTTCAGTGCATAGGTACAGTGTTTCCCAGCACAAGTGAAGTGAGCTTTGGAAAGTACTCACTTTCCTCCACCCACATCCCCACCCTGTATTTTCTGATAGCTCTCTTGGACCTATCTACCTCTGTACCCTGCATGGCCTCTGGCCCATAGTGAGAGTTAAAATCTGTGAGCAAACAGCAGAGCCAGCACCCAACCCTACGGCAAGTTCTATGTGCTTGGACACTGTGGACTCTTTGACATTTCCCCAAAGTTTCAAGACCTTCGGTGCAAGTGAGAGGAACATTTTTTCACGTGAGGGCCACTGACCCACACAGAAATGTGGGAATGGCCTGTGTAAGTATAAAGCAGCAAATATTTTTCTTGCTGAAGGGAAGATATCTCACGCAGAACAGAAAATTATATTAAATAAACAGAACAAAAAATTTTTTGATGTATCATTTCTAAATTAAGACCCTTTACAGGAGAGGGAAAGAGCAGGCAAGAAAAGATACACAGACACCAAACAGGCTACAAATCCAGCAGACCCATTAACTCTGGTTTGGACTCACACCTCCCCCTGTGGCCCCGTGTTGCATCTGCATTCATGGGCTCTGACCTATTCTTGGTTCTCCCCTGGTCAGTCCAGAGAAATCAGGCTGAAGGCCAAAGATCTCCCATCACTTTTCTAGGGTGTCATGGCTCCCAGCCCAGATGTGAATCCTGAGACCAAAAGATGCCCAGGGCTGCATGATAAATTCCGTGGTAGTAGGATTGGGGGTGACCTGCCATCTTTATGAGACCACTGTCATATGCAAAGGGTATTGGTTGAACCTGACAAGTTGATCTATTGTGCTTAGAAGCATGCCTTTGTTCCCACAAAGGCACGGTTCATTGCTAGGGTTGTAAACAAAAAAAGTTATTTTGATGTGGTTAATTCCTATCTCTTGTCTTCTAATGAAGACAGTTAAATAAATTAGCTCTTAAACTGGAAAGAAAAATAAGCAAAGGCCGAATCTGCTACTTTATTGCTGCATTAACGGACTTCAAGTTGTTGACACTAGAGTATCTTAAAAAAATGCTTAAATTGTGGTAAAAGACACATAACATAAAATCTACCATCTTAATTATTTTTGTGTACAGTTCAGTAGTATTCAGTGTATTCACATTGCTGTGCAACAGATCTCCAGAACTTTTTCATCTTGCAAAACTGAAACTACACTAGAGTATCTTTTTTTTATTTTATTTTTTTTAACATCTTTATTAGAGTATAATTGCCTTACAATGGTGTGTTAGTTTCTGCTTTATAACAAAGTGAATCAGTTATACATATACATATGTCCCCATATCTCTTCCCTATTGCAAGATCTGTATTTTTTTTTTACATCTTTATTGGAGTATAATTGCTTTACAATGGTGTGTTAGTTTCTGCTTTAAAGTGAATCAGTTATACATATGTTCCCATATCTCTTCCCTCTTGTATCTCCCTCCCTCCCACCCTCCCTATCCCACCCCTCCAGGCAGTCACAAAGCACCGAGCCGATCTCCCTGTGCTATGCGGCTGCTTCCCACTAGCTATCTACCTTACGTTTGGTAGTGTATATATGTCCATGCCTCTCTCTCGCTTTGTCACAGCTTACCCTTCCCCCTCCCCATATCCTCAAGTCCATTCTCTAGTAGGTCTGTGTCTTTATTCCTGTCTTACCCCTAGGTTCTTCATGACATTTTTTTTTCTTAAATTCCATATATATGTGTTAGCATACGATATTTGTCTTTCTCTTTCTGACTTACTTCACTCTGTATGACAGACTCTAGGTCTATCCACCTCAGCCACTATGGAGAACAGTATGGAGGTTCCTTAAAAAACTACAAATAGAACTACCATATGACCCAGCAATCCCACTACTGGGCATATACCCTGAGAAAACCGTAATTCAAAGAGGGTCATGTACCAAAATGTTCATTGCAGCTCTATTTACAATAGCCCAGAGATGGAAACAACCTAAGTGTCCATCATCGGATGAATGGATAAAGAAGATGTGGCACATATATACAATGGAATATTACTCAGCCATAAAAAGAAACGAAATTGAGCTATTTGTAATGAGGTGGATAGACCTAGAGTCTGTCACATAGAGTATCCTTTAAGGACTGGGAGTAGAAACAAATGCATGAGAAGAGGTCCAAGAACTACCTAAACACATTCATTGATAATAGACTTATGATGGGATAGTCAGACATTTGCAGCACAACTCCAACTTTTGAGGATGAGGCTGAATGCTTCCAGGTCAGAGGTCATTTTTGTCTCACTGGTAGCTGTCACTCAAACCCTAGATACAACCCTTGACTAGCACAACAATCATTACTGTCCAGCGTGTGACAGCTGTGTGTGCCTGGTACTGGGATGGGATGTGGACCAGAGCCCATAATCTTCACAGCATAGTGGTTTTTTTTTTTAACCTTTGTAGAAACTTTTTATTTCCAGATCTAATAGCTGCTCTAAGCGGGTGAAACGTACTTCTTTAGCATTCCCAAACTCCTAGCTGCTCGAGAAACCCTATGCAAACCAGGTGATAGCAATTAGTAGTGACTCTAGCACAACTGATCCTTGATTTTGGACCAGTTAATGCTGTATAATACCATGGGGAGGAGCCTTGTCTCTGTTTTCTATCTTAATGAACCTCCAGTAGATGAAGGAGGAATCATAGTTTACACATAATCCATGATAATTGCTTGTTGAGAAAATCTAATTTGTCCTAATTGAGAAAATATATCAATTAATAATAATGAAGTGACTTATAGAGGGAACTTTTAAAAAAACTTATTTTATTGAAGTATAGTTGACTTACAATGTTGTGCTAGTTTCTGCTATACAGCAAAGTGATTCAGTTTTATATAACATTATTTTTCATATTCTTTTCCATTATGGTTTACCACAGGATGTTGAATATAGTTCCCTGTGCTATACAGTAGGACCTTGTTGTTTATCCATTCTATATGTAATCGTTTGCATCTGCTAATCCCAAACTCCCAATCCATCCCTCCCCCACACCTGCTCCCCCTTGGCAACCACAAGTCTGTTCTCTATGTCTGTGTGTCTGTTTCTCTTTGGTAGATAAGTTCATTTGTGTCCTATTTTAGATTCCACATATAAGTGATATCACAGGGTATTTGTCTTTCTCTGTCTGACTTACTTCACTTAGTATGATAACCTCTAGGTCCATCCATGTTGTTGCAAATAACACTACCCTTTTTAATGGCTGAGTAATATTCCATTGTATACACACACCACATCTTTATCCATTCATCTGTTAATGGACATTTAGGTTGTTTCCATGTCTTGGCTATTGTGAATAGTGCTGCTGTGAACATAAGGGTGCATGTATCTTTTCAAGTTAGAGTTTTGTCCAGATATATGCCTAGTAGTGGGATTGCTGGATCGTATGTCAACTCTATTTTCAGTTTTTTGAGAAACCTCCATATTGTTTTCCATAGTAGCTGCACCAATTTACATTCCCACCAACAGTGTAGGAGGGTTCCTAGAGGGAACTTTTTGAAATGTAAATCACATCATGTCACTACCCTGCTTGACACAACTCTACTGAGTCTTCTTTGTCTTTGGATTTATTATTTTTAATTGTAGTAAAATACATGTAACATAAATTTAGCCTCTTAACCATTTCTAAATGTATAGTTCAGTAGAGTTAAGTACATCCAAATTGTTGTGCAACCAATCTTCAGAACTCTTTTCTCTTGCAAAACTGAAATCTGTACCAATTGAACAACAACTCCATATTCCCCCCTCTCCCAGCCCCTAGCAACCACCATTCTACTTTCTGTCTCTATGAATTTGACTGCTCTAGGTACCTTATATAAGTGGACTCATACAGTATTTGTCTTTTTGCGGGTGGCTTATTTCACTTAATGTCCAAGTTTTATCCATGTTGTGCAGGTGTCAGAATTTATTTCCTTTTTAAGGCTGAATAATATTCCATTGCATGTATATACTACGTTTTGTTTATGCTTTGTCTTTGGAATTTATCATAACTCCTTTCCATGGCCCTTAAAGTACTTCATGACAGAGTCCCTTCCTTGCTTTCCATCCCATCTCCTGTCTCTCACCCTGCATCACTGTGCCCCAGGCACATCAATTCCCTCCCCTAGGTTTATTGAGATACACTTGGCATATAACATTGTGTAAATTTAGGTGTACAATGTGTTTATTTGATACACTTCTATATTGCAATATGATTACCACCATTAGCTAACACCTCTATCACATTACATAATTACCATTTCTTTTTTGTGGTGAGAACATTTAAGATCTACTATCTTAGTAATTTTGAAGTATACATTTTTGTTAACTATAATCACCATGCTGTGCATTAGGTCCCCAGAACTTACTCATCTTCTAACTGAAAGTTTGTACTCTTTGATGAACATCTCCCCATTTCCCCTGGTAACCACCATTCTACTCTTTACTTCTACAAGTTTAGCTTTTTTAGAGTCCACATGTATATGATATTATACAGTATTTGTTTTTCTCTGTTTGACTTACTTCACTTAACGTAATGCCCTCAAGGTCCATCCATGTTGTCACAAATGGCAAGATTTCATTCTTTTTTATGGCTTAATAATATTTCATTATACATACCACATCTTCTTTATCCATTCTTCTGTTGACAGACACTTAGATTGTTTCCATACCTTGGCTATTGTAAATAATGGTGCAATGAACATGGTGGGGGGGTGCACATAGTTTTTTGTTAGTGTTTTCATTTTCTTTGGATAATCCCAGAAGTGGAATTGCTGGATCATATGGTAGTTCTATTTTTAACTTTTTGAGGAATCTCCGTACCATTTTTCATAGTGGCTGCACCAATTTACATTCCCACCAGCAGTGCACAGGATTCCCATTTCTCCACATCCTTGTCAGCACTTGTTACCTTGTGTCTTTTTGATGATAGCCGTTCTAACAGGTGTGAGGTGATATCTCATTGTGGTTTTGATTTGCATTTCTCTGATGATTAGTGATGTTGAGCATCTTTTCATGTACCTGTTGGCATTTGTATGTCTTCTTTGGAAAAAAAAGTCTGTTCAGTTCCTCTGACCATTTTAAAATTGTTTGTTGTTGTTGTTGTTATTGAATTATATGAGTTCTTTATATATTTTAGATATGAAACCCTTATCCAACTATACAGTCTGCAAATATTTTCTCCCATTTAATAGGTTGCTTTTTCATTTTGTTGATTGTTTCTTTTGCTGTACAAAAGCTTTTTAGTTTAATGTAGTCCCACTTTTGGATTTTCACTTTTTTTAAAAAAAGATTTATATTTATTTATTTTTGGCTGAGCTGTGTCTTAGTTGCAGCATGAGGGATCTTTGTTGCAGCATGCGGACTTCTTAGTTGTGGCATGCCTGCGGGATCTAGTTCCCTGACCAGGGATCGAACCCAGGCCCCCTGCACTGGGAACACAGAGTCTTACCCACTGGATCACCAGGGAAGTTCCTGATTTTCACTTTTTTTGCTTGTGCTTTTGGTGTCATATCCTAAAAAATCATTGCCAAGACCAAAGTCAAGAAGCTTCCCTGTGTTTTCTTCTAGGAGTTTTGCTGTTTCCAGTTTTACATTTAAGTATTTAATCCATTTTTAGTTAAATTTTGTGAGCGGTGTTAAGATAGTGGTTCAATTTCAGTTTTCTGCATGTGGTTATCCAGTTTTCCCAACACTATTTATTGAAGATACTATCCTTTCCCCATTGAGTTTTCATGGCTCCCTTGTCAAGTATTAGTTGACCATATATGCATGGATTTATCTGTGGGCTCTCAGTTCTGTTCCATTGGTCTATGTGTCTATTTTTATGCCAGTACCATAGTGTTTTGATTACTATAGTTTTGCAGTATAGTTTGAAATCAGGACGTGTGATGCCTCCAGCTTTTTTTCTATTTTTCTCTTTCAGGATTGCTTTGGCTATTTGATGTCTTTTGTGGTTACATAAGCATTTTAGGTTTTTTTTTTCTACTTCTGTGAAAAATGCCATTGGAAATTTGATAGGGATTGCATTGAATCTGTAGATGGTTTTGGGTAGTATGGACATTTTAACAATATTAATTCTTCCAGTCATGACATGGGATACCTTTCCATTTATTTGTGTCTTCTTCAGTTTCTTTCATCAGTCTTATATTTTTCACCTCCTTGGTTAGATTCATTCTTAAGTACTTCATTGTCTTTGATGCTATTGTGAATGGGATTGTTTTATTTCTTTTTCAGATGTTTTACTGTTAGTGTAGAAAAATGCAGCTGATTTCTGTATGTTGATTTTGTATCCTGCAACTTTACTGAATTCATTGATTAGTTGTAACAATTTCTTGGTAGAGTCTTTAGGATTTTCTATATATAAGATCATATCATCTGCAAATAAAGATAATTTTACTTCTCCCTTTCTGATTTGGATACCTTTTTTTTTTTTTTTTTTGCAGTATGTGGGCCTCTCACTGTTGTGGCCTCTCCCGTTGCGGAGCACAGGCTCCGGACGCGCAGGCTCAACGGCCATGGCTCACGGGCCCAGCCGCTCCGCGGTATGTGGGATCTTCCCGGACCGGGGCACGAACCTGTGTCCCCTGCATCGGCAGG
Source organism: Stenella coeruleoalba (assembly GCF_951394435.1). Lineage (NCBI taxonomy): Eukaryota > Metazoa > Chordata > Mammalia > Artiodactyla > Delphinidae > Stenella > Stenella coeruleoalba. The sequence continues at coordinate 87,614,963 of NC_137155.1, read as the reverse complement.
CGGACTCTCAACCACTGCGCCACCAGGGAAGCCCTGGATACCTTTTATTTCTTTATCTAACCTGATTGCTATGGCTATGACTTCCAGTAATATGTTGAATAGGAGTGGTGAGAGTTGTCACCCTTGTCTTGTTTTCTGATCTTAGAAGAAAAGCTTCCAGCCTTTCAGCATTGAGTATGATGTTAGTTGTGGGCTTTTTGTATATGGCCTTTATTGTGTTGAGGTGCATTCCTTCTATATTTAATTTGTTGAAAGTTTTTTTATGCTGAAAGGATGTTGGATTTTGTCCAATGCTTTTTCTGTGTGTATTGAGATGACCATATGTTTTTATCTTTCATTCTATTAATGTGGTGTATCACATTTATTGATTTGCACATGTTGAGACATCCTTGCATCCCAGGGATAAGTCCCAGGTGATCACGGTGTATGATCCTTTTAATGTACTGTTAAATTTGGTTTGCTAACATTTTGTTGATAGTTTTTGCATCTATATTCATCAGGGATATTGGTCTGTACAGTTGACCCTTGAACAATGTGGGGAGTGGGGTGGGGTTAGGGGCACCAACCCTCCTTGCAGTCGAAGATCCGTGTATAACTTATAGTTGGACCTCTGTACACGTGGTCCCTCCATATCCATGGTTCCATCGTATCAGTGGTTCCACATTCACAGATTCAACCTATGATGGATTGTTTAGTACTACAGTATTTACTGTTGAAAAAAAATCTGCATATAAGTGAACCCACACAGTACTTTCTTTTCTTTTCTGTCCTTATCTGGCTTTGGTATCAAGGTAATGCTGTCCTCCTAAAATGAGATTGTGAAGTAAGTATTATTAATCCCACCTGTTAAATTTGGAGGCTGACATTTTGAGAAGTTAGATAACTTGCGTGAAGCCGAACAGCTAGTTAGAGGCAGAGTTGGGATTGGCTCTCAAACCCCATTCTTAAGCATTGGGCCACTCCCTCCCAAGAGAGACTTCTTGCCTCACTATAAAGTCTGCCTAGAGAAGGAGCATTGGAGTCAGGACTTGAAGACATGTATGAGAGCAGCAGAGAGGAGAGGTGAGGGCAGAGACTGGGACCCAAGGTCACACCTTCATGCTTTCGCCAGCACCATGTGGGAGTAGAGGGGGGCCATTTCTGGGTCAGTCGATGCTGCTCCTGTGGGTCCCCTGGAGCGATTGTTTGTGATGCCCCAGGAGCAGGGCAGAGGCCTCCAGGGTGTGTGACCCAGCTGGTGCTGAGCTCCTCGTCTCTCCCCCACCTCCCTGAGTGCTACAGGTAGGGAGCAGGATGGTGATTGTTGCGGCGGGCTGCGTGCTGCTCCTGATGGGCATATTTGGGAAGATCGGGGCTGCGTTTGCCACCATCCCAACCCCTGTGATCGGAGGCATGTTCCTGGTGATGTTTGGAGTCATCACTGCCGTGGGGATTTCCAATCTTCAGGTGAGGCAAGACACCCTTAGGAAAGCAGCAGCATTGCATCTCCTGAAAGGAGCCCATGGGGATGGAGATGAATGGAACAGGGTGGGGACAAGGGAGGAGGGGAAGGGAGTCCTCAGTCCCAGAAACCGCACTGGCCCCAAATGGGAGAAAGAAATAACCAGAAGCACCCGAATTTCTGAAAAACAAAATTGCATCAGTTTGAATTGGATTATCCAGACCACTCAGCTCCCAGGGTCAAGTGGGAGTCGGGACTTGTCTGAGAACCTGTGCCCTCTGAGCCCAGCCTCCCCCTCCAGTCTCAAGTGGCGGTGGGGGGGCTGGCTGGGCGGGTGTTTGACTGATGTGCAATACAGGTACTGATCGTTCTGGCTCTGCCGTGGGGGCCTCTCTCCTACAGTACGTGGACATGAACTCGTCCAGAAACATCTTTGTCTTTGGCTTCTCCATCTACTGTGGGCTTGCTGTTCCCAACTGGGTGAACAAGAACCCGGAGAGGCTCCACACAGGTGATTTTCCATCCTCTAGTCTGTGACCACTCCAGGGGCAGAGCTGGTGGGGTCCCTGGTCCCTGGGAATTCCTGTCACTTTTTAAAAAAATTAACTATAGTCACCATGCTGTACATTACATCACCATGACTTATTTATTTCCAGTTCTATTGAGATATAATTGACATACATCACTGTATGAGTCCCAGGTATACAGCATAAAGGTTTGACATACATATATTGTGAAACGACTACCATAATAAGTCTAGTTAACACCCATCTCCTCATATAGACACAATAAAAAGAAATGGGAAAAAAATTTTCTCCTTGTGATGAGGACTCTTAGGATCTACTCTCTTACCAACTTTTCTATATATCATACAGCAGTGTTAACCATAGTCGTCATGTTGTACATTCCATCCCTCGTACTTATTTATCTTATAACCAGAAGTGTGTCCCTTTTGATCACCTTCCTCCAATTCCTCCTCCTCACACCCCCTGCTTCTGGTAACCACAAATCTGATCTCTTTTTCTATGAGTTTTTTTTTTAACAGTCTATATATAATAAGTGAGATCATACAGTATTTGTCTTTCTCTATCTGATTCATGCCACAGCATAATGCTCTCAAGTTCCATCCATGTTGTTGCAAATAGCCAGATTTTATGGCTGAATAATACCCATTGTAAATATATACCTCATTTTTTTTAGTCATTCATCCATTGATGAACACTTAGGTTGTTTCCATATCTTGGCTCTTGTAAATAATGCTGCAGTGAAGGTGGCTGTGCATATATCTTTTTGAGTTAGTGTTTTCATTTTCTTTGGATAAATAACCAGGAGTGGAATTACTGGGTCATATGGTAGTTCTATTTTTAATTTTTTGAGGAACCTCCATACTGTTTTCCATAGTGGTTGCACTAATTTACATTCCTGCCAACAGTGCCCAAGGGTCCTTTTCTCCACACCCTTGCCAAGACTTCCTAGTTCTTGTCTTTTTGGTAAAAGCCGAACAGGTGTGAGATGATATCTCACTGTGATTTTGATTTGCATTTCCCTGATGATTAGTGATGTTGAACACCTTTCATGTACCTATTGGCCATCTGTATATCTTCTTTGGAAAAATCTCTATTCAGATCCTCTGCCCTTTTTTTTTTTTTTTTTTTGTCGTACACGGACCTCTCACTGTTGTGGCCTCTTCCGTTGTGGAGCACAGGCTCCGGGCGTGCACGCTCAGCGGCCATGGCTCACAGGCCCAGCCGCTCCGCGGCATGTGGGATCCTCCCAGACCGGGTCACGAACCCTCGTCCCCTACATCGGCAGGCAGACTCTCAACCACTGCGCCACCAGGGAAGCCCCCTCTGCCCATTTTTTAATCCCTGTCACTTCTGTCTTCACTCTAGGGATTCTGCAGTTGGACCAGGTCATCCAGGTGCTGCTGACCACGGGCATGTTTGTTGGTGGATTTCTGGGCTTTCTACTGGACAACACCATCCCTGGTAGGGCTCACCTTTGCTCTGTAAGCTGGCAGTTTGGGTAGATGGTCAGCATTTGGGTCACCCACATTGCTTCTCTAGCCCCAGTTCTCATGTAAGACTGGCCACAGCATACCCTGAGTGGGCCCTGCATCTGGGTGGGGTGTATGGGCCTGTACTAGCTTTCTAGGGCTGCCATCGCAAAATGCCACAGACTAGGAGGCTTAAACAACCGAAATGTATTTCCTCACAGTTCCAGAGGCTAGAAGTCCAAGAACAAGGTGTTGGCAGGATTGGTTTCTCCTGGGGCCTTTCTCCTTGACTTTCAGATGGATGGCCTTTCCTTCCTGTGTGTGCATCTCTGGTGTCTCTCTGTGTGTCCTAATCTCCTCTTCTTATAAAGACACCAGTCAGATTAAATTAGAGCCCGCCCTAAAGACCTCATCTTTACGTCTTTAACTAAATCACCACTTTAAAGATTGTATCTCCAAATACAGTCACATTCTGAGGTTTGTGGGGTTAGGGCTTCAACATGATTTTTTTTGGGGGGGGACACAATTCAGCCCATAAAAGGACCTTAAGGTGAGAAATACACCAGAAGCAAAAAGCAAAAGACATAGCCCCAGCTCTCTTAGAGCCTGCCGTCTAGTTGACGAGGGAGAGAATGCATGTGTTCATTTATTCACATTCCAATAAAAACCACAGCAAGTACACTGTGTTCCAGGTGCTCTGTATTGAGGATACAAAGGGCTGCAAGACATGCCCCCCTGCCTTCTAGAAACTCACAGGCTAGTAGGGGAGAGAGACACGACAACAGACCATTACAGTACAGGGAAGTAAGTGTGATGATGAGCAAACGAAGCCCATGAGCGCTGAGGTGAAGAGCGCAGAGCTGCCCTCACTGGTGGCTTTCAGTGCTCCCTTCTTGATCCTCCCATGGCCCCTTGAAAGGACCTCTGTGATAGCTCCTGCTTCGTGGTATTCCATTTCCCACATTTCTTCTCTCCACCAAATGTAAAATGCATCTGCATTCCAGAAACACTGAAATATAGAAAGGTCCGCTCTGGAAGATGAGGAAAGAACAGTGGTTCATAGAAGGTCGTACCCCGGAGCTCAGGGAACACCTGATGATGAGCTGAGTTGAGCTGAGCTGATTCTTGGGATAGGCTTGGAGGGGGAGGAGGGGCTGCTGGCAGGTGCAGGGCACTGAGACGAGGCCTCGTGAGTGCCTGCAGGGGGGGCCAGAGGCTTCCGCCCCCTCCCTCAGGGCCCAGGCTTGACTGCTTGCTGGCTCCCTTTAGGAAGCCTGGAGGAGAGAGGCCTCCTGGCGTGGAATCAAATCCAGAAGTCTGAGGAGACTACGAAGATCTCGGAGGTCTACAGCCTCCCCTGCGGGATCGGCACCAGGTTCTGCGCATCCTCCTGCACCCGGTGCCTCCCCTTCTGGCCCAAGCTGGAACGTGGTGGGAGAGGTGAAGTGGGGGTGAGCCAGCTGACGCTCTGCTCCCGGGACCCCTCAGAAGAGCGACCCAAGGGCGCCACAGACACCAGGATGTAAGAACGCTCCTTCTGCACGTCCCAGAGGCTTCACTATCCCCCCACCCAATGTGCTGAGCTCCCCACTCACGTATGGAGGGGACCCTGCCCTCTCGAGTACCTCTGCACCCCGCACGTGGTGGCAGCCAAATAAGTATTAGATTAAGACCATGACAAGCATGCTTTGACCCAGTCACTTAGTCACCGAGGTCTGGCCTCAAGCTGCTTCCTTCCACCATGCTCCAGCCCTCCCATCTCCAGTGTAAACCAGTCCTCCTGGCAGTATTTTGATGCATCGGGAGGAAGAGGCTTTGGGTGGGGCAGGCGACAGAGATGGGGCTGTTTGCTGAAAGGTGACGGGAACAGTTCTCTTCCTCCCCAAAGAGGCTGGAGGCCCTGCCAGCCGCCCCAGGCCCTTCTCTTCCAGACGCTTCTTCTTCCAGGCCTCTCCCCTGCAGGTCCCTCCCCGCCAGGCCCCTGCCATTTGTGAACACCGAAGGGCCAGCAAAGCTACAATCCCTGCACAGCCCCAGCGCCAGTCCTTGGGGTCAGACTGTGTATCACAGGACGGTATAGTGAGGCTGTGGGCCCTGGCGCTGTGGAGTCAGGACCAGGTTTGGATCCTAAGACTTAACCTGCATGTCAGGTTCTCACAGGGACATGAAACAGTCAAAGCATTTGAGAGGCCTTCAGTGGAGCAGAGCCACTGTTGTTATGATATATAAACTGTAAAGAGCCAGGCGAACCTGTTCTCTCTGCATCCTCAGTGGATTAGTCAGGATTCTCTAGAGAAACAGAGCCAATAGGGGGTGTGGGTGTGTGTATACACATACATGTCTGCAGAGGGATATATACATGTGTCCACACACACACATACATATATGGGGGTGGTGGGAGGGCAGGGCAGGGAGAGAGATTGACTTAAGGAATGGACTCATGTGATTGTGGAGGCTGGCAAGCCCAAAGTCTGCAGGGTAGACCAGCAGGCTGGGAAGAGTTACAGCTGGAGTCTGAAGGCAGTCACTGGCAGAATCCCCTCTTCCTGGGGGAGGTCAATCCTTTGGTATTCAGTCCTTCAACTGATTGGATGAGGCCCACCCACACTATGGAGGGTAATCTGCTTTACTCAAGCTCTACTGATTTAAATGTTAATCTCTTCTAAAAAAATACCTTCATAGAAACACCTGGAATAATGTTTGACCAAATACCTGGGTACCATGGCCTAGCCACGTTGACATACAAAATTAACCATCACACCCAGTGTACAGGCCCAGGGACATTTATGCACTCTTTGCCCAGGGGCCTCACCAGAAAGCACTCAGAACACTGTGGGATCTGGCTTGGACTCCGTTCAGGAGTCTTTATTATCAGAAGAAGCAGATGTAGCTGATGTCCTGGAGCACAGGAGGTCAACACTGTTCCTGGGCTCCTAGAACATGCCGGATGTGTGGTGGGCTCCAGAACTCTCTAGAACCCATCAAAACAATGCCCTGAACCCAGGTGTGCTGCAAGTACCCGGTGTCATGGGACAGATCCTGCCTGTCCTGTTCTTGAAAGGCTCGTGGCCTGGGCCTTGGGTGCATCCGGTACCCCCTGAATAGGAGCACAGTGGGAGCAGGTGTGTGCCCTGCAGCAGGCCAGCACCTCATACCAAACAACCCTGAAAGACTGACACGGGGCCACACTCCTCTTAAATACTTTATAATAATCAGAAACGACAACCATCAAAATGCTTTCAGGACAGCCCACTCCAAAACGTCCTGCCAGGCTGAGGCAGGGGCAACCTGGGCTGTGAGCATTCAAACTTGGAGACTGCCCGCCCTCCTTCACCCCTCCTGCTCCCACTGCATCACAGATCTTCATCGTCAAACGTCTCCGTGCACCTCAACATTACCGTCTCATCGTCGAAGGAAAGGTCTGGTTCCTGCAAAACACAGGTAGAAGAGGATTCAACTTTATTTAAGGGCTCTGGGCCTCAGGCAGAGGAGAAGGCCCCATCATCTCAGACGTGCCCCCTCCCTCTGTCTCTCCCCCACGTCTCTTCAGTGGTATCTTCTTCTCCAGCTTCCAGCCAGGAAGTTAAAAGCAATGGGGGGCAGGGAGTCCATTTCTATTTCACTCCACTCAATACTCTGTGATCTCCAGAATGGCTTCTCCTGGATTCAACAGAACTGACTTCTTTCCTCTCCTGGAGATTCCTGGGATGCCATAAGAGAGACGGGGGCAGTCTTAAAGCTTTATCCAAATGCCCTCAACAGAGGATGGTGAATTACACCATTATGCACCCACCAGCTATTTCAAAAAAAAAAAAAAAAGGAATGAGATCCCTCTCTATCCGTAGGATAAACTATTTTAAAAGGGCAAGGCACAGAGCAATGTGTATAGTAGGCTACCATTTGTGTTTGAAAGATTACATAAATATCTGGAGAATACCTTTGGATGGCTGTACAGAAACTGGGCATGGTAATTGCCTTCAGGGAAGGGAATGCGATAGTAAGCAAGGGACAGTGGTAGGCGAAAGACTACGTTTTCTTTGTATATCTTTTGGTAACTTTCGAACTTTAAACCATGTTCATGGGTTAGCTGTTTGGAGATAATTTTTTAAAAGAAACAGCGCTATGTCTGTTTAGCAAGGGTTTCTCAGTCCCTTAACAATGACCCCAGCCAACCTCTCTGACTCCCCATTACCTCTTCCCCTAACCGTACATTCCTGGGTTTATGTTCTTCCTACCTCTCCGCACCCCAGCAGAAAATCAGCCCTGTAATTTGTTAGCCCTGATGGTTAGGGGTTGATCCCCTTGGGCCCCGGGAAGCACCCCTAATCCAGCCAACCATCTTATGAACATGGGACCTGGTCCCCAGGGTGACGGCCAGATTGGGGGTGACTGACAATGAAGCCTCTCCAGCTCTGGAGAGCGGCCCCCACCTGCTGTGCTCTGCTGCTGGGGGAGGGGCGCACGAGAGCCCGGGGGTCCAAGAGGGGGAAGAGCTGGTAGAAGGAAGATCACCCAGACCCATCGTTCAGGGTGAGGATGCGGCAAAGGTTGAGAAAAGAGGGAGTCGGAGCATAGTGGTTGCCCGGAGCCCAAGCGTCCTGGGAGGGAACCACACGCTGGAGTCTCTGTCACACAGAGTGCTTGAATGTCATTCCAAATGTTCTACTTCCTTAAGCCTCTGAAAACGGTGATGAGGCATTTTTAAGCTGCAGATTTGTGAAAGCACTAGTCTGTGAGAGGTGTTTGCTGGGATTGGGTGCTGAAATGTGTTGAGTAGTGTTCCCTCTAGTTCATATCCTCCTGAAACCTATTGGGAAATAGAGTCTGTGCAGATGTAAGATTAGTTAAGGATGTCAAGCCGAAATCATCTGGATCTAGGGTGTGCCCTCAACCCAAATGGCTGGTGTCCTTACAAGATGAGAGGGACGGAGAGATACACAGCAGAAGGCCATGTGAAGACGGGGGCAGTGACTGCAGTGATGCAGCTACAAGTCAGGGGATGCCGAGGATGGCTGGGAGCCACCAGGAGCTAGGAGGAGGCAAGGAGGAATCCTTCCCTAGAGCTTTCAGAGAGAGCGTGGCCCTGCCAACACCTTGATTTGGCCTTCTGGCCTCCAGAGCTACGAGAGAATAGATTTTTCTTGTTTTAAGCCACCAAGTTTGTGGTAATTGTAACGTCAGCCCTAGGAAACCAGTACAGGTACTAATTAAGCTTCATCCAACCACCTCCCGTGAAGCTGATAGCGGGGGACAAACGGGGAAGAGAATGCAGTTGCCCTCTTTACAAACCATCTACCAAGCCTGAGGCCTCCTGTACGAGGACACTCTTGAACAGCCTGTTCAAAATACAGATTTCTGGGGCTGCATCTCGCAACACTGGATGGGAATCTTGGGTGTGGGGACATCAGGAGTCTGCATTTCCAGTGAGCTCCCAAGGCAATTCAAGTCTGAGTACCTCTGCTTTCCATGGGTGCTCCAGCCCTGCCTGTTCTTTCTTTCCTGCCATGTGTAGAGAAAGGAAGCAGGGAAAGCAAAGACTGTCCCATCGATCCATTCTCAAGGCCTTGGTAAAGTGAACTGACTTCACTGTGTCGAGAGAAAGGGACACAGTGGTCAGAGCCGGTGGCCAAGGGTTGGGAGGTGGAGAGCAAAGCACAGGGAAGGGCCCTGGCTCCAAGTGGAGATTCAGAGTGGTCTTGGCAGAGGGAAATGAAGGGTTAGCAGGAAGAGGCCCCATGGAAAAGCTGTCCGAATTATTTGAGACATTTCCATCCCTATCACTTACCTTTTTTAATGAACAGCTATAGTTTTGCTAAATTCGTGAGAAGATCAATGGCTATGAACCTGAAAGGGCCTGTCCCCTTGGCAGCTCAGGCATAACCCTCTACCCCCGTGGAAGCTTCCAGGAATGGACCTTCTAACCAAGACCCCCCACAGTGCATGTCCCCGTGGGCTGCACAGTCAGCTTTTTGGAAGCAGAAATTAATATCCTTCAAAAGCTGGCAGCAAATATTACCCCGGGGTCTCCGAAGACGACGAAACGGTCTGGCCTCTTAGAAAGGCATAAAGGAGTCACACAACATGTAGGAATGCCTGCGAAGGGCCAGGCCCCGGAGGTCTGGTCCCGGCATCAAGGGACTCCCCAGGCTCAGGTCTGCCCTGAAGAGCATCCCTCTGTCTCTCCCCTCCATTTCCCCGGACATCCTCCGTTTCACAGGATGCATTAGGCTGAAGTCAACCACCCGCGGAAGAACGTCCCCCCGCCGGGGTGTGAGCTGGGGGGGCTGTAGCTGGGTCTCCCCTCCAGAGCCCTTCCCGCCCTCCGAGGGGAGGTGAGCCAAGGCCTCACTGTGCTCTGCTCCGTCCTACCTGTTTGAACTGAGTGTCAACACAGCAAAGGCCTTTAAAAAAATTGACGATCTGCAGGTAGAGCTGAAACTTGTCCTCGGGATTTTGTGGGTTGCAGACAGCCAGCACGGAACTGACAGCAGAAAGGAGGAAGAAACAGCAAACCTTTAAAATCCTAACGTTTTACCTCTGTTTGTACCCACTAAAATATTTGGATTACAGTGGGAGCCAAGCACTTTGAAGCACGCAGCCGAGCCCTCCATGGAAGGTTTGCATGGCCCCAGTTCCAACATCATGTCTGGAACCTGCTGGGAAAGTGAGACTACAGGGAGGCAGGCCCGCATGCCTAGCTTAGTGTTCTGAGCTGCGGCCTGTGGAACAAGGAGCGAGATTTCCTCTCCTCACGGAGTCAGGCTCGTACAGCAACGCCATACGGTTCTGCTCCCACCGGTGGTTGCCCAGGCTCGGGGGGCTCAGGGCACGATCGACATCAGCCCCTTGAGATGCCTCCGCTCAGGAAGTCTAACACGGAACACGGGCCTGGCGCAGAGGGCAGGCTGCTTTGCAGATTCCTTTCCTGCTGCTTCCTGGGACAAGGGGAGAAGCCTGCCAACAGGACCGTGAATCAGGCCTGGACAGCTGACTTCCTGCTGGAGTGAGGTCTCACAGTCAGCGTGGGAACCCCTGGCAGCAACCCCTGCCTTTTCTAGGGAAAATAGAAAAAAAATTTTTTAATTGGTTGGTTTTTGTTCCATCAGTAGAATGAGGAGTTCCAAGTACACTTTGGCCACTTTTCAACAAAATTGTCTTCACAGCCCAAGCCCAGCTCAGAAACAGGAACGTCTGTCTCCAGCCAGTTTCAGCCAAATCAGACTCCACACACGGCTGGGAAGAGCCTGAGTCACCAGGGAAAAGCGCTTTGAGATTTGGGGCAAGTCTGGTTGGGCTGGGGGCGGTGGGGTGGGAGCAGAGGAGCAAATGCTGCCCCCTGACCTGCCAGCAGGCGGCCAGGGCTCCAGGCCGTAGCCACAGGCCTCAGGGAGAATGGACATGTTCTTTGGGATCACGAGGACATGAACGTCAGCCTCACTCCCAAGGCAGAAAAACTAAATTTTCTTGCTTCTTTCTAGCCGGCTATGCAAAGGGCCTGTGCCTTCAGGCTGTAAGACCACAGCTTTTCAAAGCAGCAAGGGAATTTCCATCCTAAACTTTCTTTCTGAGAAAACACACCTGTTTTCTTTTTTTAAAACAAGCTCCTTCTTGTTTTAACATCTCCCCAGATGCTCTTCTCACTTCAGGGCGTCAGCCATCCCCTCCTCCCCTCCTTCCACATCCTTCCCATCAGCACCATGAAAAGCAGCTTCTCCCCTTGTGTGACTCAGAGCCCAGGGCACCGGGCCTGTTTCCACGTTGGCCCCGGCTCTCTATGGCCCAGAGCCCCCCGCCCACCTCCTGGACCAGACCGACTGCTGTAACCTGCCCATGGCCACCTCACCCCGGGGAACAGTGCAGCACAAGCCACCTGGAGTTGATAACCTGGTGTGTCTCAGCCCTGGGCCACAATGGAAGAACTGTCAGCTCTGAAGAAGCCCCAGACAACATCATCCCCAGGGCAATGGCACAATCCTAGGACCTACTTTGAATCACAGAAAAAAGTGGATTTCCAAGAACTTCCACTGAATTATGCTCCCTTCTGAGAGGCTGCAGGGGAGAGGCCCGTAAACACCCCAACAGGGGTGCCCACGCACACACACACTCATATACACACACAGTCTCACACCCCCATCTTCACCTGGAGCTAGATGTACTTGGAACCTCACTTTTGTCCAGGAAACTTGCCACATCGAAGGCATCTTCAAAAAGGATCTGAAAGGAAGCACAAAACTTCATGTGTCAGAAATACCCCTACACTTTGACGTTTGCTCTGGGCGGCTGGGGGAGAGACGCGTAGAAAGCCTCTCTACCCCTCAGCCCCAAATGGGTGCATCTTAAGGCTGAGGCCCAAACCCCGGCTCTCTGCTTGGTGACCTTTCCAGAGGATGAGTATTAAGTTCTTGCCCACCCAGAACAAACTGCCAACCCCAGAGGTGGCTGAGAGACGGGGAAGCACCGGGGACCATGGTCTCCTCCTTTTAAAGAAAGCAGGAGCTCAGGTGTGAGATGCAACAGCCAGAGGTGAGCCTCAGTTTACACTGGAAAGGGCTCATCTACTCCTCCCGAGGGGCAGAGGCTGTCTGAGCCCAGGATCCACAATCCAGCGGTTTCATGCCAGGGCAGCTGGACAGAGGTTAAGGGGGCTCTGGGGTTAAGCTGCAGGAAAGCCGACTCCCAGCCTTGCCACTCACTAAGCTGTGACTTGATTTCCCAGATCCCAAAGGGAATCACAACAGTGCCTACCCCTAGGGATGCTGCAAGAATCAGATGATGTATGGGCAGCACCTGGCACAGAATAATGGCTCAAATATGCTAGCTATTATTGAATACTATGTGCTTTGTAAAAGAAACAAGGTTCATCTTGGAAATGGAAAATAGAAACAAAGTTAAAATCACTGAGAAACAGTCCCACCCAGAGATGTCCATTGTTGACATACTGATCTGTTTCCTCCAGTCATTTCCCAGGGCATATTATAGCATATATTTCCTATTTTGGAATCTTGCTATTTAGAAAGTTCTCAGTTCTGCTTTTTAAAAATTTGTTGACAAATATTAAATATTCCATGGGAACATGATATACACTTAGCATTGCAGGATTTAGTAAATATACAGGATATGCTTGGTTAAATTTGAATTTTACATAAAGAATGAATAATTTTTTGGCATACAAATGTCCCAAGTATTGCATGGACACTCTTATATGAAAATTTTAACTAGCTGTGCTTTTTACCCCTTCTATATGGGAGTCAAGAGGGCATTCTCTGATCCTAGTTGGCAGGTTCTAGCAGGTTCCCCAGGGTCTCCTCCCCTCTTACCTGGGGACACATTGCTCTTTGTCTGGGGGCCTTCTGTCTGCCCTTCGTGTCTTTTTTTTTTAAAGCTTTTTTTTTTTGATGTGGATCATTTTTAAAGTCTTTATTGAATTTGTTACAATATTGCTTCTGTTTTATGTTTTGGTTTTTTGGTGGCAGGGCATGTGGGATCTTAGTTCCCCAACCAGGGATTGAATCCGACCCACTGCATTGGAAGGTGAAGTCTTAACCACTGGACTGCCAGGGAAGTTCCCCACTTCATGTCTTCTTACAATTCACTTTCCCGGAACTGAATTCCCTGGGACTCTGGAATTGTGAATTGTACTCCTGGCTTTCTGGACATTTTCTGGTGTCCTTCTTTTTGATACCCCTTTGGTCACCTCAAAGAGGATTTGGGAAGGGGTCACTGAAAGGCCTGGGCTCCTGTGTCCATCAGCACAGAAGCCCATTGTCTCCGTGTTCTTTCCCAGCAGGCCTGAGGCAGGGACGCAGGACTTAAATTCCTTCCCTCAAATCCATCAGCCCATCACAGTCACAGGCCACACACCATCCTCACCTGTGCAAACCCCTCTCCCAAGCCAGCTCTTGGGGGCAGCATGGCCAGGCTCTGAGGTCCTTCTGGGGCACCCAGCACACTTACGGGGCCGCACCTCTCAGAAGTGATCCCGAGCCCAGGGGTTGGCTCCAAACGCAACTGTTCCACAGCAAAACCTCTCAGGTGGACCAGGAGCTGCAGAGGTTTCACTGCAACTAATTTAGAAGCCACAGCAGGAGTAACTGGCTCTGTACCTACCCTGGGCATAACTGTCATCTGTTCCACTCACCTTGTCACTCAGCCCTGGGCTGGCCCAAGCCTGGGGATGGCAATGCAGTCAGAGCCCTGCTCTGGGCATGGCTAAGAGACTCTGCTGCCAGCTTCCCTCAACACCAGAAGAATGTGAGCCCTTAGCCCTTCCTGAAAAAGCCCAGACAAGCTGCTTCCGTGATTTGGAGACATTGGATTCTGAAGTTTTCTCTTTGGGTCTGCTCCTCCTTGAGGAAAGGTTTGTGCTGCAAACACGTGTGCAGTCAGCTTACAGTTTGACAGAATTTTCATGCATTTGACATACGTTTTCTTTTGCCTTCTTTGTTGTGGGACCCCAGGGCCAGGCACTTTGAGGCTACAAAGACATCTGTCCTGGCTGATGCTTGCCTTGGGTTGAGGTCTTTTGGGGCTGGTTGTCTGGCCCTGCTTTGGCCATTATGGAGGAGAGCTCACATCCTCTCATGGTGGACCCAACATTTCGTGGATAGTCAGATCAGAAACCATAGTCCAGTGGAGTGGCGAATGGGGGGTGGGGACGGGGCATGGTGGTAGCGGTTGACTGTGGCACATCTGCCCTGTGAATTCCGTCGACTAACACCCGCAGTCATCAGTCACCTGGGGTGCTTGTTCAAAATGAGATTCTGAGCCACTCCCTTGGGGACTCGGATTCAGTGGGTCTGGGGTACTAGCCAGGCACCTGTCTTTTTTTTTTAAAGATTTATTCATTTGGCTGCCTTGGGTGTTAGTTGAGGCATGTGGGATTTTTTTTTTTTTTTAAAGCCTATTCTATCGAATTTATTTATTTATTTACTTATTTATTTACTTATTTATTTATTTATTTATTTATTTATTTAGCTAGCTAGCTAGCTAGCTAGCGGTACGCGGGCCTCTCACTGTTGTGGCCTCTCCCGTTCCGGAGCACAGGCTCCGGACGCGCAGGCTCAGCGGCCATGGCTCACGGGCCCAGCCGCTCCGCGGCATGTGGGATCTTCCCGGACCGGGGCATGAACCCGTGTCCCCTGCATCGGCAGGCGGACGGTCAACCACTGCGCCACCAGGGAAGCCCTGGGATCTTTAGTTGAGGCATGTGGGATCTAGTTCCCTGACCAGGGATAGAACCCGGGCCCGCTGCCTTGGGAGCACAGAGTCTTAGCTTCTGGACCACCAGGGAAGTCCCCAGGCACCTGCCTTTTAACTAAACTCCACTTGAGAAGCATCAGGGGAGATCAAGGAGGGCAGAGCATAAACAGGTGACCAAAGGGCAGAGACTTGAAAAACTCTGTGATGAAGGATACAATGCTTGAAGCAGGAACTATGTGCCCTGGACAAGTCCTGCCACATGCTAGGCCTTGTCTGTGAACTGGAGACTGGACAAGGTGACCACTGCTCTCCAGGCCTGGGCCCTGGTGGCTGGGAAGCCTCCCAGAGAATGGGGCCTCCAGGGCTGGCCCCCAGCATCAGAGGCACTTAGAGGAGGTTCTCTGGCTCTAAGACTCCCCAGAGAGACACTGGACGTCCCCTCCAAGCGACCACCCGCGGAGGAGTATTTGGAAAGTCAGGGCAAAGCAGGGGTGGGGTCCATGGAAGCTAAATGTCCCGCAAAGCACTAGACAGACGCGGAGAGCAAAGAACTGCCCTCCCCGTTAGACAAGGGAGGGCAGATGCAGCCGCAGGTGGTAGCAGCAGCCTTCTGAGGCTGTCCTAATTCTGGAAGAGCAGCTGAGGGGCCCAGTTTGAGCTCAGCGCTGAGCTGACCGCTAACCTAACGCCACCCAACGCTCGGCACGGCTCACCATGGCTGTTCTTGCTGCTTGAACGCCGAGAAGCACATTTACGGCAGAGGCGTGATTGCCTCCTCTGCGTTCCGCAATGCTCTTTGGGGTGGGAGCTGACCTGCTCTCAGGGATTGGGCCTGATTGATCCTATCTCGATTACTCATTGGCTCAGTAATCTGGCAATCTGGCCAATTCCGGCCAATGAGAGGGCAGGAGAGGTATGGTGCAAATTTCTGGGAAAGTTCTTCCTTGACCCTTAAGAAAGAGGGGCAGGGAATCTTTTCTCCTACCTGGTGTAGAAAAGGGATAACAACTTGATTGCTACCAGCTGCCATTCCACAGTCACCACACGGGGTGGGGGAAGTGGGGTGGGGAGGGAAGGTGAGATGCCGGCCTTGAGACGAGGCAGAGCAGGCAGACGGGAAGAGCCGAGTCAGCGGCGACGACGCAGGGAGACGAAGCGGAAGTCCTCCTGCCTCGGGCCCTCCCTGGGTGTCCCGAGTACATTTCCTCTTGGCTTAAACAGCGAGTAACTTGAAGCCGAAAGAATCCTAGTGCGTACAACCTTCTAAACCTTCTTTTCTGTAATCCCCATGGAAAGGCCAGGAAAGTAGCAGGGGAGAAATAACTGTGGTTCTGTGGTTGCGTATATAATGTCGGGAAAATCAGAAACTTACCGCGCGCGCCAGAATCCAGACAGCACCTCCAAGTTACTGTCTGACCCGGGCAGCTCCCTGGCATCTCCAGGCAAAGGTGATGCCCACCCTCCACCCTACCCGTCGGTCCGCTCACCTCCTCAGGGGTGGAGAAGAGCGAGCAGCTGGCCCCCTGGCTTTCCACTCCGCTGTCCTTCACGCTGCCCTCGGCACAGGCCGGCTCCTGACAGGCCCCCGCGAAGCCCAGGAGGCCGCTGTGCTTCTGCGCCCAGGCGTGCTGGAGGCTGGCCTTCCTCTCCTCGGAGAGGGTCTGCCACAGATGGGAGATGGCCGCAGACATGATGGGGAGGGTCACCTCCTGCGAGGAGACGATCCCGTTCTCGGTCAGAAGGTCCATCGTCTGCTTGTAAAAGTTGAGGTACCTGCAACAGAAAGGTCAGCAACTCCCGGACCTGAAGCCGGTGGCCCGGGGTCCCGCCCAAGCCGGCTCCTCGGGATCCCGTGGTGGCGGGGAGAGGGGAAGCGAGCACAGCACACAGGCCTTGCCCGCGCTGTGCTTCACCAGGGACTCAGCCTCACTGGCCGCGGCCTGCCCTGCCACTTGCAGAGTAGAAGCTATCTGGGGGGCCATGGGCGACTTAGCTTTGTGCTTTGGGGGGTCCCTCCCCAAGTCCTCCCAGCGCCCCCTGTGAAGCTCTCTGTCGGACAAAAGAGAGGACGGGAGGCAGGGCAGGCTCAGCTCTCCCCCCAGGGGAAAACTGCTTCAAGTTTAGAGCCCAGACGTGTGCAGATATGATATGACCTCGCTTTAATTTGGAAGCTGTGGAGCGAGCCTCCTTCTACTGGGCCCGCCCCTCCCACATGGATGCGGAGGGCCTCAGGTTTGTGGAGGAGCGGTGAGGGACAGGGGAATCTGAGCCATCCATCCACTGCCTTTCTTACTCCAAGATTAATTAGTAAGGCTGCTGAAGCAGACCTGTGGTGTGTGTGCAGCAGTGGGGGTGGCTTTAGCTCTCATATCCCACCCATAGGCCCCCCAAAGTCACCCCAAATAAAGTCAGTCTAAGGAAACACAGTTCACGTGCTATGCAGATGTGGCTTCAGGACTATTTCTCTGGCTCCTCTAACAACCTCATCCCTGAGCCCCCGCCACGTGGAAATCCTGGAGCTTCCATGACTCGGGGCCTGCAGGACGCCCCAGGTGGAGCACCTGTCCCCCTACCCACAGGGGCCCAGCTCTTCACACCGTTCAAATTCCAAGAGGTCTGGCAGCAAGGTGACCGAGGAGTTGAAGAGCTCCGCGTTTTTCTCCTCTGCCTTCTCCTCCTCTGCCTCGTCGTCCTCCTCTTCCTCGTCATCGTCCTCCTCCTCTTCTTCCTCCTCAACCTCCTTCCCGACTGCCTCGATTGGGCGCCAGCTGTCGGAACCTTTCTGATGAACTGTATTTAATATCAGACTGGGGAGGAAATGGAAACAAGGTAATCCCTCATGAACATCAAGACTGAAATTCTTGACACAATTTTAGCATATACAGACTAAAGAAAAAAAACCTATATGATCATCTCGACAGGTGCAGAAAAGCGTTGGCAAAATTCAACGTCCATTCATGATGAAACTAGGAATAGAAGGGAATTTCCTCAGCCTAATAAAAGGCATCTACAAAAAACCTACAGCTAACATCATATTTAACAGTAAAAGACGGTTTCTCTGCTAAGATCAGGAATAAGACAAGGATGTCCTCTCTTACCACTTCTATTCAAAATTGTGCTGGAGATTAGAGCCTGTCCAATAAGGTGAACCAAAGAAATAAAAGGTGTACAGATTGGAAAGAAGAAATAAAACTGTCTTTATTTGCAGACAATGTGATTATCTATGTAGAAGATCCCAAAGAATCTACAAATATGTGACCAGAACTAAGGAAGCAAGGTTGCAGGTCAGTATACAAAAACCAATAGTATTTCTATAGACTAGCAATGAATAATTGGAAATTGAAATTTTAAAAAGTACCATTTACAATAGCACAAAAACCCATGGTTAAATACTTCGGTTTAAACTAAAAGCTCCATCTAGAAAAGAAAACAATGAATAAGTTGGGCTTCATAAGGTTTTTAATTCTGCTCTTCAGAAGACAGTTTTGAGACTGAAACAACATGACATAATTTGGAAAACCAGGACTTGTACCCAGAATCTCTTTATACTGATAGGAATAATCCCCAAGGTATCAGATTGAGTTAAAAAGCAAGTGTGCCAGAAGAAAACATAGGAGAAGTCTCAACCCCTCTTTCTCTCTCTCTAATCTCAGAGCGGAGGAAGCCTTTCTATTCACCCAACATCAGGTGCCATTACAGATGGACAGAGTAGACTTCATTTTTGCATGGACAAAAGAAAAAACAGAAACATTGAAAGCAAAATAGGAAAACAACCAACCAAGGTACAATTGTTTGGAATCCATATACTAGAAAGAGGGCTAATTTCTTATGATACATAAAGCCCTTCTACCACTAAATAAGAAAAAGACCACCAACCCAACAGGAAAATGGGCAAAGAATAGGTTAAAAGAAGCTCCCAGGAAAGGAAATACAAATGATCCTGAACAAAGGCACTTAAGTTCACTCATAAGTTAATTAATTAATTAAAATATAATAATTATAAAATGTAATAATCTATTCCTCTGCTGGTACCACAGTTTTAATTATTGTAGGCTTATAATAATTCTAGTGGAAAAATCCTCCCTAATTAATATGATTCTGAAAGAAATTTAGTCATCCTCATGTGGATAAGTGATACAAGTATTAATAAGATTTTAGTATGTGATAGTGGTCGTATGTTAAATCAGGAAGGAGAGGATGGCTTATGTAATAAATGTGGTGGGACCAGTAGCTAACATCTGCCTCACTGAGATCATCTCCCAGGCTGATTTCCAGGTGGGGCTAGTCTGATTTGTAAAACGTGGCCACAAACACCCTGCCACATACACTCAACACACACACACACACACACACACACACACACACACACACACACACACACACAACTCTTGCTTCCGCCCCCGATGACCAAAGCAGTGCAGAGTGTGATTATATGTGATCGTGTCCTTCTAATACTTTTCTGTATTCTCATGTTGTCTACAATGTGAATTTAATTTAATTTAATAATCTATCATTTCCCCCTGATTATTTCCCTTAGGATATAATAATACACATTTATTGTTTTAAAAAATGGGAAAATACAGAAAAGCACGGAGAAGAAAATAAAATTCATCAGTAGTAACCCCACCAAAAAAAGAGGAAACAACATCACTTCACCTCGGCAGGCTCTCAGGAGGTTCTGACAGTAAGCAGTTCGCAGTCCCCTTTTCAGAGTGAGTAAAATTGTTTATACACGTACTCCTGTGCCTCCTGAGAGGCCAGCCTGAATGTACACTGTGCTGGGCACGCCCTGGGGCCACCAGAGGTGATGAGGGCCCAGCCGTTGTCCCTAAAGTCCAGGCCGCTCTCGAAGCAGCTGTGCAGGATGGTGGTACAGGGCCTGGGTCATCCTTTGAGAGCACAGCAAAGACTAAGTCTACAAAGTACACATCAAAAAGTGCGAGAGTTAAATGTTCAAAATGAGATCATAAAAGTACGAGAAAGACATTGTTCGAATCAGCCTCTCTTGTCTGACTGTGACATTATAAAGGAGGTTCCCCTTTCAGCATCTGTGACACCTGAATGTACTACTTTTCCTTTCCTCTCTGAAGTTCAGTTTGGTTTTTCTTAGGTTCCTATGAAGCTTGGAAAGTAGGCAGAGATTTGGATTTTCATTATTTTCATATATATCCTCAATAAAGCCATTAGGTGAGTTTCTTTAAAAGCTATAACACGATATGAACACTATGATCTCATTTCTCTACAAAATAATGTGCAAAATGAAAAAAACTAGGATATTCTTTAAGATTAACATTGATTTTCTTTTAGTGGTGAGATAATATGTATTTTAATTTTCTTTTTTGGGCATTTCTGTCTTTTTGACATTTTCTGTTAATAAGTAGGATTTTCATAATCGGGAAAAAATCCAATGCGTGTGATTCGAATAAAATAGAAAAGAAATCTCTCCAGCACAAGGCTGTTCTAAACAGGTAAGCAGCACCTCTTCCTCGGTTCTGTGTTCTGGAGGGGAAAGGTGGGCTGTGGAGCTGTAGCAGCACTGTGGCAGTAGAACAGCAGATTCTAGGTCTCCTGGTGCTTGGGTGTCTTACCTGGGATTTCTAGAGTGCATGCTGGCATATTCTTCCTTGACCTCCTCTAAGCTGTTTACATTCCCATCCTCCAGGTTGAAGGATTCTATGAAGGAAGTTGAAGTCAAGGGTCACACATGATAGTTGGGACTTTGTCCAGTCTCTCCTGCCTTTCTGGCCTGGGTGGACCATGGGTGGTCGCTGAGCCCACCCAGGTTCAGTGTTAGGGAGTCAAGAGCCCAGTTTCACGTCTCCTTTTAGGTGTGCGGGGAGAGCACTAGAACAGGGGAAGAGTTTCTTGAACTGGACTTTCTCAGTCAAGACATGGAAAGTATCCCTTTCAGAATTCGGCTTTCACTAGCTTATGAAACCCAAATTCCCAGCCAGCCATGTCTCCCAGCCTGAGTGCAAGGAAGGGAGACAGCTTCTGCCCTTTGCTTTTGAGTTGGACAGGCCCCAGTCCACTCCTCTGGCCTCTCTGACCTGAGGAGGTCAGGCACCCTTCAACAGCACCTAGGAAGGAGCTCATCATGCTCACACAGCCCGCTGACGTCTGTCTGTCCTGCCAGACGCTAAGCTCCCTGAGGACAGGGGCATGGATCTCACCGTACCCCTGGCCCAGGTGCAGTGCCTGACACACAGTAGGCTCTCAATAAATATATGTTCACTTGGCTTAACCCAATCTCCTTGTTTTCAATAGAAAAACAAGCCAGCCCTTCCCTGGGAGGTAGAGGAGTGGCAGGTAGGGATCTCTTACCTTTCAGCTTCAGCAGAGTATCCAAGGTTTGTTCCAGCTCCTGAATACGATTCTTCGCCTTATTCAAAACCTGCCACTGAGGACAGAGACAGACAGTGCGGAAAAGCCAGGCTCCCACCACAGAGAAGGTTTTGCGGACACAGGAGCCCCTTTCCTGGCCTGAGGCCACCCTCCCTCGGGGGCAAAGCCCCAGTCCTTGACGCTGTCGACAGAAAAGGTAGGAAGTTTGTTCTGATCCACAGAAGGCATGACATTTACTTTGTATTCTGGAAATGGTTCTCACAGAAATATCAAAGTATTTGGAAACAATTAAGCTGAGCTCAGCAGACAACTAGGGTTGCACACTGCTATATACGCTACATGAAGTCGGCGTGAGCTCGGCAGACAACTAGGGTTGCACACTACTATATACGCTACATGAAGTCGGCGTGGACGGTGACGGCACAGGTGGCCTGATGGTTAGAGCTCCAGGCGGCACGAAGGCCAATTAACTTCTGCTCGCTTGTCCCAGTGTGCGCCCGGCAGGTTAACATTAAACGTGCTAATATTGTTTGTTTGCTAAATGCGTACACTCTAGTTGATCTAAACATTGATCAAGTGCTCTGTCAACTTGAACTGTGAATTTCCTATTCTGCAAGAGGAGAATCACAAGCATTTCTGCCTCCCTCCCTCCCTCCCTTCTTTCCTTTTGTACTGTATGTAATATTACTACAGTCAAAATGGTAACCGCAAGATTATTCAAAAATGAGAAATGCTAAATGTTGTTTATTATGCAGACACCCGATGCCTGTCAGGAGTCCCACACCTTCATCCGGAATGTATGAGGGCAAAGCTGTGTGCTTAGCCCGGGGACACAGAGTAAACAAGACAGCCCTGCTTTCAGGCCGCTGACATTCTAACAGGGAAGATGAGCATGGAAACAACCACTCAACGCACAAAACACGTAACAACTGCGTGTAACACGCTCTAGAATTCAGTAAGCACCGCAAAGCGCTGTGGGAACGCACGGCAGCGGGAGGAGGAACCCATCTAACTGGAGGGCTCGATGGAGCCGGGCTTCCGGGCAGCTGAGCTCAGCTGAGCCCCAGAGTATGCATGGACTCTGAAGTGCTGGGGGACACAGGCCTCGCTCAGGGAGCTGCGGAAAGAAAGGAAATGGGGAGGCGGTGGGAGAGGACGCCGCAGCAGCCAGGGGCCCACAGCCCAGGGGCTGCCATTGTAGACTCCCGCTGCCCTGGCTGGTGCACAAGAAGACTTGAGGAACCTCAAAGCACAGCGCTCTGAAGACCCAAAAGACAGCGACAGGAGAACACAGTGGACACAGGATCTCCTTTAGAGCAGGGGCCACCTGCTGTTTTACACTATCTGCTGCCCCTGTCCCACCCCGGCTTCAGGATTATACCGTTGGGTCAGCAAGGACTCTGTCCCCTCTTCGGACACTAGGGGCTGACAGGTGGCGTGAACCTCAGGCTTGTTCTCAGGGTGAGGCGAGGACTTTCTAGTCCTCTGGTCCAGGCTGGTCACCTGTGTCCACACAGCCGGGCCACCCCACGCTCACCTCGCAGTCTCACTACGTCAACTGGACCAGCACAGAGCTAGGTAAGCCGGGTGCAATTCATTGAAATTCTGTTTCTAGAATGGTTTTGGCAGGCTGATTTTCTTAGGACCTTTGTCTGGGTTGAATTGTGTTCCCCTAAAAAAGATATGTTGAGGTCCTAACCCCCAGACTTGTGAGTGTGACCTTATTTGGAAATAGGGGCTTTCTACAGGTAATCAAGTTAAAAAGACATCATTAGGGTGGGCCCTAATCCAGTATGACCGGTGTCCTTATAAAAAGGGGAAATTTGAATGCAGAGACAGACACACACACAGGGAAGACAATATGAAGACACAGGGAGAAGACGGCCATGTAACTGGAGTGATGGCTCTGTAAGCCAGGGAACGCCAAGGATTGCCAGCAAATGCCAGAAGCCAGAAGAGGCAAGGAAGTCTTCTCCCCTAGAACCGTCAGAGGGAGCACGGCCCTGTGGACACCTTGATTTTGGACTTCTAGAGGCCAGACCTCTGAGACAATACATTTCTGTTGTTTTAAGCCACCTGGTGTGTGGTATTTTGTTTCGGCAGCCACAGACAACTAGGAACACCTTGCTACCACGCATACGTGCAGCTCACTCTTGTAGAGCAAATCCTTTCTCCATGGACATCACAAATGCAAAATTCAGGGTTGTCCCTCCAGCACGAAAGAGAAAGAAGGAGAGGACAGAAAACATCTGATCTCCAGACCGCCCTCTGGCTGTGCCATTCCAGGCAAACTGTCTAACTTTCTGGAGCCTCAGTGATACTAAGTGATACTCCTAAGTGATACTAACGTTCTAAACCACATACGACCATGCTATGTTTTTCATGCTACTATATTGCAGAACTCCACAGCAGGCCTCAGGAAGCCATGACTGTTGTCCCTGTTTAACAGGTGTGTTAACTGAAGCTTAGCGAGTAACCTGCCTCACGAGCACCGAGGCCAGTTAACATCCAGGCTCTCAACCACCACGTCGTGAGGTGTGAGTTTTAGGGGCTGCAAAGGGTTTTCCTCTAGATTCACTTCCACTCCTTACTGCCAGCCCTGAGTACCTGTTCTTTCTTCAGCTGTGCTGCAGTCTGTGCAAACTTCTTCACTGGCCAATGACAGGGACTTTGGGGTTTTCGTCACCCAGGGGACACAGAGCAGAGCTGTGCTGGACAAGCTCTTTGCTGAGAGGCCCAGATGTGGACTCTCTCTCCCCACCCTCACCTGAGTCCCGAGCCCCTGCGCCTGGCTCAGCCAGGGAGTAGCCCTCCCCATACCTCTCCCGCTACAACCCAGAGCCTTCCAGAGGAGCACGTGGGACCTCTGTGGATATTCTTCCAGCCCCAGTTGGAGCCCTGCACAAGGGCGCTCTGGGCGCCTTCCTTTAATTTCCACAGAGGCCCTGGCCCTGTGCCCACTGAGGGGCTCTTCTGTGTGCCTGCCCTCAGCAAGGCTCCAGTGCCAGCTCTGGAGGCAGGATGCTCCCACCCGTCAAATGGTCCCTCTCCATAAGCGCAGCTCTGCTGAAAGCACCAGCCCACAGGGAAACCCATTGTCTGGAAGCAGTTGTAGGGCATCGGGCTGGTCTAGAGAGATGGACGGGGAAAGAAGGCCAGGTCTGGAGCCCGAAACCAGGCCTCCTCCTGGATCTGCCACCAACCAGCTGACAGGTCCTGTCTGGACTCCAGTTCCCTCCTCTTTTAAAAGAGGGTGGGGGGACTTGAGGCTGTCGGGGACCTCTCCCCTGTCGGAGACCTCCTAAATGCTTCCTGCAGTGATACCCACTCCATTCTCCCACCACCACCCAAACCCACCCGAACCTTCTGTGCTCCACCAGAGGCACTGATCAGCAATGAAAAAGCTGCATAAGGAGAAAGGCAAAATTAAGATCAGGAAAAGATAAATGCCTACCTGGAGAGCCCTGTCGCCTAGGGAAAGACCTGGTTGATGCATGAAAACTGAGAGGCACACACGGGCGTGTTCTGGGGGGGTGTGCTTTGGGGTACGTGTGCGTGCTTGGGCTGAGGACATAGGGTCTGGGCAGCTGCTAGAGGCTCACCACTGCCCGTGAGAGGGATGGGCATTGCAGTCACGGCTCACCGGGCCTCTCGGGCCGTCACTTCCCCTCCAAGGCCAGGCTTGTCTGCAGCAGGTAGGTAAGGCCCGGCTCTCAGGCTTTACCCACATGCAGCAGCAGACAGAGTGCCATGAGGGGTCCGCAGCTGACCGCTGACCCACCCAGGCCGCAGCCCTCGGGGGCGGGAGCTCCAGGCCAGTCCCCATCTCGGCTCCACAGTCCCTCCATGCGTGGGACCTTTTCCTCCCTATCCTAAGGTCCCCGTACCTTTGAGGCTGTGAGATCAGAGTGGGAGTAAACGGTCTTCCTGAGGCTGTTGAAGAGCCCTGCCAGGGTGGCTCGGTGGCGGGCCTGGGACAGGCGTCTGCGGGCCACCCGCGGCTCGACCTTCTGCAGCTGTGCCAGGGACCAGGGCATTGCTCTGCCGCTGGGGTTATTGTCTTCTCCAGAGGTCTCCATGAGAAGCTGCAACGTACCAGGCTTTGTTTGGCCCTAAATAATAAAGATACAACATTAAAGAAAAAGGAAAGTGGATTGAAGCAGAAAGAAAGGGAAACAACTCCCAAGTAAAAGGTCCCAAACCAATGAGTCTAATCGCTGACAGATACACAATAAATAACAGATGATACAAAATCTGTTATTGAAGCTCGACTCCTAAAACACAAGGTGCTCATATCTGACTTACAGTTGAAGGGCACAGCTGCTTTACACCAGGAAGTTTCCAGGACCTTGCAGGTACTCACCAGACACTTGTTAATTGACCACAGTGGCCAAGGAGAGCAAGCCGTGCCCTGAGATCGCATTCTTTACAGTCTGTCAGAGGTGGAACAAGTATGTGTCCCACCCTTGGAGGTCTTTCCTACTGTGAGAAGGCACCCCTCTTTGAGTTGGGAAGTAGTTACACAGGTGTATGTAGTATATGAAAAAAATGCATCAAGCTGTATTCTTTAGATTCGTGAACTTTTCCGCATGTATACTGTACCTAAAAAAGAAGAGAACGCACTCTTCTACATGTGAAAGCAAAAAGGTACGTGACGGCAGAGAATTGGAAGCTGGGTTGCCTTGAACTGCTTCCAGTGGGTTCTGAAAATGATCATTATGTTGTCCTTGGTCACATCTAACTTTACAAATCAGGAGCCCTTCTCTAAGATAGGCGGTTCTAAGGCTGATAATGTAACGATTTTAATAAAAGATTGAGCCATGGATGGCTCTGCCAGCAATTTGAACAGGGGGCTGCATTGTCATCACCTCTATACTCGCAGGAGGTACTCAGCACTGGGGTTTGAGTGAATTAGGATGGGAGTTCTCCGCGGGGTCCACTCTCCCCTGAGCACAGTTCTGCTGGGCAGAGACAATGCATGACCTGGGTCGGTTTTGATGTATGTCAGCCACCTGGCGAGACTGATGAAAATACACACGCCCAGGCCCTGCCTCAGAAACACTGGATGTGCATCTCCTGGGGTGGCCCAGGCGTCTGTGTAGGTGACACGCTGCCCAGATGATTCTGATGCTTTCCCGGTTGAGCCACCACTGGGGCACAGACAAGCAGCCCCTCTCTCAAAGCACCTCAGCTGACAGCAGCTGGGAGCAAAATCTCCTTCGAAGAGGGATATCAGGGAAGGAGGTGGAAGAAAGCTTTCTCACTAAGTTCTAGGGGGAGAACTGGCCACAGAGACCACGAACCCAATGAAGTAATGTGGGATTTTAAAATGTCTTTTAGGTCAGACAGCAAGTCTCCTGTCACCAATGTGGTCTTCACTAGGGTGTCCACTTTGCCTCGGTTTGCTTCTCAGAACAGTGGTGGGAAGATGGTAAGTAGGTGCCCTTTTTGTTGCCTGCGCTGGTCGCTTTCGGCTCCTGTAACATTCATTCCCAGGAGTTATGCCATCGGTGTGGGGAGGACAGCCACAGAATCACAAAGGCCCATCCAGCCCGAGGGCTAGGTTACATCAGAGGCCACACTTTTATAGTCTCCCATTTCCAGACATCAACAAATCTTTAATAGGGAGCAAAGTAAAACAGTGAAGGTTTTGAACTACCTACAGAAAAACAAGAAACTTTTGAACCAAAGAACATAGGTCTTCTTTACCTGTTTAAATTAAAGAGAAATGCATGTGCGTGGACACCAGGGAATTTAGGACGACAAAGGGAGGAAAAAATACCAGGATCCTCCCAGCATCTCAAATTCTCTAGTAGTCTCGGAACATGAACACCAAAGGCCTTTGGGCTTGTGGGGAGTCTGGAGCTCTCCCAGTGCCCATGCTGATAATTTGGGTTTCCTCCCAGGCTTCTACCCAAACACATTCCTCAGGAGATATCTGGATGGCTATGGGGACTGCTGAGTCACTGAATAAGGGTGCAGCCCTCTGCCTCTCCCATAGCCGGCAGACACTCCCGTTACTTGCTGCCTCTGAGGGCAGCCTTCTCTGCCTGCCGCTGGGGTGAGGATGGTACCAGAGCATCTGCCCAGCTGCCGGGTGCTGTGGCCTCCATCTCAGCCTGCCTGCCTCGGGCGCCCCAGGTCAGGAGCTGGGAGATGGGGACACCGCAGTAAAAGATGGGAGATGATCCTTCCATTCTGCTTTCAGTGGGGAATCAAGCCAAGGATCTAATCAAGATGTTAACCTTCATTAGACCTTGTGCAGTTTTAAATATCCTATTCCTAGATGCTCCATCGTGCTCTCCACTAGGGATGCTTTGCTATGATCCCCCAAAGCCATTCTTTCCAAGTTATCTTTATTGACTTGCACTGTGGACCCAGCAGGAGCTTAGGTGGATATTTTTCAGACAGAGCCTCTTGTTACAATAATACGGTTGGATCTGTCCCATCTGCATCTGTGATCTGTGTGAAGGGGTGCTCGCCCAGGACAAGTACCACAGAAGTCGTGTTCTTGGATGCGGGAGGGGAGGGCAGGACCCTCCTCCGCCTTCTTGCAAGCTTGGCTCTTTTGCTAGGAATGGGGGAATTAACGGTAAAAATGAGATCAATAAGTGATCTTTTATTTCAAAACAGAACAAAACAAGAACAAACCTTTTCTCCTAAAGGTCCTACGTAGATACAAAGTGTGTTAAGGAAACTGTCCCCAGCAGTAGATGTTACCGCCCTGCCCACCAACCCCTATTCTATGGCCCATTCTCTTTCCTCCTACCGAGAATGCCTCCCTGCCCCCAGTTTCTACCTCTCTAGAGTCAGCTTGTCCTTCAGTTCCCAGTTTAAGTCCCAATTTCTCTGAGAAGTTTTTCAGCCCCAGTCCACACAGATTTCTCATTTCAATCTTGTTTTGCCAACAAATCGGTACGATCCTTCCTCAGGATCCATGTATCCAGCATCTAAAGTGTCCTTTCTGGGGTGCATCAGAATAGGAATAAGACAGGATAGCATTAAGAGAAAACACTGGGGGCAGGAAATAATAGCGAGTTCAACCCTGACCCAGAAGGCCTCTCTGGATCCCAAGCATTTACAGTCTCATGAATTCAGCTCTTGACAAGGTTCACAGTGAGAAGCACATATTTGAGAAGCTGAAAAAGAAAAAGCCTTTGAAGGTGATCCTGGCCCATTGCCATGTGAGACAGGTGGGGAGGGATTATACAGGGGCAAGAACCTGGGTATCCTATTTTGGCTCAGGAAACGGGGCATGTTTGGAGGGTGAGTGTGAATTTCCGGGCATCTGAAAGGTTTAAGAATTGGGGGAACTCAGTACGGGGATAGTAGGTGGAAGGAAGCTAGTCCTACAAATCCACGGTGGGCAGGATGATGCAGGGATGCTCCCAGAGATGGTGCCCGGCCAGTGAGATGAACCAGTGTGGGAAAAGGCAGGATGGATTATAGATTGGCTCAAGACCTGGGTTGTAACTCTTTGTTAACCAGCAATGTGACTTTTTATGAGCCAAGAAACCTGAAATCTTAATTTCTTTATCTGGATAAAGGAGGTGAAAAAGTCCTTAACTAGGGCTTCCCTGGTGGCGCAGTGGTTGAGAGTCCGCCTGCCGATGCAGGGGACACGGGTTCGTGCCCCGGTCCGGGAAGATCCCACATGCTGCGGAGCGGCTGGGCCCGTGAGCCATGGCCGCTGAGCCTGCACGTCCGGAGCCTGTGCTCCGCAACGGGAGAGGCCACAACAGTGCGAGGCCCGCGTACCGCAAAAAAAAAAAAAAAAAAAAAAAGTCCTTAACTAGATTATAGTTTAAACTTTCCACCCCTGGAAGGTCATTGTCACAATTCTGTGACTATCTGGAACAAGGGCAAGTAGCACAAACCGCTCATTTCCCAACAGAAGTGGAGGAAGGAGCATACAACAGCATGGGAAGCTGCATGTGAAGGAATTCTGGGGACTGCAGCTCCGTAAACAAATGTTTACTGGGCACTTTATGCAAAGCCCATTCATTCTGAGGGAAACTGGGGCCAAAAATAATATTAGGCATTTCAGAATGGCCATAACTCTGATATATTTTCCTTTCTAAAAACTTTTTACTATGCTCAATTCTGTTCATTAGATCAGCCTGCTAAGCGTAACCTTCAGTCTCACAAAGTTAGAAGACAGCTTCATTGATGCATTCTTCTAAAAAGGCATTTTGTGAAGGTTCATACTATCATGCCATAATTTTTATCAACTCTCATGTATAAAGCAAAGTATACTTTCACTACCAAAGACTTTCCAATTAAAACACCACTTAGTACCCATTTAGGGCTTACATTTTTTAAAACTCCCTAGGCTGAACTTTCAAAAACTATGACTTCACCCTCTCCAAGGTTCAGAGTAACTTTCAATCTTTTTTTTTTTTTTTTGCGGTACGCGGGCCTCTCACTGTTGTGGCCTCTCCCGTTGCGGAGCACAGGCTCCGGACGCGCAGGCTCAGCGGCCATGGCTCACGGGCCCAGCCGCTCCGCGGCATGCGGGATGTTCCCGGACCGCTGCGCGAACCCGTGTCCCCTGCATCGGCAGGCGGACTCTCAACCACTGCGCCACCAGGGAAGCCCTCAATCATTTTTAAGCATCAGTCTGCAAAACATATGAGTGTGATCCAGTCTCATTAGCAAACCCTAAGCAAACGCATACAAGATACTGGATAACGTTTTGCAACCCACCAGCAGCTTCCTTTGGTTCCCTATGCTTATTAGATCATGTAAAAAGAAAATCCAAAATCAGTCTCAGAAATATGTAGGGTGTCAAGATGACATGTACAAACGCTCCTATTAAAGTCTGGACCCAGACCTAAATGTTCACCTGTTTGGATCCAGGGTCTTGAATCAATTGCATGTACATAAACACCCACAAGGACAAGTGCACCTTTATGGAGGAGCCAGCCGGCCGGCGAGGTGAGAAGGTCAGCCCCTACCCTCCACAGCGTTGAGTCGACTCTCACCCTCGGAGGCAGATGGGCACCCAGGCACACGACGTCCCCACTCCCGGAACACGCGGGCCGCCAGAAGGCTTGACAGCGGTGGCAGCGGTCACCGGCCTCGCGTGCCAACCAGAGTGGTGACCGTGTCTCCACCCGGGCCAGACAGACCCAGCAACTCGGCACAGGTGCAGGGACCAATCGCAGTGTGTCTCCGGGCTCACAGCCAATGGGGACGCGCGGTGGCCAGCCAATGAGGGTGCAGGCAGTGGAACAGTGTAACATTTTGTCTGAAGGCTACACAAGAAGGCGGGGAGAGAGGCGGAGGGGCGGGGCTGAACTTCTCACCTTTGCCCGATGGCTCCTTTCCAAGCGGAGGCCCAGGGGGCAGGGAGGGGATACCTCTGTCACCTCAGGTGCCCCAAACGGCTTGTATGTGCCCACAGAGAACTGAACGGATGTCCTCCGACTGGGTCTGCTCACCTGACCTGGAGCCCCAGTATCTTCATCCCTCAGACGGGGCTCTGACACCTGCCTTACGGGGTTATCCTGAGACTTATAGAAGAGGAGGTCAATAAAGGGTCTAGAGCAGAGGCTCCCTGTCTCAGGGGAAAAGATGAGAGCATGCAGGCGTGAGGAAATAGAGAGACGCGTAAAAGGGGGAACCTGGGAATGATGTTTTAAACTAGGGAAGAAGAAATGGGGGTGGGGCTTAAGAGGGGCTGGGCAGAAGAGGCCTTTAAAAGGGGGGGATCAAATAGCAAGAAGAAAAGAGAAAAGGTGCTGACTCTTTGAGACAAGAGGAAACATATTCCTCCAGCTTAGGGAAAAAAATTCATTTTACCCCAAATATAGATAGACTCATGTGTCTAGGATTTTTTTTTTAACATCTTTATTGGAGTATAATTGCTTTACGATGGTGTGTTAGTTTCTGCTTTATAACAAAGTGAATCAGTTATACATATACATATGTTCCCATATCTCTTCCCTCTTAGGTTTCTTTTTGCTTGAATTCTTGCACCCCTGAATGTTTCAGGATGTGGTGTTCCCATGCCTTCAGTTTTACCCTAGGAAGCAGCAGCCAGGCCAGTTGCCCCTTGCTGCTCTCTGACCTGGGGCAAGCTGCTTCACCCCGGGGCAAGGGTGAACCTGAGGTCACACAGCCTCGCTGAAGCAACCTGGGCCTGGTGGCGCTCAAATTGGGGTTCGGATCCAGGATGCACCTCAAAGTGGCCGTGAGGATCACAAATGCGTTCTACCTAAAGCAGACAAATAGGGCGCCTGGCCCGCGCGGACACTCCTGAAATTCAACTTCGGGTCTTTGTGGAACATTAAATTAAACGTTGTGTTATGTAGAAAGAAACTGCCACACGGAAAGCGCCCAGTAGGAGCAAATTCTCCTTCTCCCTTTCAAGGTGAATGTAAAATGTTCATTTTAAAATCAAATTCTGCCTAGGTTGAGGCCCTGTCCCTGCTGGCTGTCCATGACCCAGGGTCACGGAGGGTCCCTGAGGAACGGCTTTTCTCCCCTCCCCCACTCCCTGGTTTCTCTTCCTTGGGAGCAGAGGGCATTCAGGAGTCTGTGTACCTCTGTCTTGGAGAGCCTTACGTTTGCACCGAGAGGGCACACAGAGGTCCAGGAACCAACCTGCCTGGCCTTCATCTAGTCATCCCCTCCCCCCATCAACCACCAACCCACACTCATCTGCCTCACTGTTTGAGGCCCACTGGGGAGCAGATCTGCACCCAGAAGAAATGCAGTCCTGGGGTGGGATGTTGCTACGAGGGTTCCTTACCTGCCGCAGCCTGATTTCTTTATAGAAAATGAAGATCTCTGGTCCACTTAAGTCAACCTTCCCCGCAGCTGTGAGGCAGGAGGCTCTGCTCATGAACCCTGGGACCTCTGGGTGGTCTCTCACCAGCTTTGGATACAATCAGAGTTCTCCACGGCAACAGCCAAGGACACCCCATCACCTTCTGACCCTGACCCCTCCCTCCCAGTACCAGAGATCCTGCCCTGTACATGCCTCCTCAAGGTAACGTAGATCCTGCCCCCAATGCCAGCCCCCTAAGTAGCATAGATTCCGCCCTGAAATACCCCTGCCCTCCACCAGTCTGATAGCACTTCCTCCCCTCAGATCCAGCTCCACACCTGTCCCAATGGGGAGCTAACATTCTTGCATTAATGCCAACCCAGTATGGCCACTCGTGTTCTGTGTCCTCGGCCTTAACTTTCTGGTTGGAGAAACAGCCTTTTTCACTTGTTCTCCATTGTTGGGGATGACGTATTTAAGATCATTTAAAAATAAAAATGGAGGAACTGTGGTTCAGGCGTATCCAATGGAGCCGGGTGGCCATTGTGGATGTGGTTTCAGACACATTCTTGCATCAACTCCTGAATTTTCTGAACTATCTCAAACTCAAGGACATCATCAGCTGTTTTCAAAACAATATCTGCTAGCAGCTGCCAGTTGCAACCTTATGGTCTCAGGGTCTCCCCTTGTAGCTATGCAACCGTTTTGGGCCCCAACCAATCCGTGCTTAACAAGCACCCTTACTTCGTGCCAGCTCCAATCCTAATTCTTGGCAAACAACTTATTTAATTTTATGGGTTTTGCATATATAAGCCTCCTTCATTTTGTGGTCCGGTGGAAGACAATTCAAGTGCTTTTTGAATCTGTGTCTCCTGGGCTACAGTCCTCATTTTGGCTCACATGAAACTCTCCTCTATCCCTTATTATAAATTGTTTATTGATTATTTACATCAACATTGTTTTCCATCCACTTCATGTGATGAAGGGCAGGGAGTCTCAGACTCTATCTCCTCCAAACAAAATAAGAGTGATGGATCGTGTACTGAGCACCTACTATGTTCCTAATCCTTGTGGATGACCTTGTGAAGCGTCTTCTCTTGCTCATTTTAGATGGGGAAGCCAGCTCAGAGAAGGGCAGTGACCTGCCTGAGGTTTAAACACCTAAAGTTCTCTCTGGTCTTCTGCTCACCACGCCTCCTTGGGTGGCATTTAGTGAAAGGAATATTAACTATCTTTGACCAGAGAGAAATTTGCATGATTTTGTAAGTTTCAGAGCAAAAGACCCTCAGCTGTGAACTGAGGTCTGTGGACAGTAGCTTATAGGGAGGGATGAGGAAGGCAGAGATCCATGGAGACGTACATTCTCTGACTCCAGTTAGGAGCTCCCAGCACTGCTGCTAAGAGGAACCTTGGATGCAAGCTCAGATGGGCTTTTGCCCTCCATTTCCTTTGCACAAGGGCAGATTCTGGCTTCCAGGAGAGGCTGGGAATATAGTAGGCTCCTTTATGGGGAGCAGGTATTGCTGGGTCAGCATGGCTGGGCACTTTCTGCTGTAGAAGAGCAGATATATGACTACCAAGACATGTCCCAGGGTGAGAGTACCCATCCTCCCCTGACCTCCAGAGTAAAACTCCCAAAGGCTCAGGGCCTGTCATCATGACAAGGGACTTCCTTCTGGGGTTTCTGTTTTTAGGGTTTAATGTATATGAAAGTGTTTTGAAATGTAGAAAGAGCTATACAAATACTGATATAGAAAGTTGAGGCTTGAAACTATAAAATTCCTAGAAGAAGACATATGGGAAAATCTTCATAACATTGGTTTTGGCAATGATTTCATGGATATGACACTGAAAGAACAGGCAACGAAAGCCAAAATAGACATCAAACTAAAGCCTTCTGCACAGCAAAGGAAACACTCAACAGGGTAAAAATGCACCCCAGAGAATGGGAGAAAGTATTTGCAAATCTTATGTCTCATAAGGGGTAATATCCAAAATATGTAAGGAACTCCTACTACCCAACAGCAAAAAAACAAATAACCTTTTTAATAAATGGGCAAAGGACTTGAACTGTTTTGAAAACAAGACATACAAATGGCCAACAGCTATATGAAAAGGTGCTCAGCACCACTAATCATCAGGGAAATGCAAACCAAAACCACAATGAGATATCACATCATACCTGTTAGGATGGCCATTATCAAACAAACCAAGTCTGGCAAGGATGTAGAGAAATTGGAACCCTGTGCACTGTTTCTGGGAATGTAAAATGGTGCAATTATTAGGGAAAACAATATGGAGGTTCCTAAAAAAATTAAAAATAGAACTAACATATGATCCAGCAATCCCACTTCTACGTATTTATCTGAAAGAACTGAAAGCAGGATCTTAAAAAGATGTCTGCACGCATGTTCATTTCAGCATTATGCACAATAGCCAAGAGGTAGAAGCAACCTAAATGTCCATTGACAGATGAATGAATAAAGAAAATGTGGTATAGACATACCATGGAATATCATTCAGTCATAAAAAAAGATGGATAAACCTTGAGGACATTATGCTAAGTGAAACAAACCAGTCACAGAATGAGAAATACTGCATGATTCTACTTATATGAGGTATCTAGAGTAATCAAACTCATAGAAACAGAGAGTAGAGTGGTGGTTGCCAGGGGCTGGGGGAGTTGCCAGAGGGAAATGGGGAATTGCTGTTTAATGGGTATAGAGTTTCAGTCACGGATGAAAAATTTCTAGAAATCCCTGTACAACATTGTGCATATAGTTAATAATATGGTACTGTACACTTATGAATGTGTTGAGGGTAAATCTCATTTTATGTGTGTGTGTGTGTGTGTGTGTGTGTGTGTGTGTGTGTGTTTACCACAATTGAAAAAAAAAAAGAAGAGGCTAAGTGATTTACTCAAAATTGAAAAGCTAATCAATGTGGTCTCATTTTGGGTTTTTTCCCATTATTATAGTGTAACTCATGAAACTTTGTGGTCAAATGTATTCTTTACTCATTCAATATATATATATATTTTTGGCCACACTGCATGGCATCTGGGATCTTAGTTCCCTGACCAAAGATCAAATCTGCACCCCCTGCAGCGGAAGCATGGTGCCCTAACCACTGGACTGCCAGGGAATTCCCCATTAAAGAAATATTTATTGCATGTCCACTATGTGCCAAACATTGTTTTAGGTGCTGGAGATATGACCATGAACAAAACAGACATAAATGCTGATCCTTGTTGAATTTTAATTCTAGTGCTGGGAAGATTAAAAAAAAAAAAGACCAACGTGTTTATAGTATATTAGAAGGTGATAAACTAAACCCGCATCCCAGCTAGCCAAGTGACCCCTCCACACCTTGCGCTAAGGTTTCAACAGACCTCACCGAAATGCCATGTCAAATGCAACATGCCATGGAAACCATGATGTTCACGTTTCACAAATTTGCTGGGGATAAAGTCTACTTTACAAAGGAGGACCTGAGGATACTCATGGAAAAGGAGTTCCCTGGATTTTTGGAAAATCAAAATATTGAAGGATCTGGACCCGTAGTAAGATGGTTAAGTGGGCTTCCAGAGCTCCTTTTTGCTAAATTCTGGGCTCACTATTGCGTGCGATGACTATTTTGTGGTACACATGAAGCAGAAGGGAAAGAAGAAGGCAGCGTGGAGCCATTACTCCCACCATGATTAGAGTTCTCCCACTGGGGCTCTTAAGGAATCAGTCCCATAGCTTCCCCTGTATAAGGATTTCATGAGCAGATAGGGCCCCTTAGAAAATGTACAAATAAAATCCAACTCCCATTTGACAAGCAGAGAAAGCAGAGTCAGTTAAAGCCAGATAAGCTTTTTTTAAAAAATAAATTTATTTATTTATTTATGGCTGCATTGGGTCTTCGTTGCTGTGCGCACGCTTTCTCTAGTTGTGGCGAGTGGGGGTTACTCTTTGTTGCTGTGCACGGGCTTCTCATTGCAGTGGCTTCTCTTGTTGCGGAGCACGGGCTGTAGGCGCGAAGGCTTCGGTAGTTGTGGTTCGCAGGCTCTAGAGCACAGGCTTAGCAGTTGTGGCACACGGGCTTTGTTGCTCCGCGACATGTGAGATCTTCCTGGACCAGGGATCGAACCCGTGTCCCCTGCATTGGCAGGTGGATTCTTAACCACTGCGCCACCAGGGAAGTCTCAGATAAGCTTTTTTTTTTTTTGCGGTATGTGGGCCTCTCACTGTTGTGGCCTCTCCCGTTGCGGAGCACAGGCTCCGGATGTGCAGGCTCAGCGGCCATGGCTCACAGGCCCAGCCGCTCCGCGGCATGTGGGATCTTCCCAGACCGGGGCACGAACCCGTGTCCCCTGCATCGGCAGGCGGACTCTCAACCACTGCGCCACCTGGGAAGCCCCCCAGATAAGCTTTTCATTTTTATATTGGTCACATCCTCTTGCCCTCAATAAACAACTTACTTTTTTTCGTTCCTAAAAAGATGGTGATATGATAAAGGCTAAGAAGGAAAATAAAGCAGGGGAGGGAGATAGGGAGTACAGGGGGAGGCGGTCCACTTTAAATAGGTAGCGGGCGTAGCAAATGCAAAACCCCTTGGGCAGGATTGTGTCAAGTGCAGAGCAAGGCATCCCTGTGGCTGGAGCAGAACGAGAGAGTGAGTGAGGAGGAGGATGGTGAGAGATGAGGTCAGAGGAGCAAAGGGCAGGGGGCAGGGCTTTCCTGGGACCTCTCTGGCTGCCGTATCAAGAAGAGGCAGTGAGGAAGTGATGGGGGAAGCCTGGAGGCAAGTTAAGCCCTTACAATAACACAGGTGAGAAAATATGAGAGCTGGTGGTGGACGAGGTTAGAAATCACTAGATATTGAAGACAAAGCCCACAGAATATCCTGATGGGTTGATGGTGGGAGGACACCACAGAAAGAGGGGAGTCAAAGGTGACTCCCTGGTTTTGAGCCTGGAGAGCTGGAAGGATGAAATGAAAGGATGAGGAAGACCATGGGTCAGGCAGGTTCAGTTCTTGTAAATCAAATCATTGGTCAACTCCTTTATTCACTTGCTACATAAAATGAATTTTAATTATACAAAGCATACACATTCCCCTTGTAAAAATGGAAACATTTGAGCCCACCTTGGTCTTATCTCCACCTTTATAGATTTAACTACTGTTATTTGTTTGGTATGAATGCTCCCAGATCCTTTGCTAGATGTTTACGTAGCTACAGATATTCCCTTGGAAAATACAGTTTTGTGAGTTCTGGAAGGAAAGAAGTTTACATAAATACATCACTCTGCAACTTGCTGTTTTCATTCAATAATATGAGTTGGAAATGAGTTCATACTTGTACATAGAGATCTACCTCATTTGTTTTCATGACTGCATAATATTCCTTATATTAGACAACTTTAAAGGAATGGTGATTTCAGTTGAAAGTGGAGAAAACTTTTGAAAGGTGTATTAGTCAGGGTTCTTCAGAGAATCAGAATATATTTATACAGGGGCGGAGAGAGGTGTGGGGGACAGGCAGGGGAAGCTGCCCTAATTATTGCAGAAGGTAGAAACAGGATTGCAGAGAGCAAGGAGTTGTTTTTTAGGAAAAGTGGCAACAGAGATGGGATTCCCCCATGCTGTCCTCAACTCAGTGTTTGCGAAGGCATATTTCTTATTAACCTAGGAGATGTGAATTGTTCCAGCAGTGAAAGTGAATGATTTTATAGACTCATAAACTCATGGATTCCTGCTGCTGGCAGTCTCATGCCATTATTGGCAGTTTACTGCCCTGTGCAAATGGGGACTTTGCTGCCACGTGGGGTGGAAGGCAGAGGGTTGGAGGCAGGCAGGTTCTCACTCTAATTTGAGCTGCTCCTCAAGAGATATGATCATGGGACTTCCCTGGTGGCACAGTAGTTAAAAATCCTCCTGCCAATGCAGGGGACACGGGTTCGAGCCCTGGTCTAGGAAGATCCCACATGCCGTGGAGCAACTAAGCCTGTGCGCCACAACTACTGAGCCTGTGCTCCAGAGCTCCCGAGCCACAACTACTGAGCCCACGTGCCACAACTGCTGAAGCCCGCGCACCTAGAGCCCGTGCTCTGCAACAAGAGAAGCCACCGCAATGAGAAACCCGCGCACCGCAACAAAGAGTAGCCCCCGCTCTCAGCAGCTAGAGAAAGCCTGCGTTCAGCACCGAAGACCCAACACAGCCAAAAATAAATAAAAATTTAAAAATTTATTTTTAAAATAAAGGAGAAATGTGGTCTGGGAGAAGGTGGATCACTTTCAGTCTTTGGGATAATCTTAGAGATAATCTCTAAACAGACAGACCAAGGTTCGCAGCAGGTGCCTTATACCAGCATGAGGCCCATGGACTGTAAGGGCTGGAAGGACCCCAGGGTTCTTCTTAACCCAAGGTCTTTATGTTGCAGCTGAGGAAGCTGGACAACTTGATCATCAGAGTTCAGGTGTAAGGTCCTATCTTTTGTTCTGAAAACTGAATTGTATAAGCATAGGATTGGGAATTCCGAGTTTAGCATCAATTTATATTTAAAAGTTTTGGGTGGATCGTTGATAAAAGCTTTGTGTGAGTCAGCACTAAGATATGGTTATGAAAAATGAACATGCTATATTTAAAGGCAGTCATTATATTTATAAAATAAAATTAATACATGTTCATGGTAGGGAATTTGAAAAATATTAAAAAGTATATAGACAAAGTCAGAAATCACCCATAAAATCCAACATCTCTACTACCTAAAGCCAATAATTGTAGATATTTTGTGTGTACGTATAGGTCAAAAATATTATATAAGGCAATCATGTTGCATCTACAATTCTGTATTGCACTTAAAATTAAACTTTTTATTTTGAGATAATTGTAGATTCACATGCAGTTGTAAGAAATAATACAGAGATCCCACGTACCCGCTACCAAGTTTTCCCCAATGGTAACATCTTGGCAAAACTATAGTACAATATCACAAGCGGCACGTTGACATTTATAATCCACTGATATTATTCAGATGTCCTTCTTTTACTTAAACACATTTGTGAGTGTGTGTGTGTTTAGTTCTCTACAGTTTTATCATGTGTGTAGTTTCATGTATCCACAACCACAGTGAAACCCAGAATAGTTCCAGTACCACAAGGAGTTCTCATTTTGCCCTTTTATAATCACACCCCCTTACTCTCATACCCGCTCACTCATTCCTGACCCCTGGCAACCACTAATCTGTTCTCCATGTCTAAATTTTGTGTTTTCAAAGATGTTATATAAATGAATCATAATGGCCTTTTGAGATATATATATATATATATATATATATATATATATATAAAATATATAAAACATTTTAGAATTGTTTTTTTCCAATCAGCATAATTTCCTTGAGATCTGTCCAGTTGTGTATCACTAATTCACTTCTCTTTATTGCTGAGTACTATTCTGTGCTATGGATGTACCAGTTTGTTTAACTAGAGGAGGTGAGGTAGGTCAGCCGTATTGCCTGTTGTCCCTGTTTATTTTAGCCTCTACCAAAAAGAGTTGAAGGACATCAGCGTTGTTTCCAGTTTTTGGCGATTAAATAAAGCCGCTATGAGCACTCATGTACAACTTTTTATGTGAAGATATGTTTTCATTTCTCTGGGACAGATGTCCAAGAACTTGATGACTGGGTAACGTAGTAATTGTGTGTTTAATTTATAAGAAACTGCCTAAAATTTTTTTTGAAGTGTGAATCACATTTTTTTTTTCCTTTTGGCCATGCCACGCAGCTTGCAGGATCTTAGTTCTCAGACCAGGGACTGAATCCGTGCCCCCTGCAGTGAAACCGCAGAGTCCTAACCACTGGACCACCAGGGAAGTCCCTGAATCACACATTTTTAACATGTAGTGTGAATATTTCTCTAAGTAATAAAGTAGGCTTTGCAAAAAAGATTTTAAATGACAACATTATATTGCATGGGATGGGTACAGCATAATTTATTTAAGCTTTTCCCTAACGTTGAACATTTTGGTTGTTTCAGATTTCTCTTTCCCTGTAGAAATCATGATTAGACGCCTGCATGTGCAGTTGGTGTGAAGAACAGGCCGGCTGGAACTGTTCTTGCCGTGCCCAGTGATGAGAAGGTTCTGAAAGATTGATTTGTGCTAACTTCACTGCACAGGGGCCTGAGGGAGACATCAGAATGCCACCCTTTTTGTCATTCAGCAAGAAATACAACCATCGCACACACAGGGAGTATGCATGGTACCACTGGCATAAACGACATCCCCTTTGGCTGGGTTGGAAGGCTAACATAATTGTAAACTCCTTTTTAGTTTACCAGGAGAAAGACACCAGAATGCCACAACTCTTCCTGTGGTCAAGTGCCAGGGTGATCAG
Source organism: Stenella coeruleoalba (assembly GCF_951394435.1). NCBI lineage: Eukaryota > Metazoa > Chordata > Mammalia > Artiodactyla > Delphinidae > Stenella > Stenella coeruleoalba. Next base: position 87,574,825 of record NC_137155.1, on the reverse strand, counting down.
ATGGTCCCCTGGTGAGCTTGGAACCAGGAAAAGGGTGGACTACCTCTAATGGCTCCATTTTCGTGGTCTAGTGCCTTCTTCTCATCTTGGGAATGGTCTTGTCATAGAACAGAACTCAGGATATCTGCTGGCCGAGATGCACACGAGGGCTTCAGTGGGCTCTGCCCATGGTCACTCTCTTGATTTCTGCATGTCTGTGTGCAAAACCTCTTCTGATGGACACTATTTATTTTGTGAATTGATGCCCTCAATCAAGTCCTGTGAGCCAGTAGCTTTTCTCTCTCCTTCCATTGACTGTCTTTGGTTTTTGATCCATTTTGGGTGGATTCTGCCATTCAGCGCTCAGTGGAAAATGCAGTTTCCTCATTCCTAAGTTCTTGGAGGATACTTTACTGTAGCCTCTGAGTACTTACAGCTTCTACTATTATAAATGTTTCATTATTACAAATAACTTGCGCTCTTACAAACAACCCATTCTACATGCACCTTGTCTTTTTAAAATTATTTCTTTAAGGGAAATTTTAGAAGCGTAGTCATTGGGTTCAAGAGTATGAACATTTTTTTTGTTGGTGGCGGTGATCATTGATAATGCCATCCCTAGAAAAGTATAATAGCTCATTCTGGAGCTCTGTGAGAACGCCCGCTTCATTTTATGTTTATCAATACTGGCCAGTAGATGTTTTAATGCAAATTTGGTGAGTGAAAAGGGCATCTGTTCTAATTTGTATGTCATCGATTTTCAATGGGCTGAGAGCTAACGTGTCAACAGCCTGCCCCCTAAGGCAAGGCCAAGGGTTATCAGCAGGGCTGGGCCACTTCCAGTTTTCAGAAGTGCTCAGAACTTTGTATGGCACTGACCACAGTAAGAAAAGATTCCTCTGCTGAAGGCAATGGCGATGGAAGCTCTGTACTGAGCATGTAACTTGGAGTGCCAGGCAGTACAGACAGGTGGGCTTCATTCATTCATTAATTCAACAAACAGCTCTTGAGTACCTCCTTTCAAGGGGCTATGCTAGGAATTGGAGGATCAGCCAGACACACTCTCCGCTCTCAGGAGTTTATAATCAAGGAGATGAGACAGACAGATAGTTACAAAGCAATGTGATAAGCACAAACAGGGTGCTAAGCCGTAGGAACAGAGAGAGGGAAACACCAAGTGCAACCTGAGGGGTAAGGCCAGGGATGACTAGGTTGAGTCTTTTTTTTTTTTTTTTACTTTTCTTGAACATTCTATTTCCATTCAGAGCTTAGCAATTACTTTAACTTCACATTATTCTGTCATAAATGATAACCAAATGGCCTAAGTAGTTAAAATCATAAAACTATGATAAGCCAAGTCAATGGTATATATATAAAGTTAATATAAAATGACAACTATACGGGTACACATTTGTTTTGAATCTTACTAGAAATATGCCAAAATAACAAGTTTTATTAAAGAATGAGGTCCTTGGGCAGAGGCGGAAGAAGAGTCATATCATCAAAAATTATTAGGAAAACTGTAGGTAAAAAGACATCAGCCTACAATTTTAACCAAATAGAGGAGGCAAGGAGAGTACATCATCAGGGGCGATGACAGTTCAGGGAAATACATTTACCATCCATCACAAACTTTCTCACCACCTCAAGAGCTCAGCACAAGGCTGTCCAGGCATTGTTATTTTCCCACTAAGTTTCTTTATGTGGAACATAAACCTACATTTATGGTAACAACAGGATATTACACTGCTATTTAACCTGACAGCAAAAAACAGGAAAAAATCTTCTTAGGGCCAGACTGACCTCGGCCCATGTCAATACCCCTGAAAATAGGGGCAAAAAAATGAATCATTAAGAAACAGTATCCAAAGAGCACTGTATTATCTAATGTGACTTATAAGACAAGTAAAATCCAGTAATCTTTGATGGAAAAAGCCATAGCATTATTTGAAATTTAGGAATGTTTTGATGCTGAATTTTTACTGAAGTGGTACTCGAAGCCGTGAAGTTGGAACAAATTCCAAACTCACAGTTGCTTGCATCACCTCGGTTTAATAATCCAATAAATGACAGAAAAGGACAACCATGAAACCAGCAGCTTTGTTTGGCCCCCTCTGGATAAAATCTTCAGTTTTCCCATGGCTTGACCTAGAAATCCAGTTGTAGAATCAAACTGTGAATCCATTTCAGCTAATAATTTATTTTGATGTTTAACTTCATGGCCTATTTCAATGGAAAGAGATTTTATAGCAGTTACTTTGTTTCTCAGACTTTCTTGCTTTTTTTTTTTTTTTTTTTTTTGCGGTACGCGGGCCTCTCACTGTTGTGGCCCCTCCCATTGCGGAGCACAAGCTCCGGACGCGCCGGCTCAGCGGCCATGGCTCACAGGCCCAGCCGCTCCGCGGTATGTGGGATCTTCCCAGACCGGGGCACGAACCCGTGTCCCCTGCCTCGGCAGGCGGACTCTCAACCACTGCGCCACCAGGGAAGCCCTCTCAGACTTTCCGTGAGTCTCTCATTTTCTTCTTCACCGGCACTATACCCACTATTAGGGTAGCCATAGTTCCCATAGTTGCCAGGAGGTACTCCTTCACCCAGGCCTGCACGCCTCATCCTGCCAGAGGAGCGGGGGAAAAGGCGGGCGGAGGGGTGGGTAGGAAGAGGCCAGGGGCCACCCCGACCGCGTGCTCAGTACCAGGGCCCGGCGAAACACCAACTTCTTCCCCTAAAGCGCCACGACAACAATGTAGTCTCTAGGTTGAGTCTTAAAGGATAGGAGTTCAAGGGAACAATCACAGGCAGAGTCAGGCAAAGGATCGTGTGAAAAGAAATCTCAGAAACTGTAGGTTAAACAAAGGGCAGCCCAGAACATCAAGATTAGAAGTAAGGGCAAGAGGTGAAATTCTAAGGTACCCCAGAACCTTAGAGAGCTCCAGGTGCTCTTATAACTCTGATCTGTTATCTGTGGCACCCGGGGTTGAACTGATTGATCCCTGCCCCAGGCAGAATGCTCCAGCCATTAAAGAGACCCTGCATGGTGAGTCTGAGCTCCAGTACTCTTCAGAAGTGGGGTGTATTCATCCTCATTCAGCCACGTGGCCTGTCTCACAAGTTGACTGATTCAGTGATGCTGCTGTGAGCACTGGTGGACTTGGAATCAGAAACGTCAACTCGAGACCTTGAATAAATCATTTAGTCTCCCTGAATCTCAGTGTTTTGTTTCTGAGATGAGGGGAAAAAGACTTCATAGGGCTGCAAGAGGTTCAGATGAAATAAGGCATGTAAAAGTGTTTTGTAGCTACAAATCTTATGGTTATTACTATTACTATTGAGCTTAACATAGTCATTTATTCATGGAAGCTCTGTTAATTGGCAGCTGACCCCTTCTAGCCTCCTCTCAGACACACGTGTTCCTAAGAATCCCCTGGAACTTGGTCCAGCTGCAGATTCCCAGGCACCATCCCAAGCAATTCTGATTGAGTGGGTCTGGGTTGGTCCCATGAGTTTGTAATTTAACAAGACCTTGAAGTAATTATGATGCAGGTGGCGACACAATCACACGCTGGAGAAACGGGAACTGAGTTCTACTGGGTTGGCCAAAAAGTTCGTTCAGTTAATGAATACGTTGTTCGATAAAGTTCTTGGTGAAAATGAAAAACGTGCCTTTTATTTTTACTTAAAACTGAATGAACTTGTTGGCCAGCCCAATACAGTCGAATGTAGCAGGACTAAAGCCTCCTTCACCATTCTGAACTGAGTCTCCAAAAATGCTTCTGAACGCAACTGGTACAATTAAGTTTGAGACGCCTGTAGGATACCCAAGTGGAAATGTCCCCAGGTATTTGGGTAGCAGCTCAGGAGAAAGGTCTGGGTTGGAGGTAAGATTTGGGAGTCCTCAGTGTACAGGTAACAGATGAAGCCTTCACGAGGGTGGGGTAGGATAGCCGTGCTTCAGGTCCCAGCACTGCTTACTGTTTATGGGTCCCCGTTTGTTTTAGCTTCTACCAAAAAGAGTGTGTCTGGATGTCCCATGGTCTCCTCTTCCGGAGTTCTCTCTACCCACAAATGGCACGATCAGATGCCCAAGTCAGAAACCTGCCAATCACTATCTCTGCTCCTCACTCATCTTAGCTAATTAATCACCAAGTTGAGCTGATTCCACTCCTCCATAATTCTCAAACCCTCCCCCTGCCCCTGCAATCTTCATCCCCACTGCCACCGTCTACTCTCATCTCTTGCTTGGAGTGCCACAGGCTCCTAGCTGACTTCCATCTTCCTTCCAGCCCTGTTCCCATCCAATCCAGCCTCCACTCTGAAGTCATCCTGCTCCTCCAACCAGCCAGAGCTAGTCCTGAGGGCAGACACCCTGGTCTTGCATATAATTGTGTCCCTGACACCTAGCACAGTGCCTGGCATCTAGTAGGTGTTCATTAAATGTTTACCCCTCGTCCCGTCCCCGTGCTCCGTGCCCTCCCTTCTCTCCCAACTCGAAGCCTCAAGGGCAAAGAGAGATTATTAGATTGGAAGAAAAGATAACTTGTGGTTCTCCTTGTGGGTACCCGCATACTTTTCATTGTATAACGGGACTGCTGCGGGCCCCACTAGCACCTGCTTAAACGAACATCAGTCTGTCTACCTGTTACTTTCATAGCAGGCGTCAGAGCATAAACAGTAAAGGCTTAATCAGACACGCTGGAGCTGATGAGTGAGCTGGAGAATCTAGTGCCTTCTCCGGTTACATAAAGAAACTCAGTTAAATGTCTCCAAAAATTTTGAAAGAGAGAGTAAAATGGTAGGAAGGGAAGATGGGGGAAGAGGAATGCTTTGTACAGGAAACCGGTCAGAAGCCCACAGAGCCTACACACTGGAGTGACCCAAGAGTTTACATTCCCTCTAACTGGGCTGTCCTGCTTGAATGTGGTGGGTCCACACTGAATTTGTCCTCATTTATAATTCAGTAAATTTTTATTGAGCCTGTACTATAAGCCAGACACTGCTTTAGGCAATGGGGATACAATAACAAACAATTCAGACAAAAATGTCTGTTCTCATGAAGCATGTATTTTTGAGGGGGGAGGGGGACAGACAACAAATAAGAAAAATATCTAGTTTGTTGGATGGTGATAAGTGCTACGGAGAAAGACAGAGCAAGGCAAGGGGTCTAGGAATTCTGGAGGTATAGAACTGCTATTTTGTACAGGATGATCAGACCTTTCTGAGAAGGTGACATTAGTGCAAACGTGTGGAGCCTCTTTTGTGTGTTTGCTCAAATGAGCTATCCATATGGATATCTGGGAGAAGGCATGCCTGGTAGAGGAAAGAGTTCCTACTAAGGCCCAGAGGAACTGCATTTTGTTGATCAGAAAACCAGTCTGAGTTGGTTTTATAGGCTCTGGTCGGAAATTGCCATGGCCGTTGGAGGTGCAGGAGGTGGGAGCTGTGGCTTCAGCTTCAGGCGCCTTTAGGGGAATTTGATTCGCAACTTTCCTGTAGGGGGAGGTTTGGGCATTGGATGCTTGTCAGGATTTCCCAAGTTCACTTTTGAAGATCTGAGATCCCAGTCAACATAGGATTTGCCCAGGTTCTCAGTAATCACAGAGGCGACTCTTCTTGCCTGCCCTGTGTGGCAAGGCTGTTTGCCTGGGGTATGCTTACACCTTTGGAGACAGGTAAAGCAGGCAGAGTGGAACAGGTCTCTACCTTGTCTTGCCACGGGTTTTGCTTTTTGTTATATTTTCACGTTTCTCTAGTGCAGATCAGAACACCCTTGGGGCTAAATTTCCATGCAGTAGGATTGGAGGATCTGAGCAGAGTTGCAGTAATGATTCTGAGTAGTATTTTGATAAAGCCATACCATTAGAGGGAAGGAGAAGGGAACAAACTTTGCAATTTACTGATGGGCTATTCACTGTGCTAAGCGTTTACCATACTGATACATTAAATACATTTTCATTATTACTCTGGAAGGTAGGTGGAAAGTGAGGCTCAAAGATATTGACTGTTTCCCTGCTTACAAAAATATATGCACTTTATAAAAATGTCAAATAAAAAACCATAAAAAATAGGAAGTGAAAGTCCCTCAGAGTCTCACCTCTTAGAGCAAACAACTACAGGCGGTTAGTGTTCAATCTTCCTGAATTTTAAAAATGTACACACAGGCACATACGTATACCTTTTTTCTGCCCCCCAAGAAACTGGGACCGTATTATACATATTGTTCTGAAACTTGCCTTTTTTCTCAGAAAGGTGTGCCTTGGTTATCGTGCTGTGTTAATAAATCTTATTAATGAAAGCAGGCTTTTTGGGGAGTTAGAGCTCTCTGGTAACACAACACCTGGTTGTGTGACTTCACACAAGTCACTTTGCCTCTTAGGACTACAGTTTCCCCCATTTGTAAAACGAGGGCAGGCAGATCACAGAGGATTCCGCGAGGTAATGCCAACAAGCAGGTCACCTCAGCCCCTCGCCCGCCTCGTGACGATCTGGGATAATCTCCAAGGTCCAGCCCTACTTGACTTGGACGGCAGCCGCCACTTTCAATAACTCAGATGACAAAGCCGCTGCCAGCGCTGCCAGAAAACCCCGGCGGGCAGTGCTTCTTTCATTCGCTCTTGGAGCTGGGTGATGGTGTCGCGGGGCGGGGCCGGGGCGGGTCCACAGACGCGCGGCGAGCGGTGCGTGCGGGCTGGTAGGCCGGCCGCGGCGTGACGTGATCGGCGACCGCGCCTGGCCCCGCCCCGCACGGCCTAGGCCCCGCCCCTCCCTCCCTGGTCCGTCGCGGTTCCTCACGGCGCTGGCGCAGAGATGGCGGAGGCAGTGGAGCGCACAGACGAGCTGGTCCGCGAGTACTTGCTCTTCCGCGGCTTCACGCACACGCTGCGGCAGCTGGACGCCGAGATCAAGGCGGACAAGGAGAAGGGGTTCCGGGTGAGGGGCCGGCGGGTGCGGCGCGGGCAGAGGCGGCCCCGAGGGAGCCCGGAGCTGGCTCTCCCCCAGCACTGCCTTCCGGGGCGGGAGCGGCGCTGTCACCGCGCCAGGGGGACCGTCGACATCAGCGCGTGCGACAGTCGCTTGACAGATGCGGAACTGAGGCCCTGAGAGAGGACGTGACTTGCCTGAAGTTACCCAGCGAGTTAGGAGCATCGCCGAGGCTGGAGCTCAGGTGCCCTGACTCCTGGTCCGGGGCTCCCTTCTCCACCCCCAGCCTCTCAGCAGGTGCTGGCCAGTCATTGGTCAGGATGGCGATGAGGTTTTAGGAGCTAACGTGGGGTAGATGTTTGGGGTTTTGGCAGCAGAAGTATTCTGAAGTTGGCTTCCAGTGGCATTGGGAACAAAGGGGTCTGCAGCCCAACATGTTAGCTGGGTTCAAGTATCTGTTTGAAACGGCTTTATCAGTGACTCATTGGCAGTTTTGCTCCACTATTGAGGAAGACCTTGTGCATTTGAAAACATACTTCCCCTGCTCAGACATGATTTTCTGTTGAGAAGTTCTTGGAATTTATATGTGTGTGATTTGTGTGTATATTTGCTGGCTTCAGTTGGTGTTGGCAGGTGAATTGAGAGAGGCAGTGAGCTAGCAGCAAGAACACTGGAGGGGAGTTAGGAGACCTGAGTTCTTGTCTTGCCGAAGTTAGTGGCTACTTGGTGGTGGCAAAAGAAATCATTTCAGCTGTCCGAGCCTCAGTGTTCCTGATCTATAAAATGGGTGTGTTGGAATGGTATCAATATTCAAAAGCCTTTCCTTCTTGTGTACTCTGGTATGATTGCTCCTCACAAGGAGGTGACTCCTTTGGCTGACACTCTGAGCAACTGCCGGGACTTTGGTAGTGCTTTGAGGACTTGAAGGAGACAGTATATCTCACCATGAGCCTTGGAATCCTGGAATGGAGGAGTTAGGAGGAGGGGCGTGGAGATTGTCTCACTCTGTCTTTTTTTGCTTAGGAACTGAGACCAGAGAGTTGAAGTGACATTGCCAAGGTGGCTGAGTAAGTCAGAGGCAGATCCAGGCCCTGGACCCAGATCTCCTCCTTCCTGGGCCAGGGTGCTTTGACACCTGCAATTTCCAATGCTTGGTAGAGGGTCAAAACACATACTTACATCAGGAAAAAACCTAAAAGCTATTACATCACTGTGTTTTGAAAGTTTTATAGATTGCTAACTTAAAGAAAAAAAAATTTAACATCCAGAAGCCACAGCAAGAGGAAAAAGCTGTATTAACTCTGGAACGAGGAGAGAATTCCCTTCCGTCCTTCAATGCCTTCTCCATCTCATCTTTCTCTCATCAGGTGGACAAGATTGTGGACCAGCTGCAGCAGTTAATGCAGGTGTATGACTTGGCTGCCCTTCGGGATTATTGGAACTACCTGGAACGTCGGCTCTTCAGCCGTTTGGAGGATATGTATAGACCCACCATCAACAAGCTGAAAACCAGCCTGTTCCGCTTTTATCTCGTCTACACAATCCAGGTGCTTTTGGTTTAGGGATTTCTTGCTGGAGAGAGTTCTTTGATCCAGAGATAGATTTTCTTTTAACGCCTAGGGACAGCTGTCTCTGTTACTCCTGGGAGAGGGTGAAACAGTCACAGTGCAAATTATTTTTGACTGTTTTCCTACTTTTTTTCTCCTCATCTGTAGATGATTGGACTTGTCTTCCTCATTCCTATTTCCCCTCTTGTTTTAAGCACGTAAGCCTGGGTGGAGTTTTGAAGAATATAAGTAGCTGGGTTAAAGTTTGAGTAATAAAGATTATGGCTGACCTGGGGGAGTAAATCACTTAGATTATTTGAAAATCAACTAGGAATTAATTTTTAGGATGGTATTTATCATCAGGACTTTATTTTATTTTACTTATTAATTTTTTGAAGATTTTTTTGATGTGGACCATTTTTAAAGTCTTTATTGAGTTTGTTACAATATTGCTTCTGTTTTATGTTTTGGTTTTTTGGCCCCAAGGCATGTGGGATCTTTGCTCCCTGACCAGGGATGGAACCCGCACCCCCTGCATTGGAAGGCGAAATCTTATCCACTGGACGGCCAGGGAGGTCCCTCAGGACTTTAGTTTAAACCAGCTTCTTTGAAGTTACAAGGAACTTGAGTGTGATGATTCTTTTGATTTTATAGAGTTTATAGATCATGTTTGGCCACTTACCCAGCAGGCCAATATTCAGAGGCTGTCTGCTGTGCGGTGGTGAAGAATCTTACCTCTGGACTTCTGTCTCTTCCCCTTCCTTGCTACCTCCTCTGTGTCTTGGCAGACAAACAGAAGTGACAAGGCTCAGGAGTTCTTTGCAAAGCAGGCCACGGAGCTCCAGAACCAGGCCGAGTGGAAGGATTGGTTTGTCCTGCCCTTCCTGCCATCCCCAGACACCAACCCCATCTTTGCTACCTACTTTTCTCGCCAGTGGGCCGATACCTTCATCGTGTCCCTGCACAACTTCCTGAGCGTCCTGTTTCAGTGCATGCATATCCTCTCAGCTGCTCGGGGCTGGGGGCCCAGGCTACTCTTAATGCAATCGTTTCTTCTACAAAATGCCCGAGGATCACTGTCATGTGTCACGTGAGGGGGCTGGACAGATTGTGGTTATTTTGATCAGTAGGCCGGAGATCGTAGGTCGGGAATTGTAATCATTATTACAGTTGTTCAGCAGCTCTGCTGCTGAATAGTGGACATGTGTGGGTGGGGACTGTACTAGCAGTGGGGAGATAGGAGCCCTCAAATAGGGCCTCTCTCAGCAAAGGCAGGGGTCAGTGCAGAGCTGCTTTGCAGCGAAACCAGCCAACCCCGGGAGCACCCTTTGTGCATGCCCTGTGCCCCCCAGGATTCACCTGTCTTTGCTGGGATTAGGTAGCAGGTGAGAACACTTCTAGGGCTGGAACTTCCTCCCTGTGTCAGTGCCTGGGTCACTGTCTTTATAATGACCTTAGGATCCCTTGACTTGTCAGAGGACAGAGCAGCTTTAAGAATATAGGTGGATATTTAAGAGAGAGAGGATGTGAATAATTTGCAGCCGACCGTATTTACCATTTTGTCGTGGAAAGCCCAGGACATCCTCCTCGCTCACTCTTGCTCTCTAGCAGGAATTCCACGGGAGGAGAAGGGAGTCTGGCTTGAATGGGGCTGTCTGGTGAGTCACTGCTAAACTGGACGTGGGGAGGCCCATCCACCATCTCCTTTTGGCTCTGGGAGGAATGTCTTCTGGTGGGGGTAGGAAGGGAGTGTTTCCTTTTGTGCTGTGGTGAGTGTGAATTACGCCCTTGCCAGGTTGGCCTTTTCTCTCCCCCTGCTGCTGCCCTTCATCCCCAGGGCTTTCAAACAAAACTAACAGGGCGCCCAGCCCAGAGGTGGTTACAGCTTGACCCCATGGGCCCTCTAGGGAAGTTTGCTTCCCCGGTACTGAGGCCCTGCCTGCTCTGTGCTCCTCTGGACTGAAGCTGTTTGAGGTGGTCAGGCAAGACTGACACCGTGACCTAGAATGTGGGTGCTCATAGGGTGGCAGTCTGCAGAAAGCTTGCTTCTCAGTCTGAACCTCTGCCAGAGAGGCTCATCCTGTGGAGGGGAAAGGCGAGTGGCCAGCCCTTCTGCCCAGCTGGTGGAGCAGCGGACGGTGTGCCCGCAGAGCCACTGGCTGCTGGGCTGGCTTTTTGCTCCGTGTCACTAAAGCTTAGGCTGGCTGTGAAGCCCGCAGGATACTAGCCCTCTACTGCTGGTATTTGGGAGAAAGCGTCTGATTTGGATTTATGTCCTCTCTGTGGGCTAGCCAGGCGGGTTGTCATGTGTCCGTGAGTCTCTCTGAAGGAAGTCAGGCCAGGCCCGGTGTCAAGGGAGAGACTATTCATGAAGCTGTGAAGAGCCCACAGCACAGAGTTTTTACTCTGTGTCATGTTCAGGGGTGTTGGTGTGGTGTCAAGAGTTTGGGAAGGGCTTTTAATCGTTTTGCAGGCAGGCTTATTCTTTCTTTTTTTTTTGTATTGAATTGTTTTATCTTATTGCAGAGTTTGTGATAGAATATATTTTTTGATTTGAATTTTATTTTTATTTTTTGATTTGAATTATTTTAATCGGCTATTTTTCCCAGCTTTGTTGGAGGATAATTGACAATTAAGAATTGTATATATTTAAGGTATAAAACTTGATGGTTCGGGGTACGTACACATGGTGACATAATCACCCCAGTCAAGTTGATTAAGAGGCAGGTTTATTCTTTAACTTGGTGCACCGGTTCCCGTGATCCTGAACTTCGATGCAGAGTGCCAGCGGACCAACCAGGTTCAGGAAGAAAATGAAGTTCTGCGCCAGAAGGTTTGTTGCGAACAATGCTTGCTCCTTGGGAAGTACTTCTGCTTTTCATGTGTAAAATTAGGTCGTAGCCACGGAGGGCTGATTTCAGTAGAGGAAAGCACTGATCTCAGATGAAAGTGAGTCACCAGAAAGGCAGTATTGGGGATTTGGGGGCCATGTGACAAGTCTTTGAAAACCAGAGGTGAGGTTCATGTTGTAAGTCACGTAGTGCGAACAACACAGTAACAGGAGTGAACTTTTAAGAGGAAAAAGACTCTAGGCATTGATGTCACCTTACATCTAACCTGCTTTCATACGTCTGCTTCCCGCCCCTAGTCCTTTTCCACCTGTCCCCACATCTGTATTGTTTACAGCCCAGAAATGATTTAATTGTTCTCAGCTAAGCTAAACTAGGTTTCTCTAGTTTGGTAAAATGATAGCTCCAGGGGACCCACATTTGCCTTTACATTTTGCCTGAGGGGCATTTCTCTAACCTTGAGATTGACACATCTTCAGAAAAGGGAGGATTTTTTAGAAAAAGGAAGGTTACAAGCTGTTTAGGTTTGGGGGTTTAAGATTCTTGGGTTTGGGTGTGTGTGTATAATTTTCTTTCAGGCAAAAGGTCAAAATTGCTGACCTTCATTTAAAATTTCTTTTTTCCATTTGAGTTCCAAAGTCTGATTTTGTAGATTCCAAAGAGCAAAGCAGGATTGGGTGGAACTATTTTTCTCACTGAATTCAGGAAGAAGCGAGTCAAATGATAAGAAGAAAAAAAAAAAAAGTGGGTTTTTTATATCTAACGGTTTTTAGTTTTCTCACCTCCCTGTAGTCAAGTACCAGCAGCCTCACCCATTTTTCCAGTCAGCAGAGAGTGAGAGAGGCACTCCGAGGTTGAGGGCGAGCGGCCTTTGAGCCAGTGTGGTTGGGTTTTGGATGTGACGTGAGTCTAATCTTCCTCAGGGGAGGGAAGGCTGGGTGAGATCCCCATCTTACTCGTCCCACCTCTACGCAGCTGTTTGCACTGCAAGCTGAAATCCACCGACTGAAGAAAGAGGAGCAACAGCCAGAAGAGGAAGAGGCCTTAGTCCAGCACAGACTGCCTTCTTATGTCTCCAACATGGACCGCCTGGGGGACTCGGAACTGTGAGTGTGTGCTGCGCCCACTCCGCGCCTCTGTCCCCTGTGCTCTCCCCTCCTCCCGGCGATGACGTGGAATTGCCAGGAGCCTCCCCGGTGCTCACTGTTCTTGTCTGAGCTTTCTGAGTAAGGTCCCCTGGTCCTCTAGTTGTCCCCTACCTCCCAGCCTCTAGGCCTGCTCTTCCAGGGGCCTGCACATCCAGACGTGTGCAGCCTGGGTTAATAATCATAGCCGCTTTCGTGAAGCCCTGGGAAGTTTCTGTGCCCTGAAAGGAGCGCCTCTTGGATGACACGATTGCCAACCACAGGTTGGATACATTTCTCCGTAGAAGCATGCTCTTGTCTCAGGGTTTGGAAAGGTAGGCAGGTTGGAAGAGAGGTATTTGAGCAACCTTAAAAAACAGCTAGTTACAGCCGAACACCCAGGCAATGAGAATAATAGCAGTTGAAGAGACGTAGGCACCACAGGTCACAGAATTAGCGATTGGTGAGTCAGGATGCAAACCCAGGCAGTCAGATTCCAAACCTGCATGTGGCCAAGTACTGCAGCAGATGAAACTGCTCTAGTTTCTGAGCTAGCGCCCTCCGATGGAAATAAAGTGCAAGCCAAAAATCTAACTTAAAAATTTTTAGTAGCTATGTTAAAAAAAGGAAAAACAAGCTAATTTTAATGATATATTTTAATGATATATTTTATTTAGCCCAACTTTCCCAAAATATTGTATTCATAAACAAAGTATTCATGAGATATTTAACACTCTTTTTCATGCTCAGTCTTGAATCCCAGTGTGGATTTTACGCCTCCAGCACAATCTCCATCTGGACTGAAGACGTTTCAGGTGCTCAGTGCCACATGTGACCAGTGGCTGTTAGCGCTGCTCTGAGCTTTACCACGGCCCTCAAAGGAGAGCCGCAGCCTTCACCATCGTGCCAGTTAGGCTGCTGGCTCCCTTCGTACGAGAACAGCACCAAGCATCACGCCGCCTTAAGGCCCAGGCGTGCGAACCTGGCCAAGGCCCTGGTCACTGGCAGCGTCCATAGCCTGGGAGGTCTGTGCTCTGGGTTCTCCCAGGTTCCCCCTCCAGCGCTGTGACCTTGTGCTGTGTCTGCTTGTCCAGAGCCATGGTGTGCAGCCAGAGGAACGCTTCCCTCTCCCAGTCGCCTCGCGTGGGCTTCCTGTCCTCGCTGCTGCCTCAGAGTAAGAAGAGCCCCTCAAGGTTGTTGCCTGCCCAGGCCCCCCCTCAGGCTCAGAGCTCGGCCAAGAAGGAGTCCTTTGGCGGCCAGGTTAGTGCAAGTCCTGCCTTTCTAACTCTCGCCAGGAGGCCTCCGACATCCCACTCGTCAGGTGGAGACTTGTCCACCCTCCCTTAGGACCTGCAGGTGGAGGGTGGATGGTGACAAGAGGAAGTATGCTCTGAAGGGCCCCTTCCCGTTTCTCGTAAATGTCCTCTAACTCATGAGCGCTTATGACTGTGATTTGTTGACTCAAGTGTGAATTCAAGCAATTCTGGACTTTTAGATTTTTGGTGATATAAAGTAGCATGTCGATAAAGACTAAATTAAAGTTACTTCTAAATCCAGTGTAGTATTTCTTTTACAAGTTGTTATTTCCTGATTCTACAAAGCAGTTTTGCTATTTTTCACTTTTATAGAAGCTTGCAAGAGAATTTCTTCTATGCCAGCATATGTCCAAAATTGAGGAGTTTTCCGAGCAGAGATGGTCAGAATTCATTGCTTTCAGAAGTGCTGGCCAGAGTGAAACTTCAACAGACCCATAGTTATGCCTTATTGCTCGGGTAGGGACCATTTCCCTTTTAATATATTTTTATTAGTCGCAGATACAGTAAGTTGTCATCATCTCTGCCTTCCTCTCCTGCCACCCTTGGCTTGAGGACAGGTGCAAGTGATGCAGCAGCGTGGGGCCGCCTGGGGAGAAAGGGTTCCGCCCCGAGGCTGCCATCGGGTCGTCGGGGCTTTTAGCACAGCACCTGGGTTTAGTACTGTTGTTGAAGTGCAGACATTGAGCAGGACACCAGGGAAGAAAGAGCATGGGCTTTGGAGTCAGGCAACTGTACCTTGTTTATCATCCTTGCTCAGATTGCTTAAACGCATCCCACTTCACTTGGGATGATGAGAACAGCATTCACTCCCTAGGGGTAGAGTTATTTGAGCTGATATGAGAGCCCTTGGTATATGCAGTGCCTGGCAGGTTATAAGCACGTGATACATTTTAGTTGTAGTTGTTGTAGCTGGGAAGGTATTGGCCTCCTGGGTACCTAAGTCAGTTCTGAGACCTAAAGTGGCAGCAATGCAAAATGACTGCAACCTTAGCATGGGGGGGGGTGGGTCTGGGGCATCAAAAATCAGTCATGGTTATTCTACGACTGTTTTTTTCAAGTTCAAACCTTAAAATTAGAACTGCAGTTTTGTAGAATATGGTTGAGTAAGTTTTACGGTTTGCTTTGCAAATCGCTTTCACTGTGCAAGATTTTATAAGTGTAATAGATGACGTATGGAATGCTACGTCCCTTAAAATGTGCATGAAATGATGAAATTCAATTTCATTAACTTAAAAGAAAATATGGAGACGGGGTCTTTGGGCTTAAGCCTGTGGCCTTATGTTTACGTGTTCAGGTGCTAAGGTGTCCTATGGTGAGGGTGAAATGGGATTGGAAATTTTTTGTATGGCTCTTGTTCAGGAGACAAAGGTAAGAATGTGTAATTTGCAGAAAACATGCCTTCCTTTACCTCTGAAATATATTCAAACAAAGCTTGGATCACCGTGTGGCATGTTAACAGAGCAGAGGCAGCCTTTCCATTCCCTGAATGGAGTTGATAAATGTCTGCAATCTGAAAAATCCAGTGGTTGGGTCACTTGTTTGTTTACTGATATATTTGACTCAGCAGTGATGTTTCAGTTCTAAAGATAACTAGTATATTTGGGGTTCAAGAAAAATCACAGAATTTTAGAGTTGGAGAAAGCTTAAAGGTCACCTGCCCCACCCTCCTATTGAGAGAGGGCACGTCCTGTGACTGATTGCCTCCTGTGCTGGGGAGGTCACTGCTTGTACATGTGGGATGTTTGCCTGTTTGAAAGTTGTTAGTTGAAACCTCTATGATTTTTACTCACTGATCTTAGCTTTGCCTTCGAGCTATGAGAATAAGGCTTCTGGTTAGGACAACCCTTCCTGTCCTTTCCAGACTAAGTACTATGTTCATTCCTTCCTTTCTGCCCAACTGTTTACCCATGTGGCATGATTTCTAGACCCCTCACCATTCTGGTTCTCTTCTTCTAGGGGGGACATTCTAAGTTTTAAATTCCTCTCTACAATCGATGGCCAAATTTGAGTTTACAACTCAAGATGCTCTCTTACCAATACCAAATGCAGTTAGCTGTATGATCACTTCCTGTGATTTTAATGCTATACTGCTTTTAACGCAATAGAAAATGACATTGGTTTTTTAATCAGCCACGTGGCTTCGTTAGTGCATATTAAGCTCGTAGTCTTTTCCTCACTACTGCCATGCCAGAGCGCCTTCTTTCTTTTTTACTCTTAATAAGCAAAACAACATGAGTTGTGTTATTAAATTAGCAATACAGGGACTTCTCTGGTGGCGCAGTGGTTGAGAATCCGCCTGCCAATGCAGGGGACACGGGTTCGAGCCCTGGTCCGGGAAGATCCCACATGCCACGGAGCAGCCACACCCGTACACCACAACTACTGAGCCTGCGCTCTAGAGCTTTCGAGCCACAGCTACTGAGCCTGCGTGCCACAACTGCTGAAGCCTGCACTCCGCAACGAGAGAAGCCACTGCAATGAGAAGCACATGCACCGCAACAAAGAGTAGCCCCCGCCCACCGCAACTAAAGAAAGCCTGCGCGCAGCAACGAAGACCCAACACAGCCAAAAATAAATAAATAAAAAATAAATTTGGGCTTCCCTGGTGGCGCAGTGGTTGAGAGTCCACCTGCCGATGTAGGGGACATGGGTTCGTGCCCCGGTCCGGGAAGATCCCACATGCCGCGGAGCGGCTGGGCCCGTGAGCCATGGCCGCTGAGCCTGCGCATCCAGAGCCTGTGCTCCGCAGCGGGAGAGGCCACAACAGTGAGACGCCCACATACCGCAAAAAAAAAAAAAAAAAAATTAAAAAAAAATTTATAAAAAAACATTAGCAATACATAAAATGAGAGGCTTTCCTATTTTAAATATTATTTATACATAGCATTGTAAGTTTCAATCACATCAGCATTTTACCCACTTGTGATCAGTCATTGTAACTGTTGTTGTTGTCACTGAAAAGTTCATAAAATTATAGATGTAGAGTTATGGCGACACACTCTCTGTGCTTTCACTATGAATCCGGAGGCAAAATTTTAGAAACACATGGAAGTAGCTGTAAAACCACAATTCCTAAGCTCTTCTGGGATCTCTGTGACAGAAGCCCCTGTGGGCATCTCCTCAGCAGCCTCCCCCACTGCCGTTCTACCCCATCCTCCTCTCCAGTTATAATTCCACTCCTTCCATAACTACTCAGTCCGTTTGGGACTGTGAGGGGGAATTGTGGTTATTACAGAGATAACCTCTAATCGGCTGTAATGCAAAGAAAGCAAAGCGACCACAGACTTCTGTGTTTGTAACTCTTATTAGTATCAAACTACCTCATAGCTCCCGTGACATCAGCAGTAAGAATGCTGCCCTTGGGGCTGTTTCCATGGATCTTAGCAGGATGGGGAAAAGGGAGCCCTCTTCCCCGTCTTTCATTCTGTAATCTCTGTGTTACTAGGGCCTGTCTTCTGGGTGTCTTTATTTTGCTTCAGGTGAGCCTAAATTACTGGAACTTGTTCTCTGTTCCATTTGGACGACTGCCTGGTAAGCTCTATTCAGGCCACCAAAAATGAATTTAGATCCTTCCCTAGAGTGAGAAGCAAGAAGGTCAAATGATAAAACATAGGTTAAGATACCTCTCCTGAACTGTAGGAGACAGGTAGATTATGGTAGAATATGACAATATAATTTGGACTGTTGGAATGTTATCTGAATCCAGTAGTTAAGATTTTTATGAGGTTTGCTCTTCAAACAAAATAAAACTTTCAATTACCAGTTGTATCACAGTGAACACTTACTTAAGTTATATGCATGTGTAGCTAGACACAAGTTTACCTTAACTTATTTAGGTGTTTGGTGGATGGCTGCATTCATCAGATTTTAGCGTGCTATTTTTTGTTGAAGTTTACCCTTCTTTCGTAAATAACTTAGATATAGTTTAAGGAGAAGCTCTCTCTAAGCAGGATCTGATAGGTCACACTTAGGTCTATAGCTCTTTTGGTATAAACTACCCTATCATTATAAAGACAGTTCTTCTTAATTTATTGCAGTGCCTTATGTTAATGCCTGTGTGAATTTTCATTTCGGAGTACCGTCCAGCCCCCAACCTAATGATAAACTGGACAACTTCCTTGCCATCTTGACTTGACAGGGTAGCATTGCTTTTGTTCTTCTTAATGTTGTAATGTATTTGCTGGGGAAGGGTTACAAGTGGCTAGAGAAATTTGTGTCAGCTAGAGAAATTTGAAGTCTATCCTAAGCCTCTCTGTTCCATCAGTTTGGGCCAATTGAATTGAGCACCCTTAAAACCACGTGTTGGAAGAGGAAAAAACACCACTTATCAGGTGTAGCAGGTGAGTAAGGAAAGACAGGTGTGCCACCAAGTGCCTGTGCCTGCTCTGCAGCCTTCCCAGCCTTTGGTTCCAAGGTGGGATACCCGTGTGGTCTGTGTACATTCTTTGGGAATGCATGCAATATTAAATGGGTTCTTTTCCTTCTCACATATCCAGTTTAAAGATCTCTTGGTCAGGCTGATAAATCTGTCAAACCTGAATCATAGTTGTGCCAGGCTGTTCGAGACTTCCTTGCTTGCCAGGATCCCACTATTTCGGAAAACAGCCGTCAACCCTGGAAACTCCTCCTCCTCTCAGCACTATTTTTATAGCTAACTGTGGAGTTCCCATAGCCACCTTTGAAGTCCAGAAAACATGGCCTCTGCTGTCAGTTCTTCCTTTGTCTTGTCTATCAAAATGTTAGAGCTTTTGGAGACGTGTTTTGGAATTCTTCATTTCTAATTTTATTTGAGTCCTCTTTTTTTCTTGGTAAATCAAGCTAAAGTTTTGTCTATTTTGTTTAACTTTCAGAAAACCAGCCCTTAGTTTCATTGATCATTTCTATTGACTTTTTAGTCTATTTCATTGTTTTCCACTCTGATCATTGTTATTTCCTTCCTTCTACTAACTTTGGGCTTCATGTATTCTTTTCCTAGTTCCTTGAGGTGTAAAGTTAGGTTGTTTACTTGAGGTCTTTCTTCTTAATGTAGGTGTTATTACAAACTTCCCTTTTAGAAGTGCTTTTGCAAAAGTTTTGGTATATTGTGTTTCCATTCTTACTTGTCTCAAGATATTTTTTGATTTCTCTTTTGATTTCTTCTTTGACCAATTGGTTGTTCAGGAGCATGTTGTTCAGTCTCCACATATTTAAGAATTTTTTAGTTTTCTTCTTGTAATTGATTTCTAGTTTCATCCATTGTGATGCTTGCTATGATTTCAGTCTCCTTAAATTTATTAGGACTTGTTTTGTGGCCTAACATATGATCTATCCTGGAGAATGTTCCATGTGTGCTTGAGGATGGAATGTTCTGTAAATGTCTATTAAGTCCATCTGGTCTAAAGTGCAGTTTTAAATCCAGTGTGTCCCTAGTGATTTTCTGTCTGGGTGATCTATCCACTGGTGAAAGTAGGGTATTGAAGTTCTCTACTATTATTTTCTACTGCCTATTTCTCCCTTCAGGTCAGTTAATATTTGCTTTATATATTGAGGTGCTCTGATGTCAGGTACATAAATATTTACAAATGTTATATCTTTTTTTTTTTTTTTTTGCGGTATGCGGGCCTCTCACTGTTGTGCCTCTCCCGTTGTGGAGCACAGGCTCTGGATGCGCAGGCTCAGCGGCCATGGCTCACAGGCCCAGCCGCTCCATGGCACGTGGGATCTTTCCGGACCGGGGCATGAACCCGTGTCCCCTGCATCAGCAGGTGGACCCTCAACCACTGCGCCACCAGGGAAGCCCGACAAATGTTATATCCTTTTGTTGGAGTGACCCCTTTATCATTATGTAATGGCCTTCTTTGTCTCTTATTACAGTCTTTGGCATAAAGTCTATTTTGTCTGATATAAGTATAGCCTCCCCTGTGGAATTCTTTAGTCTGAGCAGTTTGCCCTCTGGATCAGTAGATATAGGGAGGAATTAATAGATTTGTGTAATGAAGGTTGGCATCCTTGGATCTCCTCCTAGGGAGTCAACCACCCCCGATCCCACTACCCACCCCGGGACCGTGTGAGGGACCATGGTTACCTCAGGACCACCTCTTACTTTTGGGAAGGTAACAGGAGTCATCTTCCACTTTCTAAAACTGTGGGACCTATTCAGTGTTTCATGGACCATGGGATACTTCTTAAGAATGGCTGGAAGCACTGAGAGAAGGGCCTTACCTTGGTTGTTATTTTGCTCCAGGATTATGACATTTCTTCTTATCTTTTCTCTTCAGTGTCACTTTCTTCCATGTGCTCCCATCATGGTTTTTCTTTCTTCAGGTTTCTCAGAGTTTGGGGCCACTGTCAGATCTGGATGTAAATTCCGGTTCTGTCAAGTTCTCCCTGTGTTAAACGAGTAACTTAACCTCTCTAAACCTCTGCTCCCCATGTTAAAATGATGCCTCATCTTTAAGGGAGTGTTTGTAAGGTTCTTAGCATGGCACCTTACATATGGTAAATGCTCAATGAGTAGTATATATTGATGTTATTATTGTTGTTGGTTTTCTTCTTAGGTTTTTTAAAAAAAATCTTAACTAAGATCTTTACTTTTCCCAAAATAAGTCAGAATTCAGAGAATCAAATACTCTTTCTAGAGAAAACATCTGTTACAAGCACAAGTAGATACCAATGGAGGTCGCCTCGTCAGAAAACCAAAAATAACCAATCCTGTGTAGGTCAGCCACAGTTAGGCTCCAGGTAAACTAATAGCCTTTAAAATTTCCTTTCTTAACTGTTCACATGACTCCGGGGTCCCAAGGAACATACGTTAATCATTTTAAGTTGTTTAGTGTTCACATAAAAAATAACCAGTAGAAGAACTAGAAGCCCACAAATAGACTTTGGTTCAGTTTATTCTCTTTACTTAGGTCTTGTGTACAAATGATTTGTGAGGAGGTTGGTCTCAAACCATAGCGGCTGTTTGCATCTTATCCCTTTGCTAAGAGTGTAAAAAAAAAAAAAAAAAAAAAAGATGTGTGTTGGGGGGGTAGGAGTGTGACCATCACAACTTGTGGGAATAAGGGTGGAATAAAAGGAACCAGCCAGATAATTTGGAAAGGTGATGAGGTGGCAGCTCCTTTTTAAAAAGCTCTAGATTAGGAATCTTCAGTCTCTATAGGAGTGGGAATTACTGAGTTCATTTGCTGTAACCTTGGTTGACTTTATCTCACTTGCTATGAAAAGGAGCCAGAAGATGCCAGTTTCTCTCTTGTCCAATTTATCTTGCTCAAAAGGCCTTGAGTTTCCAACAATTTCTATTAAGACTTTCTGGTTGCCTAGTAATCATTTCCAAATACCTCAATATTTGTTAACATTGGCTGGTTTAGTCATGCACTTGGCCCAAAACAAGAGGGTGCTGTGTTCCTTTTTCCCTCCAGAGGGGTGATTTTATTTTGTATAATTTTTTTTGCTGTATTGCCCAAACATATAATTGCTTGTAAATCTTTGTAACACCCAGCGTAGGGCCTGATCTGCCTCATAATTGTCACTTAGTAAGTGCTAAGCTAAATAAAGTTAACAGTTGCAGTTAGATCAAGGGGATATATATGTATTACCTCCAGGTGATAGGTGTGGCAGGTGGAGAAGTGCTAGGGACCTGTCCTCTTAGGATGGGGGAGTGGGGAACAGAAAGGAGGAGGTCCAGCCTGCTTATGTTTTGCCCTTGACTTTGCTCATGGGCTGACATAGTAACATTTTAACTACCTCTCAGCATGGCCAGGGAGGAACCTTACCCAGGAGTAAGAGGAGAGTCCACTCCTTGGCCCCTGCTCCCTTCCTGGCCCAGGTGTCATGGCCTGGGCCCAGGTAGGAAGAGACTTTTCACAGCCTGGTGTCTCGTCCTCCAGAGCACCAAGGGTAGGGAGCCAGCATGTGCACCCAAGGACGGGAAGAGCCTCTTCAGCGGGCTGGCCACTGGGGAGTCCAGCTGGTCACAGCACCGCCAGCGGCGCCTGCAGGACCATGGCAAGGAACGGAAGGAGCTCTTCTCCATGACTCTGCAGGTATGGCTTGGCCTTGGCGTCTCACGACCGCCTGCAGGGACACCACGTGGCCACATGGTGGAGGGCCATGGAAAATGGGGGGGGCCTTGTAGGGCCTGCTCTTACCTCTCTTGATTTCTTCTGCTGTGTAGAGTGTGGTTTTGCCTAACTGGGTTTAATTGCTTGCACTTTGATTGTTTTGTTCCAAAACCACCTGGCTCTCCAGTGATCCCTCTTCCCGATGGAGTGTTTCCCTAAACAGGGGCCATAAAATGCTGGCCTCTGAAAAGGTTCCCAGAAGGTGAGCTCTGTGAATAATTGGTTTTGGACCCCTTGCATGCTCTGTCCTTCCCTTAGGTTAACTGTGCGTGTTAGCATGTCACGGGCGCTCAGAGTCGGTGGGAGAGAGACCTGTTTCCCTTGGTTTAACCCAGCATCTCCCAGACTTGCTCAATCACAGGATCACTTTCTCCTGCACTCCCTGCTGGAGCCGCTGCCCTGAGAGCCACGTGTCCACGCAGCGTCGTGCTGCGGCCCAGGGCCCTTGCCGCGCGAGCTCAGGGACTCCTCTCACTAGTGGATGTGGGTTGGGGTCTGCTCTTCCTGGTGGTATAAGCTGCTTCTGTTTCGGTCAAATACTCTGGATTGAAGGCAAAAGGGATTTACTGCCTAAGTCACCTTGTTGACCATTTATCTCCTAATTGAGGCTACTTGCCTGTTTTAAAGGCATTTTTTGGCGTTAGCAGCCCTGTGCTGGTTCTGGTTCGATAGCGTAGACCCTTACGGCTCGGATCTCAAATCCTTCTGTGCTGTAGGATTAGAGGCGCACCCGAGCTCAGCCACTCCCGTAAGTTACCTCTCTGAGCTTGGAGGTCTCTGTTTCTCTGTTTATTCTATTCTACTTTATTCTATTCTATTCTATTCCATTCTATTCCATTCTATCCCATCCCATCCCATCCCATCCCATCCCACCCCACCCCATCCCATTCCATCCCATCCCATTCCATTCCATTCCATTCCATTTCATTCCGTTTTTGCTGTAGAACTGCTCTTTCTGGGACCCCAAGGAGTGCTTAGAGGAGCCTCAGGAACCATGCGGGTGGTAGAGAGTGCCCTGGCTGGTGCCCCCTGGCCTGGGTTACGTCTGGGTGAGCAGATAGTAATCGTGATGGCCAACACTTGCTGTCCCAGGGAGGCAGAGACGGGCGGCTGCCGCCCTCCCGGGTGGCAGGGTGTGTGGGGTGCCATTTGGTGCCCCGCCTGGCTCTGGCTCTGCTGCTGTGCTCAGGCCTATCTCTGTGCCTGGCCCGTCGCCCCAGTCTCTCAGTACCCCTCTCCCAGGAGGAGGTGCTGGCTGACATGGCAGCGCACTGGCAAGGGGCCATGCTTGCCTCTGGCTGACCCGGCTTCACATCAGCATCCTACCCCGGGCCAGCTCTTGATCTTAGGCAAGTTATTTAACTTCTGCTTTCAGTCTTACTTTCCAGAGCTGTAAAGTGGGGTTAATAGTAGGATCAGAAATGTTTGGGTGGAGCATTAAATGAGGCAATCGATCATACTCACGTAGTGCCTGGAATGCAGTAGGCACTCACTCACTCACTGATTCTTGTTATCATTGGCCTGGTCTGTCAAGGTGGTGCGTGTCCCGAGTCTCGTCAGCTGTGACCGGGAGCCTGTGGCCCACACTCCCTCCACAGGGCCTGTGAGAGGAGCAGGGCCTCTAGGAAGGGGCCGCCAGCAGAGCAGGCTCTTGTAGTTCAGAGCTCATTCTTTTAGACCCTGAGACCACCAGGATCCTCCCCCGAGGGCTGTGGCCTGCGTCCCAGACATCTCGCAGTGTGTCCCCAGACGTGGGGAATGGCTGGGCCCGGTGCAGACCCCTCACAGCTGACTTGTGCCCCCTTTGCTTGGTGCAGTGTGCAGAGAAGAAGCCCGAAGCTGGTGGCCCGGAGGCAGAGCCCTGCCCGGAGCTCCACGTGGAGGTGCTGGAGACCCTGGCGCGGGCTCCTGCCGCAGGCCCTGAGGGTGGGGGGGTCCGGCCTGAGCAGCCGTTCATCGTGCTGGGGCAGGAGGAGTATGCAGAGCACCACTCCTCCATCATGCACTGCAGGTGGGTGTCGGGCCGGCCGGCCGGGGCCAGGGCCCTCTGGGGGAAAGGCTGATGGCGTGGGGTTTGGGCTCCCCGGGAAGCCTCGGTTTTCAGGCTGTGCGTGTGAAGGTGTGGCAAGCAGGATGATGAGAGGTAACAGAGATGTGGAGGGTGGGATGGCCCGGAGGGACCGTGGTCACCCCTGAACTGTCAGAGGAGGGCTGGACAGCTGCCAGTGGGGTCCTGCCGAGAGCTGCCGTTGGCTGGGTCAGCCTCTTCGCTCCTGATCCTGGGGTGTAACGCCCAGAGGGTAGGTGATCCCTTGCTCTGATGGACGTGATGGGCTCTGGAGCCGTGATGCCGGAGGCTCTCCGTCTCTAGAGACCACACGCGTGCCGAGGGCGGGGCTCAGCACATAATATTGAATAAATGCTTCGTAAGTAGTTCTCAGACAGATGAACGAATGAAGATTTCTAGAAGTAGTTCACGCCCGTCCTTGGAGTGTGGGCATTTGACTCTCAGCAGGAGAGTCAGAAAAGCAATCCTCTGGGTGCGCTGAAGAGGACGGCGGACTAAGGCAAGGGTGCTAACAGCGTCCCCCTTTCTCTCATCTTAGAGTGGACTGCTCGGGGAGGAGGGTCGCCAGCTTAGACGTAGATGGGGTCATCAAAGTGTGGTCCTTCAACCCCATCATGCAGACCAAGGCATCCTCCATTTCCAAGTCGCCACTGCTCTCTTTAGAGTGGGCCACCAAACGGGACAGGCTGGTGAGTGGTCTTACTTGTTGCTGGACCTGTGGTCTAAGTGAAGAACTCTCTAGGGCTCTCCCCAGTGGCTCCAGCACCACAGGCCTGGTGGGGGTCTCCAAGATGACCCCCTCCCTTCTCTCTCTTACTGGGAAGGCAGGGACCACACATCCAGGACTGTCCCAGCAGGCTCCTATCTGGAGGTTACTGGATTAACAGGAATTGGAATTAGGCTGCAGTGGGACCCTGTCCGATGGCAGAGGCCTTCTTCCTGCGTGGGGTGGTCTGGCTTGCTTTTCGTCTTCCTGCAGAGAGACCGGCTCCCTGCCTGTTCTCCCCCACCAGTTCCTGCCATCCCTGCACATTTCTGACAGCGCACCACGAGCGTTCTCAGCTGCGCCCCCTCCTGCTGAGACCCCTCCCTGGCCAGGCCGGAGGGGGTGTGTCCTATCCTGGGGTTTCCACAGTGGTGTTAGCATATTTGACATAGCATTTGTAGTTAAGGAGATAAAGTTGATTGATAGTGGTTTTTTTTTTTTTTTTCACCGTATTCCATTTTGGAGGGGATCATACTCAGCAGCCCAAGGAGCAGACCTTGTTTTTTTATTTTTTATTTTTTTATTTTTATTATTATTATTTTTTGTGGTACGTGGGCCTCTCACTGCTGTGGCCTCTCCCGTTGCGGAGCACAGGCTCCGGACGCGCAGGCTCAGCGGCCATGGCTCACGGGCCCAGCCGCTCCGCGGCATGTGGGATCTTCCCAGACCGGGGCATGAACCCGCGTCCCCTGCATCGGCAGATGGACTCTCAACCACTGCGCCACCAGGGAAGCCCAGACCTTGTTTTTAAATAATTTTTGACAACTGCAGGAATTATCCTTATGGCACTAGGATCTCGGGGCTCTCCCTGTACGAGTGTCAGTTTGCTAGGTGAATGCTGAGGCCATATTCCAGGGAATATTCCTGGGGGACACCCTCAGATCTGCTTCTGTTGCTTTCTTCTGGTGGTCCTCGTTATTGTCTTTGAAGTTTTCACCAAATAAATCACAAGGATAGCCTCTGTTTTTTTCTGGAGGCCTTTGTAGGCCCAGAGCCAGAGCTGTCCCCAGGATACACAAATGGGGCTGTTACCCAGCCCAGTGACCAGCTGGGGCCGCTGCCCAGGGAAGTGGTGGTGGATCCGGAGCCAGAGGGCAGGACTGGGACAGCTGGGATTTAAACTGGAAGGGGGGGGGGTGGGCAGAGGGTCTCATTTCCAGCTCTACCTGAGGTAGCAATAGAGCTTCTATTCCACACATTCCTTTTGGGGTTTTGCTTCTGTTCAAGGTCACCTGTGACGTCTTTAAGTTTTAAATGAGGTTCTTTGTAGCCGGGTTTTTCCCCTGAACTAGCTGGAGAAGTGGAGGCAGGCCTCACCCCACAGCCTGGCCCACTGCACAGGGGTGGGCCTGGCTCCCCAGTGGGCCTCCCTGAGCGGGCCTGACCCAGAGCTGTCCTTTGCATCTCCCGCCCTTTCTCCTTCCAGCTCCTGCTGGGCAGTGGTGTGGGGACGGTGCGCCTCTATGACACGGAAGCCAAGAAGAACCTCTGTGAAATCAGCATCAACGATGATATGCCCAGGTGCGCTGGAGGCCGCTCCCTCAACTGCTGTGCTCGGCGGGCCGGCCTTGGCCGAGCCCCCGAGCCCCGCTCCTCCTCCCTCTGTGGACAGGCGGAGCACTGACCCGGCCCCACGTGTGTTGCAGGATTCTGTCTCTCGCGTGTAGCCCCAGCGGGGCCTCTTTCGTCTGTTCAGCTGCAGCTCCGAGCCTTGCTGCCCAGGTGGACTTGTCCGCACCAGACATCGGCAGCAAGGGCACTAACCAGGTTCCTGGCAAGCTGCTGCTGTGGGACACGAAAACCATGAAGCAGCAGGTGCGGGCCTGCCCCGTGGTCTCCCTGGGGTTGGTCACACTCCCGGGCAGGCACACAGCCTGTGCTGCCCTCTGTTTCTGAGGTCTCTTCCCTCTTTGCTTTGGGCTCGTCAAGATTTTGATTTGTGAGGAGGTTTCAACATTTAAGTGTTGAAAAATAGTAATACTCCAGTGGGGCAGATTGCCAGCAACTGAAGTCGTTCAGCATCATGCCACAAATTTAGGATTCACACACAGCCTCTTATCGGGCCCTTTTGGCTTATTTAAAATCTTTTAATTTAATTTCTTTTAATATTTAAAGTTTTTTTTTTTTTTTTTTTTTTTTGCGGTACGCGGGCCTCTGACTGTTGTGGCCTCTCCCGTTGCGGAGCACAGGCTCCGGACGCGCAGGCTCAGCGGCCATGGCTCACGGGCCCAGCCGCTCCGCGGCATGTGGGATCTTCCCGGATCGGGGCACGAACCCGTGTCCCCTGCATCGGCAGGCAGACTCTCAACCACTGCGCCACCAGGGAAGCCCCAAGTTTTTTTTTCTTTTATTGGAGCAGTTTAGGCTCACAGTAGAATTGAGAGGAAGTTTCAGAGATCCCCCATAGACCCCCTGCCCACACACGCACAGCCTCTCCTGCTGTCAGCATCCCCCACCAGAGGGGCACATTTGTTATAGCTGATGCACCTACACTGACCATCATAATCACCCAAAGTCCATGGTTATGTCAGGGTTCAGTCTTAGTGGTGTACGTGCTAAGGGTTGGGACAGATGTGTAATGACACGTAGCCACCATCACAGTGTCACAGAGGGTATTTCCACTGCCCTGAAATCGCCCTGTGCTCCATGTAGTCTCCGCTGCCCCCAGCCCCTGGCAGCCGTGGATCTTTACACTGTCTCCATAGTTTTGCTTTTTCCAGAATATATGGTTGGAGTCAGACAGCCTTTTCACATTGGCCTCTTTCACTTACTATTAAGCATTCAAGTGGTTTATTTTTCAGGACACAACTAGAGTCCCCTTCTGACTGCCTCTTAACTTACAACTGCATAAAAATTGCAGCAGCAGCTAGAAGCAGTGAGGACACATGCGTATTCTTAAGAAATGACAGTTTTGAGAAAGCTTGCTCACGGGGCCTGTGACTCACCTTCCCCAGCAGCAGAGGATGCCTTCCCACCCAGAACAGTAGCAGATGCTTACAGCTATGACCCTGAATCCCGAGAGCTTCAGTGCTTTTTACACTCACCTGTTTAAAAGGCAGTGGTGTTTCTTGGGAGAATCAGTTGCGGTCAGGCCCTTACCTGCAGCAGCGTGTTTCCTGCTGGTACCGGACACTTGAAGTGTCCCTGTCTTGTTGGTGGCTGGGTCCCGAGTGTTCCGTTTGTGCCTCTCTGCGCCTTCCTGTTCCCAGTTGGAAGCCTCGCAGGTCTCTCCAGCCAGTCAGGGCCACCCTGCCACGTCAGTTCTTGCTCTCTAGCTCCCTCGTCCTGGCAGATGCGTCCCACTGAGAAACCAGGTGTCTTTCTGGAGCCAGCCTTCTCCCTCACCCTGAAGTCAGTCCAGGAGCAGACATTGTCAGTTCCACCTCCAAAACCTGTTTCCAGTCTGAACACTCCTCTCCATTTCGGGGACATGCCCACTAGCACCCCTCAGCTGGACAGCTGCTGGACAGCGCCCCCCATGGCGCCCGCCTGCCACACTGCGCCTGGGGGATGGGCAGACACGGAGGCAGGTCCTGCCCCTTCCCGCTCCTCTGGGTTTCCCATCCACACCCCCTGGAATGTGCCTGGCCTGGCCCTCCCTGCTGCTCCAGCCTCCTGGTGCCTCCTGTCCTCCTCATCCTGCAGCCACACGCCCTCTCTGCATGCTGTCCCCTCTCGAGAGTGTTCCTACCCCACTCCATCCGGCTGACATCTGTCCTCCAGCATCTTGTAGATGCTCCCCTTTATACCCACCCAGTCTGGTTAGGTCCTTTTTAATCTTGTTAGTTTGTGCTAAGAACTTGTCATGATTTGTAATTTTATGTTCACTTGTTATTTTTCAACTTTTCGTTAAATATTGAATACATAGAAGAGAATATTGAAATCATAGGTGTATGGAATAATGAGAAGAACCGTGAAATGAGCACCTACCTACCATCACGGTTTAAAAGTGGGACATTACCGACACTTTTTATGCCCTGGTGTGCCCTTCCTCAATCTTGGTCTCCTTCCCCCTTTCAAACAGAACCTGTCTTGAAATTTGGTTTATCACCGTACATTTTAAAATTTAGTTTGTCCTTTTTCTAGCTCCAGTTCTCCCTGGATCCGGAGCCCATTGCCATCAACTGCACAGCCTTCAATCACAATGGGAACCTGTTGGTCACGGGGGCAGCTGATGGTGTCATTCGGCTGTTCGGTAGGCAAGCGTGCTCGCGGCCATCCTGGTCCCCTCCTCAAATGCCCCAGGGAAGAGAGTTGGATTTTTGCCAGCTGGACTAGAGGCTATTGCAAAACCCCAGTTCAAGATGCTTGTAATAGAACTTAACTTTGGTCAGAGTCTGCTGTTTTCAGGACCCCCTAATTACCTTGCACGTGGTCCGTGTCCGTGGACACGGGGAGGCGGCGTGGAGCTTAGCAGTCCTCCAGTCCTGAGCTTTTGGATCTGAGTCCTCGTGGCCCGAGTGAGATCCAAGAGGATACGAGAGAGTAATGCCGTCCTGTCCTCTTGGTGTGACCACCTCATTGTCCCCGTGAGAGCAGTAGAACAGTGTGCGTCAGAGTCATTGGCGTGCTGTTTAAAGCTCCTCTCGCCAGGCCTGTTCCAGGAGACCAGAGTCAGAGGGTCTGGGAAGGCCCTGGGGACTGTATCTTTAACCGATCTCCAGGGCTCCCTGGTGGGAAGTTACAGCGCCCTCCCAGGAAGGACTTTCATGTCCTCCTAGACTTACGGGCTCCCCAGATGAGCTCAGGCTCCACCCAGGGATTTCTGAACCTGACTTTTGATGCAGTGAAAGAAGCTTCCGTTTAAGATTGGTTAGCAGAAGACTAGGCACAGTGGAGGAGACAACTGGTAAAATGAAGCACCCAGTGCCCACTCTTCACCGGGGGTCAGCTCTGTGACTCCTGTCGGTCTGGGAGGCCCTCTGCCACCCATGGGGCAGAGGGAGGGTGGGAGGTACCTCCTGCTGTGGGCAGATGTCTCCCCAGGGCCTGGGCGGGAATCCTAGTGGCGTCTCATTGCCTCAGATATGCAGCAGCATGAGTGCGCTATGAGCTGGAAGGCCCACTGCGGGGAGGTCTGCTCTGTGGAGTTCAGCTATGATGAGAACACCGTGTACAGCATTGGCGAGGACGGGAAGGTAGGTGGGAATGGGATTTGGGTCAGGAAGCTCCCTTCCTCTGGCTTAGGCATCTGAGATTCTAGAGAGCACCAGAATAGCATGACGGGCTGGGTTCCAATCCCGACTGTACTTCTTACTATCTCTGTGACCTTGGGCCTCTGCCTCAGTTTTGTCATCTGTAAAACAGATGAAAATAGTAACCAGTCTCACAGGGTCTTTGTGAGGTTTAAATGAGTTCAGTGGGAGTTGACTGTTCTTATGAAAGGGGAAGACCTACATCCTTCCTCCTGGTTGTAGCAAAAAGGACTCATCTCACTGACCCACCTGACTCGGTGGGCTCCCAGGGGTGCAAGGATGTACTTCAGTGAGCTTGGTCATCGGGTGGTCACAGCATGGATATGTAGGGCTTGCCAGGGCTGGGGGCTGCAGACAGTTTCGCCCAAACAGAGTCAAGAAATGTAAAAAGGAAGCTGGGGAAAAAAGTAAAAATCAGTGCCCCCGTTAGATTCTCCCTGGAAAGATTCATTAGGATCCTTGGAAAGGGAGCTGGGGCAGGCAGAGCGGGGAGAAAAACGAGCTTTTCACGTGTGCCCTCCTGTACCTTTTGGATTGTATACCATCCACTTGTATTATCCAGTGAAGACAGTAATTACAAAATGAATTCTTCTTTTGAAAACTATGAGAGGGGATTTTTAAATCAAAGCCCTACTTCCTATTTATTTGAGTAGGATTCTCGGTTAAGCGGTGGCCACACCCAGGTAGCCTGTCCCTTGGGTGGGCTAAAGGGCTGTTTGCACTACAAAACGTGAAGCTCAGCTTATCCCTCATTGCTCATGTTGCATTGATTGCACTGCTGAGAAACTGGAAGTGTATTTGGAACTTGTCCTATTTTTAAGAAAAATCTAGCTGGGTTCTAACCCTGATAGTAATATTAATAATGACAACAACAACAACAGTAATAATAACAATCACTGGAGCGTTGCCCTTGCTTGAGAGATGGGAATCCAGGCGAAGGCTGTTGCCTGCCTCTTCCCTTTCCTGGAGTCAGGCCAGAGAGAAAGTTCAGGCTTTGACATGAAGTGGCTGACTCTTTCTAGATTTTCTTCTCTTAAGAAAATGCTTAAATTGTGTTGGGAAGAGTCGGGACTGGGTGGTCATCTCACTACCTTTCCCGGGGCCTGTGGACCCACCTCCTCTTTCCTGGGGCCTGTCCTCTCTCCTCCCCCCGGACCTGGGCTCTGTTGCCGGCCCACTGAGAGTGCCGAGCTTGTGCTTTGCGGTTGCAGTTCATCCAGTGGAACATCCACAAGAGCGGCCTGAAGGTGTCCGAGTACGGCCTCCCCACTGATGCCACGGGCCCCTTCGTGCTGTCGGGTTACAGCGGCTACAAGCAGGTCCAGGTCCCCCGGG
This sequence comes from Stenella coeruleoalba, assembly GCF_951394435.1. Classification (NCBI taxonomy): domain Eukaryota; kingdom Metazoa; phylum Chordata; class Mammalia; order Artiodactyla; family Delphinidae; genus Stenella; species Stenella coeruleoalba. Next base: position 87,543,626 of record NC_137155.1, on the reverse strand, counting down.
GCCGACTCTTCGCTTTTGACTCGGAGGGGAATTACATGCTGACGTGCTCTGCCACAGGGGGCGTCATCTACAAGGTACCTGGCGGGTGGTGGCAGGGAGGTTCCTCCTCGGAGGTCTGGGCCCGGCTGAGTTCGAGCCTCTGTCCCTGTCTCTGTCCCAATCTCTGTCCCTCCCCGATGGCCGTGGAGAAGCCTTTGACCCGGGATGGACAGCGCCTGGGCCTCCCGGCTGCAGGCCAGCTCGAGGGAGCAGGCGGGAGTGGGCATGAGTGTGGCATGTCCATCCTCTCTGCTCGCCCGTCACTGTCCTTGGACGAGACTCTGTCCCTTTTCTGCCTCCCTCCTTGGGAATAATACCAACTATAGAAACCTCAAGAGCTAGGGAGAAGGGCTGTAGGTTGGTTTGGGGGGACATACCCCAAACAGGAGGGTGCCTAGGTGGTCTGTTCCAGGTACTCTAATCTGGTGTAGGTTTATTGTTTATGGGAGGTCCTGTGGGTCAAGGACGTTATAATCCATGGCTGGGACAGAAATCCGGGGGGTGTGATTTGTCACACGGGATGTAAGCTGTCCACTCAGTTTATCTGCTTATTTTAATTCTCATGTCACAGCCTCTCTGGTTCATGTACTTTTTTTTGGATGTATGATTGAATGAAATTATAAACCTCTCCTATTTTACTAGCACTACCAAATAGACTAGGGATGAGGATTTGTGTCGTGGCCTAAGCACATGGTCTGGTTCCGCGTTGCCACGTGGATTCAGTTCTGAGCCTCGGTGTTAGCTCTCTGCCTGGCGGTGTTTCGTCTGCAGGTAGAGTCATGGAGTGGGATGCTCTTTCTCTGGGGCTCCCCGAGCTCGCCTCGCATGGCTCACAGCCGGCGGGCAGCCGGTGCTCTGGACGGCAGCTGCCTGCGGGCGTGTCCTTGGCCCTGGGCAGTGCACACAGGAGACGGAGAGTGTGGCCCCGCCCTGCTGGGGCTCACGCTCAAGTTAGAGCGAGCACCAACAGTGACCACAGTACAGAGCTGAGGGCCCCCAGGGGAGGAAGCCGGGTGGGGGCCGAGTCCTCAGGGAGGACTGGGCAGGGGGGCTGTCTGTGGATTTGAGGCCTTTGGAGGAGGAGGGGTTGGGAGGATGTGGAGGAAGGTGGGCTTTGGGGCTCCACAGGGCAGAGGGGAGCAAGGGCAAACGGTGGGGCGAGGGGGAAGGGGGCTGCTGAAGTGGCAAGTAACGAGGCTTCTGGACTGTTGACCTTGAGTGTGGCACCAGGAGGCCTGGGTTTACTGTCGCCCAGGCTCCTGTTTTCCGCAGATGGTGATGATTTGGGTGGCTCTTGACCGCTCCTTAAAAATTAGTTCCACACTTTATTTTTACTTATTTATTTAAATATATACATTTAAAAATCTTTTAAAAGTTTTATTGAGGTACAGTTGGCAAAAATTGTATATATTTAAGGGGTACAGTGTGATGGTTTCATATAAAGCCCCATAATTTCTTGTAATTGCTCTCGGGAGGTATTGTAAAACGTTTTCTGTTCACAAGCCTCATTTTATTTTATTATTTAGATTTAGTTGAGTTTCAGGTGGGCTCTCCTTTGCTCTCTGTATGATTGTGTGTGTATGTGTGTATATTATTTTATTTTTGATCGTGCAGGCTTTATCATTTGTCCTGATCAGTTCATATGGTTTGCAGTCAGACTTTCTCTATAACCAATTAACGGGTTGAAAGATTTTCCTCTGTCATTTAAAAAATGTCAAAAATGGGGTCTAATTACTTAAGGAATATAATGACCTTCAGGTCCCATTTTTACAATCTATAAATAATTCATGATTGTTAAAGATGTTTTCTCCGTGAAGGCTGAATACTTCCTCTTTCTTGCTCATGGATGTTACATGTAGCTGGATTGACAGTCTGCTCCTGGTTTCCCTTCCTTATTACCTTCTGACCCCTCACACCTGTGCACATGAGTCCCGGACAGCAGGTGCTGGCGGCACAGAGGAGAGCCGTGTTTGTGCCCTGACCCAGGGCCTCCGGTGCCAGCACTGCTCTCTGGGTGTGTGCCGGCCGCACGGCAGGGAATCACCAAGACCCTGCCCTCCTGCCCTCCTGCCCTCCTGCCCTCCTGCCCTCCTGCCGCTGGTGTTCCCTGGGGGAAGCAAATGTAAAACAGAGAGGCAGATACATGATATGAAGCTGGGAGCGGCAGATGGTGCTGGAAGAGAACACCAGGCACAAGCAGGAGACATGGCTCACAGCAGGTTAAAGGTGGCAGGGAAAATTGTGTCTTTCAGAGCATATTAGGGACTTATTTCCTACTTCAGCTGAAGGAGTAACTGTAGTCGGGAAAGTGAAGATATTTCCTGGTCCAAGCAACGAACCTGAGACTTTCTGGAAAGGGGGACCTGTGTGCCTGGGCATGTTCTCAGCTTGGGGTGGCAGCCCCCAGGCTCGAGGCAGCTTGGCCACCGAAAGTGGATAAAGTGGATGTGTTTGTGAGCAGTGCCTGATGATGCAACCTCATCTCTCCTGTCCCCTTGCAGCTGGGCGGGGAGGAGAAGGTTCTGGAGAGCTGTTTGAGCCTGGGTGGCCACCGCGCCCCTGTGGTCACCGTGGACTGGAGCACAGCTGTGGACTGCGGGACCTGCCTCACTGCCTCCATGGACGGCAAGATCAAGCTGACCACCCTCCTGGCCCATAAAGTCTGATGGGGCCCGCCCCAAGGGCCACCCACGGCAACAGTATTATCCTGGGAGGCAGGCAGAGATGGCTCAGGAAGACAGGGCGCTCCCCTTCCGGCTCCCTGCCAGGGTGGGGAGTCTTCAGGGAGAGACTGCCCAGGGGGCTCGGGCACTGTCCAGCCGCCTGACGAGAACAGGAGCCACGTAGAACTGTGGCACGTGTTCCCCAGACATCGGCACGCTGGCCTCTGCCAGGAGCGGGCTCCAGACGGTGGGAGGAAAGCTCAGGAAGCAGGAGAAACATTGTGGTGGCTGCTCTGTTGGCCTAGAAGAGATTGAAAGTATTTTGTATATATTCGCTCAGTTTTCTTTTTTTAAAAAAGAATGTTATTGTGGTCACCTGGTGTCTCTTTTTGGAACGTACGCGTGCAGCAGAGCATCTCCCTTCACCCTTTGCCCTGGCGATGGTCACTGTGAGCTTCGGCCCCGCGCCCCAGCTCTTACCTCACCAGCCATGGGGCTGACCTTTATTGGAGGTTTGCTTGTTGCTTTGCCACGGATGTAGGACGTCCTCTCTCTACTGCTCCGTTGGCTAACCAAGGTTTGTGCCGTTCCCGTTTCTTTGGGCTCATGTCAAGGAGGCCATGGTGTCTTTTTTACCTTGAGAGTTGGCAGCTTTTGTTAGGACAAGTGCAAGGTCTGAGGCATCTGCCCCTCTCCATCTGGGTGATTGTGGTTCCTCCCATTCTTTCAACTTCACTTCCCTAAGTTTGAACAAAGCCGGCCTCCAGCGCCCTCTGCTGGTGAGTGGCCAGAGGACAGGAGCAAGTCGGCCAGGTGCCGGCCTGGAACCTAGGGTTCACACCATCCGCGTGTGTCCACAGCCCGGCCCTTTGCTCCCTGGCTGGGGTGGGACCTTGAAGAGGCAGATGCCCTCACGGGGTGGAGAGGAACAAGAAAATGACTCCGTTCTCCCACTTGCATTTCCACCTGAGGCGGTGGGATTTCAGGCCTGGACCTCGGGCTCTGACACTTGACAGGGGCAGTTTGTCACCAAGCTGCTCAGAATAGTTGTTGCGGAGGCTCCAGCCCAGATCCGGGGTGCAGGTCTGCTGTGGGAGTGCTCCCAGTTACCTACTTTTGGAAAATCATGAAGAGATTGGTACTAAAGCTTTGGCTCCGATCTGCTGGGAGTTGGGAGGAAAGCAGGGAGGTGTTTATGTGGCTCAATTATGAGATAACACCAGAGACTTAGTGATAAGTAGTCACTTACACATTGTTACCCATTTCCACCTGGTAATCCTCCTTCAGATGAACAAACTCAAGACTTTTCCATTTATAATTTTTCCCATCTTCTGCATTGAATGAGCAACCTTATTGATCTCTCCCAGTGATTCTGTAGGACATTTAAAAAGTGGTCATGTGTTTCATTTGAGTGAGAGAATTCATTGTTTAGCTTTTCCTCTCTCCATCTCGAAGTTTCTGTCTTACTGCCCATTCTCTCCTCTCAATACGGTCTCCACAGTTTGCTGAAATGTCTTTAAGGTTTGTAGAAAACACTTGAAGAGCGGTCTCTTCTCTCATTTCCTTTATGCTCTGGGTTGGATACCTGTCTCCCTCTTGTTTTGAGCTTGGCTCACAGCTGATGTGACTGAGGCTCCACCAGGAGGGATTGAGGTGGGGCTTCCACATCACTTTGAAGCTGCCTAAAAACACAAAACCAAAACACCATTAACCTCTGACCTTTTGAAATTAGCAAGTACGATTTGTGCAGCGGGCCACCCTGTCCCCTCCTGGCCTATCTCTCTCTGACCTCCACCCCATCCTGAGTGCTTGTCAGCATGCATTCATCCTGGTGTTCCTCCCTGTCCCACTTCCTCACCCCTCCAAGATGAGCTCTCATCCTCCAATAACGCATGTCAAAACTTAAATTCAGGGCTTCCCTGGTGGCGCAGTGGTTTGAGAGTCTGCCTGCCGATGCAGGGGACGCAGGTTCGTGCCCTGGTCCGGGAAGATCCCACATGCCGCGGAGCGGCTGGGCCCGTGAGCCATGGCCGCTGAGCCTGCGCGTCCGGAGCCTGTGCTCCACAACGGGAGAGGCCACAACAGTGAGAGGCCCGCGTACTGCAAAAAAAACAAAAACAAAAACTTAAATTCAGGGACTCCCCTGGTGGCTCAGTGGTTAAGAATCTGCCTGCCAATGCCAGGGACACTGGTTCGAGCCCTTGTCTTGACCTCTAGGAAGATCGCACATGCCGCGGAGCAACTAAGCCTGCGCGCCACAACTACTGAAGCCCGCGCACCTACAGCCCATGCTCCGCGACAGGAGAAGCCACCACAATGAGAAGCCCGCGCACCACAATGAAGAGTAGCCCCGGCTTGCCACAACTAGAGAAAGCCCACGTGCAGCAATGAAGAGCCAACACAGCCAAAAAAAAAAAAAAAATTCACATCTTCACAATACCTGCTTGACATCTACCCGAGAATGCCAGCAAGACTCCTCCACTAGCTTGGGCAAGGGCAACTAGATGAAAACTATCAAGCCAGTCCAGCCTCAGGCCCCCAAGCCTGCGCAGGTGTAGCCTGGCTCTGGGCTGGGCTGCACGAGAACAGTGAGGTGCGTTCCCCTCGTCCTTGGGACCTGTGTGCGCTTGCCTGCTTCTGCTCCAAGACCTCAGACTCCCTGAACTCAGCATTCAAAATGCTTCAGGAGCTGATTCCCACCCATTCAAATCCCACAGCTGGGGTTTCTCATCCCTATTTGGCCTTTCACACAGTTTTTTATGTTTTTTATGCAGATGGGTTTCCTGCTCCTCAGACCCCATTTTTCGGTTGGCTATGGGAGAAGGTTTTTGAGAAAAAGGTGGAGGGAGTGGTTCTCATGATGGCAAGTGTTCTCTGTTCCTTTATTAAAACAAAATGATGCATCTCCACCCATCAGACTTGGATTTGTCCTGGCTCACAGACCGTGGGAGCGGAGGACCCTAGAGGTCAGTGATTTTGGAACCTTTAGGGAATCAGAGGAGAAGCAAGTCCTGCCTGGAAGGGTTGGCCTCCTGAAGAGGCTGGAGGCGGAGCCCAGGTTCAGCCCGCAGCTAAATTACCCCAATGCACAGCAGGTTGGTTTTGTGACTTGAAATCACTGATTTACTCCTTAAGCCTTGATTGATTTAAACTTTGCTGGACCAGCCTACTTCCCTAGGATTGAAGATTAGTATGGGGTGAAAATGCTTTGCAGAAACCAAAGGCACACACAGTTGGAAGTGAGAACTCCTGGCTCTGGATTCTCCAAACTCTGGATCACACTCCCCTATCCTGCACCTGTAGCGTATGGAGAGTAATTATTCTATTATTAGCTGATTTGTTGTAAGTCACATTTCAAATGGCTGTCTTGATAATTTTGCATTTTGGGGGGTAGATGGTTGGTTCTGATCATCCTTTTGCCTCAAAATGTGGTAGAAGTTTCACCATCTGCACTTGTCCTTGTGTTTTTAGTGATGTGTGCCACCTGGGTTTTTTTTTTGTCTGTCTTTTAAGCTACTTCAACCTGTGTGATTCTAAGTTAAACTAGATGCTAACTCCACGTGTAAACTGCAGTGCTCAGCATCAGGCTGAAAGCAAAGCAGTGAGGACATCTGGGCAGCCTCGTGGAGCAGCCCTGTTCACAGAACACCTCTGGCCAATTTGAAATGTAAACAGAATCTTTAATTTCCCTTCCTGCAGCCGGGGGTGGGGGGCTCACCTTGCACCCCCCTTGCCTGGGAGTGCACGCCTCCAGCAGGGAGCACTGCGCCTCTGCCCTTCCCCAGCAGAGCTTTCAAAAATGCAGATCCCCTCCCCCTAATTTCTGGTGGGGGGCGAGGGCTGGGAATTGACACTTTAACAGAGTCTATCCAGCAAGCCTCAAATGGAGCCACGTTTGGGGACTGTTAAAGAAAAAATATTGTTGAAAATTATTTATGACACTTGTTAAAGACAAGTAAGGCAAACTTTATTCGAGGGGGCTACTCAGTAGGGTTTTGCAGTGGGGGCGAAGTTGTGCTCAACTCCCAATACAAAGAAAAGTGGCAGGGTGTGGGGGGGGGTCGGTGGATGGATGATTATTAACAGGAAACATAGGAGTAAGAGGGGATTCTGGCTAAATTGACCTAACAGGATTCTTCCTGAGGGCGGCCGGGTGATTAGACACCACCTGGAAGATGGTGGCGGGTGATGATCAGATGCGGGGGATGGGTGGACTTTGGTTAGATCAACTTAGCAGTATTCTTGCTAAAAATGGACAATTTGGAGATGCACACGGACGTCCAAAAGGCAGGGCCTAGCTGAGAAGAGTTCAGAGAGGAGCCCGACCTGGATGTGGTCAAGGAGAGACTGTCAGGACCCGGGACAGCGGGGCCGGCGTCTCCCATCAGCTGGGGAGTCAGGGCTCTACAGCCGAGGGCGCAGACAACGCGATCTGCCGACAGGGGGCGCGCCAGGGCCTCCGCGCCCGCGGGCGGCCGGAAGCCGGAAGTGCGGGGATGCGGCCGAGCCGGGGGAAGGGTCACGGTGCGCGCGGGGTCGGGTCACGGTGCGCGCGGGGTCGGAGCCCGGCCGGCCGGGCTCCGAGTTCCCTACTACCGCCCAGAATCAGACTCCCGGACCCGCCCCGGAAGCCAAGAAGGGGGCGCGGGCCCGGAGGCAGGAAGCCCTGCTGGAGGAGCGCCGGGGACGCGGGCGGTGCTGTTGCCGGTGAGGCTCCGCGTGGTTGCCGCGCGTCCCACCTCGCCCTCCTACAGGTCGGCACCGGTCTGGTCGCGCCAGGACGGCGCGGGGTCCCCGAGGGCTGCGGCGGCTGAGAATCGGGAGCTCTGGGCTGGGCACGCGCCCGCGGGGCCGCGCCGGGGCGTCCCAGGCCCTCATCCACCCCCAGCCGGCGGAGTCTGGAGGACCCGGGTGCGTGTCCCGGCCGGCCATTTCAAACTTTTTTGTGACTTTGTGCATACTGCTCAGTCTCAGTTCCTTATCTGTTAAATACGCTTCAGCATATCTACCTCACGGTCAAATCAGTGTATGCACCGACCGCCGCGCTGTTTGTGCCGGGCGGTTAGCGGTGCTCGTTAGATGTGGGAATGAGTATTAGCACCGCTTGAATTTAGGCAGAAGGCGCCCGCAGCTGCCTTCAGGGTTAACTGCTAAGTGGAGGGTGGAGCCCTGCACCCTTTGAGACACAGGGTCGGGGCTGAGCTTTAGGAGGAGGGGCTGAGGTGGAAGGAATCCAGTGCGGGTGGGGAGAGGCCCGGTAAGGTGAGACACTCCCCGCAGCCCGGCGCCCCAGCTTCTGGATTCCTGACCCTACTGCTGGCTGAAATCTGACGGGTCAGAAGTATCTTTGGTGTAAGGGAGTGGGTGTTGGCCGGTGAAACCTCATTGTGAATCGAAATGGCCTCGGAATTTCTTATAACCGCTCCCAGAAGAGGGAATGAGAAGTCTGTGGTTGGGAGAAACAGGGGAGAGATCTTGGAGAGGTGTCTTAAGGGTAGGGTAGTCTGGACACCCTGGGGACCGTGAGCCTCTGCGGTGGAGAGGAGCAGGGGCACCTCCCTCCCTCTTTCCTCCGGGGAGGGTGTTCATGCCACTCCTCCCGTGTGGAATGGCTCAGTGCAGAGGCTCCTGGAGGCGTTGGGCCTGGCTGCCGGTGGGGTCCCTGGGCCCTGCGTGGAGGGCTGCTTCTCCCTGAGCCCCTCGCCTGCCCCTTCATGCCCTGTGAACGGCACATCTGCGTCTCCTGGGCCCTGCCCTGACCAGTAATTTCGGCTGATGCCTGGGAGTATTCTCGCTGATTAGAATTCACTGGTCTTTGTTTTTCTTTGTAGGAATTAAAGCTGGACTCCCATTCAGGACAAACAGACCTATAATTCCTGGTGTGATGAGAGAGTGGGATTTGCTGTCCTGAAGTCATTAAGCTTGGGCCCTGGTTCCTCTTCATGAGAGACTAGGGAGATGGAAGACTTAAAATCTGAGAATAAAAAAAGGGTGCTTCCCGCATGGATGACAGCCCAGGTGGCTGAAAAGAGGACGGTGCAGGTGAAGACCCCCAAGAGGAGAACAGCCACGGTGCCAGTGGCTGCAGCAAGGTGGGGCAGATTCTGGTCCTCCTGGGGAATTAGGACAGGGGGAGGGATTTGGGACATCACAGTTGCCGGGGCCCACTCTTCCCGTGTTGGCAGAACGGTGAGGTGGGGTGTTTCAGTCCACAGACCTCTCATCAGCTCTCGGGGGGTGCACAGGAAGTGAGCTGTGCCCTCCCAGACTGGCACCGGCTTCTGCCTCTCTTGGTGAATCTCCACCGCCAGACCCTCACTTGTCAGCTCCTGGATAGCGGCTCCCCCTCTCGGGTCACACACACCAGCCAAGCTCTCAGACGCCAGTTGTCCAAATTGCCAGTCTCTTCTCTTGCCACAGAAATTGTGACCATCCACTGGGCAAGATGAGTGACGAGGTGGTCCCGACTCCTTGCGAGTAGATCTTCAGGGACAGGTGGACAAGCTGCAGGTTACTGTGCCGGCCTGAGATCAGAGGCCATGGGGTGGGTTAGTTGAATGGTGGTAGTGGCGGGGGTTTCTGGGCTGCCACGGAGGGGATGTCCCTGCCCTCTCCCCTCGTGGTCCCAGGCGCTCACTGTCCCTCTCTGCCCTTCCCTTTCTAAGTTTTCTTCATTGGCCAGCCGCGATTTCTGGTCTGTGCCGCCCTCCTTTACTGTGTTCATGCACTGCGGTGGGAGGGGGGTGGGTTGTGTCTTGGCTTGTTCGATCTGCTCGCATCCACCGTGTGTGTGAGTTTGACTCTCAGAAGCCGGCCATCGTGCCCTGTTTCCAGATCCTCAGGGGAGCTGGTGGAGGCTGGGAAGCCCCACACTGTTGCCCCGAGAACCCCCTGTGCCAGTCACTGGTTACAAGGATGCAGAAGCCACGTTGGTGCCCTGGGGAAGCTGCTGCTCTCACCCCTGGTGGGCAGGCCCTGAGATGCAGCTCTTGCTCTCATTCTCTCCTCCTGGTGATTCCGTGCCATCTCTAGCTTTGTGCTTTTCTTTCAGACTTCCTGCCGTGAGGACTGTGTACTGCATGAATGAAGCTGAAATCGTAGACGTTGCTCTGGGGATCCTGATTGAGGTAAAGTCAGCTGTGTCTTTTCTTATGACCAGAAACTCTTGGTGGGCAGAAACTAGACCAGGGCCTGGTTCATGCTAATAAAACAGGAGCCCTGCCTGCTGGGGTGGCCAGGAGCCCACTCATCCGCAGCCCGCTCCCTGGTTGGTGGGCACCCACTTGGGGCTGGAGACCTGGGAGGGCGCAGCTGTGCGAGGGAGGGCAGCCCTCTCTGTTTGGGTGACTTTGTGCTGGTGGCGTGTGGACGGGACAGAAGTCGTTAACTGCTCATGTTCTCTGGAGGGTCTCAGTCAGGCGAGGTGACTTCTGAGCGCCGTACGGAGCACCACGCCGCTGAGTGTCTTGGCTTCCGGAAGCGAATGATAACTGTCCCACTTTAGAGTTGTACTTGATAGTTGGTAGTACTTGATAGTACTTGATAGTTGCTCAGGGACTTTTATATATTCCTATCGCATTTATTCCTTGCAATAACCTGCTGATAGATATTATTATTAGTTACAATAAGTGATTTGGTGCCAGTAAGGGAGAGGCTAAGACCCGCACTCGGGGTTCGTCTCCTGTGCTCCTTGCATTCTGTCACCCCGCCTTTCCACGTACATTTATTCTAGTTTTCTTTCCTGTGGCGCTATTCCTCAGGCCCCTGCCGCTGCTCTCCCAAGCTGGTCTCTACTTCTGCACCATCTGGGAAGGGGTGGCGGGGAGGGGAGGGGTCGGGTGAAGGGAGGGAGGGGCCATCTGTGATTTGGGGGCAGGGCCTGACTCGTCCGGTGCTGGCTTCACAGTTGCTTCTGGGCATGTTCTGCATCACCGACAGATAAACCAGCACGTTAGGGAAGTAAACCCCCGTCTGTTTTGCCTGCCATTGCTTCTACTCGGCAGGGCCGAAAACAGGAAAAGCCGTTGGAACAGCTGCCTCTGGCAGGCGCTGATAAGCCAGAGCAGTCCCCGGCCAGCTCAGCGCCGCCGTCCCCGAGTCCCCGCGGGAGCAGAAGCGAGGACAGCGAGGACGAGGACTGTGGGGAAGACGGCCCTCCTCCGGGGCCTGCGGGTTCTGACTCGGCCTGCGGCAGAGAACTCGAGGAGGACCAGGACGCGCTAAAATACGTCAGAGAGATATTTTTCAGCTAAGGGACAAACTTCCAGGACTTTCTGCCCAGAGTGGCTGAAGGAAGCGGGGTTTCCCTCTTGGCCTGGGCGCTGCCCTCAGACTGTCACGGCTTCTGCTCCCAGCTTTGCGCCTCTCTGGGCTGCACAGATTCACCTTGGGAAGTGAGGAATCAGAATGAGCTCCCGTTAGAGATCCTCCCTGCACTGTGCTCTCTCCTTGCTCAGAGGGTCTGGGATCCCCACAGTCTGTTGTGTTCAGTTACCTGGTTCCAGGGAGATGAGGTTGTGGTGGTCAATTTACTGGAACCAAAGAGTCAACTTAATAATGTTTAAAGAAAAACAAGTATGGCTGCTAAGTACACTGGAATTCCTACTGTTTGGCCTCCCTAAGGAGGAAGGCTATTTTAAAAATAGCCTTCATCACGAGGCATTCGATCAGTCTGTGAGCCCCTGCTCGTCCAGCCCTGAACCAGACATCCTGCCACAGTGCTGGGCTCCGTCCAGGAACCTGAGGCTCAGCGTACAGATTGGGAAGCCTCCTGACCAATCAGGCCTCCTCCCCCCGAGCTGCCACCTTTCTTCCACTTGGTGGCCTCGGCCTTGGTCCCTGGACAGTCGGAAAGCAAGAGTGGGACAGGAACCCAAAGGAGACACCAAGGACAAGACATCACACTAGAGTCCGTGTTTCTGCTTCTGTATTCAGTGTGGCTTTTGACAGGCATAGGATGAGGCAATCACGTGCTGTACAGATTTTCAATATATAGGTGCTGAAAAATACACAAAGTTCCCCAGTGCGTGAGTTGTGCTTGTATCCTTTCTGGGCCCGGGGTGAGAGGTGAGGGATGCAGCATTCACGTGGATGTGGAACCGTTCAGTCCTGTTCACCTTCCTCTCCTGACCAGGGACCCGGTGTCTTCGGCTCCTGAACTCCCAGGTCACGTGCTGGGAGGGATCTGCCCGCTGACTCCTTGCTCTGTCGGGCTTCAGGGAGCCTTCAGGGAGCCTTCAGGGAGCCGGGAGCCTTTTCAGGGGAACCGTCAAAGCCACCAAGGCTGCTCTTTGTGCCCATGTGTTCTGTCTTCGGTGAATCCCTCAGGTTATTCCTGGGCCTTTGGGAGCGTTGTCAGAGGTGAGGGGCTCATCGCGTTCTACCCGCCTTGGATGGAGATGGGGAGCCTGCCAGGCAGGGCCCCCAGGGACCCTGAGGTGTTTCTTCATAAACCCTCACTGGGTTCCAGTCTGGCGTTTGGCAACTTGTACTGGAAATCTGGCCCCATGACAGGAAGCCTTATCTCCCCATTGTTCTGAGGATAAAGTAAGAATGGCTTGCTCAGATCAGTTAGTTAAAGCAGGAATTCTTGTGACAATGAGCTGTGTGGTTTTAGGGTGACCTTGGGAACCTTAAAAGTCCCAAAGGACGCACAACCCTACACTAAGTGGCCGAGGGAGCCCTGGCCGCCCTTGCTGCCTGTCCTTGACGTCGGGTGCCCTACTCCCTCCGCGGTGGGTCCCGTCTGCTAGTCTTGAGATCAGCATTAGCTATGAAGCAGGATGGCCGAGAAGACACAGCAGCCCGTGAATCCTCTGGCACCTTCTCTGAGCATAGTTCAAACAGAACCCTTGCAATCACGTAAGCCTTTAGAGCTAGCAGCTCTCAAGTTCTTGTCCTTTGCCCTCTGAGGGAACACGACTGTGGCCATAAGCAAGAGGATGAGTAAGCCCTGGGCAACACCCAGAGCTAGAAACCCAGGCCCCAGGAGGGAGAGCCGGAGCCACTTCCATGTGTAGGTGAGGAAGAGGCCCAGGCCGCTGGCCAGCAGCATGGAGGACGTGGCCAGGAAGCCCACGGCCAGCTGCCACTCTCCCTCGTTCCTGTTGCACCAGGCCAGGAGGAGAGGCAGGGGCACGAAGAGGGTGAGGACCAGGGCCCCGTACACGCCAAGCCTGGCCAGGGCCAGGCCAACTCGAGGCACCCCCAGGGCCTCCAGCTCAGGGAACTGGTGACACTGTAGGGCTCCAGTGCCCTCGTTCCAAAGACAGAAGTTGTAGAAGCCAATTCTGAGGTTGGGCAAGTCGATAAGGTTGCCGGCCTTCCAGAGGAGAGCAAAGAACAGCAGGAAGATCACTGTGACTGTGAGTGTCATGATTCCCAGGAACAGCAGTTGGTTACTCCGCCTTGACCTTAGGACGGGCATCTTCTCCTGCGCTTCGCAGGGCGCCTTCCTGGGTACCTGCAGGAAGTCACGCTGTGAGTGTCCATTTCTCCCTGTCTCCCTCCCAGTTTCTTCTCAAGCTCCTGCTCTCCCTTCTGGAATTCCATAAAAACCTGTGGCAAACTCCCTTCAGACAGCCAAACTAAAACCAAGACATCTGGGGTAACCTCCAGGCAGGCTCCACGGGCTAAGTCCTCAGCTGCCTCTCTGGGTTGAGATCAGGAGGAAGGGCCCTCCTGGCAGCTTTGGGGGCGGGAAATATCATAACTGAATGACCTTTGGCCTGAGACTTTGCTGAATCCGATTTTTCCTTAGGATTAATATCTAAAACTGCAGTCACTGGGTCAAGGGTAGCAATATTTTTTAGTGATTTTACTGCATTTTGCCAAATTGATCTACAGGAAACTTGCTTTCTCTAGTCCCTCCATAGTATATAGTATCGATATATATAGGATGTACCTTCGTCATCTTTTTGGAAAAATGTTTTCACTAAGTTTTTAATCAGAAGGACTTCTCCAAATTGGCCTCTCAAACAGTAATCTGCATACTATGCCTTCATATTTGTAAATTTGCCAATATGGAACAAAACAGCCATTTCCATCCTGAAGTGCCTGGGAGCACAGGGCCAGAACAGAGTGGTATCCTGCAGTGCACCCGGCCAGGGCTGCCCGTGGTGTGGGCAGTGCAGGGAGTGGTGGCCAGTGGTGGCCCTGGAGATCAATTTCTGGAGGGACCCCTTGAGAGGTGCAGCCCCTCACCTTTCCCAGAGCTGGCTGGAGGGTCTGCCTGACCACTCCCACACTTGTCCTGCGCGTGGAAAAACAAAGCGTGGTGAGGGGGGCAGGACGTGGAGCAGACTGAGGGGGAGGGCAGCGTCAGGCCATGCAGGCTGCTACAGCAAATTACCGCGGACTGGGTGGCTCGTCAGCAACAGAGATTTCTTCCTCTCAGTTCAGGCGGCAAGTCCAAAATCAAGGCACCGGCCGATTCGGAGTGTGGTAAGGGCTCAGCTTTTTGCTGTGTCCTCACATAGTGGAAGGGACCAGGAACTCTCTGGGGCCTCTTTTTTAAGGGCACCGATCCCATTCTAATCACCTCCCAAAGGCCCCACTTACAAATACTGTCTCGTTGGGGGTTAGGTTTCAACATACGAACTTTGGGGGGACACAGATGTTCAGTCTGCAGTAGGTGGCTGATGAGAATAAAGATTTATCAGTGACTCCTTTGGCAGAGACAGATTTACCAGGTATAAGAAGAGTGTGTTTAGTCCACGGTATTAGATTGGTACGGTAAGTTTTAACCGGTGCAGCCCACGGGATGGGAAGAATTCCCAACAGGAACATAGTTTGCACGGTTTTACATATTAACAAGTGTTTGTAAAAGCCTGTATCTCCATTTTTAATGCATTTAGGTATTTCGGGGTGTAGGATGGATTTCCAGGACTGGAATCCGGATTTACACCATGGTGCAGTGGGAAATGAGATTTGACTTGCCTCCATGGTCCAGGTTGGGAGTTGGGGTGCCTTTGTGTAAACGCTCCCTCTTACTTCTCCTATTTCAAGCCTGTTACACTTGGGCTAAAAAAATATATGTATATATAAAGCTTAATGCAAAAAGATTCCTGGGGCTTCTCAGAGGAGACTGCCTGAGCCATGTCAATCAGCAGCTCCCCAGGCACCCAGGGCCTTTGTTTCTGACTTCCTCTTCTCTCTCGAGGTTTTCAACAGAGAGTGAGACAAAATAAATTGGAGCTAGGAAGCCCATGAGCAGGCGTGTGGAGAAGGTGGTAGTCCCTGATTTACTTCCTCTCACCCCTTTATGCACATAGAATTCAGTCCCAACTCCTATGCCTGGTACATGAGGCTCACCACGACCTGGTATGGCTTAGAACTTGAACTTGGGTTCTCCAGTGAGGCCCAGCTCCCTTTGGTCTTCCCCCCTTGCTTTGCTCAGTCCGGCACCTGCCCACTGTCCCCGTTCCCGACTGCCCACCCGCTCAGGCACTCCACCTCCTCAAGTCCTACCCTGTTCTCTGCCTCTCTTGAGTCCTACTAATTTTTCACCAGCTTTCTCAGACTACTTCAGCCCACACTCTGCTGTAGCTGAAGGCCAAGATTATGCTCCCACTCGCTGTTTTATCCCAGAATGGTGCGTGATACACAGTAGGAACTCTTTTTTTTTTTTTTTGAATGAAAATGACAGGTAGCGCCCTTTAGGTCCTGCATGTACTTATCTAACAAGACGGCAAAGCTTCTTGAGGTGAGGGGCCGTGTTTTACGTCTCATATATATTTAGTCAGTGCTGGGATGGCTCCTCCGTGCTTCCTGTTGGGATGTGGACAGAGAGGTTGGGGGTTAGTCCTAGCTTCTTTTTTCTAAACACTTCCCAGTAAAACGATATGGTTATTTGGTTGGAAAACCCTAGGGTACTCTGCTCTGCCTTCCTAAGAGCTTACCCTGTTTTGTTTTGTTTTGGCTTTTAACAATCCTAGTATTCATGTTCTCACCACAATGAGCTTTTTAGTTCCCTTTAGATGATAAGCCTGTGCTTCCTTCAGAGGGCAGAAGGGGACACTGCTGAGTCACTGTTGCTATTTTTAGGTGAAGTTTTCCTGTTTATAATAAAGTAATGCATCTTGGTTGTAGAAAACTAGAAAAATGCACGAAAGTATGGAGACAAGACTAAAAATCGTCTATAATTTCAAGGTTGTAGAAGTAACCAGTCAACGACACATTTCCTTCTATAATGTTGCTTTACATAGTTGGGACCACGTAAATATATGTGCTTGTATCCCACTTTGTAAACATCATTATAGCATTAATATTTCCTTTTGTCACTAGAAGTGTTTCCTAAACAATATTTTTAACGGCTGCGTTAGCTGTTCTATTGTGTATGGTTTATATATTCTGTCTTACGATGTTGTTTTATAATATTAAAAATAATGCCAGGGTGACTATGTTTGTGAATCAGTTTATCCTTCCACCAGCAGCTTAAGAGAGTACTTTCTCATCTCATCCTCCCAGATTGAATTTTCTTGTCTTTTCATCTTTGATAATGAAAAATGACACAGCATTGCTGTACTGTTTCTTTTTAATGAGCAAGGTTTAACGTTTTTTAAGTGTTTACCGTCTCTGTTTTCTTCTCTTGGGAGTGCTGTCATTTCCTTTTTTTTTTTCTTTCTATCATTTTCAGTTTTGGTTTCTGTTTGGTTTCTGTATATGAGCTCTTTATAAATAAAGGCTGCTAGCCTTTTGTCGTCACAGCGGTCATCGTAAAGCATAACCCTTTGTGGCAGTGGGGCCCCTGGACCAAGACACAGATCTTGACTCTGAGTGAGTGTGTGGAGTGTGTTCACGCTTGTCACCGGAGAGCCCAGGGCAGCAGGGTCCCAGTTAGAGAAGCAGAAGGAGAACACTCCCAGACAGTGCATTCGAGGCAGTTGGTCTGCTTTTGTTTTCTAGTTTAAGCACCTCTGAAGTTTTCACGCTGATGGGATGATGGCTGAAAGAGGCACAGACATAGTATCCTGATCTTCTAAATTACGTTCTTGCCACCTTCATGTTAAAAGAGGGAAACTTGCATGAGGTCGTGTCTGAGGGAGGGTTGGAGCACTGGCGGATTGTTGCACTGGAAATCCCTCCAGCCGCCCACGCCCCGAGTACAGGACGCCTGGCAGGCAGAGAACGGGTGACCAGAGAGCTTTTCCCAGCATAGGTTTCACCCCTGGCCTGCCCCTTGACTGTAAGGGACACTTGAGAAGGGCTGGTGGAGCGGGGAGGCCGGCTCTTGCCACCGACACTGGCTTGTTTACTTCAGATGGCTGAAGGCCTACCACGTGCTCTCTTGAGTTCCAGGGTCAAAGTGAACTTTGCAAACTGCTGCCCGTCGACCTTTTGTTTCCATTTTAGAGAAGGTCTGTAGCTCCAGCTCCCAAGCACTTCTTTCTTTTATGCTAAAATATCTATCAGCTTAATCATTATGCGGCTGCTGTATACAGATGTTGATCACACACTTATTTATAACTTCTGATTCGTCACTGCTCTAATCATGACTTCACATATTACATTTTCATCTTACCCCAACATACGAGATTCCCCACAAAACTCCTTTCTCTACATTGACTTAGCAAAAATACCCACTCCCAAATCACCCACCTCATTCTGTTTCTTCAGTTCGTTCTTCCTGCCTGAGCGTCTAATGATATTGAGTAACAAGACTTTATATAGCTGGGGCTTATTTAGTTTCTTGCCATTTTGCCCGAGTTCACCACCTGCACGCCTCTGTCCCGAATGATGCCCCCGAGGGTAGCCTCCTGGAGCACCCTGCACTGGCGCTCATATCAGGGCACCACTCATCCACCACCGGGAGATTCTGCTTCGTTCATCACGTGTTTAATGAGCCCTTATAGGTGCCCATCGGAGAGGAAGGCAAGTTCCTGTAAGTGTCCCCTTCAGCCCGAGCTCCTGCTCCAGAGGGTGGGGACGAGACTCTGGAACGTTTGAATTCCTCGGCCAGGGAATGGTACAGTGTGCTGTGCCCGCAGGTGTGTAAATGTCCTGGAGCTTGTTAACAAGGATGACTCTTGACGCCAAGGGCGCCCACTTTCCAGGGACAACATTAACAATAACTTGGCCTTCTCCTGCTTCTTTGGGATCAGGACTCCCCAGTGCTGTTAGTGCCCGTGTCACCTCCTGGACCTCTTCTCCCGTTATTCCTGCTCTCCACTCCCTCCCCCAGCTTCTGCCACATTGGCTCCTTTCGCATTTTCCAAAAACTTTAGGCAAGCTTGGGACTTTGCACTTGCATTCCTCGCCTGGAGTGCTCTTCTGTCATCACGTGTCTGCCTCCCCTGGGTCTCTGTTATCACGTGTCTGCCTCCCCTGGGTCTCTGCTCAAAGGTCCCCTTCTCAGTGGCGCCATCCCTGGTCGGCATTTTGAAGCCGCAGCAGCCCTTCCGCGGCACCGGCATGGCTCTCCCTGTGCTGCTTCCCTGCTCTTCCTCCTTGCCGTTTTCCACCATCTAACGTGCTAAATGTTTTCTTTTGTCTTCCATCTACAACCCTCAGTAGAATGTAAACTTCATGTGGGCAAGGAATTTTATCTGTTAGGCAAATCAGACAAAAATCTATCGCTGCCCGTCTCTCTCAAAATCTGCCTTTAACTGTTACATCCGCAACACCCAGGACTACCTGGCACATTATGGGCACATAGTAAGTATCCACTGAGTGACCTCTGAATGGTTTCGTGAACGTCAGCCATGGCACATAGAGCTTCGTAAATGCCTCCTTCTATTTTTTTTTTTTTTGCGGTACGCAGGCCTCTCACTGTTGTGGCCTCTCCCATTGCGGAGCATAGGCTCTGGACGCGCAGGCTCAGTGGCCATGGCTCACGGGCCCAGCCGCTCCGCGGCATGAGGGATCTTCCCGGACAGGGGCACGAACCCGTGTCCCGTGCCTTGGCAGGCGGACTCTGAACCACTGCGCCACCAGGGAAGACCTGCTTCTATTTTTTTGACCTGAATCTCTGTCCTAGTTCTCCTCCTTCTCTGTTTTTTATGCTTCCCATTTCCTAAATGTAAGTTTCCTCAAGCTTGTCCCCTCTTTCTCAGACATGTATGTGAGCCTGTAGCTAGCTTCAGGCGTTGGACACTGTGAGGCCCCTTGCAAGGAGGGACTCAGGTGTGGTGAGGCCCCGCCCCGCCCCCCGCACCAGCAGGAGCAGTTGCTGCCATGACCTGGCAAAACTTGGATGTTACAATTTTGCTGCTGACAGACACTACACAGTGTGCAAGTTTTGTGGAACAGAAGCTTGAAAGAAAAACGGATGGGTTTCTAGTTTGTCGGCTACAAATTCATCTCCCGGCCTTCCTTCTCATTAATGACTTAAGAAAGCTATAGGGGAGCTTGGAGGGCAGAACTTGCTTTGAGAAGTCTTTATGATCACTGGAGGTGTCTAAGAAAGAATCTAGTTTGATTGAGGGCTTATTAAAGATCAAATACTGACCTCAAAACCTTTTTGAGCATTTACTCTGCGCCAGGCCCTGTACTAAGCACTTAGCAGGTATTCTTAAGTTTTCACTATGAGAGCACATTTAATGTTATTATCTTCACTTTCCAGAGGAGAAAACTGAGGCTTAGTGAGGCTCAGTGACTTCCCCAAGTGAGCCTGGTGAGGCCTGTCGGGCAGAATTGTGAAATCACTGTAAGAACCTGAGTCTTGTCTCCCGAGGTCTGGCCCTCACGTGCATCATCCCCTTTAATCTTCACGGCCACAGTGTGTGGACATCACATTATTCTCCTCTTGTATGGGGGTGACATTGAGCTTAGACTTTGAAGCTGTGTGTCCTGGGTTCAAATCCCTGCTCTACCATTTACTAGCTACCTGAATGTCTCTCTGCCTAGTTTTCTCATCTGCAAAATGGGTATAACAATAGAGCATGTTTTGTAAATGTTATGGAAATTAAGTGAGGTGATTTATGTGCAGCATGTGGAACGTTACCTAGTGTTACTTAAATTATTATCATAGAGAGGAAACTGAGGCTCAGAGAAGTGACATTCTTGAGGAGACACTAGTACTGGAGTTCAGAACAG
Source organism: Stenella coeruleoalba (assembly GCF_951394435.1). NCBI lineage: Eukaryota > Metazoa > Chordata > Mammalia > Artiodactyla > Delphinidae > Stenella > Stenella coeruleoalba. Next base: position 87,523,890 of record NC_137155.1, on the reverse strand, counting down.
AGCTTCCCTGGAGAACCTGGACTCCAGGAAGCTGTCCTCACTGGTGGCTGGCGCGGACGACTCCGGGATGGTTTGAGGGATGTGGTGGTGAAGAGCGTGGACCTTAGCGCCAGACCACCGGGGTTCAGGCTGCTGTCCTGTCGCTCATAGCGCGTGACCTTGGGCATGTCAGTGAGCTTGCCGGAGTCTACATCCCCGCCCTTAACGCGCCTTCGGGCCTGTCCCTGGGGGCTGTTGTGAGACTGAAGTGAGTTAATTTGATCTGCACAGGTGGACTGCTGCCTGCTCTGGTGCCGTGGTGGAGGCTGTGGTCCAGGGGAGAAAGGGGACACGAGGGAAGAGCAGGACAGGGGCGGAGGGCGTGGCTGCGACGTGAATGGGGGGGAGCGAAGCCCAGGGAAGAAAATACGAGCAGAAGAAAGTCAGAAAAACAGAATCTGACAGAGGAGAGAGCCAGGTTGTCAGAGGGGGCCTCCAGCCCTGGCGAAAATCTGTCTAGCTGAACTCATTGAGCCATCACTGTGCTTGTGGTTTGGGTGTGGCTCCTGACGAAAATAAAAAGGGAAGAAGAAAGGGAAATGTGTCATATTTGCTTTGGCAGAAACGTGAGCTCAGGTTCTTACTTTTGAAAACGAGGCCACAGCGCTGTTTCCCAAATGTTGTAAGATGGAAGCAGCCGCCTGGGTTTCAGATGCCGCACGGATGGCCGGGCCAGCAGTGGCTTTTTATGGAACACTGTGACGTCTGGATTTACTTAATTTTTCCATGTAAATAAAAACAGCTTTGCCAGCAGAAACTTGACTACACCATGAGACTGCAGCGTGGAGTTGGCGCACTCGCCACCCCCTCCACCTCCAGCAAGCTACCGCAATAGACTGTCTCAGCAGCTCCATTAATATTAACTTGCTGTTTGTCCAGTTGTTCTGTTGCTCATTAGCCCTGCTAGTAAGCAGATGATCCAGCTGGGAACAAAGATCAAAAAAAATTTAGCGCGGGGAAAAATAATCCTTAAAAATGAGAAAACGCCTGCACCTTGGGACCCATCCTCGTTTGGTTTTTACTGGGGGGACTTCACAGTGCAGTTTACGGGGGGGGCCAAGATTCACAGGCCCCAAGGCAGAGTTTGAAGACAAATAACAGTACCAGCAAAGAGTGACGGCCTTTGCTGTCGCCCTCGATTATGCTGCTTCTGCCCTCTATCCTGCACTCACCTGGAGAGCCACTGCCCCCCCTTCTACTGATGAGGCCAGGGTTTCCTCTTGTGACTCCAGCGATCATACATGTTGGACGATTCCCTGAGTCACAGGCCCTGGGGAATCAGTAACATGCGGGGCAAAGCAGGGGCTTGCCTTCCTTGAGCTTGCACTCTGGTTGGGGAGACAAACACCAAACATGTATTTTTAAAAAGATAATTATAATTTTTGAAGAGATTTGGGAAGCAAATAAACAGGGTGATGTGAAGGAGAGAACCTGGTAGAAGGAAGTGATGGGTCTCCATTGGAGGGTCAGGGAAGGCCTGTCTGTGAAGGAGACATTTGATTTGAGGCCTGAGGGATGTGAAAAAGCCAGGGGAAGAGGCTTCTAGAAACAGAGTGCAGTGGTTATAAATACCGGGTTGGGAGAGGAACAGACACTGGGTGACAGCCCAGTGACTGAGGGGACAGGACGAGGCTGGACTGGTGAGCGGACCCAGGTCCCTGAGGACCTTGGAGGCCAGGGTGAGAGGTTTGGATTATATCCTCACTAGGTGCTTCATTAACTCAAGCCCCTGCTCCCCCAAACCTAAGGCGCGAGGCCCCAGGTGGCGGGGCTGAAGGTGCGGAGAGTTCCTGAACTGGGGTTGGAGCAGTGCCAGGCATTGTCTCTGGCGGTTCTGCCCACTAGCCCTGCTGTAAAACTAGTGAACATAGTTTGCCCCCAGAAGTCAAAAGGAAAGAAGAGGAGGGAAAGAATGATAGATGGTCACTTAGACTTAGACCTTCAGTTTTGCAAAAGTTATTTTGAGAGTTGGCTGGAAAGGAGGCTAAGTTTTCTCGGACTTCACCTCCATCCCCACACAGGAGGATGCGGTTCTTACCTGGAGAGTTTGTAACGCATATGAAATGGCTTTGTAACTCACTAAAATAACTCAAAGAAAGCAAATCACAGGCAAACTGAGTAGCAGGTGCTATGGGGCCTCTCCCTCCATCCCTCAGAAAGTGAATCTTTCCCTGGTCACTCTTAGGGGGGTGCTGACTGAGGCCTGATGCTTCCTGGTGGGCGGGATGCTGCAGGAAGGGGCCGAGGTCGCTGCTCCTTTGTGTTCTCTGCTCTGCCAGGGTCTTGGCTGTTAGTACCTGCACCTCCCTACTGCTGCTGAGTGGGCAGAAGATCTGTGTCCTCACAGAAGAGCTGGGGATCGGGGGCGTCCCCTCCCAAAGTCTATTCAAGTCTAGATTTTTGGCTGATAAAGTTAAGTTGTATATTGGGACTCAGAAAACGAGGCGGCCCCAGTGGCCCAGCCCAGGTCACAAATCTAAACCCAAGTCAGCCTGCCTGGGAAACACCTGTCAAGGAACCCTAACATACACCAATCACAGTCTTCCAGCAGCCTGAGCCAGCTCACCTTCCCCAGGAAACAGGGCCTGCTGGCTACGAGGTCGAGGCTTCTTCATAAGCCACGTTGCCTCTTCTAACGCTCTGTCCCACATCCCTAGAAAGAATGCTCCACCGCTTGTGAGGCGCCACGCTCCCTGGATCTGTGGATTGTTTTTCCTTGAACGAAGGAATGAGTAAACTCATTGCTAAATTATTTCAGTTCTGTCATTTTGACAGGACTGAGACAGCTGAGGTGGTGTGAGCCTAGGGGTATAGAATAAAGCCCTGCAAAAAGTCTCAGTTTCTGCGAGAACATACTGTGTATGCATATGTGAAGATTAAACTTCCAAAGATATTTATTATATTAATTAATTCACCTTAAGCTGTAGTTCACTTGAAGAGGCCTAAGGCAGGCTAGAGTCACTGAGGTCATTGCAGTGTCCAGCTCCCAAGGAGAAATAACTGAGGGGGAAGTGGGCCCAATAGAACAGAATGGCAGGGGTACTGGATGGACAGCTCAGAGAGCAGAATGTCTCAGAAAAGCCATGTATATGAAGTTAATACACCGTAAAATTGGTGTTATAATTCAGTGGAAGAAAGGGTTTTCCATTGACTAATGCTGAAGCAATTGATTAGTTAAAACAAAAGAAAACTATTTTAGGGCCTCATCTCACTCCACATACCAAAATAAATTTCACATGGATCCGATAGTGAAGTGTAAGGAACAAACAGACAAAAGAAAAAAGTAAATATTTGATTTATGAATGAGAAAGAATGCTCTGAGCTTAAAAGCAAATTGAAACTACAAAGAAAAAAGCAGTACAGATTTAACTGTTAAAATATACATTTTATACAACAAAATGTAAAATTAAAAGTCAGTGATCGTGGAGGGCTTTCCTAGTGGCACAGTGGTTAGGAATCTGCCTGCCAGTGCAGGGGACACGGGTTCAAGTCCTGGTCCAGGAAGATCCCACATGTCACAGAGCAACTAAGCCCGTGCGCCACAGCTACTGAGCCTGCATTCTAGAGCCCGTGAGCCACAACCACTGAGCCCTTGCACCACAACTACAGAAGCCCACACGCCTAGAGCCTGTGCTCTGCCACAAGAGAAGCCACCACACCGCAACGAAGAGTAGCCCCCGCTCGTCACAACTAGAGAAAGCCAGAGCACAGCAAAGAAGACCCAATGCAGCCCCCCCCAAAAAAGTCAGTGAGTATGGAAAAATATCTGCAACAAACATGAAATGGTTAATATACCTAATATAACAAATGTTCATGCAAACAGATAAGAAAAACATTAATCTCCATAAAAATGGACAAGGCATATGAAGAGATATTTCACGTAAGAAGGAATGCAAAATAGTTAACTGTAAAAGCTCTTCTGTTTATTTGTACCCTCCACCACATGTGTGAGGGTTTTTCCCCACCAAGGAAGTTTCTGTGACACCTGGATGTCCTATAATTTAACTTAATTCTGACACTATCTACCTGGAGATAGCATCAGATCCCACAGGTTAAGGGGTCAGTGCCACAAGCCGAGCGCTGCCCCCCGCAGTGCAAGTCTAGGATAACTTCGAGTTTCCCATGACCCCCTCCTTGGGTTTGATTAATTTGCTAGAGTGGCTCACACAGAACTCAGGAAAACAGCCTACTTACTAGAATACTCATTCATCATAGGAGGATACAACTCAGGAACAGCCACCCAGAAGATGCGTAGGGCAAAGGGTGGGGGGAAGGGTCGTGGAGCTTCCATGCCCTCTTTAGGCCTGTCACCCTCCTGGCATCTCTGTGTGTCCACCAACCCAGAAGCTCTTGAACCCTGTACTTCAGGGATTTTTATGGAGGTTTCATTACGTAGGTATGATTGAATCATTGGCCACTGGTGATTGAACTCAGTCTCCAGCCGCTCTCACCTCCCTAGAGGTTGGGGGCTGGGGTGGTGGTTTTCCCTGGCAGCCGGCCCCATTCTTAGCGACTTGCCAAAAGTTAACAACTCAGATGTGGTTGAAAAGGGTTTGTAATGAATAAAAAAAAGACACCTTTACCTCTGTTATCACTAAGGAAATTCCAAGGGTTTTAGGAGCTCTGTGCCAGAAATGGGGACAGAGACCAAACACATATTTCTTATTATAAAACACTCTATCACATTAACTAACATGAAAAAAAGTCTATATACCTCATGTAATGTAATCAAAGATATGCCAAGTAAAATAACCTATAAGTTTCCCTATTAAAACTGCAGCTAAAAACACTGATATCAAGAGTGCAGTAAAACTAGCATTTTCATATAATGATGGTGGATGTGAAAATTCCTAGAAACATTCTGGGAGGCAATATGGCAAAAGGCACTGAAAACCCTAAAAACCATCATACCTTTTGGCCAAGTAATTCCACTTATGAGTCTACCCTAAGGCAGCAATCAGAAATGCAATCAATGATTTATATACAGGAATGTTCATCATAGTATTACTTTGGCAAAAAATGAGAAGCAACTTGAATGCCCAACATTAGAATCAAATTATGACATATCAAGATACTAAAACTCTATGCAGCCTTTAGAAGAACCAGGTCTGAAATCACACTTTATAGTATAACTGCAAGAAAGAGACTAAGGAATTTTTCTAAAATGTTCATGTTTGCCCTGATATCTCTGGCATGGGTAAGAGTTCCTTTCTTTTTACATTAAAAATATTTCCAGAATCATGTGTTATATTTATGTAAAAGTGAAATTTAGAAAACCAACAATCTTAGTGACTAGATAAAGCAGGGGGTTAGCTGGAAAGAGTGTTGAGAAAGGGGAATATACAAAATCAAAAGGAGAACGTCATGTGCACGGATTCGGGACTTTGGGAGAGATGAGGTTTAGGAAGAAGGTACTGAAAAATGCATTTCAGCCGTCATGAGGGAGGGAGGAAGGATAAATCACATAATACATGTATTTATCTCTTCCCAAAGAGCCTTTGATTTTACAGGTGAAGAAGCATATTGGAAATTATTAGGAAAATAGCCCACATTAAAAAAAAATCTTTTAAGATCACCAACTGAACTAAAATCCCGCCATGAATTTCCATCAAGGTGTGAAAAGCAATGTCGTCTAATAACACAGGGTCTGAAAATCTCTTGTCTTCTTTCTGAGTCAAGAACACAGGTCTTTCTGACAATCTTAGTCCACAGTGCGTATTTTAAGAACTCATAGTGTTTCCTGTAACTACCAGTTTAGCTACTGCGAGTCAGTGATCTGCTTTTGTTTGGTGGCCTATTTCTGATGAAGAATCCACTTCATGCGTCACAAACCATTATTTGTACAGACTCGGTGCAAGACCCTGCTGCCCACAGTTCTCCCCTGCATTTCTAACCAGTTATACTGACATTACCTGCACCCCTTCTGAGGCCAGAGTCGCACAGTGATGCTGCAGGGAGTAGGGAGAAGGAGGGAAGAGCAGAGCTCACGAAGGTGGGTCTGTATGGGGGGGAAGGTCCCCAGATCCTCACTACCAGTCGTTTCCCCAGGCCCATGGCTAGAATGCAGGGTCTGAGAGGAAAGCTGACTTGTCTTGCAGAGAGGCAGGCGTCTGGGCGAGCTGTGGGGCATGTAGGGTAGGTACTTACCAAAAAGAAGATGCAGAACCCACAAAACACTCATAAAGAGGAGGAGCAGGAAATCATGTTCGCTTGATTCTTCTCTCTCGCTGCGTCCTAATGTCAGGTTCCAGAAACGAGGCCGGTGGAGACTGGAACGATGCAGCCCCGAGCATAAGCCCCGAGCTTATGACTGGCTGGCAGGCGCAGTTGTGCCTAAGTAAACAGCTCTCTGAACTTTGTCACATTTGTGCTGACTGATGACACTATCCCCTGATTTCACTTTCATTTCTTGCCGGTGGCTCCTGACTTTTCAGAAAGAAAGAATGTAAACAACATTGTTGTTCCTCAAACTGGCCACTTTACCCACACCTGAACCAACCAACCAATAGACTTAAAGAGGCAGGCAAGTGTCTTGATTATATCACACCACAATTCCAGAAAGGAAACTGGCCAAGACACTCTCAAGACTCCTAATGTTTTAAACCAAGATAAATACAACCTAGAATCTTACTAAGAAGGGACCCTCAAGATCATCTGGTCTGAGATCCCAGACCGAGGTCACCACTGGGGAAGAAGTTATACAACTGTCCCCTCCTTTTCGGAAATCAGCCTTGTAGGATGACTGGGTATCCCTGGACACAAAACCTTGTCGTCTTAGTGTCCTCACCAGGGTGTTTAGGCCCATGCTGGAACAGCTGGAATATCTTATTTCAAAATAAGAGCAGACCGGAGCTTTTATTTTTGTAATCATAGGGGCTCCTAGCCAGAGTTTAAAAATTGCTTTCTATGCTCACATGACCAGCTGGAAATTCCAATTTGGGGTTAAGCTCGGTTAAGTCAGTAGACAGCTACCTAGTAATATTGCTGAATCCTTCAGGGTTCCTCTTCCCCTCCCTGGCCTTCCCTCAAAGGAGTTCTTTGAACTGCTACATTTTTTCCCCTTTGTAGTTCTTTTAAACTCAAACCCTAGAAAGAGGTGATGTAGGTGATGTGATCTAATAGGAAGGAAGAACAGAAACTCTGGGATCAAGGAGCTCTGCTACAGATTAGTAAATTATTTAACCTCTCTGAGCATCAGGGTCTCATGTGTAAAATGGAAACAATACCTACTTTGCATGGCTGTTGTGGAAATTGGAGATAATGTATGAAGGTTCTTAGTACAGTACTGGGCACACAGTAATGGTAGCTGTTATTAAAAGCAGAATTTCTGAATATCTTGTCTAGCCTTCATAATAATGCCTTCAAGGCAGAGATAAAATTAATTTTTTGGTACTGGTATAAACTAGTCACGCTGAAACCCGAACACTGGTGAATGAAGTGACACAATATAGAAGAGATAGAAGTATACATTTAAGAATTTTATTTCAAGTTAGAATGCACATAGTTTTTAAAGAGTCAAGAATTTGTCAAAGTTTGTTATAGAAAACAGTAGTCCCGCACTAGCACCTTCTTCTTCTCCAGGGTAAGCACCTCGTCTGTTTTACCTGATTCTTTAGGTATTTACCTCTGCTCTGTAAGTAACATGCTGATAATGGTACTTCTTGATTTCTCAGTTTCTGGCATAATCTTTTGACTCTCAACTGTAGAAGATGAAGATGTAGCTTTCTTCTTCCTGACCCATGTGCCACAAGTCCTAATTCCCTCTTCCAAATTGGTTATTATTTTGTTTAAATTGGTACTCAGTGTCTACAATATTATAACTGTGTAAATACCATATATAGTAGCTGAGCCACACAGAAAATGATAATTTCTTTCATTTCCTGCATAATTTTTTGTCTTTTTCTGGAGATGATACTCACCTTAACTTTTTGTTTGTTTGCGTGGTTTTCTGTGTACTTAACACTAACCCAACCCTTAAATCTTCATAATATCTTTTTTCAAGGAATTTGTAGGCATGGTACTTGATCTCTTCCCAAGATAGTCTCCCCTGGAGCCTTCCCAACAAGTCTGGGCTGATACACAGCTGTCATCCTGGTATTTCATTTCACTACCACCATCCTGGGGTTCTCATTGCCTCTGTCCAATGTTGGATCTCATATTTCCTGTGTCAGAAGCTTTTCTTGATCTATTCTTTTTTTTTTTTTTTTTTGGCGGTACGCGGGCCTCTCACTGCTGTGGCCTCTCCCGTTGCGGAGCACAGGCTCCGGACGCGCAGGCTCAGCGGCCATGGCTCACGGGCCCAGCCGCTCCGCGGCATGTGGGATTCTCCCGGACGGGAGCACGAACCCGCGTCCCCTGCATCGGCAGGTGGACTTTCAACCACTGCACCACCAGGGAAGCCCTCTTGATCTATTTTTATTCTATTCTTAAATTTGATCAAAGCTAGAAGAGTATAGAATTTTAGGTTAAAAATAATTTGCCTTTATAATTTTGAAAGTCTTGTTCCATTCCATCTAGCTTTCACTAGAAGTTGAGCAGTTTAGAGCCATTCTGCTTTCTAGCTTCCAAAATGGCCTCTTCTCCTAGTCTCATCCTTGTAGCTTTGTCTTAAAATATAAAATTGTTATTTTAGTAGGTTTCTGAGAAGGAGCATGTGTGTCCTTCTCAAAAGGATTAAAAAAAAAGGATAAATATGTGTCTAAATATGTGTCCAGTTTGCCATTTTTTACTGAAAGTCTAATTTTTTTTTTTTAAACCCTTGGAGGGCTCTCTTTAGCTGTCTCTTTCACTGGTTCCCTCTGACAACATAGTGGTCCTCTAGTAGAGTTTGTCGCTCTTACCAAGCTACTAGCCTCCTCTTAATTGCTAACCCCCCAAATCTCTGTTGTTTTTGACAGCACCCTTAGGCTTGAGCTTCTCCACATTCTGTTCCAAACAAATCAGTATAGGCAGGGAGAACTTCAGAGCTCTTAGTTCTTATGGAATGCCTCTCCTCCTGGGGCAAACTCTCTGAGCCACAGCTGTGGAGCTGGGGGTGGAGGCAGCGATCCACTTCTAGAGCCACACCTCTGCTTTTTGAGTGTGGTGCTGGGTAGGGCGGTAGCCGCTGGTCTTTTTACCCTGCATGGAACCTCCACCCTATGAACAAGCTTGGGCAAAGGTGACTGGGACTCCAGCTTCTTGGCCTGCTGTATCTGGGGAAGAGCCTTTGTCTTGTCCTCCACCCAGCCCTCTGGTTGGGTGGAGGACAGGAGGCTCTGACCTCTTTCTTGGTTGTACTTTCCTGGAATTTAGCCTCTGAAATAAAGGTAGGGGCATGAGAAATGCTAGCAGCCTGCCTTGCCTGGGGAGATACCATAGCCCTTGACTGGGAGCTGTGGGAGTGCTATTCCTGTGTCCTTGGTCACACACTTGGGAGAGTGGAGTTTCCCTCATGCTGAACTGGGGTGAAGGGAGAAATGGGTTGTGGCTTAAGTGCCACAAACTCTCACTGCTCTTACTGAGATTTGGTAGATTTTCTTGAATAAATGTTTCTTCGCTTGTTGTGTGCCCTTAGGACAATTTCTAAAAACTTTAATTTTTTTAAAAAAAACCAGTTTTGGTATTCTCACTGGGGAGTGGATGGAGGATTTTCTCAGGTTGCAGTTCTAGAACTGGATTTGTGCCCCTTTGTTGTTTTTTAAAGGGAAAAGTTTTAACTTCATATAATCTAAAGACATTAGATAGCAAAGAGTATCATGAACAAATGCGAAATGACAAATTTCAGAAAATTACAAAATAAGAAACAATAACACAATCAGGATATTGCCATAGATATAGTCAGGATACAGAACAGTCCCCTCATGTTTCCCTTTTACTGTCATACCTACTTTCCTCCTTCCTCATCCCCTCCTTAATTCCTGCCAATCAGTCTGTTGTCCAAATTACATAATTTTGTTATTTCGAGAATGTGGTTACCATATGTAACCTTTTGCGATTGGCTTTTTTCACCCAGCATGACTCTCTGGAGACTCATCCAGGTTGTTTTGTGTATCAGTAGTTCATTCCTCATTATTGCTGAGTAGTAGTTCATGGCATGGATGTACCAGTTTGTTTAATGATTCATCCATTGAAGGACATAAGGATTGTTGCCATTTTATCGCTGTTACAAGTAGAGCTGCTATAAACATTTGTGTGTAGGTTTGTGAACATAAGTCTTCATTCCTCTGGGATTAATGCTCAGGAGAGCTATTGCTGGGTCATATGGTTGTTATATATTTGGTTTTAAAGAAACTGCCAAGCTATTTTCCAGAGTGACTGTACCATTTTAAATTCCCACCAGCAGTATGTGAGTAACCCAGTTTCTTTGCATCCTCATCGGCATTTGGTGCTCACTATTTTTTATTATAGCCATTCTGATACGAGTGTGGTGATATCTCATTGTGGTTTTAATTGCATTTCCCTAATGGCTAATGATGTGGAACATCTTTTCATGGCTTATGTGCTATCTGTATATTCTGTATGGTGAAATATCAATTCATGTCTTTTGCCCATTTTCTAAATGAACTATTTGTTTTCTTACTGTTGAGATTTTTTTCCTACTTGTGTATTTTATGTTATTTTTTTATTATTATTTTATTTTTATTTTTTAAATTGAAGTATAGTTGATTTACAGTGTGTTAGTTTCTGGTGCACAGAAAGTGATTCAGTTATACATATATATATTGTTTTAATCTTTTTTATTATGGTTTATTACAGAATATTGAATATAGTTCCTTGTGCTATACAGTAGGACCTTATTGTTTATTTATTTTATATATAGTAGTTTGTATCTGCTAATCTCAAACTCCTAATTTATCTCTCCCCCACTCCCTTTCCACTTTGGCAACCGTAAGTTTGTTTTCTGTGTCTGTGACTCTAGTTCTCTTTCATTTGTATCATTTTAGATTCTACATATAAGTGATATCACATGGTATTTGTCTTACTCTTCCTGACTTCACTTAGTATGATAATCTGTAGATCCATCCATGTTGCTGCAAATGGCATTATTTCATGATTTTTATGGCTGAGTAATATTCCATTGTATATATGTACCACATCTCCTTTATCCATTCATCTATTGATGGACATTGGGTTGCTTCCATGTCTTGGCTGTTTTAAATAGTGTTGCTCTGAATATTGGGGTGCATGTATCTTTTCAAATTAGACTTTTCTCTGGATATATGCCCAGGAGTGAGATTGCTGGATCATATGGCAGCTCAATTTTTAGTTTTTTAAGGAACCTCCATACTGTTTTCCATTGTGGCTGCACCAATTTACATTCCCACCAACAGTGTAGGAGAGTTCCTGTTTTCTCCACACCTTCTCCAGCATTTATTATTTGTAGGCTTTTTTGATTAGTATGTGTCTTGGTGTGTTCCTCCTTGGGTTTATATTGTATGGGACTCTCCGTGCTTCCTGGACTTGGGTGACTATTTCCTTTCCCGTGTTAGGGAGGTTTTTGACTATAATTTCATCAAATATTTTCTCGGGCCCTTTCTCTTTTTCTTCTTCTTTTGGGACCCCTATAATTCAAATGTTGGTGCATTTAATATTGTCCCAGAGGTCTTTGAGGCTGTCCTCATTTCTTTTTGTTCTTTTTTCTTTATTCTGTTCCATGGCAGAGATTTCCACCATTCTATCTTCTAGGTCATTTATCTGTTCTTCTGCCTCAGTTATTCTGCTATTGCTTCCTTCTAGTCTATTTTTAATTTCAGTTATTGTATTGTTCATCTGTGTTTTATTATTTGTAGACTTTTAAATGATGGCCATTCTAACTGGTGTGAGGTAATACCTCATTGTGCTTTTGATTTGCATTTCTCTAATAGCATAGTTGAGCATCTTTTCATGTGCTTATTGGCCATCTGTATGTTTTCTTTGGAGAAATGTCTATTCAGGTTTTCTGCACATTTTTTGATTTGGTTGTTTTTTTGATATTGAGCTGTATGAGATGTTTGTATATTTTGGAAATTAAGCCCTTGTTGGTTGCATCATTTGCAAATATTTTCTCCCAGTTTGCATGTTGTCTTTTTGTTCATTGTTTCCTTTGCTGTACAAAAGCTGATAAGTTTAAGTCCCATTGTTTATTTTTGCTTTTATTTCTATTGCCTTGGGAGACTGACCTAAGAAAACATTGCTACAATTTTATGTCAGAGAATGTTTTGCCTGTGTTCTCTTCTAGTAGTTTTATGGTGTCATTGTCTTATATTTAAGTCTTTAAGCCATTTTGAGTTTATTTTTGTGTAGGGTATGAGGGAGTGTTCTAACTTCATTGATTTACATTTGGCTCTCCAGCTTTCCCAACACCACTTGCTAAAGAGACTGTCTTTTCTCCATTGTATATTCTTGCCTCCTTTGTTGAAGATTAATTGACCCTAGGTGTATAGATTTATTTCTGGGCTCTCTTTTCTATTGATTCATATGTATGTTTTTGTGCCAATACCATACTGTTTTGATAATTGTAGCTTTGTAGTATTGTCTGAAGTCTGGGAAGGCAGTACCTCCAGCTTTGTTCTTTATCCACAGGATTGCTTTGGCAAGTCTGGGTCTTTTATGGTTCCATATAAATTTTAGGATTATTTGTCCTAGTTTTGTCAAAAATGTCATGAGTAATTTGATAGACATCACATTAAATCTGTAAATTGCTTTGGGTAGTATGGCCATTTTAACAATATGAATTCTTCCAATCCAAGAGCATGGAATATTTTTCCATTGCTTTGAATCATCTTCAGTTCCCTTTATCTATGTTTTATAGTTCTCAGTGTATAGGTCTTTCTTCTTCTTGGTCAGGTTTATTCCTATGTATTTTTTTTTTTTTTGATGTGATTCTAAATGGGTTTTTTTTTTTTTACTTCTGGTACTTCATTGTTAGTGTAAAGAAATGCAACCGATTTCTGTATGTTAATCTTGTATCCTGCTACCTTGTTGAATTTGTTTATCAGTTCTAATAGTTTTTGTGTGGAGTCTTTAGGGTTTTCTATATATAGTAGCATGTCATCTTGCATATAATGACAATTTTACCTCTTCCTTTCCAATTTGAATATCTTTTATTTCTTGTCTGATTGCTGTGACTAGGACTTCCACTATTATGTTGAATAGAAGTGGTGAGAGTGGGCATCCTTGTCTTGTTTCAGATTTTAACAGGAAGGCTTTCAGCTTTTCACCGTTGAGTATTATATTGGCTTGGGTTTATCATAAATGGCTTTTATTATGTTGAGATATGTTCGCTTTGTACCACTTTGGTGAGAGTTTCTATCATGAATGGATGTTGAATTTTATCAAATGATTTTTCTGCATCTATTGAGATGATCGTGTGCTTTTGTCTTTTCTTTTGTTGATGTCGTGTATCACATTGATTGATTTGTATATGTTGAACCCTCCTTGTGACCCTGGGATGAATGTAGCTTGATTATGGTGTATGACATTTTTTATGTGTTGTTGGATTTGTTTGCTGATATTTCGTTGAGGATTTTTGCATCTACATTCATCAAAGATATTGTCCTATAATGTTCTTTTTCAGTAGTGTCTTTGTCTGGTTTTGGTATTAGGGTGATGGTGGCTTCATAGAATGACTTTGGAACTGATCCATCCTCTTTGATCTTTTGGAAGAGTTTGAGAAGGATCAGTGTAAGTTCTTCTTTGTACATTTGGTAGAATTCCCCTCTGAAGCCATCTGGTCCTGGACTTTTGATTTCTTCTTCTTCTTCCTTTTTTTTTTTTTTTTGGCCACACAGTGCAGCTTGTGGGATCTTAGTTCCCCAACCAGGGATCAAACTTGGGCCCACATGTCGAAGTGATAGCACCAAGTTCTAACCACTGGACCACCAGGGAATTCCTATCTATTTCTTCTTGATTCAGTTGTGGTGGGCTGTATGTTTCTATGGACTTGTCCATTTTTTTCTAGGTTGTCCAATTTGTTGGCATACAATTGTTTATAGTATTCATTTATGGTTTCTTTGTATTTCTGTGGTATCAGTTGTTATTTCTCCTCTTTCATTTCTTATTTTGTTTATTTGGGTCCTCTCTCTTTTCTTCTTGGTGAGCGTGGCCAGAGGTTTGTCAGTTTTGTTTACCTTTTCAAATAACCAGCTCTTGGTTTTATTGATTTTTTTTTTCTTTTTTGTTTCTATTTTATTTATTTCCTCTCTGGTCTTTATTATTCTCTTTCTTTTGCTGACTTTTAGGTTTTGTTTGTTCCTCTTTTTTCTAATTCTTTTAGGTAATAGGATAGGTGTTTATTTGATCATTTTTCCTGATTTTTCTTGTTTTCTGAGGAAGGCCTATATTGCAATGAACTTCCCTCTAAAGACTGCTTTTGCTGCATCCCATAGATTTCGTATGGTTGTGTTTTCATTGTAATTTGTCTCAAGGTATTTTAAAAATACCTATTTGATTTCATTGTTGACCCATTGGTTTCTTTTGTAGCATGTTGTTTAGTCTCCATGTAATTGTTTCTTTCTCATTTCTTTCTGTGGTTGATTTCTAGTTTCATACCATTGTGGTCAGAAAAGATGCTTGAAATAATTTCTATCCTCTTAAATTTGTTGAGCCTTGTTTTGTATCCTAGTATGTGGTCAGTCCTGGAGAATGTTCCATGTGCACTTGAAAAGAATGTGTATTCTGTGTGTGTGTGTGTGTGTGTGTGTGTGTGTGTGTGTGTGTGTTTGGATGTAATGTCCTGAAAATGTCAATTATGTCTAACTGTTCTATTGTATCATTTAGAATCTCTGTTGCTTTATTGGTTTGATGTTTGGAAGATATGTCCATTGATGGCAGTGGGGTATTAAAGTATCCTACTATTATTGTATCCCTGTCAATTTCTTACTTTATGTCTGTTAGTATTTGTTTTATGTATTTAGGTGCTCCTATGTAGGGTGCATGTATGTTAAAGAGTGCAATATCCTCTTCTTGTATTGATCCCTTTATCATTATATAATGTCCTTTATTGCCTTTCTTTATAGCCTTTGTTTTAAAGTCTATTTTGTCTGATATGAGTATTGCTACCCTTGTTTTCTTGTCATTTCCATTTACATGAAATTTCCTTTTCCATCACCTCACTTTAATCTGTGTGTGTCTTTCACCCTAAAGTGAGCTTTTGTAGGCAGCATATTATAGGTTATGTTTTATTATTCAGTCTGCCACTCTGTGTCTTTTGATTGGAGCGTTTAGTCTATTGACATTCAAGCTACTTTTAAAAAAGATTTTCTATTATTTATTTATTTTTGGCGGCATGCGGGATCTTCGTTGAGGCACGTGGGATCTTTCGTTGTGGCACGCAGGCTTCTCACTAGTTGTGGCGTGCAGGTTTTCTCTCTCTAGTTATGGCATGCAGGCTCCAGGGTGAGTGGGCTCTGTAGTTGTGGCGCGCGGGTTCGAGAGTGCATGGGCTCTGTAGTTTGCGGCACGCAGGCTCTCTAGTTGAGGCCCAGGAGCTCAGTAGTTGTGGTGCGTGGGCTTAGTTGCCCTGCGGCATGTGGGATCTTAGTTCTCTGACTAGCGATCAAACCCACGTCCCCTGCATTGGAAGGCGATTCTTTACCACTGGACGACCAGGGAAGTCCCTAAGGTAATTATTGATAGTTACGAATTTACTGCCATTTTAAACCTTGTTTTCCAGTTGATTTTGTATTTCTTCTTTATTCCTTTCTTTTTCTTTTTGTTTTTCCTTTTGGGGTTTGATGGTTTTCTTTTATATTATGCTTTTGCTCTATTCTTTTTGGTTTTTGTGAATATATTTTATGTTTTTGATTTGTGGTTACCCTGATTTTCAAGAATGTTAACCCATTACTATATCTACTTGCTTTAGACTGGTAGTCATATAGGCTCAAATACAATCTCAGAAAAAATCTACATTTTCTTACTTCTCTCCCCCACATTCTATGATTTTGATGTCCTCTTACATCTTCATATTGATCCTTTTGCTATTCATTGTAGTTATAATCACTTTCACATATACAAATTAAAAAAATTTTTTTCTATTTAATCTGTATGCTGGCTTATTTAAGTGATTTATTTTGTAGTTGTGTTTATCTCTTTCCTATAGATTCTTACTTCTTTTCTATTTAGAGAAGGTCTTTCAATATTTCTTTTAGCATAGGTTTAGTATTATTCTAATTTTTGCCTGTCTCAGAAATTTTTTTTTCCCCTTTGGATTTTAAATTTTTCTTTCTTTCTTTTAACATCTTTATTGGTATAATTGCTTTACAATGTTGTGTTAATTTCTGCTTATGACAAAGTGAATCAGCTACATGCATACATATACCCCCATATCCCCTCCCTCTTGCGTCTCTCTCCCACCCTCCCTATGCCACCCCTCTAGGTGGTCACAAAGCACTGAGCTGATCCCCCTGTGCTATGAGGCTGCTTCCCACTAGCTATCTATTTTACATTTGGTATTTATATATGTCAATGCCACTCTCTCACTTCATCCCAGCTTATCCTTCCCCCTCCCCATGTCGAGTCCATTCTTTATGTTTGCATCTTTATTCCTGTCCTGCCCCTAGATTCTTTAGAACCTTTTTTTTTTTTTAGATTCCATATATATGTGTTAGCATATGGTATTTGTTTTGCTGACTTACTTCACTCTGTATGACAGACTCTAGGTCCATCCACCTCACTACAAATAACTCAATTTCGTTTCTTTTTATGGCTGAGTAATATTCCATTGTATTTATGTGCCACATCTTCTTTATCCATTCATCTGTTGATGGACACTTAGGTTGCTTCCATGCCCTGGCTATTGTAAATAGAGCTGCATGAATATTGTGGTACATGACTCTTTGAATTACGGTTTTCTCAGGGTATGTGCCCAGTATTGGGATTGCTATGGTAGTTCTATTTTTAGTTTTATAAGGAACCTCCATATTGTACTCCATAGTGGCTGTATCAATTTACATTCCCACCAACAGTGCAAGAGGGTTCCCTTTTCTCCACACCCTCTCCAGCACTTATTGTTAGTAGATTTTTTGATGATGGCCATTCTGACCGGTGTGAGTTGATACCTCATTGTAGTTTTGATTTGCAATTCTCTAATGATTAGTGATGTTGAGCATTCTTTCATGGGTTTGTTGGCTATCTGTGTATCTTCTTTGGAGAAATGTCTGTTTAGGTCTTCTGCCCATTTTTGGATTGGGTTGTTTGCTTTTTTGATATTGAGCTGCATGAGCTGCTTGTAAATTTTGGAGATTAATCCTTTGTCAGTTGCTTCATTTGCAAATATTTTCTCCCATTCTGAGGGTTGTCTTTTGGTCTTGTTTATGTTTTCCTTTGCTGTGCAAAAGCTTTTATGTTTCATTAGGTCCCATTTGCTTATTTTTGTTTTTATTTCCATTACTCTAGGAGGTGGGTCAGAAAGGATCTTGCTGTGATTTATGTTATAGAGTGTTCTGCCTATGTTTTCCTCTAAGAGTTTTATAGTGTCTGGTCTTAACGTTTAGGTCTCTAATCCATTTTGAGTTTATTTTTGTGCATGGTGTTAGGGAGTGTTCTAAATTCATTCTTTTACATGTAGCTGTCCAGTTTTCCTAGCACCACTTATAGAAGAGGCTGTCTTTTCTCCACTGTATATTCTTGCCTCCTTTATCAAAGATAAGGTGACCATATGTGTGTGGGTTTATCTCTGGGCTCTCTATCCAGTTCTGTATTTCTGTTTCTGTGCCAGTACCATACTGTCTGATTATTTTAGCTTTGGAGTATAGTCTGAAGTCAGGGAGCTTGATTCCTCCAGCTCCGTTTTTCTTTCTCAAGATTGCTTTGGCTATTCGGGGTCTTTTGTGTTTCCATACAAATTGTGAAATTTTTTGTTCTAGTTCTGTGAAAAATGCCATTGGTAGTTTGATAGGGATTGTATGAATCTGTAGATTGCTTTGGGTAGTAGAGTCATTTTCACAATGTTGATTCTTCCAATCCAAGAACATGGTATATCTCTCCATCTGTTTGTGTCATCTTTAATTTCTTTCATCAGTGTCTTATAGTTTTCTGCATACAGATCTTTTGTCTCCTTAGGTAGGGTTATTCCCAGGTATTTTATTCTTTTTGTTGCAGTGGTAAATGGGAGGGTTTACCTAATTTCTCTTTCAGATATATCATCATTAGTGTATAGGAATGCAAGAGATTTCTGTGCATTAATTTTGTACCCTCCTACTTTACAAAATTCATTCATTAGCTCTCGTAGTTTTCTGGTAGCATCTTTAGGATTCTCTATGTGTAGTATCATGTCATCTGCAAACAGTGACAGTTTTACTTCTTCTTTTCCGATTTGGATTCCTTTTATTTCTTTTTCTTCTCTGATTGCTGTGGCTAAGACTTCCAAAACTATGTTGAATAATAGTGGTGAGAGTGGGCAACTTTGTCTTGTTCCTGATCTAGGTGGAAATGGTTTCAGTTTTTCACCATTGAGAACGATGTTGGCTGTGGGTTTGTCATATATGGTCTTTATTATATTGAGGTAAGTTCCCTCTATGCCTACTTTCTGGAGGGTTTTTATCATAAATAGTTGTTAAATTTTGTCAAAAGCTTTTTCTTCATCTGTTGAGATTATCTTATGGTTTTTATCGTTCCATTTGTTGATATGGTGTATCACATTGATTGATTTGCATATATTGAAGAATCCTTGCATTCCTGGAATAAACCCCACTTGATCATGGTGTATGATCCTTTCAGTGTGCTCTTGGATTCTGTTTGCTAATATTTTGTGGAGGATTTTTGCATCTATGTTCATCAGTGATATTGGCCTGTAGTTTTCTTTCTTTGTGACATCTTTGTCTGGTTTTCATATCAGGGTGATGGTGGCCTCATAGAATGAGTTTGGGAGTGTTCCTCCCTCTTCTATATTTTGGAAGAGTTTTAGAAGGTTAGGTGTTAGCTCTTCTCTAAATGTTTGATAGGATTTGACTGTGAAGCCATCTGGTCCTGGGCTTTTGTTTGTTAGAAGATTTTTAATCACAGTCTCAATTTCAGTGCTTGTGAATGGTGTGTTTATATTTTCTGTTTCTTCCTGGTTCAGTTTTGGAAGGTGGTGCTTTTCTAAGAATTTGTCCATTTCTTCCAGGTTGTCCATTTTATTGGCATATAGTTGCTTGTAGTAATCTCTCATGATCCTTTGTATTTCTGTAGTGTCAGTTGTTACTTCTCCTTTTTCATTTCTAATTCTGTGATTTGAATCTTCTCTCTTTTTTTCTTGATGAGTCTGGCTAATGGTTTATCAATTTTGTTTATCTTCTGAAAGAACCAGCTTTTAGTTTTATTGATCTTTGCTATCATTTCCTTCATTTCTTTTTCATTTATTTCTAATCTGATCTTTATAGTTTCTTTCCTTCTGCTAACTTTGAGGCTGTTTTTGTTCTTCTTTCTCTCATTGTTTTAGGTGTAAGTTGGTTGTTTTTTTGAGATCTTTCTTGTTTCTTGAGGTACGAGTGTATTGCTATGAACTTACCTCTCAGAACTGCTTTTGCTGCATCCCATAGGTTTTGGGTCATCGTGTTTTCATTGTCATTTGTTTCTAGGTATTTTTTGATTTCCTCTTTGATTTCTTCAGTGATCTCTTGGTTAGTTAGTAGCGTATTTTTTAGCCTCCATGTGTTTGTATTTTTTAGTTTTTTTCCTATAATTGATATCTAGTCTCATAGCATTGTGGGCAGAAAGGATACCTGATACTATTTCAGTTTTCTTAAATTTACCAAGGCTTGATTTGTGACCCAAGATATGACCTATCCTGGAGAATGTTCCATGAGCACTTGAGAGGAATGTGTATTCTGTTGTTTTTGGATGGAATGTCCTTTATATATCAGTTAAGTCCATCTTGTTTAATATGTCATATAAAGCTTGTGTTTCCTTATTTATTTTCATTTTGGATGCTCTGTCCATTGGTGAAAGTGGGGTGTTAAAGTCCCCTACTATGATTGTGTTACTGTCGATTTCCCCTTTTATGGTTGTTAGCATTTGCCTTATGTATTGAGGTGCTCCTATGTTGTGTGCATAAATATTTACAATTGTTTTATCTTCTTGTTGTATTGATCCCTTGATCATTATGTAGTGTCCTTCTTTGTCTCTTGTAATAGTGTTTGTTGTAAAGTCAATTTTGTCTATGAGAATTGCTACTCCAGCTTTCTTTTGATTTCCATTTGCATGGAATATCTTTTTCCATCCCCTCACTTTCAGTCTGTATGTGTCCCTAGGTCTGAGGTCGGTCTCTTGTAGGCAGCATATATACGGGTCTTGTTTTTGTATCCATTCAGCCAGTCTATGTCTTTTGGTTGGAGCATTTAATCCATTTGTATTTCATTACAATACAGTTATTGATAATTATTGATTACCAATCAATTGGTAATACAGTTAATTAATAGTATAATTACCAATTAATTGGTAAGTAACATAATCACCAATATAATTATTGGTAATTATTGATATGTATATTCCTATTCCCATTTTCTTAATTGTTTTGGGTTTGTTTTTGTAGGTCTTTTCCTTCTCTTGTGTTTCCTGCCTAGAGAAGTTCCTTTAGCATTTTTTGTAAAGCTGGTTTGGTGGTGCTGAATTTTCTTAGCTTTTGCTTGTCTGTAAAGGTTTTAATTTCTCCATCGAATCTGAATGAGATCCTTGCTGGGTAGAGTAATCTTGGTTGTAGGTTTTTCCCCTTTCATCACTTTAAATATGTCCTGCTAGTCCCTTCTGTCTTGCAGAGTGTCTGCTGAAAGATCAGTTGTTAACCTTATGGGGATTCCCTTTTATGTTATTTGTTGCTTTTCACTTGCTGCTTTTAATATTTTTTTTTGTATTTAATTTTTGATAGTTTGATTAATATGTGTCTTGGCGTGTTTCTCTTTGGATTTATTCTGTATGGGACTCTCTGCACTTCCTGGACTTGATTGACTATTTCCTTTCCCATATTAGGGGAGTTTTCAACTGTAATCTCTTCAAATATTTTTTGAGCCCCGTTTTTTTCTCTTCTTCTTCTGGGACCCCTATAATTTAAATGTTGGTGTTTTTAATGTTGTCCCAGAGGTCTGTGAGACTGTCCTCAATTCTTTTCATTCTTTTTTCTTTGTTCTCTTCTGCGGTAGTTATTTCTACTATTTTATCTTCTAGGTCACTTATCTGTTCTTCTGCCTCAGTTATTCTGATATTGATTCCTTCTAGAGAATTTTTAATTTCATTTATTGTGTTGTTCATCACTGTTTGTTTGCTCTTTAGTTCTTCTAGGTCCTTGTTAAACATTTCTTGTAGTTTCTCCATTCTATTTCCAAGATTTTTGATCATCTTTACTATCTTTACTCTGAATTCTTTTTTAGGTAGACTGCCTATTTCCTCTTCATTTGTTTGGTCTGGTGGGTTTTTACCTTGGTCCTTCATCTGCTGTGTGTTTTTCTGTCTTCTCATTTTGCTTAACATACTGTGTTTGGGGTCTCCTTTTCACAGGCTGCAGGTTCGTAGTTCCCATTGTTTTTGGTTCTCTCCCCAGTGGGTAAGGTTGGTTCAGTGGCTTGTGTAGGTTTTCTGGTGGAGGGGACTGGTGCCTGCGTTCTGGTGGATGAGTCTGGATCTTGTCTTTCTGGCGGACAGGTCCGCGTCCAGTGGTGTGTTTTGGGGTGTCTGTGACCTTAGTATGATTTTAGGCAGCCTCTCTGCTAATGCGTGGGGTTGTGTTCCTGTCTTGCTAGTTGTTTGGCATGGGGTGTCCAGCACTGTAGCTGGCTGGTCATTGAGTGTAGCTGGGTCTTAGTGTTGAGATAGATATTTCTGGGAGAGTTTTCGCCATTTGATATTACATGGATCTGGGACGTCTGTGGTGGACCAATGTCCTGAACTCAGTTCCCTCACCTCAGAGGCACAGGTCTGATGCCCAGCCGGAGCACCAAGACCCTGTCATCCACACGGCTCAGAATAAAAGGGAGAAAGAAAGAAAGAGAGGGAGAGGGAGAGGGAGGAAAAATAAAATAATAAAAATAACAAAAAAATAGTTATTAAAAATAAGAAAAAATAAAATGTAATAAAAAAAGAAAGAAGAGAGCAACCAAACCAAAAAACAAATCCACCAATGATAAAAAGTGCTAAAAACTATACAAAAAAAAAAAAGAACAAAAAACCGCACAGACAGAACCCTAGGACAAATGGTGAAAGCAAAGCTATACAGACAAAAGCACACAAAGAAGCATACAGATGCACACTCACAAAAGGAGAAAAAGGAAAAAAAAAAAACCATTGCTCCCAAAGTCCACTGCCTGAATTTTGGGATGATTTGTTGTCTATTCATGTATTCCACAGATGCAGGGTACATCAGGTTGATTGTGGAGCTTTAATCCGCTGCTCCTGAGCCTGCTGGGAGAGATTTCCCTTTCTGTTCTTTGTTCTCACAGCTCCCGGGGCTCAGCTTTGGATTTGGCCCGCTTCTGCATGTAGGTCGCCTGAAGGCGTCTGTTCCCACTCAGACAGGACGGGGTTAAAGAAGCAGCTGATGAGGGGTCTCTGGCTCACTCAGGCTTGGGGGAGGGAGGGGTATGGACTGCCGGGCAAGCCTGCAGTGGCAGAGGCCAGTATGTTGTTGTAACAGCCTGAGGTGTGCTGTGTGTTCTCCCGGGGAAGTTGTCCCTGGATCATGGGACCCTGGCAGTGGCGAGCTGCATGGGCTCCCAGGAGGGGAGGTGTGGAGAGTGACCTGTGCTCGCACACAGGCTTCTTGGTGGCTGCAGCAGCAGCTTTAGCATCTCATACCCGTCTCTGGGGTCCGCGCTGATAGCCGTGGCTCGCGCCCATCTCTGGAGCTCATTTAGGTGGTGCTCTGAATCCCCTTTCCTCGTGCACCCTGAAACAATGGTCTCTTGCCTCTTAGGCAGGTCCAGACTTTTTCCCGGACTCCCTCCCGGCTAGCCGTGGTGCACTAGCCCCCTTCGGGCTGTGTTCACGCAGCCAACCCCAGTCCTCTCCGTGCGATCCGACCCAAGCCCGAGCCTCAGCTCCCAGCCCCACCCACCCTGGCGGGTGAGCAGACAAGCCTCTCGGGCTGGTGAGTGCTGGTTGGCAGCCATCTTCTGTGCAGGAATCTGCTTTGCCCTCTGCACCCTTGTTGCTGTGCTCTCCTCCGCGGCTCCGAAGCTTCCCCCCTTCCGCCACCTGCAGGCTCTGCCCGTGGCTTCCTAGTGTGTGGAAACCTTTCCTCCTTCACAGCTCCCTCCCACTGGTGCAGGTCCCATCCCTATTCTTTTGTCTCTGTTTTTTCTTTTTTCTTTTGCCCTACCCAGGTACGTGGGGAGTTTCTTGCCTTTTGGGAAGTCTGAGGTCTGTTGTCAGCATTCAGTAGGTGTTCTGTAGGAGTTGTTCCACATGTAGATGTATTTTTGATATATTTGTGGGGAGGAAGGTGATCTCCATGTCTTACTCCCCCACCATCTTGAAGGTCCTCCTGTCTAAGAAATTCCTGATCCCTTCTATTCTAAATTATAATCTTGCTGGGTAGAGTATCCTAGGTTATAGGGTTTTCCCTTTCAGGACTTCGAATATATCATGCCACTCCCTTCAGAGTATCTGCAGAGAAATCAGCTGATAGTCTTATGGGAGATTCCTTCTAACTGAGTTCTCTTTTTATCTTGCTGTCTTTAGAATCTTTTCTTTATCTTTTAACTTTTGCCATTTTAATTATGCTGTGTCTTGGTGTGGGTCTGTTTGTGTTCATCTTGTTTGGGACCCTCTGTGCTTCCTGTACCTGGATATCTGTTTCCTTCTCTAGATTTCAGGAAGGTTCAGCCATAATTTTTTTCAAATACATTTTTGATCCCCTTTTTTCTTTCTTCTCCTTTTGGCATCCCTATTATGCATATATTGGAACACTTTATATTATCTCATGGGTCTCGTATACTGCTTTTTTTTAATTTGTCTTTCTATCTGCTTTTTGATTGAGTGATTTCCATTATTCTATCTTGCAGATCAATTATTCATCTGCATTATTCAGTTTGCTATTTTATTGCCTTTAACTCAGCTTTTGTCTTGGCAAATGCATTTTCTAATTTTACTTGGTTACTCTTTATAGTTTCTAGTTCCTTTTTACAGTAATCTGCATTTCTATCAATAGCCTTTCTTAATTCCTTCAGTATTTTTATTATCTCCTTTTTGAACTCAGAATCTAATAGACTAGATAGATCTATTTCATTGTTCTTTCAGGGTAAATTCTCTTGATATTTTAATTGGGAGTGGTTCCTCTGCTTCTTCATTTTACTTATAGTCCTCTGACTCTGTGAGTTTAGAAGAAGCAAATATCTATTGTGGTCTTGAATGGCTGTTTTTATGTGGGAGCATCCTGTGTAGCTTGCATGAGTCTAATATTTTAGGTTTGAGGGCTGTTTTTAAATTTTTTCCAATATTATAGCTTGTTTTTTTTCCTCTTAATGGGTCTTTCAAAGGGCAAACGCTGTTATTTTGATAAATTCCAACTTATCAAGTTTTCTTTTATGGATCATGCTTTTTGTCCAGCTCTAGATTCTGAAGATTTTCTTTTTTTCTAAAAGTTTTATAGGTTCATGTTGTGCAGTTAAGTTCTATGATCTATTTTGAGTTATTTTTTTGTTTAAGGTATGAGTTTAGGTCAAGGTTCATTTTTTTGGCCTGTGGATGTTTAATTGCTGCAGCAAGATTGGTTAAACAGGCTTTTTCTGCTCCATTGAGTTGCTTTTGCTTTTTTGTCAAAACTAGTCAAGGATATTTGCATAGGGTCTATTTCTTGGTTCTTTATTTGGTTCCATTGATGTGTATGTCTGTTCCTCTTCCCATACTATATTCTCTTAATTATTGTAGCTATATTAAAGGTCTTTAAATCAGATAGACTGATTCTTTCCATGTTATCTTTCTTTTTCAAAATTGTTTTTGCTATTTTAATGCCTTTGTATATATATTTTAGGATAATCTTTTCTATATCTACAAAAAATCTTGCTGGGATTTTGATAGGAATTACATAAAACTTGTATATCAATTTGGGAAGAACTGACATCTTTACTCAGTTGGGTTTTCTAATCCATGAACATGCTGTGTGTGTCATTTTTCTGTTTTGAATTTCATTTCTTTATTATTCCCTTCCTTTTACTTGCTTTGGGTTTATTTTGCTCTTCTTTTTATAGGTTCTTACAGTTGGAGCTTATTGGTTTGAGATTTTTCCTCTTAATGTATGTGTTTAGTTCTATAAATGTCCTTCCCAGCCCTGGTTTAGCTGCATCCCACAAATTTTGATATATTGTCTTCATTTTCATTCGTTTCAGTATATGTTTTTATTTCCTTTGAGACTCATGAATTGACTCATGAATTGTTCATAAGGATGTTGTATAATTTCCAAGTGTTCATGAGTTTGTCTGTTATCTTTGTGCATTGATTGCTAGTTTGATGCCATTGTGGTAAAAAAAATATGATTTATATGATTTAAATTCTTTTAAATACGTAGAGGCTTGTTTTACGGCCAGGATATAGTCTATCTTGATATATGCTGCATGCATACTTGAAAAGAATATATATTCATCTGTTGTTGAGTGGAGTACACTATAAACGCAAATTAGATTTTGTTGGTCAGTGGTGTTGAATTCTTTTACATCCTTATTCCATTTCCATCTAGTGATTTGATCATTTGTGGATCTGTCTATTTCTCCTTTCAATTTTTGCTTCACATATTTTGTAGTTCTATAGTTTTGTGCATACACATATAAGATCACTATGTGTTCTTAGTTGGTTGACCTTTTTATCATTGTATAATGTCCCTCTCTGTCTCTGGTAATTTTCTTTGCTCTGAAACCCACTTCATCTTATATTAACATAGTCACTCCTGCTTTCATTTATTGTTTTCATGATATATTGTCTTCTATCCTTATACTTTCAGCCTGCCTACACTGTCATATTTGAAATGAGTTTCTTGTGGACTGCATATCACGAGGTAATATTTTTAAATTCACTTTTCTAATCTCTGTCTCTTAATTGTTATATTTAGGCCATTTACATTTAATGTAGTTATTGTTATCTTAGGACGTTAGCCTGCCTTTTTGTTTTGTTTGTTTGTTCTCAGGTTTTTCTCATTGTTTTCTTTTTCCTGCCTTCCTGTGAATAATGTGAATATTCGAGGGAATTCCATTTATATTTATCTATAGTGTTTTTGAGTGTATCTTTTTGAATAGGTTTTTGAGTGGTTACTCTAAATATTACATATGGATAACTTATATCTCATGGTGTAATTTTACCAGTTTGAGTGAAGTGTAGATATCTTACCTCCCTTTATCTCCCTTTACCTTCTAATATTTATATTTGTCTTAAATATTCCCTTTACATACGTTTAGAACCATATCAATGTTATAATTTTTGCTTCAACCATCAAAATATTTTACAAAACTGAAGAAGAGAAGGAAATCCCATTATATTTACCTGTACATTTGCTCAGTATGTTATTTATTTCCTGATGTTCCTCCTTTAATTATTTTCTATCTGTTGAGAAAAATTCCATCAGCCATTCTTTTAGTGTAGGTCTTTTAGTGAAAAATTCTCTTAGTTTTCCTTCATCTCAACATTTCTTGAGTTCTCCTTTATTTTTGCTGGGTGTAGGATTATGGGTTGACAGTTTCTTTCTTTCAATAGTTGAAAACATCGTGCCACTTCTTCTAGCCTCCATAGTTTTTTAAAAATATTTATTTATTTATGTACTTGGCTGTGCCAGGTTTTAGTTGTGGCACGTGGGATCTTTGTTGCCATGTGCAGGATCTTCATTGCAGCATGCAGACTCTTAGTTGCGGCATGTGAACTCTTAGTTGTGGCATGCATGTGGGATCTAGTTCCCTGACCAGGGATTGAACCTGGGCCCCTTGCATTGGGAGCGTGGAGTCTTAACCACTGGACCACCAGGGAAGTTCCATAGCCTCCATAGTTTATGATGAGACAGATTGTTTTTCCCTATAAATAAGGTGCCATTTTTCTCTGGCTGCTCCAAGAGTTTTTCTTTTTCTTTAGTTTTCAGAAGTTAAATTTTGGTGTATCTGGACTTCCCTGGTGGTGCAGTGGGTACGATCTGCCTGCCAATGCAGGGGACATGGGTTCAGTCCCTGGTCCGGGAAGATCCCACGTGCCGCAGAGCAGCTAAACCCATGCACCACAACTGCTGAGCCTGCGCTCTAGAGCCCATGAGCCACAACTGCTGAGCCCAGGTGCTGCAACTACTGAAGCCCGCATGCCTAGAGCCTGTGCTCTGCAACAAGAAGCCCGTGCACGGCAACAAACAGTAGCCCCTGCTCGCCGCAACTAGAGAAAGGATGTGTGCAGCAACAAAGACCAACACAGCCAAAAAAACACTTTTTTAATCTGGTATATCTTGGCATGGATTTCTTTGGGTTTATCCTGTTAGTGGTTTGCTCAGCTTTTTGATCTGTAGGTTTATGTCTCTTGCCAAATTTGGAGTACCTTTGAGTACCTTCTCAGCCTTGCTGTTTTCTCCTCTCTTCCTGGGACTCTGATAATATGAATGTTAGATCTTGTTTTATAGTCCCACAGGTCTCTGAGGCTCTGTTCATTTTATTTCCAGTCTGTTTTCTCTCTGATGTTCAGGTTGGGTTATTTCTGTAGTTCTATCTCTTCCAGTTCATAGATTCTTTCCTCTGTCCCCTCAATTGTGCTGTTGAGTTCAGCCACTGAGCTTTTCATTCCAGTTATTGTATTTTTCCATTCAAAAATTTCCCTTTGGTTATTACCTTCTATTTCTTTCTTTCCTTCTCTGTCTACCCGCCCCCACTTTTTTTTTTCCCCACTGAGGCTTTATATTTTCTTTCATTTGTTTCAAGTGTGTTTGTGTTTGTTGAAGCATTTTTTATCATGACTGTTGTAAAAATCTTTTTCAGAAGATTCTATCGTCACTGTCATCTCATTGTTTGCATTTACTGATTATTTTTTCTAATCAATTTTAATCTTCCTGGTTCTTGGTATGATGATTTATTTCTGATTAAAACATAGACATTCTCATATTATGTTATGAGACTCTGGATCTTATTTAAACCTTCTGTTTTAGCTGACTTTTTGTAACTCTGCTGTAGCAGGGGTGAGACCTCATTACTGACAGATGGAAGCAGAAGCCCAGATTCCCCACTTGGACTCCACTGACACCAGAGGGGAGGAGCTTCTCATTCCTGCTGGACAGGTGTGGGAGTTTCATTTCCCCATGTAGCCTCCACTGATACTGAGGTAGAGGTGGTCTCATTACTGCTGGGCATTGGTAAAAGTTCTGACTCTCCACTAGATCTACTCTGACACCACCATAGTGGGGAGGGGGAAAGACACCTCATTTTTGTCCAGTGGGTGTGGAAGTCTAAGCTCCCCACATGGTGTCCAATGACACCCTGGGGCGGGGGTCTTTACAGGCCAGTGGGGATGAAAGTCCTGACTTGGTACTTGCCCTTCTTTGACACTACCTACAAGGGGGGTTGAGAGGCCTCATTATAATCTTACAAGAGTGGAAGTCTAGACCTCTCCCTCTGCTTCTGCTTATGTGGGTGGGAGTGGAGCCACTGTTTATCCATAGTGTTTGGCTGGAGTAGTGCAGTTTTTATCTAAATGTTTTCTGTTTTGGTAGGTCATCCTTTTCCTGGTAGGTCTTTTGGTATAATGCAGGCTTTTATTGTCTTTCTTTTTTTCTTGGTCTGTGTCCATTGGTGTTTCTATGTTGGTGGCTTCTTCAGCTCCAGTTCTTGGATATATGAGGCAAAAAGAAAACCCAGGCCACTCACCACTGTGTTACCATCCACTCACCACTGTGTTACCATTCTTTGGCTCTTGAGGTCCCTAGCTAGTCTGCCTTCTTTTCTCTACCTTTCAAAGTTATCTTATGTTTGTTTTATATGTAATGTCTAGGGTCTTTAATTGTTTTTAGTGAAAGAGTAGGGAAAATACATTTTACTTCATCTTCCTGGAAGTGAAAAAACTCTCCAATTTGAAAATTCTCAAGAATTTTCATCATTCCCAGATGGAATACCAAACATGAGATTTATTCCTCCATGTTTGACGTCTGACCAATGTTTGATCAGAGATACATTTAAGAGATGTAAATCATTTTGCTAATATGCTATTGATTAGTAATCCACCTATATATACCCTATTAATTTTCACATAAGAACAAAACAGTTTAAGTTCCAGTCTTATAATTATATTCAGATTTTATATCCTTAAGCATGATAATTCTGCAGGCTGTTTCAATAAGTTAAGTAGTCTTTCTTTAGTCGAAACTTGGATTGATGCCTAAAATGGTTTAGCAAAGGTGTGATCTTTTCATTCTTTGCTTATTCTTACTCTACCCTGTAATCATGTAATAGTATGTCAGTGTGTTGAGCCAGTCAGGTAAAGGATATAGAAAACAGAGAAAAGGCAGCCATAAAGAAATAAGTTGTAAGAGCAAAAAATATCAATTTTGATGATGTTAAATATGTAGTGAGATCATCTGTTAAGAATGGTTTTGCTTTTGGCTTTCCTAATTTTTCTTATTTCCACCTATACCTATATTAGATACTTCTGGAAAGTGTCCAGCCCAGGCAAAATTTTCCCTTCCTGGGAACTGCCTCTAGCTCCACAAGGGTAAGGGCTTCAGTCAGCCGTGTTTGCAACTATTTGACCTCTACCCACTGGAATAGTTGCCAGTCAGATTATCTTTCCTATAATTTAGAATGGGGAATGACAGATAGTGAGTCAGTCTTTTAAGTGAAACTGCTGTAGGGTACAAACTTGTGAGTCAGGGGTGTGAAGACTTTTCTGCAGAGAGAGAAAAGCAGAGACTGAAGACGGATAGCTTTCCATTCCCAGTTCCAGGCCTTTCCTGAATCGTGCCTGAATTCATTCTCTCCCTTGTTTCCATGAATAGCCTTATATTTTCTTACAATTCTTCCCCCCTACCCTAATTTATGCTTTTGATTAAGCTAGCTTGAATTATTTTGTTACATGTAACCAAAGAGTTCTTAATTAATAAAGACTAGCATTTATTTATACCTTCAGGTTCCGGCCAGACCACAATGAGTACATGTCTAGGTTCAAAGCATATAAGGAATCTCTTGTGAAGATAATGCCTAAAAATCAAGCAATGGCCGAACTGTCACCTCTCAGACCCCTTGCTTATATCCAGATTCTCAGCTCCTCAGTTTCTTTGCCTAGGTCCATTGTATTTTGTTATTCATTTTCTGATTTTTGATTTTGCTGATATTATCATACTTGATCCCTTGTTTGCCTGTACTGTTTGCTTCTCTCATATTAGCTGACCTATTACATTCAATTTCTTTCAGGCACTGTCTTCTCCAGCATGATAGCTACCCCATCCCACTAGAAACTGCCACCAATTGCCTATTTTTGTAGTTTTTATTACTTTGATGATTATACAGCAAAGAAATAGGCATTAATAAAAATTTAGAAAAAAATCAGGAAGAGGAGTATCATACTCTGCCAATACTCTTCCAATGGTTACGATAATCACTGTTGAGAATATGTACTTCCAAAGTTTTTTTCTAGGTATATATGCGTTTGAGTATGTACAGTATGCACACATTAAATATATATACATCATATATAAATGCAGCCATACCAAATCAGACTGGTCTGCAGCTTTTATTCCCTTATATATTGTGAACATCGTTTCATGTTAAAATATACACTGATATATTTAATAGTTACATAATCTTTCACTTTATGGATGTACTATAATTTATTTAAGCAATCTTCTATTGTTGGACATTTAGATTCATTTTTCTTTCTCTTTGGCTCTTATAAGCAATACTGAAATGAACATCACTACAGAAATCTTCGAGCCCTTTCCTAGGTTTTTTTCCTTAGGATCAGTTTCTAAAAGTGGAATTTCTTAGTCAAAACGAACGTAGATATTATGGATTTTTCATATATTTTTGGATTGCCTTCCAGAAATTGTACCCATTTATATTCCAACAATCAGTGAATGAATTCTTCCATTGATAGACAAAAATGAAGAGAATTTCATTATTGTTTTAATTTTCACTCCTTGGATTTAAGTGAGATCGAACATTTTAAAATGATCATTGGCCATTTTTTTCTTCTTTCCTTTTGTGAATTTCTGGTTCATAGCCTTTGCCCATTTTCCTATTAAAATATTCATAATTTTATCATTGATTTGTAGGCAGTCTTTGAATATTAAGTATATATTGGTCCTCTGTTTTTCATTTATATTATGAAGAGAAATCTCAAAGCATGCTGATGAAGGACTCTGCAGTCAAAATGTCTAGTTAGGGTTGAATCCGATTGCTACCTATTGTCTGTGTGACCTTGAACAAATTGCTTAACCTTTTGTACTTCAATTTCCTTATGTGTAGAATGTAAAATGTGTTTGTGTGTGTAAACACAGAATAGTGTGTAGCACACAGAAATACTTCATCAAAATTTGTTGATAATATTAGTATTATATTTATCGTTTTCAGCTTGTCATTGTCTTACTTTTATTTATATGAGTTTCCTTTTGGCCTTAGTGATGGTTCTTTTTAATAATCTTGAAAAGAAATCTGGTCTTATCCTTCCTGCTTTCCTCTGAATATCAGTAAGCTGAAGTAGCTCCGGTTAATTATTTCTAATTCCGGTTGCCCCCTAGGATTATAAGGTTTAAACACACCTAAGAAATTTCAAGTCAGGCTGTGGTCATACTTTATTAATGCATACTTTATTCATAGATCCAAATTAATGAGTGGTTTCATGTAAACAAACAATCAAATAAGGCCTGAAAACGTACTCCCCTTCACATATCCAATGTTTTCTTAAGGCTTTGGGCCTTTCTCCCTTTGTCAAACATGGTGTAGCTGCCAGTATTTTTAAAAGCCTATGTTTGTTTCTTAGGATAATGAATTTAATAAGCCTTGTTTCCTTATAAAAGAGCATATGTATTAAATAGCTAAGAATGACAAAATTGTATTGACTTATGTTGGATTTGAAAGTTGGTTCTTGGATTGAGTATCTGTTTTCTCTGAGTAGTTTGCACATTTTTAGTGCTTTTCATGATGGGGAGCAAATACTGCAATATTTCTTGAGTTTCAGCTATTTTTTTTTATCACTGTAGATTCTTTTTTCATCATCTGTCCAGTTTACTCCAGGCTTCTTGATTTGGAAAGATGGACGTTCTTTCATATTGCTTTCTAAGTTGTACTGCAAATCTGGGGAGCAACCATAAAAATATGTATAGATATATAAACTGAATTGATTAAGCAATTACATATTGAGCATTATCTGCCAAACATTCTATCTAAAAATTCTTATCCATCTGAAGCTTATACTTTAATTATGAGGCAGAAAATAAGCAAACAAATAAGCTATCTATGTCAGATAATAAAAAATTTACGGGAGAAAATAAAGCTGGGAAGGGGAATAGAGAATTCTTTGGGGAGGGGCCGACTTCTGTTCTTAAAAAGGTGTTCAGAGAAGGCCTCCCTGTAAAGCTTCCACGTCAAAGGAGTTAAGGAACGAGACAAGCAGTCAAGCAGTCAATCAGAGGGAAGAGCGTTCTAGGCAAGGGGGAATAGTAAGTGCAAAGGCCCTGAGCTAGGAGCATGTTAGTGTGTTCAAGGAACACCAAGGTGGGACAAGTGACTAAAGCAGAATGAACAAAGGGAAAGATATAAGGTAATATGAGCTCAGATAGGTAACTTGGACTTAGTTCACATAAGGCCTCACAGGCCATTATAAGGATTTTGATTTTTACTGAGTGTGAAACAGGGAGCCACTGGAAGGCTTTGAGGAGTGTCACATCTGAGATTTGCTCTAAGAGGATCATGCTGGTTGATGAGTTGAGAACAGATTGAACAGGGGTAAGGGTAAACAGGCAGAGAGATCTCTTAGAAGGCTACTGAAATAATTTAGGAGAGAGGATGGTAGCTTGGACCAGGGTGGTGGCAGCTGCCGGAACGGTGAGAAGTGAGGGGGGGAGGGAAGTATCCTGAATATATTTTGGGATTTTCTAATGACTTAGATGTGGGGTGAGAAAAGAAGAGTGAAATCAGCGGTGGCTCCAAAGCTTCTGTTTGAGGAAACAGAAGGATGGAGATACAGTGAAAACTATGGTAAGAGCATGTTAGAAATTCCTTCTTTATTAGATGATATGAAGGAATTATTTTGTTAATTGTGATAATAAGAGTATAATAACATTAAAATGTGTAGAAAACTGTTTTAAAAAATAAAGTTCATTTTAAAAGTGTTTATTCCATCCCATACCCATTAGGATGGCCATTGTCAAAAAACAGAAAATAATAAGTGTAGGCAAGGATGTGGGGAGATTAAAACCCTTGTGCAGTGTTGGTTGGAATGTAAAATGGTGTAGTCAATGTGGAGAACAGTATGGTGGTTCCTTAAAAAATTGAAAATAGAATTACCATATGATCCAGCAATTCCACTTCTGGGTATATTCCCCGAAGAACTGATAGCAACGTCTTGAAGAGTTATTTGTACATCCATGTTCATAGTAGCATTATTCACAATAGCCAAAAGGTGGAAGCAACCCAAGTGCCCATCGATGGATGAATGGATAAGCAAAATGTGGTGTATGTACAATGGAATGTCATTCAGCCTTAAAAAGGAAGGAAATTCTGACACCTGCTACAACATAGATGAAACTTGAGGACATTATGTTAAGTGAAATAAGCTAGTCACAAAAAGACAAATACTGTATTTGTCTTCCAAATATTTGATTCCACTTATATGGGATCCCGAGAATAGTCAGTCAAAGCAGGATAGTTGCCAGGGGCTGGGAGGAGGGAGGAACGGGCAGTTGTTGTTTAATGGGTATGGCGTTTCAGTTTTGCAAGACAAAAAGAGTTCTGGAGATTTGCACAACAGTGTGAATGTACTTAACACTGCTGAACTTGACACTTAAAAATGGTTAAGATGGTAAATTTTATGTCATGTGTATTTTAACACAATTAAAAATAATTCAATATACAGAGGTAGAGAGAGGGGGAAAAAAGAACCCTAAGTAAAGCCTGAAGGAAAATAGGTAGACATTTTAAAGGATGTAGCAGTGTTACTTATCATTATGATGCCTAAATTGATATGTAGACAGCATAAGAAAAAGTAGAATACACTTAGAATAAAAGCAAGAAATACATTATGCTTTATCTAGTTAGAGATATACACTGAACTATTTATGGGCAAAACAATATGATTTGCTGACTTTGCTTTAACTACTTTAGCAAAAAAAAAAAGCAGTGGGAATATAGATGAAACAAGAATAGCAGGATGCTGATAACTATTAAGGGTGGGTGACGGGCACCAGTGGTTCATTATTTTATTCTACTTTTGTTTATGCTTGAAATATCCACAATAATGCTTTTAAAAAAGGAATTATCCATTACTAAAAAGAAAGGAAACAGATGACTAAAGCACCCACTGAATTAAGCTAGTCTTGAAAGACAATGATTGAGGGTATGTATGATTACAATATCTGGCAGTGCTGGCAAATAAACTGAATTTACCTACAGTCTCTTGAGAAGCCATTCCTAGGCCATTCAGCAAATACTCACTGAATCATTATTATGTATCCGGCATTATGTTTGGTTTGGTAAATAGGTATGAAAAATATAGTCCTTCCTTTAATATGCCAACAGTTGGGACTAGAGAGAGAGAAGTAAAGCATCAATTAGAATATTTATCTATAGGGATAAGGCAAGGTACCTACTAAAGGACTGCTGAAGAGGGACTTCTAGCCATACTTAGAGCTGGAAAAGGAAATATTCCTAATTCCTAATTAATCTGAGTCTTGATGCATAGCTATGTCAGCTAAGTAAAAAAAAAAAAAGGGTAGTAATCTAGATAGTGGGACTAACATGGCACATTCAGGAAATCACAAGTATGGTTTAGAACGACTAGAAATCAGGTAGCTGTGAATAAGTGGTTCAAAACTAGAGATCTTGTAATAATAGTACTTTTGGGAGATTTCCTGAGACAGGAATAATTTGTGACTGGTAGATGCTTAATGTTTTAAAAATGGAATTGTTAGGAGGCCATTGAAAACTATACATGGAAGTGATATAATTAGATGTGCATTTTTGAAAGATCACGCCGGCAACCAGGAGGATGACAGGTTGAAGAAAAGTGAGAGTTGAGGCAGAGAGACAAGTTAGGAGGCTAATGCAGTAATTCAAGGGAGGCAGAAAGGGAGTCTGAACTAAAGGAGCAGCAGTATGACGAAGAAATGCAGAGTCAAGAGAATCTTTGAGGGCAGATTGATAGAGCTTCTCATTGTTGGATACCAAAGAGATGGAGAAGATTAGGATATGTCTTGGGCTATTATTTAGATAACAGGAGGACAGCAGTATTATTGATTGAGAAATGGAATGCAGCAGGAGAAAGAGATCTGCAGTGGGCAAGTTGTATTAGAAATATCTGTGAGGAAAAACAAGGATAATTCCAGTAGGCACAGTATGGAATTCTGAAGAGATGCCTATATTGATGATTAAAAAAATATGATCATGATCAGCAGTTGTTTGTTGAAGCTACAGGTATAGATGAGAGCGCTCAGAAATAAAGTATGTGGTGAGAAGAGGAGAGACCAAAGGATGGAATACTGGGGAATAGCCCACTTAAAATTCAGGCAGAGGAAGTGAATGAAGCCCATGTAGGACACCAAACATGAATGGGCAGAGAAACAGGACTAAAAGAGAGAGAAGTTCCACAGATACGTCCGTTGGAATTGCTAAGTGAATGAAGGGAGAGAGTTTTAAGGCTCTGGAATTAACCAACAGTAGAGAAGTCAAGTATGATAGGAGCTGATGACTTTGGAAATAATATCATTGTTATGGTGAGAAGCTAGATTGTAGTAGGTGGAGAATTATACAGGTGAGGAGGTGAAGGAAAATTTATAGCCCTAAATGTATATATTATAAAGAAAGGGACAACAGCAAAAAATAACAAAAGATAACTCTCTGAAATGATTTACTTCAGTAAAAAAGAAGATTGTAGAATTTTTATTCATATGTCATCAAGATTCATCAGGACATGTTTAGAGATAATATAATAAAAAAGCCATGAGAATCTCAGCTCAGGGAAGATGGGAAAGATGAGAAACAAATTTTAAATTAAGCAGTGTGGTGGCAGCAGTGGGAAAAACTGAAAAACAAATCTCCCTGTTGCAGCAAAATTCTGTAAATACTACCTGTCTCCAATTTCTCTGCTCCTATTTTAAAATACACTTTAATTAGACTTGCACCTCTATCATTCTACTGAAATTTCTCTGATCAAGATCCCAAATAAAACCTCCATGTTGTAAAATCCAATAGTAAATCCACTTGACTTAATCAGAAGCATTAGACTTGGCTGCTTATTCCCTTCTCTTTGATACACTTTCTCACTTAGCTTCCAGGACAACACATTCTCTTGCTTTTCCTCCTACCCCAGAGGGGGCTTCTTAGTCTTCTTTTGTTGGGTTCTTACTCTTTTCCTGATCCATCCGTGTTAGAGTTCCCAAGGACTTGCTCCTTAACCCTCTTCTATATCTACACTCACTTAAATCTCATCCAGCTCCATGCCTTAAAATACTATCTATAGGCTGAAAATTCCCAAATGCATCTTCAGCCCAGATCTCTTCCCTGAATGCTGGACTCATATATCTAACTGCCTATTCAGTACCTCCACTTCAGTGTCTAAAAGGCATTTAAAAAGCAACACGTCTAACCTGAATTGCTGCTCCTCCACTCGATCTTTGCCATCTGGCGGATGAAAATTCAATCCAGCTAGTTGGTCTGGCCCAACACCCTGGAGTTTCAACAGTTGTAAATACCTGTGAAACCATTACCATAAACAAGATCTAGAGAGGATCATCCCTGAAAGATTCCTGATGCTCCTTTACAGTCCTTTCTTTCCTTCCTCCCTACTCTGTCCCTTCCTACTCTAGGAAACCTTTATCTACTTTTTGTCTCTATAGATTAGCTTGCATTTCATATAAATGTGATTTCATATAGTATTTACTTTTCTGTGTCTGGCTTCTTTTTCTCAGCACAGTGATTTTGAGATTCATCCATGTTGTGTGTATCAGCTCATTACTTTTTTATTCTATGATATGGAAAGGGCATCAATAACAAGGAAGTGATGGGAATAAGGAAATTAAATTGATTTTTCAAGGCTATATTAAGCAAACAGTTTTCTTCTATATTCAACTTATATAGAAATTAAATAAGACAAATACTTTACAGAGTCAGGAATAAAATGGCTGTCCTCTGTTTATAAAAAGTTCCCATAATCCAAATTTCATAGGATTTATCAATATTAATGATGATACAGTGAAAGCCACCTTTGTATATAGTATTAAAATCCTAAACAACAACAAAAAAGAAAAACCTTCTGTTGGTATCCTTGTCTTCTCAGTCCATATGGGAGTTTGTTTGCTCATAGGACACTTCAAGGATGTCACTTTGACACAGTTTCCATACAAATCATTGATTCTGGGCTGAATTGTTTCCCGGACCAGCCTCTCATCGGTTTCTAAAAAATATCTTTGTTGGTCTTTGCTAAGCCTCTGAATCATAGTTTGGGAGCTGAAAGAAATTAGGTACTCTGATTTCAATGTCAACAATGAACTATCTAATCAAGAGTAATGTAATGCCATGTTATATCTGTATTTTACATCTCACAGTATGCAAAGTATTGTTACAGATATTATCTTACTTGGGGCTCTCACCAGTCCTGTGATACAGGCAGGATGGCCAGTGTTATCACATCAGAGAGGGAATGTAAGGGAATGTTAGGGAATCAGAGAGGTTAAGCTATTTGTTCAAGATAACATAGCTAATAAGGAGGGGCAGGTCTAGAATACATATCTTCTAACTCCACTACTTTATTACCTTCTCTTATGTTGATATATTATTTCATTTCTTTCCATAGATAAGTAATATATTTTAAAAAGTTAAGTCTAAATTAATCAATTCTAGATCCAAGTACAGGTATGGCCAAAGATGGTTTCTTAACCTAATTTTCTAGGTTTTGGGGGCAAGAGAGCCTACATATTTCAACAGAACCATTATTGAGCAGAAACCAAGTTCTTAGAAAAGAGGCCAAGGAAGGGAGAACAGGCATACCATGTTTCCTCTGTTGTGCAAATTCATTCTATTCTCAAATACTTACAAATCCACTGTTCAGGTGGTTGTTCATATCATTATTCCTAGAGATAGGGAAACTTGCCAGGGGGGCTAGTGGTATAATAATTACCGGTTTAGACAAAACTACAGAGTTTATCTATGTTATCCCTGACTTCCCTTTCTATTCCTTTTCCAATTTTTAGGTACTAGTATAATCCCTACGTGACCAATGCTTCAATTGCTATTATAGATAGTAAAACATTTGATAGTATTCATTCTAAGTAACTATCTTATGCCAGAAGTATTTCTATTTAAAAAGAGAAACTCAAATACAGCAATGGTAATTGCTTAGAAGAAATAACTGTCTAACTGCAGATGTTAAGGCATCCATTAGGGATACTTTAGGGATACTGAAATCTCAGAACCATTCAAAATGCATCATATGTGCACTCCTGTGTATAAAACTGACCTAGCCACAGACACTATGTAGACTCTAAGGAGACAATTAGCAATTGTTATTAAAACGTCACTTTTAGCTGTTACTTTAATGCAAAATAAAAATCTTATAAGACAGAGGAAAGGGAGTAAGGTAACCTGGTAGAAGAAATTAAGTGTAGTTCTCCTACCTCTTTTTAGAAGCCAAGATATCTTTTTAGAAGCCAAGAAGGGGCTTGTCCAGGTATTTTTGCTAAAAAAGAGAATATACCATAAAATTTCTGAACTTAGGTTTTAAGGTTAACAAAACAATTTTTTTACTTTCTTCACAATTACCTCATTCATATATTTAATGGCTAGCTTGAGTTTATCTTCAATTAATCTGACATTATCTCATTCAGACATATGAAATATATCAGTGAATACTTCCTCTGGAAGCTTTTAAATGAAACTGTTTCAAGAGAAGAGCAAACAGTAGAAATACCTGTCCAATAATTATCAGGCGTTTCAGAACTGAATTCTGCATGTCAGGCTCTATGAAGGCCATCTACATGTGTAGTAGGGTGACTAACTTTTAGAGTGCCAACTCAAGAACAGCTACAACAGACCAAAAAATTAGTACAATATGTAATAAATACTTATACACACATGATTATTTTAACATAAAATATAAATTAGGCATTTATTTAAAATTATATATTATTCTGTATTTGCTTTTTTGTTACATAAATGCCATTATTTAAGAAAAACAGTAGGACTAGTTAACAGTGGCAATTAGTAGTTATTAATAGTGGAACCAATTAAACAAATAGTATGTGTGAGAATAATATAACATTATAAATAGTTTTTTCCTCTGATACAGATTTTAACTCTTTATAGGATATTTACATTTTATAGGCCATATTATGTCTTTTTAAGATACATAAATATAAGACCTTTAAAAAGTTGAATGTAAATACAATGGGGCTAAGTAAACAGACATTACTTATAATTAATAAAAACTGACATTTCTTTATGTCCCATGATAAAGTAGGATATTTTTGCTCTTTGTGTGTCCTCTTCCAGTAATACTTCTCTGAACTGCCTGCAGTCTTCAGGATATCCTTCTTTTCTTTTATGTAGTGGTAAAACTGAATACATTCAAAGTCAAGGCCTCTGAGGTCTGCTCTTATGAAGCCCCACATTATGCTGACCCCTGGTGGCAGGCCAATGCAATGACAGCAAGTTAGATATCCTGTCAACAAGGGAATTTGATCATGGAATATGACCGTACTTATTAATAGCAGGTTTCTAGACTTGTAAGGAATTAGTTTCCAGCTGTACAAAAATGTCCATCCACTTTATATCTACAGGCTTAATTTAGTAGGGTGGCTTTAGGGCATTTGGCCCTTTGCATCCTTAAATTCATCATGT
The DNA here is from genome assembly GCF_951394435.1 of Stenella coeruleoalba. Classification (NCBI taxonomy): domain Eukaryota; kingdom Metazoa; phylum Chordata; class Mammalia; order Artiodactyla; family Delphinidae; genus Stenella; species Stenella coeruleoalba. Next base: position 87,483,934 of record NC_137155.1, on the reverse strand, counting down.
AGTGTTTGCCATGTCTAAAATGTCCACTGTTTTTAGATACTCTGAAGCACACTGGATATCACTGTAAGTAAACTTTTCTTTCTCAGAGAATAGGTTTTTAAAGCACAGAGGTAATTCGAACTTAAACTGAAGGTGGATTTCAAATAAATTACAGTTTTTAGTGCTGTTTAACTTGGCTGCCCTTTCTGGTGACATATTTTTGACTTCTGAGTCAGTCTTATTTCCTCCTAAATGTCATTTTTTTTCACTGTATGAGTTTCTGTCATAACCTACATATAATGCCAAACAACTGAGGTGCAGTTCATCCTTTTCTATGCTCCATATGACCTCTTCAAAGATCATCAAACAGAATTAGAGAAACAGCATATAAATTGTTTTACTGTAGCCCTTTCCTCTATTCCCATCTCAAACTATTTGCAAATTAGAGAAAGCCATTCTTCTTGTCCCACATGTTGAAAAAATGTGATTTAATGGCAGACTAACATTTTAATGTCTTTTCTATGGCTGGCAACAATGATAGCCACCTTATTGGCACAGGTCTAAGGAAACTGGCCTCTTTCATTTCTGTAAAGTCGAAAATCTCATTAAGTGCTTCTGCATTTTTTGAGGAAACTAAAACGTGACCAAAAAATTTCATTATGAAAGCCTCATTATCACAGGATAGCAAATCACACTCTTTTTTTTTTTTTTTTTTTTTTGCGGTATGTGGGCCTCTCACTGTTGTGGCCTCTCCCGTTGCGGAGCACAGGCTCTGGACGCGCAGGCTCAACAGCCATGGCTCACGGGCCCAGCCGCTCCGCGGCATGTGGGGTCTTCCCAGGCCGGGGCACGAACCCGTGTCCCCTGCTTCGGCAGGTGGACTCTCAACCACTGAGCCACCAGGGAAGCCCCCACACTCTTTTTTAAGTACAAGGTGTGCAAGACATTTAAGAGATCAGATCTTTTTCTTTGGTAAGAAGTTAATAGACTGAATGAAATTTGCCAAAATATACATTTTATATTTTCATTGTCAGCCAACCATGCAGATAGATGAGCAAAGTCTAGTTTGTCTTTGGACAACATATTGACAATATTTGGTTTGATGTTTTCTGTGGTTTCATTAAAATCTTCACAGAAATCAAGATTCTTTGAAACCCCATTTTTCAAAGTAAAGTACCTAATAGCCAGAGGAAATGTTTTTTCTTTTTTATTCAATGTATCATGTGATAACTGTAGAAAACATTATTGTTGGTAAGATCTGACAAAATGAGCTTTACACTATAAGAGTCCAACATATCTGTCATCAAAATTTCCCCTTTGGTTAACCCACAGGGCATTTTAGTGGCAAACTCTGAGTTAGGAAATGTAATTTTACTCAGTTTCATCAAGCAGTCAAGGGAATTATCTGATAATCAGTGTTCATTCATGTCATATGCCCAAGCAAATCCACCAGCTATTATTTTTGAGCATTGGTGTCTTTTTGAGAGGTGAAAAAACTTTCAATTGATTTAGAAGTACTTCTTGCTTCTCTCATCTGGACTTGTGAGATTCAATCTCCTTTATGACGATCAATTCCAAATTCTTTTCTCTAAATGTACATTGTGCTCTGTTTTGGTTATTTATCTCCTTAACTAGTTGTATGTGTCTATGAAGGTTGCTCAAAAAATTAAAAATAGAACTACACTATGATCCAGCAATTCCACTTCTGGGGATATATCCAAAGAAATGAAAAAAAAAAAAAAAAAGATCTTGAAGAGGTGTCTGTCCATTTATTGGAGCATTATTTACAATAGCCAAGACACAGAAACAACATAAGGGTCAGTCAGTGGTCGAATGGATAAAGAAGTTACAGTGTGTGTATGTGTGTGTGTGTATATATACACACACACACCCGCACACATACACACACACAATGGAATATTATTCAGCCATGAGAAAGAAGGAAATCCTGCCATTTGGGACAACAGGACCTTGAGAGCATTAGGCTAGGTGAAATAAGTCAGACAGAGAAAGATAAATTCAAAGATTTTTGTCTTTGTCTTTGGTTTTCTGAAGTTTGAATATGATGTGCTAGGTATGTGTTTTGTGTGTGTGTGTGTGTATACATTATAGGAATTCCTATAATAGCCTTGTTTTTGTCTATCCTGTTGTCTTTGGGGTTCCCTATGCACCACTTATCAGATAGAATACATGTCTGGCTTGCAGCTCTTTTACCTGTAAATCATTGTTCTTATACTGGAGTCATGTTGGTGTGGTGGTAAGGTATGGGGAAAGGGAACATCCTATAATCTTATTAAATCTTAGTCTTTTAGTGGGTCTGTGTCCCTGGGCTGTGACCTTAATAGGCATTTCTTAGCTTTTCTTCCCCCTACCTTTCAATGAGACAAGGCGGCTAGAAGGGGCTGGCTGTGGCTGGAGGGGGGAAGAGTAAGCATTGCAAACTATCCAGAACGTTCTCCCTAACAAAGGTCTACTCTCCAAATCCGGCCCTTTACATGTTGGAGCTTAAAGCTAGTAGTCCCCTTACTATGCTTACATTATATGTCTATCTTTTCTTCTAAGAGTAGTTTCAGGTCTTACATTTAGGTCTGTCACCCATTTTGAATTAATGAATTGGTGTAAGGAATGAGTCCAACTTCATTCTTTTGCATGTGAATATCTAGTTGTCTCAGTACCATTTGTTGTAAATGCTCTTATTTTCTTCATTGAATTGTCTTGGTACCTTTGTTGAAACTTAATTGACAAAAAATATAAGGGTTCATTTCTGTATTCTCAATTCTATTTCATTGATCTCTGTATCTGCCATTATGCCAGTACCACACTGTTACGATTACTGCAGCTTGGTGGTAAGTTTTGAAATTGGAAAGTATGACTCTTTGAACTTTGTTCTTTTTCAAAATTGCCTTGGTTATTCTCGTCCTTTACATTTCCTATGCATTTTAGGTTTAGCTTGTAATTTCTGTTTCGGCAGAGATTTTGATAGGATTGCATTGAATCTGCGTATCAATTTGGTGAGTATTGCCATCTCAACAAGTCTTCTGATTCCTGAATGTGGGGGAATCTTTCCATTTATTTAAAACTTCTTTAATATATTTCAACAGTGTTTTGTGCTTTTCAGCGTGCAAGTATTACACTATTTTTGTTAAATTTATTTCTAAGTATTTTATTCTTTCTGATGCTTTGTAAATGGAATTTTCTTAATTTCATTTTCAGAATGTTCATTGCTAGTATATAGAAATACAATTGATTTTTACAACAGATTTATTGAGATCTAATTCACATACCATACAATTTACCCATTACAACTGAGTTTTGCATGTTGATTTTCTATCTTGCAACCTTGCTGAACTGATTATTAGCTCTGGTAGGTTGTGTGTGTGTATGTATGTATGTTCCTTAGGATTTTCTACATACAAGATCATGTGTTCTGCAAATAGAGGTAATTTTACTTCTTTCCAGTCTGGATGCATTGTATTTATTCTTCTTTCCAAACTGCCCTGCCTAAACCTCCATTGTCTTGGTCCTGATCTTAGGGGGAAAGCATTGTCTTGTACCATCAACTATGATATTAGCTGTGGGATTTTTTTTTTAATTTATTTATTTATTTACTTTTGGCTGTGTTGGGTCTTCATTTCTGTGCAAGGGCTTTCTCTAGTTGCGGCGAGCGGGGGCCACTCTTCATCGCGGTGCGCGGGCCTCTCACTGTCGTGGCCTCTCTTGTTGCGGAGCACAGGCTCCAGACGCACAGGCTCAGTAGTTGTGGCTCACGGGCCCAGTCGCTCCGCGGCATGTGGGATCTTCCCAGACCAGGGCTCAAACCCGTGTCCTCTGCATTGGCAGGCAGATTCTCAACCACTGTGCCACCAGGGAAGCCCTAGCTGTGGGATTTTTATAGATAGCCTTTATCAGGTTGAGGAACATCCATCTACTCCTACTTTGTTGCATATTTTTTTTTAAATCATGAAAGGATGTTGGATTTTGCCAAACATTATTCCTGCATGTACTGAGATGATCATGTGCATTTTGTTCTTTTTTCAATTAATGTGTATTACGTTGTTTAATTTTATTTCTTTTTAAATTAATTTTTATTGGAGTATAGTTGATTTACAATGTTGTGTTAGTTTCTGCTGTACAGCAAAAGTGAATCAGTTATGCATATATCCACTCTTTTTATAGATTCTATTCTCATATAGGTCATTACAGAGTACTGAATAGAGTTCCCTGTGGTATACAATAGGTCCTTGTTGGTTATCTATTTTATATATAGTAGTGTGTGTATGTCAATCCCAATCTCCCGATTTACCCCTCCTCCACCTTTCCCCCTTTGTAACCATAAGATTGTTTTCTACATCTGTGACCCTATTTCCGTTTTGTAAATAGGTTCATTTGTACCATTTTTTAAGATTCCATGTATAAGTGATATCATGATATTTGTTTTTCTCTGTCTGACTTATTCACTCAGTATGACAATCTCTAGGTCCATCTTTGTTGCTGCAAATGGCATGATTTCATTCTTTTTAATGGCTCAGTAATATTCCATTGCATATATGTACCACATCTTCTTTTTCCATTCCTCTGCTGATGGACATTTAGGTTGCTTCCATGTCCTGGCTATTGTAAGTAGTGCTGCAATGAACATTGTGGTGCATGTATCCTTTCAAATTATGGTTTTCTCTGGATATATGCCCAGGAGTGGAATTGCTGGATCATATGGTAGCTTTTTTTAGTTTTTTAAGGAACCTCCCTACTGTTCTCCATAGTGGCTGTACCAATTTACATTCCCACCAACAGTGTATAGGAGGGTTCTCTTTTCTCAACACCCTCTCCAGCATTTATTGTTTATAGATTTTTTTGATGATGGCCATTCTAACCGGTGTGAGGTGATACCTCATTGTAAGTTTTGATTTGTATCTCTCTAATAATTAGTGATGTTGAGTATCTTTTCATTTGCCTTTTGGCCATCTGTATGTCTTCTTTGGAGAAATGTCTGTTTAGATCTTATGCCCATTTTTGGATTGGGTTGTTTGTTTTTTTAATATTGAGCTGCATGAGCTGTTTGTATATTTTGGAGATTAATCCCTGTTGGTCGCTTTGTTTGCAGATATTTTCTCCCATTCTGTGGGTTTTCTTTTCGTTTTGTTTATGGTTTCCTTTGCTGTGCAAAAGCTTTTAAGCTTAATTAGGTTCCACTTGTTTATTTTTGTTTTTACTTTCATTACTCTTGGAGGTGGATAATTTTTATATGTTAAACCAACCTTGCATTTCTGGGATAAATCCTACTTGGTTACTGTGTATAATCCTTTTTATATGTTGCTGGATTCAGTTTGCTAGTATTTTGCCCTACTCTTTTGTCTTAATTTTTAATAGATTCAAAACTTGGTAAAGAAAAAATAGTATTTATTTATTTGGGCCCTGGAACCGTAACAGTTACCTTTTCTGAGAAACTTTCTCTGATACTCCCTTATCCCCAAACAACTCCTGTATAATATCACAGCACAGTAAATAGCATTTATCCCGTTATGTTTCTACTGTCTACTTGTCACTCTCTCTGCTTCTTGAGAACAGACTATATTTTTTTCCAATGTAGCCCAGTATCTAGCACAGGCATCAGCTAGTATATTGAGACCTCTGTGAAGCAGATAAACATCAGATTTTTAAAAGAACATGAACAAAGATGGAAAGGAGATTATATAACAAAGGAGGATTATAGGAGAGTGACTGAGCCACAGGAGAATAGTATCAGAAGGTTAAAATACCAGATGAACTCAGATATGAAGAAGTATTGAGAAAAAGAAATAAATTTTACTTAGCTATATTCAGAATGAAAATATATCAAATAATGTTTAGATTTGTTCTGCTGGGATTATTTTAAAATACTGATGGATGACAAAGAGCAGAATCCCTCAGCTCCTCTGTTGCACCTGTCTTTTCTATTGAATAGAGTTTTCTTCTGTTTAGACAGGGGAGAATAAATATTGGTGAGAGACGTCAGGAGTCAAAAGGCTCTGAATGCCTTATCTTCAGTCCCAGACATAGTTCATCTCAAGTAAGGAAAGAATTTTCATATAAATAAGATCACAAAACCATTGACATTAATCTTTTAAGAATTCAAGGAAGTGACTCTACTCTTGCTGCTAACTGCCTAACTTATCACTTAAGACTCCATCATAATCATGATCATAATTTAAGGATCAGTTCCTTCAGGAAAACATTCCCTGAGATTTCCAGGCTGGATTACATGCCCTTCTCTGAGCAACCAGAGCAATTTGTGCATATCATTATCACTCAGTCTATCTCACTCTTATTGTAATGAACTGTATATGAGTCTTATTACACTTTGATACCTACTCCTTAAATGATGAAGTAGCTTATCTAGTTGAAGAGGGAGAATTATGTTTCAGGCAGAGAAGACAGAATGAGCAAAGGCAAGGAGGTGAGAAGACGGATGTATTTTGAGGCCACAAGAGGATCATCATTGCTGCAGTGTAAAGGAAAAGGCAGAGAATGGCAAGAGGTAAAACTGGAGAGGCAGTCAGGGGCCAGTTCACTGGAAGTCTTGTACGTCATGTTAGGGAATTGGTTTCTCTGATGCAGCAAGTGGTTGTCAAAAAATTTTTTTTGTTGTTTTTAAAGTAACAGACCAGTATTGGAAGAAAAATTGTACATGAAAGCTACTCAGGATGAATAAGGGTTGGATGGGCTAGGTCCCAAATGCTTGGCCTCCCACCGACTCTCACTATAGTTCCCAATGTGGTGAGTCGAAAAGAGCAGATCATCAACATCAGAATTATCTATGGTACCTTATTAAAAATGCAGATTTGGGGGTTGACAGCAAAGGCCAACCCAGAATTCAAAGCTGGGATTATCATAAACTCCCCAGATAATTCTAAAATTTTAAAACCAGACATTCTATAAGACTGCTGGCCCATAATCTTCACAGTGCCAGTGCTGTGAATGACAAAGAAGGGCTGAGCAGATGTTCCAAATTAAAAGAGAATAAAGGGATATGGCAATTAAATGCAATCCATGAGCCTCAATCAGGGAGAAGTTGTGCCCTAAAGGACATCATTGGTACATTTGGCAAAATTTCACTACAGTATGATACAAAGTAGTATTGTATCAAAGTTGAATTTACTTATTTTAATGTAAGAGAATGTTCTTGTTCTTGGAAAATATATGCTGAAGCCCTTTAGGAATAAAGGAGCATTATGTCTACAAAAAATGGATTGGGGGGAAAATATAGCTAGGTAGGTAGATAGATATAGCTCTTTGTACTATTCTTGAAATTATTTAAAAATTAAAAGTTGAAAAAAAATTGAAAAGAGAAAGCCTAGAACAAATTGAAGTCTCAGGACTGTGCCAACTTCAACCACTGTTAGAAAACTGGGAATTACTTTAGAAAACTGGGAATTACTGAAAGGCTTCAGGTAGTGGCATTAATCAGATTTCTGTTTTTGATAGATTGCTTTTATGGTAGTATGAGAGGTGGAATTAGGATGACAATATTGGTGGCAAGGAGACCACTTAGAAATCTAAAGTGCTTCTGATAAATAAGCACTGAAAAGAATGATGGTAGTTAAGGTGGAGACAAAAGGGATTACGTGGTAAAATCAGTTGGATTCAGTGGCTATCTAGATATGAATGGTGGAAGTGAAAGAAGAAAAAAGATAACTATTAGGTTTCTAGCTTGGGTAGTTATGTAGATAGTACTGCTACCAAAGTTACAGTGAATACAGAAGGAACAGCATTCAATGTGGGATTAGATGAATTTGAATTTGGCTATAAGGGACATTTAAGTGAAGACATAAACAGATAAAGAAGCTGAAGCTTTGACAAGAGGTCAGATATAGGATATGTATTTATATATTGTATATATGTATAAGGTATATACACGTGTATATAGTACAACAATATGACATAATCAAGATCAAGTTCATGAAAGGCTGAATCTAAGAAGACTTAGTTTAACAAGAATAAATTTAAGGCTCAGTACACTGGACCAAGCTATCAAACCAAAATTGAAGAAGTAGAGAATGGAGGAGACGTAAGTTAGCAGTGGCACTATGAAAATAAAACTTTATAGGTTTGAGTATTTGTAAATCCAATATGTCAATATTTTAGGATAATTTTCAAAAAAACATATGTAATCTTAGACTGCATTAATGGAAATCTGGTATCTAGAAAGAAGCAAATGAGAATGATAATTTATTGTATACAGTCAGGCTTCCATATCAATGGGTTCTGCATCTGTGGATTCAACCAACTGTGGATCAAAAATAGTAGGAAAAAAATTCCAAGAAGTTCCAAAAAGCAAATCTTGAATTTTCTGTGCCCTGGCAACTATTTACATAGCATTTACATTGTACAGGTATTATAAGTAATCTAGCGATACTGAAGGATATGCATAGGTTATATGCAAATACTGCGCCATTTTATATAAGGGACTTGAGCATCCTCAGATTTTGCTATCCGTGGGGTTCCTGGAACCAGTCCCCCACAGATACCAAGGAATGGCTGTCCTAGTTAGATGACATCTGCAATACTGTGTTCAGTTTCATTCAAGCTTGAATAGTGATAGAAAACAGTAAAATATAATAGTAAAGGGAATCATATTATGGATGGCTGAAAGAAATGGAAGGAAAGTGTCAGGGAAATGATAGCTTTAAAAAAATATTTATGGTCTGTCATGTGGAAGAGGCATTATATTTGTTCTTATTATTTCAAGGAGAATTAGGGAAAATGAGAAATGTTTACCTTTAAGGTCTTTTCATTCTTTTTTGCTTTGTATTATTAAAGAGGTGAATTAAATTTACAGGGACATATGGTTTTAACTCAACATAAAAAGAACATTGCTCTCTAACAATGGAATGAAGTGACTACAATTTGGTAAACTACTTGTCACCAAGTGTAGTCAATCAAAAGTTGGATGCGCCTGGGTCCTGTCATCAGTAGGAGGTGAGAGTAGGGTGCTCTCAGGGTTTCTCTCTGCTTTGAGATTCAATGAGATGGGAATGAAAAGATTAGACAATGAGATGAATAATATTTTTTTGAAAATAATATTTTTCAAAATATTTTTTTTTCGACTCAGTAAAATTACAAGACATCAAGTTGACATATAAGGAAGTTCTACTGTCTTTTATATTTCTAGAGTTAGAGAGAAAAATAAAAATTTGAGATTCAGAATTTCTGGGAAGGTGAATTGTTCTTTGGCTGTCCGATTTGAAGATAATCTTCTAGTTTCTTATGTGTAAATCTTGACCAGATACATATTAAATAGCTTACATTCAGATGATAGGTGACCACACATTACTGTCTATATTCCCATCTTATTCACAAACCTTGATTAGGGAACTGTCTTCTGAAATAATCAAATGTACAGTCATCTGATATATCTGGCCTTGTATCTAGAAAAGATGGTAAAAGTTCATTAGTGTAAGCATGAAAATAGTTCATTGACTCTTTTACATTTCATATTTTTATCTTTTTCTAAATGAAAAATGCTAGCAGATAATATGTAAATAGTAGTTTAGCTGAATGAAATTAATACAAACAGTTCTCAAATCTTATATGATTTTTGTTGCATTTTTGCTATTTATAGTAAGGTCTAAAAAATGTTCATACTCTTTGGGTCAGCAGTTCCTTTTTAGGAATCTATTATAAATAAATAATTAAGAATATACACAAATAGGGAGTTAAACATCTTCATTGTTGTTTACAACAGAAAAAAATGTTTAACAATGGGGGTGGCTAAATAAAGGTTCACTAATACAATGGAATACTTTGCCACCATTTACTAACATGTAAAGAAGTTAATAATATCCTGTACTTTTAAATGAAAACATAGGTTGCCAAAAACCCTGAAGATTAATTAATAACCTGTGATTAATTAACATTAATTAATTTCTATACACAATTTCTATACACATATATAGAAAAAAGTCTAAAATAAGGATTCTAAAATGTGTTCTTTAATTTCTGACATTAAATTTAACAGAAGAATATATAAAAGTTACATATAAAAAGTGACTGATTTGCTTGGCTGATCACTATGAGAAAGAATAATTTAAAGTTCAATGAAGTAACCATCTTAATTATAATAAAATTCTCTCGTTTCCTAGGTGTGGTTCTTACTTCCATTTCTATTTTTAATTAGCCTGCTGTATCATAAACTAAGTGGATTTATGTACTTGTATATATACTTTTAATTAAGTTACCTGAAATTCTCTTTGAAAATAAGTGTGGTATAAATGTATAAAAATTAATATATACACACATAAAATTAAAGAAGTATTTTAGACAAAATTAAAATATTGTTTAAATTTTATGAATATATTTCAAAGGACCTCAAATAAAGATAATGAGATAAAAATTAAGAAAAAAATATACCAGAAATGTTAGAGATTCAGAGATTTATGTTAGACTTAGCAGATTCCTACAGAAGCAAATGAATAATCCAAAATTTAATTTCTCTCCTGGCTCATCACAAAAGGACCAAGATGTTTTTTAAAACATAAAATCCCTATATTCTGTTTTGGGAAAAATCTTTCAAATTGGCGATATCTCTCAAGTACAGGGACCACTCAATCCAACCCTCCAGTCTAACTGACCACTCCTTTCTCTGTGCTCCCTTACCCTGTGCAGACTATAGGCATTGCACCTGTAACACCGCGCTTAACTTGTTTGTCTCCTCCTATTAAAAGATGAGTTCCTGGGAATAAGAAATGCAAAGCACGGTGATAACCTCAAAGCTGTAGCACAAAAAAGTGTTTGTTGAGGAAATGAATTAATTGTTTGTCAGAGGGTAAAAGCAGAACATTCCCTGTCACATCAGAATTTGATTCTTGTGTCTTTGAACTAAATTTCCTTTTTCACAAACCTAATGGAACACAGAACCAGAAGGAAGGCAGTACTATATTATAAACATGCAAATGACGTATATTTTATATGATTTATCGTAATTTTCAACATTTCTCATTTTATCCTCATAGATTTAGAATGGACAAAAATAATCTTTTAAATCAGAGCCTTTTACTGTCTTTCGCAACACTACTTTTCTTCTACAACAATGATAGAAGAAAGTATTAATATTGTATTTTGGCATTAAAGGGAGTTTAAAAAATTTTTTACTTCATATAGAACTTATTTATGATGAGAAAGGGACAAAAATATATGCTTATAATCTCACTTAATGAGAAGAATAAAGATGTAGCAAGATAAGCGTGAAATGAGTGAAACTATATAAAACTGTATGAAAAGGTATAAGCAATTACAAAACTATGTTTATATAGAAAAGTTGAAAAAGTATTTTCTTGTAGCTTGTAAAAAAGTTCAGAGTAAGAAAGATCATACACATGACATTGCTGTCTACCTTGAGAGGAGATACTTGCCAATATGACCCAGTTGGATTAAAAGAGACACAAAACACCGCAGAATTATGACTGCTAATCTTGAGTAGTCTACAAATCATTATGTGATTGTGAAAACATTTTAAATGATTCCCAGCTTTTGTTTCTGCATCTGTGCTATGTGGATATTAGAAAGAATTTCCCAAAAGGGCCTGAGAAAAGAACTGAAAACATTTTGCCAAGATGTAATGCATACCAACTCATGATAAAAAGTAGACTATGAAATAGTTAAAAGCTAAAATCCTTTTTAGATAAAATTGAATGGCAGCAAAAAAAAAAAAATTGACATAATCAGGATAAAAATGGGAGGAAACTGTAAAAATCAAAACTTGATTGTTAAAGGGAGAGAGCAAAGGAAATATTCTAGAAAAAATTACACAAAGTTAAAAGTAGCAATATTATATAATCATTATAAAGAATTTGGAGAGACAAGGGGTGAAATTAGGCTGAAAAAAATTCACTTGTAATAAGACTTGATTCAATGAACTCTTTTTTTTTTTTTTTTCCTGCGGTACGCGGGCCTCCTACTGCCGTGGCCCCCTCCCGTTGCGGAGCACAGGCTCAGCGGCCATGGCTCACGGGCCCAGCCGCTCCGCAGCATGCGGGATCCTCCCGGACCGGGGCATGAACCCGTGTCCCCTTCATCGGCAGGCAGACCCTCAACCACTGCGCCACCAGGGAAGCCCATTCAACGAACTCTTGATGTCATTTTTTAGCCCTCTTCCTTTGATTGAAATAATGCTATGAACCATAATAAACTATTATATTTATCTCATAGAAAATCACCAGGCCAGTGTCCTTATGAATGTGATCTATAAATTCTAATCACAGTAATCTATAATTATTTGTTTTTGCTTAAAGTCTGCAAAATGAATTATTGAAAGTGTCCTGGTAGGAAATAAAGTTAACTAAAATACTCTAATTTTTTTTAGGGATATACTGATAACAAGCAATCATTTAAAGTAAGAAATAGTTCAAGAGCATGAACTTAAGTTGACCTCAGGCATTAACCTCAGTTAAGATGATACTGTTCACTCTTTCTGCCAAAGATTATTAGTAAATAATAAAGGAGGAAAAGAGAAAAAATTTCAGAAGTTCTTGGGAAATTAGATTCCGTTAATTCAATCCACATTTAGCAGATGACAGTGTATTTGGTGCTCAGTATCTGCTGAATGAACTTGTGACTGCTAACTTTAAATTTCCCACTGGATCACTGTTATTAAACTCCAGAAACATCTGAGTAGAAATCTTCTAAGTCTGGTACTCAGGTCTTCAACTTCTGGGCTCTCTGCAGGTAACAGATGCTTGAAAGATTGATTGATTGGCTCCAAGGATGATTTTTTGGATCGCATCAACTAGGGATGTTGTCCTTCGTCTGTGTTTGTCAGGCTTATTTCCCAACTAGACAATTCTGTTGAACTCTGGGTACTAATCTTTCCCTGCTACCCCTTCCATACCTTCTGGAGCTATTTATTGTTATGTATGTATTTGTTTCTTTAGTGACTGGCTGGTGTATTTTAGCGAAGTCCATTACCCCCTGAAGTGTTAAACCTCTAATTTGCTCCCTGAGGGGTGCAGACTTGGTTGTGCCCCACTCTCTCTGGGAAGGCAGTGGTTTTGGCAGGGTTGTCTTTGACACCTTCCCTGATCACACACCCTGCTGTTAAATTCCACTAATTTCTGGCTAATAGATCTATTGTTTTCAACAGTGCCCTGGGGCATAAATTGCCCTACAGACTAATCCAATCAAATTTGGGCTCCAAAGGAACAGTTTCCCAGGTAGGGGTTTCAGATTTGTTCTGATGCCACCTCAGACTCCTCCCAGCTGTTCCCCTCCCTGCAGTTCTCTCTGGTGAACTAGCCAGCCTACAAGTTTAGCCTGTTTCTCCAATGGATCTACCAATCTTCTCCGAATTGCCTTTTACTCTACTTCTACTGTTTCTGAGAATGCTGTTAAGCTTGAATTTCTCCAGGATCTGTTGCACATTAAGTCATTTATTTTGGGAAGACATTAGGAGCTATCTGTTTTACCTGGTTCCCCTGACCAAGGAAAAATATTTGGTCTGTTGTGTCATTTAGCATCTCTGCTGCCTTACTGATTTTCTGTCTAGAAGATCTGTCCATTGATGTCAGTGGGGTGTTAAAGTCTCCTACTATTATTGTATTCCTGTCAATCTTTTCCTTTATGTCTGCTGCTATTTATGTATTTAGGTGCTCCTATATTGGGTACATTTATGTTATCAAGTGTAATATCCTCTTCTTGTATTGCTCCTTTTATCATTATATAATGTCCTTCTCTGTCTTTATGTTTTAAAGACTACTTTGTTTTAAAGTCTACTTTGTCAGATACGAGTATTGCTACCTCTGCTTTCTTATTGTTTTCATTTGCATGAAATATCCTTTTCCATCCCCTCACTTTCAACCTGTGTGTCTTTTGCCCTAAAGTGAGTCTTGTAGGCAGCATATTGTACTTGTGGGCCGCATATTGTAGGTTCTTGATTTTTTTATCCAATCTGCCACTCTGTGTCTTTTGATAAGAATTTAGTCCATTGACATTTAAAGTAATTATTGATAGGTATGTACTTATTGCCATTTTAAACCTTTTTTTCCAGTTTTTGTACTTCTCCGTTCATTTCTTTTTTGTTTTCCCTTTTGTGGTTTGACGGATTTCTTTTGTATTATGCTTGAGTTCCTTTCTTTTGGGTTTCTGTGACTCTACTGTACCTTTTTGATGTTTGGTTACCCTGGTTTTCAAGTATGTTAACCATATCTACTTGCTTTAGACTGATAGTCATACAAGTTCAAACACATTCTAAAAGATCTTCATTATTATACTCCCATTCCCTACATTTTGTGATTTTGATGTCCTATTTTACATCCTTATCCTTTTACTGTTAATTGTAGTTTTAATCATTTTTACAATTTTTTGGATTGTTTTTTAATCTATGTACTGACTTAAGTGATCTTCAATCCTTTTATGTATTTGCCTTTCCTATTGTGATTTTCCCTTTCCTATAGATACTTGCTTCTTTTCTATCTAGAGAAGACCTTTCAATATTTCTTTTAGGTTAGGCTTAGTATTGCTGTATTCTTTTAGTTTTTGCTTGTCTGAGAAATTCTTTCTCTCTCCTCCTGGTCTAAATTATAATCTTGCTGGGTAGAGTATCCCAGGGGGCAGGGTTTTCTCTTTCAGGACTTTGAATATATCATGCCACTGCCTTCTGACCTGCACAGTTTCTGCGGAGAAATACGCTGATAGTCTTATGGGGGTTGCCTTGTAACTGACTGCTTTTCTCTATCTGCCTTTAGAATCCTCTCTTTATCTTTTGCCATTTTAATTCCAATATGTCTTGGTGTGGGTCTGTTTGTGTTCATCTTCTTTGGGACCATCTGTGCTTCCTGTACCTGGATATCCGTTTCCTTCTTTAGATTACATTTTCGATCCCCTTCTCTCTTTCTTCTCCTTCTGGAACCAATATCATGTGTAGGTTGGCATGCTTTATGTTATCCCATAGATCTCGTATATTGCTTTCACTTTTCTGTTTTCATTTGTCTTTCTGTCTGCTGTTCTGACTGATTTCCATTATTCTGTCTTCCAGATCAGTTGTTCATTCTTCTGTGGCACTTAGTTTGCTATTCATTGCTTGTAGATTGGTTTTTATCTTGGCAATTGACTTGTCTAATTTTGATTGGTTCCTTTTTATAGTTTCTAGATCCTTGTTACAGTGATCTGCCTTTCTGTTGATAATCTTTCTTAATTCCTTTAGCATTTTTATTAACTCCTGTTTGAACTCAGGGTGTAATAGACCACTGAGGTCTGTTTCATGATTTGTTTATTCAGGGGATATCTCTTATTTTTTTAATTGGGAACAGTTCCTCTCCTTCTTTTTCATTTTACTTAACTTTCTCTGTCTCTGAATTTAGGAGAAACAGCTACTGTTGTCTTGAAGGGGTGCTTTTATGTGAGAGTGTCCCTGTATAGAATGTGTGAGTTCAATATTTTTGGTGTGAGGGCTAGTTTTCAGAGTATGCTGGCCATTATCCCCTTGATAGGGGATGGGATTGGTGGTGTGTTGTCCAGAGCCTGCACTGGATTTTGGGTGGGGCCTCCTCTTTGCTCTGTGGCTGTCAGAGCCTTGCTGGGGGTGGGGTCTGCTCCCCGGTTGTTGGAGTAGAAGCCCTGAAAGTTGGGCTCAGTAAGACTCTGTTGCCCTTAAGTACGTGCTCTGTTGCAAAAGGTGAGTGCCGAAGCAAGTGAGGCCCATGTAGTCATAGCAGACCTATGTGCCACCACTGAAGGCATCCACAGTTCTTCCCAGAAGCAGCCCAAGGTCTTGTCCGTTTCTCTGTTGTGTTTATCCCAGACCTAGTGCTAGGCTGGTGCTGGGAGCTGGGGTGTTGTGGCTGCAGGAATTGAGGTCATTGTGCTGCTGCCTGGGGCTGCTCTCCCAGGACCTGTCCACCCACAATCCAGCTCCAAGCTGGGGTGTGAGGCGGGAAGAACCAGAGCACTCTCACAGGGAAAGGAACCACTGTGTATTCCTCCCCAGGGGCTGTCTGCCAGAGACATGCGATTCTGTGATGCCACGTGGTATGTATGCCAACGAAGTCCGGTGCCACCGTACCTGTGTCCCACCGTGCATGTGCTGATGATGGGCTCCAATGGCAGACTTGTGCTCTGCAGTGCAGGTACTGACAATGGGCTCTGAGGTTTGGCCTGGGCCACACCCCAGACGCTCTGGGCTGTCTCTGTGCAGCTAGATTGAGTTCACTCCCAGGGCACACAAACCCGAGATTCAGTGCCTAGCCACTGCACATACTAGCTGCCCCACCTGGCATGTGCTTCAGGCTGGGAAGTGTGATGAAGTGGCAGCCATCAGCTCTAGTCTCTTTCTGCCCTGACTGATAGCAAGCCAGCACATGTACACGGCTTGAGATCAGAGTCCAGGCCCCTCCAGTCCCTCTGTATGTCCTGGTGGAGTTCCTAGCAGTCATGGGGTTCCCAGGGTGAGGGCCTGCCTGTGTGGACCCTCCCTCCTTCACAGATACCTCCCAGGGGCGTCTTGTGTCTTGATGCCTTTTTTTTCCCATCGTACCCAATGACATGGGGATGTTTCTTGCAGCTTTGGTTGTATGAGATCTTTTGCCAGTTTCCAGTTAGTTTGCTGTGAGAACTGTGCCACATATAGATGTGTTTTTGAGGGAAAGTGAGCTCCACATCCTCCTACTCTGCCATCTTAATGCACTTATGCAAAATTTCTGATGTGTCTCTGGAGCTGAGAGTGGGGACAGTGGCACTCTTCTCTCAGTGGTACCCCACTTTAGGAGCTAAGATGTAGGTGGAAGGAGGGCAGGAGCCTCAGGTCTTCTCTATTTGCCTCTTCCAGTGTGGAACCAACACCTTACAATCCAAGACGGGTGATTAGGACCAAAATATTTTCAGTGATGTAGCGCACAAAGCGTGGAGCCTTCTTTTCAAGAGTGGGGTCTGCGTAGAAAGAAGGGAGCCCCCACCTCCTGACTGCACTTACCTGGAACTTCACTTCAACAGCAGGCAGCTGGAGACAGGATAAGAAATGTGCAAGCCCTGCCCTTCCTGGGAAGATAGCCCTCTGGCTGGCATCTGTGGGGAAAGCGGACCCTGTGTCCTTGGCTGCACTCTCCTGGAGTAGAGTATCATTGAGCTGGAATCTGGGGGGCAGGGTGTGGAGAGTCTTGATTCAAATACCCCAGGCTCTCACTGGTTTCCTTTTGGTTGTTTTTTTGTTTGTACCCAATTTTAGTAGATTTTCCCGAACAGATGATTTTTCATTTGCTGTATGCCCTTAGGACCATTTCCAGAAACTTTAAATTTTTGTTTTTTTAAAAAAATAATTTTCTCTGATTTTTGCTGGTGAGTGGGTTTGCAGAGATCCTCATGCTATCATGATGGAAGGCAATCTCTCAGTACCATCTATTTTATACTCTTGTTTTCCCATTAATTTTTCTTAGTTTTAATTTATTTCTTCTTGCTCTCCTGGATACATCTTTGTAAGATGCCTCAAATACTTTTCCAAGTAAGGTAAGTATAAGTGAAATTTAAATATAGCACCGTAATAAGACCCATCTCTCATCTGTCAAGATTCTTTTGTATTTTTATAAACAGTAAATAATATGAGCAAAATTTTAATCATTAATTTTACCTGGGGAAAAATCATGACGTCTTCCTGGGTATAAGAGGAAATAATTTGCCATTCTTGTTTTTTTTTCAACGACTGTTAACAACCATATCAATGAATATTTACCTCTTGCTCTTCTCTGATGGCTTGCTGTGGTAGAGTTTCTTTCCTTCTTTGTTTTCAGATGTTTTTTCTTGTTTTTTATCTAGGTAAGAGAATCATATTTAAAATCATTATTTAATCAATATATCAAAGATAGTATGTATGTATGCAGACATAAAACTATCTTAAGACTTCCACTTCTAGGAAGATGAAGTACTCGTCCTCTTCTTTCCACTAAGTACAACTAATACCCTGGGTATTACAGACCAAATACACACAAGAGGCTCTAAAAGGTGGAAAGAAGAAGGCAGATGATGAGGGACTTCAGCAGCGGAAGAGGAGCATGATGGTGAGTAGTTTCATGTGTTTTCTTTTTGCCTCATGCATACCAGCCTTAGAGCTGGAGAAGTCAGCAACCCACAAATGCCAAGGAGTAAAGAAATAATGCCTGAAAACGTCCCAAATTTGATGAAAGACAGGAAGGTAAATATCAAAGAAGCTCAGTGAACTCCAAGTAAGATGAAATTTAAAAACCCACAGTAAGTCACATAAACTTTCAAAGTCAAAGAGAGACTTTTGACAGCATTAAGAGAGAAGCAAATTATTACATGCAAGGGATCCTCAATAAGATCATTACCAGATTTCTCATCAGAAACTTTGGAAGCCAGAACACAGTGCAAAATAGGGAAGAAACCCAAAAAACAGCAGAACTGTCCTTCAAAAGTTAGGTAGGAATTAAAGACATTTCCAGATGAACAAAAGCTGAGGGAGTTTGTGACCATTTGACATGCCTTGAAAGAAATGCCCAAGGGATTTCTGCAAGGTGAAATGATAGTAAATTGAAGCTGTAGAGAAAAATAAAGGTCTCAGTGAAGTTAAATACACGGGAAATTATAAAAGCTAGTAAGTACTATTGTAACAATAGTTTCAAACTGAATTTTTTGTTGTCTACATGATTTAAGAGAAAAACATTTAAAGAAAAAATAGCATTTATTAGTATAAAATTAGTATTAGACTACTGTCACTTTGGTCTGTAACTCTAAACCTTATTTATTACATAATTTAAGAGACTAATACACTTAAAGAATTATTAGTTTATGTTTTTGGGCCCACAACATATAACTACGTAATTTGGTGACATATACAACTGAAAGCCTGGGAGTGCAGCTGTAAAGGAACAGAGTTTTTGTATGTATGTTTTGAAGTTAAGCTGTATCAAATTAGAGTGTTATAACTTCAGGATATTAAATGTAATCCCCCTGGTGACAACAAAGAAACGCCTATAGAATATACACAAAAGGAAGTAAGAAAGGAATTTAAACATTTCACCACAAAAAATCAACTAAACACAAAAGAAGACAGGAATGCAGGAAATGACGGACAAAAATACTCTAAGGCATATAGAAAACAGCACAGAGACAGGAGTCTCTTTTTATCAGTAATTATTTTCATTGTAAATGGATTAAACTTTCCAATCAGAAGACAGACACTGTCAGAATGGATAAAAAACACACGATCCAACTATATTCAGTCTATAAAAGACTCACTGAGATCCAAAGACACAAACTGGTTGAAAGTGAAAGGAAGGAAAGAGATATTCTATGCAAATAGTAACCAAAAGAGGGCAGGAGTGGCTCTATTAGACAAAATAGAGTTTAAATTTAAAAATGTTACTAGAAACTACTTTAAAAAGGATATGTTAAAAGATTCAATACAGCAAGAAGACATAACAATTAATTATAAACATTTACATACCTAATGACAGACCATCAAAATGTATGAAGCAAAAACTGACCGAATTGAAGGGAGAAATAGACAGTTCTACAATATAATAGGAGACTTCAATACGCCACTTACAATAGGGAGACCAGTCAGACAGAAGGTATATAAGGAAAAAGGACTTAACACAATGAGCCATTGAAACTTAACAGACATATACAGAACACCACCCAAAAATAGAACACACATTCTTCTCAAGTGCATATATAGGACATTTTCCAGGACAGAACATATGTTAGACCACCAATTAAGTTTTAATAGATTTTAAAAGATAGATATCATACAAAGTATCTTTTCTTACCACAATGGAATAAAGTTAGAAATAACAAAAGGAAAAATAAAATGTTCAAAAAATTGTGGAAATTATACACACACTTTTAAACAGTCAATGAATCAAAGAAGTCACAAGAGAAACTAGGAAATACTTAGAGAGTTGAATGAAAATGAAAACACAACAGAGCAAAATTTATGGGACACAGTGAAAGTAATGCTAAGGGGGAAATTTATAACTATAAACACATTCAAAAACTAAAGATCTCAAGTCAGTAACCTAACTTTAAACTTAAGGAACTAGAAAAAGAAGAAAAAATTAAATCCACAGACAGAAGAGGAAGGAAGTAATAAGGATTAGAGCAGAGATAAATGAAATAGAAAAACTAGAGAAAATCAATGAAACCAAAAGTTAATTCTTTGAAAAGATCAACAAAATTGACAAACCTTTAGCTAAATGGACTAAGAAAAAAGTTAAATTACTAAAATCAGAAATGAAAGTAGAGATATTACTACCAATTCTACAGAAATAGAAAGGATTATAAGAGTATTGCAAACAAGTGTATGCCAATAAATTAGATAACCTAGATGAAATGGACAAATTACTAGAAACACAGAATTTACCAAGACTATCTTATGCAGAAATAGAAAATATGAGTAGACCTATATATAACTAGTTGAGGAGATTGAATCAGTAATGAAAATTCTCCCAACCAAAAATAAAGCCCTGGACCTGACAGTTTCTTGGGTGAATTCCACCAAATATTTAAAAAACTAATGCTGATCTTTCTCAAACTTTTCCAAAAAACTGAAGAGGAAGGAACATTTCCTAACTCACTCTGTAAGGCCAGCATTACTGTGATACAAAAGCCAGAAAAAGACACTACAAGAAAATTATAGACCAATATCCCTTATGAACACTGATGCAAAAATCCTCAACAAAATAATAGCAAACCAAATTCAGCAGCATATTAAAAGGATTTACACCATGACCAAATAGGATTTATATCTGGAATGCAAGGATAGTTTTAACATATGAAAATTGATCAATGTAATACACCAAATCAATAGAATAGAGGAAAAAAACACATGACCATCTCAATTAATGCAGAAAAGGCATCTGACAAAACTCAATACCCTTTCATGATTTAAAAAAACTCAACAAACTAGGCATAGAAGGAAACTATCTCACCATAATAAAAGCCATCTATAAAAAACCTACAGCAAACATCACACTCAATGGTGAAAGACCAAAAAGCACCTCCTCTAAGATCAGGAACAAGGCTAGGGTGTCTGCTTTCATCACTTCCATTCAACATAGTATTGGAAGTTCAAGCCCTAGCAATTAAGCAAGAAGAAGAAATAAAAGGCATCCAAATTGGAAAGGAAGAAGTAAAATGATCTCTGTTTGCAGATGATATATTTAAAAACCCTAGAGTCCACAAAAAACCTGTTTGAACTGATACATTAATTCAGCAAAGTATCAGGATACAAACTCAACACACAAAAACAGTTGCATTTCTATAAACAAATAATGAAAGATAAGAAAGGAAATTACAAAAACAATTCCATGTATAAGAACATCAAAATGAATAGAATAGTTAGGAATTAACCAAGGAGGTGAAAGAACTGTGTAACGGAAACTACAAAACATTGCTGAAAGAAATTAAAGAAGACATAAATAAATATAAACACATCCCTTGTTCATGGATTAGAAGACTTATTAATATTATTAAAATGCCAATACTGCCCAAAGCAATCTATGGATTCAATGCAATCCCTAGCAAAATCCCAATGATATTTTTTGCAGAAATAGAAAAATTCATTCTAAAATTTATATGGAATCTCAAGGAACTCTGAATGCCAAAATAATCTTGAAAAGGGAGAAGGAAATTAGAGGGTTCACACTTCCTGATTTCAAAACTTACTACATTTCTACAGTAATCAAGACAATGTGGTACTGGTATGAAGACAGACATATAGACTAATGGACAGAATAGAGAGCCCATGAATAAATCTTTGCATATATGGTCAAGTGATTTTTGACAAGGGTGCTAAAATATTCAACAGGGAAAGAACAGTCTTTCATCAAATCGTGCTGGGAAAACTGGATATCGAGTTGCAAAAGAATGAAGTTGGACCCTTACCTAGCACCTTATACAAAAATTAACTCAAAATTGATCAAGGGCCTAAATGTAATACTTAAAACAATAAATATCTTAGAAGAAAACATAGAGCAAAAGCTTCATGACACTGGATTTGTCAATGATATATTGGATATGACACTAAAGGCAAAGGTTTAAAAAAGAAAAATAGACAAACTGAACTTAATGACAATTTAAAAATTTTGTGCATCGCAGACACTATTCAGAGAGTAAAAAGGCAAAATACAGAATGGGAGAAATATTTGCAAATCACATACCTGATAAGGGATTAATGTCCAGAATATATAAAGAACTCCTAAAACTCAACAACAACAATAAACAAACCAATTCAGAAATGGGCCAAGGACTTGAATAGACATTTCTCCAAAGAAAATATATGAATGGCCAATAGGCATATAAATAGATGCTCAATATCACTAACCATTAGGGCAATGCAAATCAAAGCCACAGTGAGATATCACCTCACACCTGTTAGAATGGCCATTATTTAAAAAAAAAAAAAAACCCAGAAAATAACAAGTGCTGTCAAGCATGTAGAAAAATCAGAGCCTGTGTGCACTGTTGATGGGAATGTAAAATGGTATAGCTGCTGTGAAAAACAGTATGGAGGTTCCTCAAAAAATTAAAAGTAGAATTACCATATGATCCAGCAATTTCATTTTAGGGTATATAACCAAGAGAATGAAAAGCAACGTCTTGAAGAGACATCTGTACAATCATGTACATAGCAGCATTATTCAATTCAATAGCTAAAATGTGAAAGCAACCCTGGTGTCCATTGATGGAAGAATGGATTAGCAAAATGTGGTATAGACGTACAATAGAATATTATTCAGCCTCATAAAGGAAAGAAATTCTGAAATATGCTACAACATGGATGAACCTTGAGGACATTATGCTAGATGAAATAAACCAATCACAAAAAGACAAATACTGTATGATTCTACTTACATGAGGTACTTAGTGTAGTCAAAATCATGAAGAAAGAAAGTATACAGTGGTTTCCAAGGGCCAGGGGGGCAGAGAATGGGGAGTTATTAATGGGTATAGAATTTCAGTTTTTGAAGATGACAGGAGTTATGGGATGGTGGTGATGGTTGTACAACAATGTGAATGTACTTAATACCACTGAAGTGTACACTTAAAAATGGCTAAGATGGTAAATGTTATGTGTATTTTTACTACAATAAAAGAATCAAACTCTATGTTTTTGAGGGGGCTACTGGAAAAGAGGGTATCTACCAGACTTACAGTTGTGAGAATGTGAGGCTGGAATTCCATTTCGCCAGCAAGAGAGGAGAGTTTGAGAATGGAACCAACCCAGAAGAGGCAGAAATGACATTAAAATGGGGAAAAAACTTCGAATCCTAGTGATATCCTTTGAGCCCCTTATTTAAGCCATGGCTAAAGCCAGTGTCATCCCTAGACTTTTTCCCTTACTAAGCCAACCAATTCCCCTTTCAGCTAAGCCTTTTTTTTTTTTTTAATTTGCGGTACGTGGGCCTCTCACTGTTGTGGCCTCTCCCGTTGCGGAGCACAGGCTCCGGATGTGCAGGCTCAGCAGCCATGGCTCACAGGCCCAGCCGCTCCGCGGCATGTGGGATCTTCCCGGACCGGGGCACAAACCCGTGTCCCCTGCATCGGCAGGTGGACTCTCAACCACTGCGCCACCAGGAGACCCCAGCTAAGCCATTTTTTTTGAAGAGTTTTTTGTTCCTTGCAATGGATGGAGTCCTGATACATACCTTCAGAACATGATTTAGTAGGAAGAGAAGAAAATAGTCCCCATGTCAGTAAGTGGAAGCTCCATCTTCAGTTGCTCAGGTCTAGAATTCTGGAGACCTCTAGCTCTCCTTTTTATTGTTCAAACTCACACCCAAGCCATCAGCAAATTCTCTAGACTCTGTCAGATATATCTAAAATCTGATCACTTCTCATCCTCTCTACGGCTACCACCTTGGTCCAGCCACCACTTTTTCTTGCCTGGATAACTGCAGTAGCCCCTTAAATGGTCTCCCCTTGTGGTTCATCATTCTACTCTCAAAACAACACCCAAAGTGACCTTGCTGACACTTAAAGCACATCATGTCACTCCTCTGACCAAAACTCTCCAGACTCACTTAGAGTAAAAAGTGAAGTCCTAAGCCAGGTTTTACATGATTTGTCCCCCTCAACTTCCAACACCTATCTCACTTTATCTCTTACCACTGTTCTCCTTTTTCAGTCTTCTCTACCCAAATTAGCCTCCTTGGTCTTCCTAGAAGATGACAGACATACTCCTTTCTCATGGCCTTTGCACTTCTAGTACCTACCCCGGGAATAGATCCCCCTGGATTGTTCCCAAATTTTTACCCTTCCTATTCCATTATGTTAGATTTGGATATATGACTTGATTTAGCCAGTGGAATGAGAAACAGGGACTTTAAACATACTTTCATGGTTTGGCGTGCCCTCCTGAACTCTTGTGATTTACCATGAGCAGAACGTACCCTAACTGGCTGCTGGTCTTGGGGTGGGGGGAGGAAGAAATGTAGAATAGATCTGAAACAACCCACAGTCTGGATATAAGTTCAACTGACCTCCTATTAGCCCAGTAGAGCCATAGATGATCCATGAACAGGAAAATAGGTATTTGCTATTATAAGCTACTGAGATTCTGAGAATTTTGTTTTAATGAATAAAATATGAATAGTGTTGAAACTGATACCTAGAAATAGAATGCTGTCCTAATAAAAACCTAAATTATGTGGCAGTCATTGGCTTTGTGACTGAATAACAACAGGTGGTTATAGGAACCTAGAAAAATAGTGACACAAGTTATGTAGAGGTGATACATTTAGTAAAACTATCTTCTGTGACAGTGTGAAAGACAGAAAATGTACATAACAGAACTGAGTCATTGGGCAAAGAGATTTTGAGGCAGGAAGTTTAGACTGTGAGTTGGTTGTTGCTAGCTTTATTTGATAAGGTGTGCTACAAGAAAGAAATCAGCTCAAAAAATGTGGATAAAAAACTGAATTGAGAGGGAAAACAGCCCCAAATTCTAGAATTTGTAGGTTGGCTTCAACATAGCCTTGAGGCAAATGTCAAATCAAAGTAATGGCTTTTACATCTGTGGTAGACAATCTCTAAGATGACCTCTGATGACCCCCATCTTTTAGTATTCATACCCTTCTGTAATCCTAGGTCACTGGGCTAAACCTAGTGACTGACTTCTACTGAATGGTATATGGCAAAAGTAATGGGATTCTGCTTCTGAGATTAGGCTACCTTCACTGCAGTCTTTTCAGAGACCTTAGATAAAGGAACCCAGATAAGCCACTCCTGGATTCCGGACCCACAGGAACTATGTGATAATAAACGTTTTTTGTTTAAAGCTGCTAAAATTTGGGGTAATTAGTTACTCAGCAATAGAAAATGAATACAACATCTGTCTTGGTCCATTCACCTGTTATAACAAAATACCTCCAACTGTGTGGCTAATAAATAAGGGACATATATTTCTCATAGTTCTGGAGGCTGGAAGGTTGAGATGAGGGTGCCAGTATGGTCAGATGAGAGCTTTCTTTTGGGTTGCAGCTGCTTGTTGTATCCTCACAAGGCAGAAGGGGCTAGGGATCTCTCTGGAGCCTCTTTTATAAGGCACTAATCCCATTCAGAGGGCTCTGCCCTCATGACATAATCACCTCCCAAAGGCCCCACCTTCTTGTACCATAATATGGGGCATTATAATTTCAACATATGACTTTGGGGGACAGAAATATCTAGACCATAGCATTCCACCCCTAATCCCCTCAGATTCATGTCATTCTCACATGCAAAATTCATTCATCCCATCCCAGCAACCCCTAACGTCTTAACTAATTCCAGCATCAACTCTAAACTCCAAAGTCTTATCTCAATAACATCTAAATCAGATATGGATGAGACTCAAAATATGATTCATCCTGAGGTAAATTTCCTGTCCAGTTGTGAACCCATGAAACCAATCAAGTTATGTGCTTCCAAAATACAACTGTGGGACAGGCATAGGCTAAGACATTCCCATTGCAAAAGGGAGAAAAAGGAAAGAAGGATGGGGAATGGGTCCCAAGCAAGCTCAAAACCTAGTAAAGCAGATTCAATGAGATCTTAATGGTCAAGAATAATCCTCTTGTCCCAGTGCTCTGCCTTCTGGACCCACTAGGGTGGCAACAGCACGCCAACAGCTTGGCAGGGTGCTACTCATGCCTGGCTCTCTGTCCGGACTCTGCCCACACCACAGTGCACAGCTCCAGGCGACTCACCTCCATGGCCTCTATTGGAAGCCGTCTGCCCTGTTAAAACCTAGTGTTAATGGCCCTGATGATCTCTTAGTCACCTTCAGGGCTTTTGAAAATTTGTCTTCATGACACAAACAGATGGAAAGATCAAGGCAATCTACAGATTCAATGCAATCCCTATCAAAATACCAATGGCATTTTTCACAGAACTAGAACAAATATTTTAAAAATTTATATGGAAACATGAAAAACCCAACAGCCAAAACAATCTTGAGAAAGAACAGAGCTGGAGGAATCACACTCCCTGACTTCAGACTATACTACAAAGCCACATTAATCAAAACAGTATGGTACTAGCACAAAAATAAACAAACATCAATGGAACAGAATAGAGAGCCCAGAAATAAACCCACACACTTATGCTCAATTAATCTATGACAAAGGAGGCAAGAATATACAATGGAGAAAAGAATCTCTTCACCAAGTGGGGGTGGGAAAACTGTACAGCTACATGTAAAAGAATGAAATTAGAACATTCACTAATACCATATACAAAAATAAAGTCAAAATGGATTAGAGACCTAAATGTAAGACTGGAAACCATAAAACTCGTAGAGGAAAACATAGGCAGAACACTGACATGAATTGTAGCAATATTTTTTTGGATCTATCTTTTAAAGCAAAGGAAATAAAAGCAAAAATAAACAAATGGGACCTATTTAAACTTAAAATCTTTTGCACAGCAAAGGAAACCATAAACGAAACAAAAAGCCTACTGAATGGGAGAAACTATTTGCAAATGATATGATTGATAAGGGGTTAACATCCAACATATATAAACCGCTCATATGACTCAACATCAAAAAAACAACCCAGGACTTCCCTGGTGGCCCAGTGGTTAAGACTCCACACTTCTACCACAGCGGGCACGGGCTTGATCCCTGGTCAGGGAACTAAGATCCCACATGCCACACAACCAAAAAAGAAAGAAAAAGAACAAACAAGCAAACAAAAATCCATACCACCCAATTAAAAAATGGGCAGAAGAACTAAAGAGACATTTTTCCAAAGAGAAAATGCAGATGGCCAACAGGTACATGAAAAGATGCTCAACACTGCTAATCATTAGGGAAATGCAAATCAAAACCACAATGAGATATCACCTCACACCTCTCAGAATGGCTATCATCAAAAAGAACACAAATAGGGCTTTCCTGGTGGCGCAGTGGTTGAGAGTCTGCCTGCTGATGCAGGGGACATGAGTTCGTACCCCAGTCTGGGAAGATCCCACATGCCGTGGAGCGGCTAGGCCCATGAGCCATGGCCGCTGAGCCTGCGCTCAGCAACGGGAGAGGCCACAACAGTGAGAGGCCTGCATACCACAAAAAAAAAAAAAAAAAAGGAACCCTCATACACTATTGATGAGAATGTAAATTGGTGGATCCACTATGGAAAACAGTATGGAGGTTTCTCAAAAACAGAACTACCATATGACCCAGCAATTCCACTCCTGGGTATATATCTGAAAAAAGCAAGACCCCTCATTTGAAAAGATACATCCATCCCAATGTTCACAGCAGCATTATTTACAATTGCCAAGATATGGAAGCAACCTAAGGAAGTGTCCGTTAACAGATGAATGGATAAAGATGACGTGTATGTAAGTGTGTGTGTGTGTGTGTGTGTGTACATACATACACACACACACACACACACACACACACACACACACACACACACACACACACTGGAATACTACTCAGCCAAAAAAAAGAATGAAATTTTGCCATTTGCAGCAACATGGATGGACTTGAGGGGTATTATGATAAGTGAAATAAGTCAGAAAAACAAATACTGAATGATATCACTTATATGTGAAATCTAAAAAATACAACAAACTAGTGAATATAACAAAAAAGCAGCAGACTCACAGGTATAGACAACTAGTGGTTACCAGAGGGAAGGGGGGAGGGGGGAGGGGCATTACAGGGGTGGGGAATTAAGAGGTACAAACTATTATGTATAAAATAAGCTACAAGGATAATTGTACAACATGGGGAATATAGCCAATATTTTATAATAACTATAAATGGAGTGTAACATTTAAAAATTGTGGCTCTCCCCTTCAGTTCAAACTGGCAGTTTTCCTGCTGGGGTGGCTGATTAGTTCCATGCTTCATACCCACACTCATCTCCTTATCAAATGGTTGGTTCTCCACACACTTAACTGTTCTATTCTGAACACACATTCTCATTCTTTGGATTATGGATGGGCTGAGAATTTTCCAGATTTCAATGTTCTGGGTCCTTTTTGCTTGACAATTCCTTCTTCAGTTCACTTATCTCTTCTTGCATTTAACTGTATGCAATCAGGAGGAACCAAGCCACTCCTTCAACACTTTGCTTAGATATCTCCTCAGCTAAATATACAATTTTATCACTCACAAGTTCTACCTTGCACAAAACACTAGAACACAAACACAGTTCAGCCAAGTTCTTTACCATTTTATAGCAAGGACTGCTTTTTGTCCATTGTCCAGTAACGTGTTCTTCATTTCTGAGACCTTATCTGTACATGATTACTTGTATTGTCTAAAAAGATGGACACTTACTCTCCCACTCTCTTCCTTTCTGAGCTTTCTCCACAATCACCTGCAGAAGTCCTTTCATGGCAATATCAGCATTTTCTAACAGGTACCAATAGAATACTGTCTAAGCTTGTCTTGGTCACCTCCTAACACCGTCACATTGGAGGTCAGGGTTGGGGCGGGGGCACAAACATTCAGTACTAATACCACCTGAACTCCCTAATCCTCCTGCTCTTATCTCCTCCTTGGGCACTTCTGATCATCTAACACATCAGATATTTTACTTACTAACTAGAATATAAGTTACAGAGGGAGGGATTTTTGTCTTGTTTTGTTCACTGCTCTATTCCCAAGCACATAGTTGGAGCTCAGTACATAGTTGTTAAATGAATGAATGAATGAATGAATGAATATAGGACGAGCAGTCAGGTGATGTATGTTATGCTACCAACTCTCATTAACAAGCGGTGTGGCTTTTGAAATGTAATTTAATCTCTCTGGATTTTAACTGTTCTCATCAATAAGCAAGAGTATTAAAAAGCCCTAAGGTTAGAAAATTCTATGATTTAAGGATATGGTACATAGTAAGAAAATAACAATTATGATATACAATAATTATACAACTGCAAACTTTTTTTTTGCCTGATTGTTAGTCATAATAAGAAGAGTACTTATTTGGTATATCCATATCATAGGCAGAAATTTTCAGTCGTACCTGAGAACTTAACTTGAGAAGCTCAGTCTGAGAGTCACTGGATTCTGAACTGTCAGAGCCATGGCTACTACAAAAAATAATAAATTATTTTAATTTACAGAATGTTTTGGTGGTATTTTAAGATTTCAACTGTTACTTTTACTTTATTATCTTATTGGAATGGTAGAAATAGTTCTAATTATAAGAAGAATGTTTACAAAGGTGGTATAGATGTTTGGTAGTTCTAGGCATTATAAGAGTGTTAGAAGAATGATGACTGAAACTGATTGGAACACGTCAAATATAAACAAATCTGAGTTCAAAATGATACTCTCTATCTGCAAACAATACAGGGGCACTAAAAGTCTGAAAATTTATAAATAAATTGGAAGAATCAAACATTTGTTCTGCTTTTCCTATAGGAACTGCACTAAAATTAGCACCTTCCTTCTTCCAATAACATTCCCTTGGCATTAAATTTTGCACTTATTATTCACTAACTTAGATTATTTATATGGCATCTCTATAAGTGTGTCAGTTCTCTGTGGGTAATGACAGCATTAAAAACAATTTGAATATGTCTTTCATATACAGTACGTAGTGGGTGCTCAATTAATATCATCTAAATAAATGAATAAATGAAGTCTTGATGGGGTCTGGCTAAAGTAATGTGCATGGGAAAAATTTTCCTCCACCTATAGCCAGGATTTTCAGTACAGACTGAAAATTACATACTCATATTATTATAAAGAGCATAGTATCAGTAGAACAGCACAGCAAATTACATTACTACCACCATCCTGACTTACCTAGACTCTAGATCCAATGTAATTTCTTTCAGAGAAGTATCTGAATCATCAAGGACTTCTTCCAAGTTTATATGTTTTTCCATTTCTTCTAATTCTTTCAGGCACTGATAATACTAGGGGAAAATGATAGATGAGTTAATTATAAAATAACTATTTCCTAATTAAACTGAATATTTATAGATACCTGGAACATCAAGTACAAAAAACACTGAACACTGTTAGGATATTAAAAGGAACAAACTGCTGTAGGCCCATAGGCAGGTTATGTTATCTGAGAGACTGGAGTCTGGGTCTGATGTATCATCAAATGGACTTTACTTACCTTGGTTCGGTCTGGATCACAGTAGTCCAAGAGAGAATCACAAAAATGATACCCCATCGACTCCAAGTCTTTTGTGTTGAAATGAATGCCTCTTTTATTACCTAAAACATCAATAAGTTTAGCCACCCTTGAAGGTGACTTAAACATATTTTCTTAGCAGGTAGGCCTAAGTTGCCCAACAAAGTGTAAACAAAACATCTGATATGATTCCGTATTCTGTCCTTTGGCTTTTCTACACTGGGACAGGTCATTTAACAGCTTATTGCTTTCCCTTGTTCCTTCTCCACCACCTGGACCAAAGGTGACTTAATACAGATTAGTCTGTGTTGCAAAGCAGAAGAAAATTCAGTAAGAAAGTTATAGAATACTTGGTTACCAGTTATAAGCACCCTAGTTATCACTTAGAGAAAAACCTGGGTAAATATTTTAATGTTTTCATCATCATTAATAGTGTTATAAGAATTTCAAGGTGCTTTAAAAACTAGCCAGAAGTTACAAGTGTGGATTTCCAGCACTTTCCTTTGAGTTGATACATTTTCTAATAATGTGACAATTACCTTAATATGGGGCATTCTAAGGATAATGTTAAATGTGACTGAAAGCTTTCTTAAATGGAACTAGGGTACACTTTTTAGTTCAAGGAACCAATTAAAATACAAATTGACAAAAAACAAAAACAAAGTCCAGTCTAAGTTTGCCTTAAAAATGGCAAATCTACTAAAGATATTTCTATTCTGATATTTTAATTATGAGCATTGCTTTTTCTTGAAATCATTAGTCATCTGTAGGAACCCCTTCTAAAACAAAAACAAAAACCCCAAACAAGCAATTAAAGATTAGTTCATGAAACAACCAATTAGGTATTCTATGTATGTGCTAAAACTTCCTTTTCTAAACAAAGGAAAATGATGATAGAGATATATAGTGGGAGTCTGTTTATTCATCCTATCTATAGAATTGATTAGATATCAGTATGTATCTAAGCAGGAAGAAAGTGCTCACGATCCAGTTGCCTACACTATTAATCTTACATTAAAAACGTCTCTTTGGTTTAAAGTTCTGACAGTCATGAATGAGGACACTTGGTCTTACCCAGAGTAGATTCACAAAAAGTGGCCTCCATGGTAAAGCTGTTCCTGATTCCCACTTTCCACGTTACCACCGTTCCTATTCCCTCTTTGCTCTTCTGAATATTAAACTTGCAAGCTGAGAATGAAAACTGAAAAGACGCAAATAAAAATGAGACCCATTGCTTTTCTAATCACAATGTCTTTCATAGGAAGTATGGTTGGAAATGAAAAAGTAGTTGTGCAAAAGCAATAATTCTCTCTAAAGCTTTGGGAGCTTTTATATCCTGACCAATGAAAATAACTCATTTTAAGGATGACATATTTACATTTCTGAGAATTATAGACTTAAATTCTGAAATAAATTTTATTTTTTATCTATATATAACATATGCATTCAAAACCAGCTGATGAATTCTTGATAGTGTTGACTTTAAAAGGCTATAGGAAGGAGCCTAAACATGTTTAGGAATGAAGATCAGTGTTGTAGATTTTCAGAATCGAATACGATGCTTTATTATCACATGAAAGATAATTTGAAAGTCGCCCTCAAGAACTGTTATAACATCAGTATCTACAATGAGTTTTTGTAATTTAATTACAATTAAAAAAATTTACTTTGTGTTCCATTCTGTGAATTTTAACACATGTATAGGTTTGTGTAAACACTACCACAAATCAGGATATAGGACAATTCCATCACCTCTTAAAAACTCCCTTGTGCCATCCCTTTGCAGTCACAAGTATTTCACTTATTTTGGAGTGATGGTAAATGATATTCTTTTAAATTTTGGTTTCCAGTTGTTCACTGTGAGTATATAGAACTGCAGTTGGTTTTTGTGGGTCGACCTTGTATCCTATGACACTGCTAAACTCAGTTATTAGTTCTAGGAGTTTTTGTGGATTGCATGGGTTTTCTATGAACACAATCACGCCTGCCTTTCCAATCTGTCTGCCTTTTATTTCTTTTTCTTCCCTTATTGCACTTGTTAGAACCTCCAGTATAAGGCTGAATTGAAGGGGTAAAAGTGGATATCCTTGCCTTGTTCCTGACCTCAGGAGGAAAACAATCAGTGTTTTATCATTAAGTATGGTGGTAGGATATTGGGCATTTTTTTTCATATCTCAAATTACTGGTCATTAAACATTTCACACAGTTGCTTTCTTATGGTCAATTGTATAAACCAATCAGAATAACTAAATAAAAAAGCAGTTTACTAACTAAAATTATCCATTTTGCTGTCTTGCATGGGCAACATGTAGTAAAGGAAAAGTCAAAATATTAAAGGTGCTTACTTTATCTGGACAATTTTTGCTCAGCCTAAGTTGCAAGATTCGTTGCTGTAAGTATAATGCTTTACATCTGTCACTATCATCACAGCCATACATGAAGATGTTCTCTTTCTTACTATGGCCATGAAGGTCACAATACAAAATAACCTCTCGTTTCTCCATCAATCTACAAAGAAGAAAAAGAACAAGTTACTACATTTTACCTCTGCATTTTTCTTCTATGGCTGTAATTATGGATTAACAAGTCTAATATCCAAATAAACAGAGTTTCTTATATCCTACTTTTCAGTTTCTTTTCTTACCTCTTATGATTATTAACATATAATTTTTTAAACACCTACAATAAGTTCCTATTAATTGTATATAAAATATGAATGTTTTAGCCTTCCAGTATGAGGACAAAATTTTTACCTTACTCCCAAGACTTTCTCCAAGAGGATCTCTCTGCTTTTTTGATTGTGTTTTTTGTTGTACACAGAAAACAGCTCACTCTTATCTTTGCCTTTTAGCTCTCACATAGATTCTTTCTGACTGAAGTATCTTCTTTCTTCATATTTGTAAATGCAAATACTACCCCTTATCCCTCAACACCAACCTCACGTCTCACTTCCTCTCTGACTAGTCAAGCCCACAGACTTTTCTTTTTTGAACTCCTGTAGCACTTAATGTTGGTACCATTTACTTGGCACTTGCCTAGGTAAGTTTTCATATTTTTGATATTTAATCAAACATGGATAGGGAATGCTTCAAAACATCTAAAACAGTGCTATGCACACAAGTACCAAAATATGTGTTAAAAATTGAGTGCCTGACGACTTAGTGCTGAAGCCAATTAATATTTAACCTTTGAGTAATGTGGTGAGTAAATATCATTTTGAGAAAAATAGTACCAAAGTTTGAATTGATTGTTTTTCTGGTAAATTTCTAATAAATAATTTAAAGAAATCATTTCTCAAGAGCACAATTCTTAGCCTGCATAATTTAGGCATTCAATGAATATTAAAGTAATAAAAAATAAGTCCCCCAAACTGGTTGATGAAAATAACTAGTAGAGAGGCTTTCAAAAGGTGAAAAAGTGGTGGTGTTAAAGTGGTAGGATTACCGACATTTTTGCCTTTATTTTCATATCATATTTCCAAACTTCATATAGCATTATTATATTACTTAAATAACTAAAATTACATATACTGCTTATATCTGGAAGAATAAATACCAAATGTTAATAATTTATAGTAACATGAAATGTAATACTTTTATAACAAAATATTAAATCCTAAAATCTAAATATTCAAAGTGTAGCTTCTATCCAAAACAATACTTCTTTAAACTATAGTGAAATCCCAAGTTGAAGTCTGTTACACGTATTAATTTATTGCCCTTTTTCATTTGATGACCAGTAAATTCTAACTGATAACATAAAATTGACATAAAGTCACCAAATGATCATTACAAGTTTTTAGGAAAAGGACTAGATTATAAAGTAAGACTATCAAGTTAGCTCCTTAAATAAGATATGCTGTACATTTTTAAACCATTTCCCCAGTTTTAATGAACATTTGGTTTCTTATAAGTGAGTCAAAAGAAACCTCTAAGTAATTAAATCCCAAAGAAATGTTACTACTTTTGAAGTCAAACAGCATAATAGGGTCTCTCATCTTAACACTAATTTAAATCACTTTAGAAACAGTTGGGATTTCTTTCTTAGCCAGTTAAGATATTCTAAGTACCTTACACTAAGTAGCCTATATTAAAAGCTACTCTCTGTTATCCTCAAATACTTTAAATATATTTAGTTTTAGACATACTTACAGCCTCTCACCTTTCCACACGTATGTGACTGACTTTTATTCCATTTATCTGCCTATGATTAATCAATTGCATTAAAGTAGTTCTCTTTCTTGGAAGTCTTTCTGAAACTTATTGAATAGATTCCTGCCTTAACCTTCTTATGAGGCAATTTAAGAAGAACAGAGACATATAAAATGTCTTCCACAGAGACAAGCCAAAGGGCCTTGGCCTGTAATCCATCTTGTGTTGGGCCAGGCACCCTTAATGTCAAAGAGCATTAAGTAGACATTATAAATACTCTAATGGGCATCCCATCAGCTCCCTTTCTATTAAAAAATAAACTTTAAATTTTGGAATAACTTTAGATTTACACAAAACTGGCAAAATAGTAGAGAGTTTCCATATATCTACCCCTCATCCAGTTTCCCCTAATGTTAACATATTACATAACCATGGCACATTGTCAAAAACTAAGGAACCAACGTTGGTACATCACTATTAAACTCCCAACCTTATTTGGATTTCACTAGTTTTCCCAATAATGTCCTTTTTCTGTCCCAGAATCCAATCTAGGATACCACATTGCATTTACTCAGCTCTCTCCATTGTGTGCCATCCCCAGGAAAATTAGTTATGGGTTCCTCTTTATGACTTAAATATTTCCCAAATAATTTCAGAGAATCCTGAAGTCCACATTTGTGAGGGGTATAAAACAAGAGTTTTTACTCATTTTTGTGGAGATCTGTGCTTCACTCCCCATGTGTCTATAAAGATAAAAGGATTAACATGAAAGTTGAGGCTGAACTAAGTAACTAGAGCCATGCTGGGTGCTCCTGAAGCCTGTCAGCTCCTCTGAGGGACTGGAGGTATCTTTGAGGTCCTCCTCCTTGAAACAGGGCTCGTATGCTTTTATTAGGGGCCCTGATGACAGAGCTGGATGAGGATATAAACACTCTCTATAATAGTACTTATTATTGTAACATTTGAACAATCCTAAATAGTTTACGAAGAGTTATTACATCTATATCTAATTCATTAACTTCTTTTTACATTTGCGGAAACACTGAATACATTTAGAGTTTCCAGTGTTCCAGTAATATTGGGCACTTTATTCTGGGCACTTTAGTAGTAATATTCTCATTTAATCCTCTTGTCTGTGAGGTAAGCGTTATTATTCCCACTTTATAGATGAGAAAACTGAGGTTTGGGTTTGTTTTTAAAATTGCTCAAAATCACACAGTTAGCAAATGATATAGCAGGGATTCCAATCTGATACGGTTTCACTCTAGTCTCCACATTCTTAACCAAAAAGGTTAAGAGGATTTGGGTGTTCTTTGACTCCAATAAATCTCTCTACTCTAGCAATGCCTATTCCTGATTGTTATTACTTGAATCTATTAAATAATTCACCCAGTAATTCAACAAAGCTTTAAATACTATGTGCATTTTACTGTTCTGATTCTTTAGAAAATTTAAAGCTGTTCATTTTTTTCCAGGGGCAAATAAGACTATTCATGAAAGTTTAAATAAGTATGTAACCTATCATCAAAAGACTCATCATAGAGCAATGTATGGTCAACATAGTGCCAGAAGGCTCTGTAGATGTAACTAATTTTCACATATAAGGGATTCAAGGATCCCAAAATAAACATCAGTGCTACCATTAACTTTAGGAAGAAACCAAATTTTAGGATAGGCAAATGTAACTGTACATTTTCACTAAGCCATTAAAATGTTCTAGAGTCTATTTCATTACTTAAAAGAAAGCTAGTGAACGTAGTGGCATAATGCCAGAAAGGTACAGAAGCAGAGTTGGGAAGAATAAGGAAAAAAATTAAGTAGCTATAGTTAAACTATCTTAAGAAAATCTAGAGTAAAATGAGTGGGATTGTGGGAGCAAAATTCTTACTACCAAGTTTACTAAATAAGCATAGGGTAATTTGATGCTTATTTTACCTACAGATCATGTTCCGGGTATACCGAACAGAAGGAAATGACTCCTTCAGGAGAGATGTATAGTTAAGGTTTAAATCCCATCCAGCTAAGGAACACCGATAATTTCCCACAATCACACCATCTGGATTCAGCATGAGTACCACCTTGAAGATGAAAGTGTCCCGGAGCAACTGTGTATCACTTGAGTCTCCTAAAATATAATCTAGGAAGCCCTTCATGATCCAAAAGCTGTGGTTTCTCCTGGATGTACCCCTGCAGTCAAAATCATGGCCTTTCGCTTTCTTGACTCACTGTTCTTCAAGGGGGTAGTAATCGTTAAAACATACACCATGGTCCTAGTAATTGTGTGGCACAAGACACGTATTTTACAAAGCTTTGACTGTACTGGGTCATTATTGATGCTAGAAAGGTATTCTTGCAGGTTTGTGTAAGTGTATGGATAGCAGGTATCTTTACTGTGTGGAAATTGAAATGTCCATGTAAGAGAAATAATGGCACCCGTCTTGCCCCTGGTTGCTTCTATAATACTTCATTTGGTCTCCTATTCTCTGCCAGCCAATATTATGAGCGTTGGCCTCGTTTTCAGAATAAAACAGTGGGTACATACCCCGATTATAAAGACTAGCAGGCTTGGTGAAATGGATAATAGTGAATCTGTAGTCTATTCCTGCTTGGGTATTAGTGACTTGGAAGTAGTACCACTGGGTGTGTTTATTTGTGAACAGGTCAGGGCACAGTCAGCTGGTATTCATATTCTGCCCTAAGACACAAAAAAAGGAAGGGGAAAAAAAGCACATAAAAAATGTAAAAATGACATTCAAGTTTAAATTAAATAATAAAAGTAATAATAAATATACAAATAATAAACTACCTATTCACAGAAAGCTTTTTATTTGGGAAACAACATTTATTTAGGCAATGTCCAATATGCAAGTAATTGTAAAAAATCAAAGTTTTGAAGCTTTCTCTTTTATTGGATGCAAAACTGCTTCTATGTGAATTCTAAAGTCTTTTTACTCCTTTGTAATTCAAGAGAGCACATAAAAAAATGGGCATTTGACAAAAATTATATATGTCAACCCGGTTATGTTTCCTATAAAAGAAGTGATTAAAGAGTTCTTAAGTTTTTAAGAATTCAAGTCCAATGTTTCTTTTTTTACTTCAGACATATATTTCTGTTTTATATTAGATTCTAGCTCTAAGAATCTGAAATACCTATCACTAAGAAAGGTTAAAAACCTATATAAATTACTATAAGCATATGGATTATAAAACTGTAAACTCTGAGAGGACAGGAACTGTATTTCATAACTGTTTGCATCCCCCATACTTAATCATTGAAGATACTTAAAGGCAAAAATAATTTCATTAGTACATTACTTATATATCTAACAATTTTACCTGGTTAGTTGTGACTTTTTTACCAAGTACTTCCTATTCTATCAGCATTATGCACTTATTGTGTGTGTATATGTGTTTGTGTGTGTAGTTATAAACAGTGAACTAGGAAATGAATGTTGTAAAACCTTGAGAGCCATTGAATCTAGGTGATGGGTATATGATAGTTAATGTAGAACTGTATTATGCTCTGTACTTAAGTGTATGTTTAAAATTTTTCATTAAAAAATTTTTTTTAAAATATCCTTGGATCGCAGGCATGTTCCCAAGCACGTTTTACAGAACACTCATCTGAAGAACTACTCCATTAAAAAGTCTGAGAAGCGGGGTGTGTGTGTGTGTGTGTGTGTGTGTGTGTGACAATTCATATTGGCATACTGAAAATGTACATTACAGAAACCTGTTTAATTCATAGTTCTCAAA
Source organism: Stenella coeruleoalba (assembly GCF_951394435.1). Taxonomy (NCBI): domain Eukaryota; kingdom Metazoa; phylum Chordata; class Mammalia; order Artiodactyla; family Delphinidae; genus Stenella; species Stenella coeruleoalba. Next base: position 87,445,476 of record NC_137155.1, on the reverse strand, counting down.
ATTGTTTGAACCCAGAACCTTCCATACCTACCCCCTTAAAATAATCTCTAAGTAGCATCTATACTTCAAGGAATTATAGTTCAGTAATGGATACTAAAAGTAATGTATCTAATACAGGAAATAATAAATAGTTGATAGTCTACCTCCTCAAATAAAAATAATTAAAACCTACACTTTGACTACCTTCCGTAGATTACCACTCTCAAACCTTGCTTCAAACATCAAAGTATCATCACAGTTATTCACAGGCTGCTTCAAGGGTGTTCGGTTGCCCCCAACTTGGGAATACACAAAACAAGGCTCTTTGTAGGCTGATGAGAAACCATAAAGATATCAAGCCATAGCTAAAGTATATAGGCTATTCTGCATAGAGTTTGGAACTACAGTATAACTGAAGTGTCACTAAGGATTATAAATTTTAACATAATTTGACACTAGCATATATAGGTTTATGTTGAAATAAGTAAGTCTAAGTATTTAGACTAGAAAAGCAATGCCTGAAATAAATTCATGTATTTCTCACAGTAAAAATACTCTACTTCTGGTTATAATGAAGTAATTGGTCCTGAAGTCATCTTTTCACTGTAAATAACTATAAAACTGGACAAAAAATACGAATTAACTGTTTTCATGCATTTGGACAACACAAATACCAGAACTACATATGGTTCTTCAAAGAAGGTAAATACATGAAATAAGCCCATGTTTAATTCTTGTTTTCTTCCTGGGGGTACTTTTTACCTCTTAGGAAGATGGCACTTAAGGATAGCATAACAGTCATGTTGAGCTGAGGAGGCGAGATTGTTGCCTGGGGCTGCTGAAATTGGTACCCTGGGTACCAGAGAGAAGAACGCCATGTAGAGGGAGGGCTTCAATAGTCTACATGGTGGTTCCCCAGTCCTTGACTGAAGGCTTGGCTCTACAAGCACAGGATAAGACTAGGGAAGATAGGACAGAGTGCTACTGTAGGACTGAGATACCAGAGGATAAACATTCTAGGATATATTGAAATTCAACCTATCCAGAATACAAGGACTTCACTGAGCACCTCAGGCATTCAATCGTGACTCTAAAAAGGTTGTATATTAGGCATAAGAACCGCATTCAGGAGTAAGGGCCATGACCTAGGACTAAGGACAAAATGAAAACAGACCTGCTTTTATAAAAAAATAAACCAATTCCAAAGGAAGCAAAATGATTTGCCAGCAATTTAGCTGCCTACCAGAAAAAAATTCAGCATAATGTTTAAAAAGAACATAATACAAACTCCTACAACATATCTTTCACAATTTCCCACATATGATAAAAAAAAACTATGAAGCACACAAAGAAGGAAATGTGATCCAATAAATATTTAACAGACCCAAAGATAACTCAGATGGTACGATTAACAGAGAAGGACTTTGAATATATGTTAAAATACTTAAAGGAAAAGATAGAGATAGTGAATAAACAGATCAAGTAATTCAAAAAAAGAAGAAATGTTAACTGTAAAAAGAATGAAATGAAAATTCTAGAAATAAAAAGTACAATAATGGAAATGAAAGATTTACCAGATGGGCTTAAGAGAAACTGAATATTGCAAAGGAAAGACTCAGTGAACTTAAAAACAAATGAATACAATTATCCAAACCCAAGGCCAGAGGAGGAAAAAAGAACAAAGACCCAGTGACATGTGCGAGATAGCTAGAAATCTACCATATGGATTGGAGTTGGAATTCCAAGGGACAGAAGAGAAAGAATATTATGGAGAAAATACGTGAAGAAATAATGGCTGAAAATTTCTCAAATTTGGAAAAAAAACAAAGAACTCTATTAAATTATGGATCTAAGAGGTTCAGCAAACTCCAAACCGGATAAATATAAAGATAACCAAATCTAGGCAGGTCACAGTCAAATTGCTGAAAACAGCCAAACAGAAAAAGACACATCACATATAAGGAACAATGATATAAATTATGGCTGACTTTTTACTAAAGAGAACAGATGTCATGAGACAATGGAACAATATCTTTAAAGAAAGAAAAATATTTAAAAGAAAAAAATGTAAACCCAGAATTCTATATACTCAGTTGTTTGGGGACTTCCTTCTACAGCTACAGGTTTGGAAACCACTCTGTTCTCTTACCCCTTCAGGCCTAGGAGGAATAATGGTTCTGCTCTATTGACAATTCTCTGTTGCTTCACCATCCCTTATTAGTCTCCCTTAATTCTGTCCACCCTTTTGTAAGTTATCCTTTCATTAAAGTTTCTTAAATTACTCTATGTAAGCCATCCACTTCCTGACAAGAGCCTGACCAACTCACCTCATCTACTTTAATTTCATATTAGATCTCATTTATGTGTGAAAGTTAGGAGGTGCATTAGCTATGTAAATATTTGAAATCAAATATAAAAAATCAGAGGTGCTTTTCTCACCCCAGTTGCTTAAAAATGCACGAGTATATGATTTCTGTAACTGCTTACTGTGTAAGAAGGAATTCCCGTGAATTTCTCTGTTTTGCCAGCTCTTTAAATAAAATACATTTGCTTCCTGGAAGTCATCTTTAATATATAGTCTAAGATACTGGGTTGGCCAAAAAGTTCATTCCGGTTTTTCCATAAGATGTGGTGAAACTGTACAGGAGTCCCATACTTCCTTACATTGGTGCTTCAGGAGCAGCGCAGTTTAGAATGTAGGTTGAGACTTCTATGTTTGATTATTAGCATACTCTAACATGAAGCAGAGATTCTGCATTACCAGAGCTCTCAAGATGCACTCATTAATCCTGAGTGTTAAGAACACTTTCCTGAGATGTAATCTTAGATGTTATTTGCAATGTGGGATATTTTCCTCTTTTCAAGAATGCAGTCCCAAGAAATGCATCAAACTGGCATAATATGAAAATAAATCACCTGAAAGACTGCATGAAAATGACCTATAGATGGAAAGGGGATGATAGTTGCAGAGCACTCTGCTGGATTTACCTTTGAAAACTGATGCGAAGCTTAATTCCATCGCAATAAGACTCTTCATTCTCATGGTCAACATGATGCTTTATCTTAAAGTAAGTATGCATAAGCTGCAATATGCACCTTCAAGAACATAATTAGCACTGAATCAACATTTGGATTAATATGTAACCAGACGTGTTTGTGGAGTCAGGGACTTCCTGTTAATTTACAATTTCCACTATAAACAGCAGAACAAATATAACTAAGAGATTAGCCCAGGTACCAAGTTATTTTTTATAGCAACATGTCTCATATACCCACCATCTTCAGCTAGGTAAACCACAGGATCCTCCTTGGAGCTTGGATAAAGGGGTTCTATCTCCAGGCCTGTTGGGATGTACATTCGCTCAGGATTAGAAGGGGTCCAATCTGGAGAAAAAGAGAAAACAGAGGGACCTTCAAGATGGCAGAGGAGTAAGATGTGGAGATCATCTTCCTCCCCACAAACACATCCACACGTGGAACAACAACTACAGAACACCTACTGAACACTGGCAGAAGACCTCAGACCTCCCAAAAGGCAAGAAACTCCCCATGTACCTGAGTAGGGCAAAAGAAAAAAGAGAGACAAAAAATAGGGATGGGACCTGCACCTCTGGGAGGGAGCTGTGAAGGAGAAAAGGTTTCCACACACTAGGAAGCCCCTTAACTGGCGGAGACTGGGGGTGGTGGGAAGCTTCAGAGCCACGGAGGAGAGCGCAGCAACAGGGGTGCAGAGGGCAAAGCAGAGAGATTCCTGCACAGAGGATTGGTGCCGACCAGCACTCACCAGTCTGAGAGGCTTGTCTGCTCATCTGCCAGGGCGGGTGGGGGCTTGGAGCTGAGGCTCAGGCTTCGGAGGTTGGATCCCAGGGACAGGACTGGGGTTGGCTGCATGAACACAGCCTGAAGGGGGCTAGTGCACCACAGCTAGCCAGGAGGGAGTCCGGGAAAAGGTCTGGAGCTGCTGAAGAGGCAAGAGACTTTTTCTTGCCTCTTTGTTTCCTGGTGCGTGAGGAGAGGGGATTAAGAGTGCCGCTTAAAGGAGCTCCAGAGACGGGTGCGAGCCAGGGCTATCAGCGCGGACCCCAGAGACGGGCATGAGACGCTAAGGCTGCTGCTGCAGCCACCAAGAAGCCTGTGTGCGAGCACAGGTCACTATCCACACCTCCCTCCCAGGAGCCTGTGCAGCCCGCCACTGCCAGGGTCCCGTGATCCAGGGGCAACTTCCCCGAGAGAACACACGGCGCACCTCAGCCTCTTAAAACGTCATGCTGGCCTCTGCTGCCACAGGCTCGCCCCGTATTCCAAACCCCTCCCTGCCCCCTGGCCTGAGTGAGCCAGAGCCCCCTAATCAGCTGCTACTTAAACCCTGTCCTGTCTGAGCGGAAACAGATGCCCTCTGGCGACCTACACACAGAGGCGGGGCCAAATCCAAAGCTGAACCCCAGGAGCTGTGCGAACAAAGAAGAGAAAGGGAAATCTCTCCCAGCAACCTCAGGAGCAGCGGATAAAATCTCCACAATCAACTTGAGGTACCTGCATCTGTGGAATACCTGAATAGAAAACAAATCATCCCAAAATTGAGGCAGTGGACTTTGGGAGCAACTGTAGACTTGGGGTTTGCTTTCTGCATCTAATTTGTTTCTGGTTTTATGTTTATCTTAGTTTAATATTTAGAGCTTACTGTCGTTGGTAGATGTGTTTATTGATTTGGTTGCACTCTTCCTTTTTTAAAATTTATATAATATTTTTTCCTTTTTTTCTTTTTGTGACTGTGTATGTGTATGCTTCTTTGTGTGATTTTGTCTGTATAGCTTTGCTTTTACCATTTTTCCTAGGGTTGTCTGTTTTTTTTTCTTGGTAGTTTTTAGCGCTTGTTATCATTGGTGGATTTGTTTTTCAGTTTGCTTGCTCCCTTCTTTATTTTTATTACTTTTGTTTTTAATATTTATTTTTTATTTTAGTAACTTTATTTTGTTTTACTTTCTTTTTTTTTTCCCTCCCTTTCCTCCCTTTTCATCTGAGCCAAGTGACTGACAGGGTCTTGGTGCTCTGGCTGGGTGTCAGACCTGAGCTGAGTTCAGGATACTGGTCTACCAGAGACCTCCCTGCCCGACATAATATGAAATGGTGAAAGCTCTCCCAGAGATCTCCATCTCAACGCAAAGACCCTGCTCCACTCAACGACCAGCAAGCTACAGTGCTGGACACCCCATGCCAAACAACTAGCAAGACAGGAACACAATCCCACCCATTAGCAGAGAGGCTGCCTAAAATCATAATAAGTTCACAGACACCCTAAAGCACACGACCAGACGTGGTCCTGCCCACCAGACAGGTAAGATCCAGCCTCATCCACCAGAATACAGGCACCAGTCCCTTCCACCACAAAACCTACACAACCCAACTGAACCAACCTTACCCACTGGGGTTAGAAACCAAAAACAACGGGAACTAGGAACCTGCAGCCTGTAAAAAGAAGACCCCGAACACAGTAAGTTAAGCAAAATGAGAAGACAGAGAAACACACAGCAGATGAAGGAGCAAGGCAAAAACCCACCAGGCCAAACAAATGAAGAGGAAATAGGCAGTTTACCTGAAAAAGAATTCCGAGTAATGATAGTAAAGATGATCCAAAATCTTGGAAATAGATGGAGAAAATACAAGAAACGTTTAACAAGGAACTAAAAGAACTAAAGAGAAAGCAAACAATGATGAACAACACAATAAATGATATTAAAAATTCTCTAGAAGGAATCAATAGCAGAATAACTGAGGCAGAAGAATGGATAAGTGACCTGGAAGATAAAACAGTGGAAATAACTACTGCAGAGCAGAATAAAGAAAAAAGAATGAAAAGTATTGAGGACAGTCTCAGAGACCTCTGGGACAACATTAAATGCATGAACCTTTGAATTATAGGGGGTCCCAGAAGAGAAAAGAAAAAAAAATGAACTAAGAAAATATTTGAAGAGATTATAGTTCAAAACTTCCCTAATGTGGGAATGGAAATAATCAACTCCAGGAAGCACAGAGAGTCCCAGTGAGGATAAATCCAAGGAGAAACACGCCAAAACACATATTAATCAAACTATCAAAAATTAAATACAAAGAAAAAAATATTAAAAGCAGCAAGCCAAAAGCAACAAATAACATACAAGGGAATCCCCATAAGGTTAACAGCTGATCTTTCAGCAGACTCTGCAAGCCAGAAAGGAGTGGCAGGACATATTTAAAGTGATGAAAGGGAAAAATCTACAAACAAGAATACTCTACCCAGCAAGGATCTCATTCACATTTGACGGAGAAATTAAAACCTTTACAGAGGTCTTCCCTGGTGGGGCAGTGGATAAGAATCCACCTGCCAATGCAGGACACGTGGGTTCGAGCCCTGGTCCAGGAAGATCCCACATGCCACGGAGCAACTAAGCCCATGCGCCACAACTATTGAGCCTGTGCTCTTGAGCCCGCGAGCCACAACTACGGAAGCCCACGCACCTAGAGCCCGTACTCTGCACAAGAGAAGCCACTGCAATGAGAAGCCCGTGCACCACAACGAAGAGTACCCCTGGCTCGCCACAACTAGAGATAGCCTGTGTACAGCAATGAAGACCCAACGCAGCCAAAAATAAAAGTTAAAAAACCTTTACAGAAAAGCAAAAGCTCTTTAAGAGAATTCTGCACCACCAAATCAGCTTTACAACAAATGCTAAAGGAAGTTCTCTAAACAGGAACACAAGAGAAGGAAAAGACCTACAAAAACAAACCCAAAACAAGTAAGAAAATGGGAATAGGAACATATATATCGATAATTACCTTAAATGTAAATGGAGTAAATGCTCCAACCAAAAGACACAGACGCTGAATGGATACAAAAACAAGACCCGTATATATGCTGTCTACAAGAGACTCACTTCAGACCTAGGGACACATACAGACTGAAAGTGAGGGGATGGAAAAAGATATTCCATGCAAATGGAAATCAAAAGAAAGCTGGAGTAGCAATTCTCATATCAGACAAAACAGACATTAAAGACTATTACAAGAGACAAAAAAGGACACTACATAATGATCAAGGGATCAGTCCAAGAAGAAGATATAACAATTGTAAATATTTATGCACCAAACATAGGAGCACTTCAAGACATAAGGCAAATACTAACAGCCATAAAAGGGGAAATCAACAGTAACACATTCATAGTAGGGGACTTTAACACCCCCACTTTCACCGATGGGCAGAGCATCCAAAATTAAAATAAATAAGGAAACACAAGCTTTAAATGACATATTAAACAAGATGGACTTAAGTGGTATATATAGGACATTCCATCCCAAAACAACAGAATACAATTTCCTCTCAAGTGCTCATGGAACTTTCCCTAGGATAGATCATATCTTGGGTCACAAATCAAGCCCTGGTCAATTTAAGAATAGTTAAATTGTATCAAGTATCTTTTCTGACCACAATGCTATGAGACTAGATATCAATTACAGGAAAAAATCTGTAAAAAATACGAACACATGGGGGCTAAACAATACACTACTAAATAACCAAGAGATCACTGCAGAAATCAAAGAGGAAATCAAAAAATGCCTAGAAACAAATGACAATGAAAACACGATGACCCAAAATAGGGATGCAGCAAAAGCAGTTCTAAGAGGGAAGTTTATAGCAATACAATCCTACCTCAAGAAACAAGAAACATCCCAAATAAACAACCTAACCTTACACCTAAAGCAGTTAGAGAAAGAAGAACAAAAAGACCCCGAAGTTAGCTGAAGGAAAGAAATCATAAATTTCAGATGAGAAATAAATGAAAAAGAAATGAAGGAAACGATAGCAAAGATCAATAAAACTAAAAGCTGGTTCTCTGAGAAGATAAACAAGATTGATAAACCATTAACCAGACTCATCAAGAAAAAAAGGGAGAAGACTCAAATCAATAGAATTAGAAATGAAAAAGGAGAAGTAACAACTGACACTGTAGAAATACAAAGGATCATGAGAGATCACTACAAGCAACTATATGCCAATAAAATGGACAACCTGGAAGAAATGGACAAATTCTTAGAAAAGCACAACCTTCCGACACTGAACCAGGAAGAAATAGAAAATATGAACAGACCAATCAGAAGCACTGAAATTGAAACTGTGATTTAAAATCTTCCAACAGGGCTTCCCTGGTGGTGCAGTGGTTGAGAGTCCGCCTGCCGATGCAGGGGACACGGGTTCGTGCCCCGGTCCGGGAAGATCCCACATGCCGCAGAGCGGCTGGGCCCGTGAGCCATGGCTGTTGAGCTTGCGTGTCTGGAGCCTGTGCTCCGCAACGGGAGAGGCCACACCAGTGAGAGCCCCGTGTACCACAAAAAAAAAAAAAAAAAAAAAAAAAAAAAAAAATCTTCCAACAAACAAAAGCCCAGGACCAGATGGCTTCACAGGCGAATTCTATCAAACATTTAGAGAAGAGCTAACACCTATCCTTCTCAAACTCTCCCAAAATATAGCAGAGGGAGGAACACTCCCAAACTCATTCTACGAGGCCACCATCGCCCTGATACCAAAACCAGACAAAGGTGTCACAAAGAAAGAAAACTACAGGCCAATATCGCTGATGAACATAGATGCAAAAATCCTCCACAAAATACTAGCAAACAGAATCCAACAGCACATTAAAAGGATCATACACCATGATCTAGTGGGGTTTATCCCAGGAATGCAAGGATTCTTCAATATATGCAAATCAATCAATGTGATACACCATATTAAAAAATTGAAAGAGAAAAAACATGATCATCTCAACAGATGCAGAGAAAGCTTTCAACAAAATTCAACACCCATTTATGATAAAACCCTCCAGAAAGTAGGCATAGAGGGAACTTTCCCCAACATAATAAAGGCCATATATGACAAACCCACAGCCAACATCGTCCTCAATGGTGAAAAACTGAAACCATTTCCACTAAGATCAGGAAGAAGACAAGGTTGCCCACTCTCACCACTGTTATTCAACATTGTTTTGGAAGTTTTAGCCACAGCAATCAGAGAAGAAAAGGAAATAAAAGGAATCCAAATCGGAAAAGAAGAAGTAAAGCTGTCACTGTTTGCAGATGACATGATACTATACATAGAGAATCCTAAATATGCCTCCAGAAAACTACTAGAGCTATCAATGAATTTGGTAAAGTAGCAGGATACAAAATTAATGCACAGAAATCTCTGGCATTCCTGTACACTAATAATGAAAAATCTGAAAGAGAAATTAAGGAAACACTCCCATTTACCACTGCAAGAAAAAGAGTAAAATACCTAGGAATAAACCTACCTAAGGAGACAAAGGACCGCTATTCAGAAAACTATAAGACAGCGATGAAAGAAATTAAAGATGATACAGACAGATGGAGAGATATACCATGTTCTTGGATTGGAAGAATCAACATTGTGAAAATGACTATACTATCCAAAGCAATCTACAGATTCAGTGCAATCCCTATCAAACTACCAATGGCATTTTTCACAGAACTAGAACAAAAAATTTCACAATTTGTATGGAAACACAAAAGACCCCGAATAGCCAAAGCAATCTTGAGAAAGAAAAACGGAGCTGGAGGAATCAGGCTCCTTGACTTCAGACTATACTCCAAAGCTAAAATAATCAAGACAGTATGGTATTGGCACAGAAACAGAAATATAGATTAATGGAACTGGACAGAAAGCCCAGAGATAAACCCACACACATATGGTCACCTTATCTTAGATAAAGGAGACAGGAGTATACAATGGAGAAAAGACAGCCTCCTCAATATTTGGTGCTGGGAACACTGGACAGCTACATGTAAAAGAATGAAATCAGAACATTTCCTAACACCATACACAAAAATAAACTCAAAATTAAAGAGCTAAATGTAAGGCCAGACACTATCAAACTCTTAGAGGAAAACACAGGCTGAACACTCTATGAAATAAATCACAGTAAGATCCTTTTTGACCCAGCTCCTAGAGAAATGGAAATAAAAAAAAATAAACAAATGGGACCTAATGAAACTTAAAAGCTTTTGCACAGCAAAGGAAACCATAAAGAAGACGTAAAGACAACCCTCAGAATGGGAGAAAATATTTGCAAATGAAGCAACTGACAAAGAACTAATTTCCAAAATATACAAGCAGGTCATGCAGCTCAATATCAAAAAAACAAACCACCCAACCTAAAAATGGGCAGTAGACCTAAATGGACATTTCTCCAAAGAAGATATACAGATTACCAACAAACACATGAAAGGATGCTCCACATCACTAATCGTCAGAGAAATGCAAATGAGAACTACAATAAGGTATCACCTCACATGGGTCAGAATGGTCATCATCAAAACAGCAACAAACAATAAATGCTGGGGAGGGTGTGGAGAAAAGGGAACCCTCTTGCACTGTTGGTGGGACTTTAAATTGATACAGCCACTATGGAGAACAGTAGGGAGGTTCCTTAAAAAACTAAAAATAGAACTACCCTACGCCCCAGGAATCCCACTACTGGGCATATACCCTGAGAAAACTGTAATTCAAAAAGAGTCACGTACCACAGTGTTCATGGCACCACTATTTACAATAGCCAGGACATGGAAGCAACCTAAGTGTCCATCAACAGATGAATGGATAAAGAAGATGTGTGGCACGTATATACAATGGAATATTACTCAGCCATAAAAAGAAACGAAATTGAGTTATTTGTAGTCAGGTAGATGGACCTAGAGACTGTCATACAGAGTGAAGTCAGAAAGAAAAAAACAAATACCATATGCTAACACATATATATGGAATATTAAAATAAAAGTGGTTCTGAAGAACTGAGGGCAGGACAGGAATAAAGATGCAGACGTAGAGAATGGACTTGAGGACACGGGGAAGGTGAAGGGTACGCTGGGACGAAGTGAGAGAGTGGCATGGATATACACTACCAAATGTAAAATAGCTAGTGCGAAGCAGCCACATAGCACAGGGAAATCAGCTTGGTGCTTTGTGACCACCTAGAGGGGTGGGATAGGAAGGCTGGGAGGGAGACGCAAGGGGGAGGAAAAATGGGGATATATTTATATGTATAGCTGATTCACCTTGTTATACAGCAGAAACTAACACACCATTGTAAAGCAATTATACTCCAATAAAGATGTTAAAAAATAAAAAAAGGAAAAACATTAATTGAATATGACTTCAAAAGAAAAGAGGAAAATTTTATTGTATATTTTCAAATTATTCATTGGTAGATCTAGGCTCAAATTTAGTGTTTTATGCAAAGCTGGATTTTACCAGGGGTTCATTGAAGGTAACAATGAGCATGGTCACACTTTAACAAAACCCATAACATTTCATTTGCACCTTGCTTCTAAGTTATTATATAGTTCATGATTATTTTGTGTCATCACAGATTTTATACTAAAGTTTCATTTCTCCTGGGTGCTTGATGCCTTTCTAACCTACCTCTGGGAATCTTGCTCCACATTTTATTCTCCCTTTCCCTGCATCTTCAGCTTATTGCTTGATAATGGTTGTCCCCTAAGCTTATACACATGGTTCAAGTTTCTTTTGTCTCTCCACAGGAAGGCTATCCTTGGAGCCCCACCATTTTCCTTATCTATACCAGCTTTCGTACTGTTCGTTACTTATTTTTTTTGCGGTACGTGGGCCTCTCACTGTTGTGGCCTCTCCCGTTGCGGAGCACAGGCTCCGGATGCGCAGGCTCAGCGGCCATGGCTCATGGGCCCAGCCGCTCCGCGGCATGTGGTATCTTCCCGGACCGGGGCACAAACCCGTGTTCCCTGCATCGGTAGGTGGACCCTCAACCACTGCGCCACCAGGGAAGCCCTCTTCGTTATTTTTAGGACCAAATTTTTTACCATGATCTATCTGATTGGAAAAAAATGACTTTATGGCCCAACTACCCTCATTTTTCCCACTTTTTAGTGGACAAGAATTGGTGATGACTCATTCTCCTACTTCTCGTTTATTATTGGCTGTTATGTGTCAGCCTATGCTTGGCTCTGGGAATAAATATGCTCCAATAGAGGAAGCCAGCCTCTATGATCCCAAATATATTCACTGAAACAATAAACAAAAGAACTTGGTGACATGAAACAAGTATCACTGGGCAAACATGTTTTTGGGATAATATGTACAACTGCTTTAGCAACAGAAGTGTGTTTGACACAATGAATAGGGGTCAAGTCTAGCTACAGAAAAAGCATGGACTAGAATATTGATGCAAAGATTCATCAGTGTACATTGTAGCGTTAACTGAACAACACACAACCAAATAAACTGACAATAAACAATAAAGCAAACTAAAATTTAAAAGTGAGATTCTCATTAGTTGAAAACTTAATCACCTCAAACCAAAATTAATCATTAACTGATAATATAGCATCTGTTCTGAAATTTTTGGGAATTTCAGCCATTTGCCTTTTTTTTTTTTTTTTTAACACCTTGATATATAAAGCTATATATCTGCCCTTTAAAAAGAGTTCAGCGGGGCTTCTCTGGTTGCACAGTGCTTAAGAACTCGCCTGCCAACACAGGGGATACGGGTTTGACCCCTGGTCTGGGAGGATCCCACAGGCCGTGGAGCAACTGGGCCAGCAAGCCACAACTACTGAAGCCTGTGTGCCTAGGGCCCGTGCTCCACAGCAGGAGAGGCCATGGCAATGAGAAGCCCGTGCACCGCAACAAAGACCCAATGCAGCCAAAAATAAATAATAAATTAATGAAAAAAAAAAAGAAAGAAATACCTTCCTCAACTTGGCCTCCACAGCACTTCTTTCCTCCCAGATACAAAAGCATGTTTCCACTCCTAGCACTACATCTTTCCCCTTTAAAAAAAAAAAAAAAAGAGTACAGCCATCTCATTTTATATCTTTGTGCAATTTGTTTGAGGATACCTTTTCTTACTTAGGTTACAAAGTTATTGCATTTTCATCGCTCTCTCTTAAAAGCAAGAGGAGCCTATTTGGCTCACAGAGGAATTAACCTAATGTCTGTGTTCAAATGGAGTATGATTTGCTGTCCCTGTAAACTTCAAGACTACTTCAGAAACCCTGATGACAACTTCCTGTAACAACAGTATTTTCTTAATAGAAATTCTTTGGGCATTGATTATAAAAGGTGTTCTGGGGGAGCTTAAAGATGGCAGAAGAGTAAGACGTGGAGATCACCTTCCTCCCCACAAATACATCAGAAATACATCTACATGTGGAGCAACCCCTACAGAACACCTACTGAACGCTGGCAGAAGACCTCAGACCTCCCAAAAGGCAAGAAACTCCCCACATACCTGGGTAGGGTAAAAGAAAAAAGGAAAAATAGAGACAAAAGAATAGGGATGGGACCTGCACCAGTGGGAGGGAGCTGTGAAGGACGAAAGACTTCCACACACTAGGAAGGCCCTTCGCAGGTGGAGACTGCGGGTGGCGGAGGGGGGAAGCTTCGGAGCCATGGAGCAGCGCAGCAACAGGGGTGCGGAGGGCAAAGCAGAGAGATTTCCGCACAGAGGATCGGTGCCCACCAGCACTCACCAGCCTGAGAGGCTTGTCTGCTCCCCGGCTGGGACGGGCGGGGCTGGGAGCTGAGGCTCGGACTTCGGAGGTCAGAGGACTGGCACTTTCTGCCATTGAATTGCTTTTGCACTTTTGTCAAAAATTACTTGGGCATATTTGTGTAGCTCTGCTTTTGGGCTCTCTATTCTGTTCCACTTATCTATGTATATATCCCTCCACTAATACCACAGGGCCTTGACCACTGTAGCTATATAAAAGTTCTTGAAATCAGATAAGCTTAATGCTCCCACTTTATGCTTCTTTTCAAAATTATTTTAGCTATCCTAGTCATTTTACCTTTTCAGGTAAACGTGTCTATATCTTAAAAAAAAGTCTTGATAGGAATTTCCTGGAACCCGTATATCAATTTGGGAAGAACTGACACCTTTACTAGACTGAGTTTTCCAATCAATGAACATGGTATATTTCTTGATTTATTTAGATCTTCTTTGATTCCTTTCATTGGCATTGTGTAGTTTTAAGCATTCAAGTCTTGTAGATGTTTTGTGAAATTTACACCTAAGTATTTAAGTTTTCTGAGTGATTATGCTGTATATTGTGGTAGGGGTTTGGATCACACAGATGTATATGCGTTTGCTAAAATTCACTGATTGATACACTTAGATTTGTGCATTTCATTTAATGTAGAAATTACCTCAAAACAGAAAAAGAATCACAAAGACTGAACTTTAGAGGAGAAATGTAAGAATGTCTACAATTTACTTTGAAATAAATTGAAAGAGGTGTCCCTCTTCTTGCTCTGGGCCCATAATTTGTGGGAGTTTCTGTTAATGAACTTTATCAGACATCTGGTTCTTACTTCAAGACCATCTCACCTAAAATCACTCACTCTTTCCTCTTAAATAAGACATCTTGATGGACTAATGACTAATCAGCCCATGCTCACACATAACTGTGATTTCATGCATTCAGTATTTTTTAATTTTTAAGGGATGCTATGACTCAGCTATGGCCGTCTGAGGCCTTAACACAGTCAAATAAATTGTAGCTGGACTTTAATTGAATATTATTTACCAACATCATCGACCATAAGGTGTTATTCAGTCAGTGGTTACAGGACATAAGGATAACTGCAGACACACATACATGTACACACATATGCATATGAACAGGTAAAGGACCTGTTTAACAAACCCCCTTTACCCCCCACTAAATCCCATGCTCTGCATCCCTATAATGCCCTGTCAAGCCCCCAAAACAAGGCAAAAACACGTAAGTACGTAGAACTTAGCCACCTACGCAATAACATGGACAACTTAATGCCCAAGATTAGACAGACCTAGAAAATAAACCCCAATCATACCAATAAACTACTTATTCACCATTTATATAGACAGACATCTCCCTAGATCTACCGACCATTTTAATCAAAATTTTAACACTAAATCTAACATAAATCACATAAACCAACTATATACATGTTACTTCAATATGTGAAAACAACTTGTTAATGTAGCTTAAAACCTTAAAGCAAGGCACTGAAAATGCCTAGATGAGTTTACTAACTCCACAAACACGTAGGTTTGGTCCCAGCCTATTAGTTTTTAATAAAATTACACATGTAAGCATCCACACCCCAGTGAGAATACCCTCTAAATCATTAAGATTAAAAGGAGAAGGCATCAAGCACATTAGCATTAGCAGCTCATAACGCCTTGCTTAACCACACCCCCACGGGAAGCAGCAGTGATAAAAAGTAAGCCATAAACAAAAGTTCGACTAAGTTATACCAACAAGGGTTGGTAAATTTCGTGCCAGCCACCTCAGTCATACGATTAACCCAAATTAATAAAAATATGGTGTAAGGCGTGTTAAAGAGTTACATAAAATAAAGTTTTAATTAAGTCATAAAAAGCCGTAACTAAAATAAAAGTAGACTATGAAAGTGACTTTAGTATTTCCTGACCCAAACTGGGATTAGATACCCCACTATGCTTAGCCCTAAACCCAAATAATTACAAGAACAAAATTATTCATCAGAATACTACTAGCAGCAGCTTAAAACTCAAAGGACTTGGAGGTCCTTCACACCCCTCTAGAGGAGGCTGTTCTATAATCGATAAACCCTGATAAACCTCACCAACTCTTGCTAATTGAGTCTATATACCGCCATCTTCAGCAAACCCTTAAAAGAAGTAAAAGTAAACATAATTATTATACATAAACACGTTAGGTCAAGGTGTAACCTATGGGATGGGAAGAAATGGGCTACATTTTCTACTTCAAAATATATTCAAGAATATATTTTCACCACATTTTAGTTTTAGTTTATGAAAACTAAAAACCAAAGGAGGATTTAGTAGTAAATTAAGAATAGAGTGCTTAATTGATTAAGACCATGAAGCACGCACACACTGCCCGTCACCCTCCTCAAGTATTATAATAATTTTCTATAATCTATTAGCAAATATAACCATATGAGAGGAGACAAGTCGTAACAAGGTAAGCATACTGGAAAGTGTGCTTGAATAAATCAAAGCATAGCTTCAAAAAAGCACCTAGGGAGTAGGAGAGGGGGAAGATGGTGGAAGAGTAAGACGCGGAGACCACCTTCCTCCCCACGGATACATCAGAAATACATCTACACGTGGAACAATTCCTACAGAACACCTACTGAACGCTGGCAGAAGACCTCAGACCTCCCAAAAGGCAAGAAACTCCCCACGTACCTGGAGGGGATTAAGAGTGCTGCTTAGGGCTTCCCTGGTGGCGCAGTGGTTGAGAGTCCGCCTGCCGATGCAGGGGACACGGGTTCGTGCCCCGGTCTGGGAGGATCCCACATGCTGCGGAGCAGCTGGGCCCGTGAGCCATGGCCGCTGGGCCTGCGCGTCCGGAGCCTGTGCTCCACAATGGGAGAGGCCACAACAGTGAGAGGCCCGCATACCGCAGAAAAAAAAAAAAAAAAAAGAGTGCTGCTTAAAGGAGCTCCAGAGACAGGCACGAGCTGCGGCTAACAGTGCGGACCCCAGAGATGGGCACAAGACGCTAAGGCTGTTGCTGCCGCCACCAAGAAACCTGTGTGCGAGCACAGGTCACTATCCACACCTCCCTTCCAGGGAGGCTGTGCAGCCCGCCACTGCCAGGGTCCCGGGATCCAGGGACAACTTCCCCAGGAGAACGCACGGCGCGCCTCAGGCTGGTGCAACGTCCTGCCGGCCTCTGCCGCCGCAGGCTCACCCAGCATCGTGCCCCTCCCTCCCCCCGGCCTGAGTGAGCCAGAGGCCCCGAATCAGCTGCTCCTTTAACCCCGTCCTGTCTGAGCAAAGAACAGATGCCCTCCCAGGACCTACACGCAGAGGCGGGGCCAAATCCAAAGCTGAACCGCGGGAGCTGTGCAACAAAGAAGAGAAAGGGAAATCTCTCCCAGCAGCCTCAGGAGCAGCGGATTAAATCTCCACAATCAACTTGATGTACCTGCAACTGTGGAATACCTGAATAGACAACGAATCATCCCAAATTGAGGAGGTGGACTTTGAGAGCAAGATTTATTATTTTTTCCCTTTTCCTCTTTTTGTGAGTGTGTATGTGTTTGCTTCTGTGTGAGATTTTGTCTGTATAGCTTTGCTTTCACCATTTGTCCTAGGGTTCTATCCGTCTATTGTTTTTTCTTAAAAAAATTTTTTTTCTTAATAATTATTTTTTATTTTAATAACTTTATTTTATTTTATCTTTATTTTCTTTTATCTCCTTCCTTCCTTCCTCCCTCCCTCCCTTCCTTCCTTCCTTTCTACTTTTCCTCCCTTTTATTCTGAGCCATGTGGATGAAAGGCTCTTGGTGCTGCAGCCAAGAGCCAGTGCTGTGCCTCTGAGGCGGGAGAGCCAACTTCAGGACACTGGTCCACAGGAGACCTCCCAGCTCCACGTAATATAAAATGGCGAAAATCTCCCAGAGATCTCCGTCTCAACACCAACACCCAGCTTCACTCAACGACCAGCAAGCTACAGTGCTGGACATCCTATGCCAAACAACTAGCAAGACAGGAACACAACCCCACCCATTAGCAGAGAGGCAGCCTAAAATCATAATAAGTCCACAGACACCCCAAAACACACCACCAGACGTGGACCTGCCAACCAGAAAGACAAGATCCAGCCTCATCCACCAGAACACAGGCACTAGTCCCCTCCACCAGGAAGCCTACACAACCCACTGAACCAACTTTAGCCACTGGGGACAGACACCAAAAACAACGGGAACTACGAACCTGCAGCCTGCAAAAAGACAACCCCAAACACAGTAAGTTAAGCAAAATGAGAAGACAGAAAAACACACAGCAGATGAAGGAGCAAGATAAAAACCCACCAGACCTAACAAATGAAGAGGAAATAGGCAGTCTACCTGAAAAAGAATTCAGAATAATAATAGTAAAGATGATCCAAAATCTTGGAAATAGAATAGAGAAAATGCAAGAAACATTTAACAAGGATTCAGAGGAACTAAAGATGAAACAAGCAATGATGAACAACACAATAAATGAAATTAAAAATAAAAGGGATCAATAGCAGAATAACTGAGGCAGAAGAACGGATAAGTGACCTGGAAGATGAAATAGTGGAAATAACTACTGCAGAGCAGAATAAAGAAAAAAGAATGAAAAGAACTGAGGGCAGTCTCAGAGACCTCTGGGACAATATTAAATGCACCAACATTCGAATTATAGGGGTTCCAGAAGAAGAGAAAAAGAAAGGGACTGAGAAAATATTTGAAGTGATTATAGTTGAAAACTTCCCTAATATGGGAAAGGAAACAGTTAATCAAGTCCAGGAAGCACACAGAGTCCCATACAGGATAAATCCATGGAGAAACACGCCAAGACACATATTAACCAAACTGTCAGAAATTAAATACAAAGAAAACATATTAAAAGCAGCAAGGGAAAAACAACAAATAACACACAAGGGAATCCCCATAAGGTTAACAACTGATCTTTCAGCAGAAACTCTGCAAGACAGAAGGGACTAGCAGGACATATTTAAAGTGATGAAGGAGAAAAACTACAACCAAGATTACTCTACCCAGCAAGGATCTCATTCAGATTTGATGGAGAAATTAAAACCTTTACAGACAAGCAAAAGCTGAGAGAGTTCAGCACCACCAAACCAGCTTTACAACAAATGCTGAAGGATCTTCCCTAGGCAAGAAACACAAGAGAAGGAAAAGACCTAAAATAACAAACCCAAAACAATTAAGAAAATGGGAATAGGAACATACATATCGATAATTACCTTAAATGTAAATGGATTAAATGCTCCCACCAAAAGACACAGACTGGCTGAATGGATACAAAAACAAGACCCATAAAATGCTGTCTACAAGAGACCCACTTCAGACCTAGAGACACATACAGACTGAAAGTGAGGGGATGGAAAAAGATATTCCATGCAAATGGAAACCAAAAGAAAGCTGGAGTAGCAATTCTCATATCAGACAAAATAGACTTTAAAATAAAGACTATTAGAAGAGACAAAGAAGGACACTACATAATGATCAAGGGATCGATCCAAGAAGAAGTTATAACAATAGTAAATATTTATGCACACAACATAGGAGCACCTCAAAACATAAAGCAAATACTACCAGCCATAAAAGGGGAAATCGACAGTAACACATTCATAGTAGGGTACTTTAACACCCCACTTTCACCAATGGACAGATCATCCAAAATGAAAATAAATAAGGAAACACAAGCTTTAAATGATACCTTAAACAAGATGGACTTAATTGATATTTATAGGACATTCCAACCAAAAACAACAGAATACACATTTTTCTCAAGTGCTCATGGAACACTCTCCAGGATAGATCATACCTTGGGTCACAAATCAAGCCTTGGTAAATTTTAAAAAACTGAAATTCTATCAAGTATCTTTTCCGACCACAACACTATAGGACTAGATATCAATTACAGGAAAAGATCTGTAAAAAATACAAACATATGGAGGCTAAACAATACACTACTTAATAACGAAGTGATCACTGAAGAAATCAAAGAGGAAATTAAAAAATACCTAGAAACAAATGACAATGGAGACACGACGACCCAAAACCTATGGGATGCAGCAAAAGCAGTTCTAAGAGGGAAGTTTATAGCAATACAATCCTACCTTAAGAAACATGAAACATCTCGAATAAACAACCTAAACTTGCGACTAAAGCAATTAGAGAAAGAAGAACAAAAAACCCCCGAAGATAGCAGAAGGAAAGAAATCATAAAGATCAGATAAGAAATAAATGAAAAAGAAATGAAGGAAACGATAGCAAAGATCAATAAAACTAAAAGCTGGTTCTTTGAGAAGATAAACAAAATTGATAAACCATTAGCCAGACTCATCAAGAAAAAAAGGGAGAAGACTCAAATCAATAGAATTAGAAATGAAAAAGAAGTAACAACTAACACTGCAGAAATACAAAAGATCATGAGAGAGTACTACAAGCAACTCTATGCCAATAAAATGGACAACCTGGAAGAAATGGACAAATTCTTAGAAATGCATACCCTGCCAAGACTGAATCAGGAAGAAATAGAAAATATGAACAGACCAATCACAAGCACTGAAATTGAAACTGTGATTAAAAATCTTCCAACAAACAAAAGCCCAGGACCAGATGGCTTCACAGGTGAATTCTATCAAACATTTAGATAAGAGCTAACACCTATCCTTCTCAAACTCTTCCAAAATATAGCAGAGGGAGGAATACTCCCAAACTCATTCTACGAGGTCACCATCACCTTGATACAAAAACCAGACAAGGATGTCACAAAGAAAGAAAACTACAGGCCAATATCACTGATGAACATAGATTTAAAAATCCTCAACAATATACTAGCAAACAGAATCCAACAGCACATTAAAAGGATCATACACCATGATCTAGTGGGGTTTATTCCAGGAATACAAGGATTCTTCAATATACGCAAATCAATCAACGTGATACACCATATTAACAAGATGAAAGAGAAAAACCATATGATCATCTCAATAGATGCAGAGAAAGCTTTCAACAAAATTCAACACCCATTTATGATAAAAACCCTCCAGAAAGTAGGCATAGAGGGAACTTTCCTCAACATAATAAAGGCCATATATGACAAACCCACAGCCAACACTGTTCTCAATGGTGAAAAACTGAAAGCATTTCCACTAAGATCAGGAACAAGACAAGGTTGCCCACTCTCACCACTCTTATTCAACATTGTTTTGGAAGTTTTAGCCACAGCAATCAGAGAAGAAAAGGAAATAAAAGGAATCCAAATCAGAAAAGAAGAAATAAAGCTGTCACTATTTGCAGATGACATGATACTATACATAGAGAATCCTAAATATGCCTCCAGAAAACTACTAGAGCTATCAATGAATTTGGTAAAGTAGCAGGATACAAAATTAATGCACAGAAATCTCTGGCATTCCTATACACTAATGATGAAAAATCTGAAAGTGAAATCAAGAAAACACTCCCATTTACCACTGCAACAAAAAGAATAAAATATCTAGGAATAAACCTACCTAAGGAGACAAAAGACCTGTATGCAGAAAATTATAAGACACTGATGAAAGAAATTAAAGATGATACAAATAGATGGAGAGATATACCATGTTCTTGGATTGGAAGAATCAACATTGTGAAAATGACTCTACTACCCAAAGCAATCTACAGACTCAATGCAATCCCTATCAAACTACCACTGGCATTTTTCACAGAACTAGAACAAAAAATTTCACAATTTGTATGGAAACACAAAAGACCCCAAAGCCAACGCAATCTTGAGAACGAAAAACAGAGCTGGAGGAATCAGGCTCCTTGACTTCAGGCTATATTACAAAGCTACAGTGATCAAGACAGTATGGTACTGGCACAAAAACAGAAATATAGATCAATGGAACAGGATAGAAAGCCCAGAGATAAACTCATGCACATATGGTCACCTTATCTTTGATAAAGGAGGCAGGACTGTACAGGGGAGAAAGGACAGCCTCTTCAATAAGTGGTGCTGGGAAAACTGGACAGGTACATGTAAAGTATGAGATTAGAACACTCCCTAACACCATACACAAAAATAAGCTCAAAATGGATTAAAGACCTAAATGTAAGGCCTGAAACTATCAAACTCTTAGAGGAAAACATAGGCAGAACACTCTATGACATAAATGACAGCAAGATCCTTTTTGACCCACCTCCTATAGAAATGGAAATAAAAAAAAAAATAAACAAATGGGACCTAATGAAACTTCAAAGCTTTTGCACAGCAAAGGAAACCATAAACAAGACCAAAGGACAAACCTCAGAATGGGAGAAAATATTTGCAAAGGAAGCAACTGACAAAGGATTAATCACCAAAATGTACAAGCAGCTCATGCAGCTCAATAACAAAAAAACAAACAACCCAATCCAAAAATGGGCAGAAGACCTAAACAGACATTTCTCCAAAGAAGATATACAGATTGCCAACAAACACATGAAAGAATGCTCAACATCATTAATCATTAGAGAAATGCAAATCAAAACTATAATGTGATATCATCTCACACCAGTCAGAATGGCTACCATCAAAAAATCTAGAAACAATAAATGCTGGAGAGGGTGTGGAGGAAAGGGAACACTCTTGCACTGCTGGTGGGAAGTGAATTGGTACAGCCACTATGGAGAACAGTATGGAGGTTCCTTAAAAAACTACAAATAGAACTACCATATGACCCAGCAATCCCACTGCTGGGCATATACCCTGAGAAAACCATAAGTCAAAAAGAGTCATGTACCAAAATGTTCATTGCAGCTCTATTTACAATAGCCAGGAGATGGAAAGAATCTAAGTGTCCATCATCGGATGAATGGATAAAGAAGATGTGGCACATATATACAATGGAATATTACTAAGCCATAAAAAGAAACGAAATTGAGTTATTTGTAGTGAGGTAGATGGACCTAGAGTCTGTCATACAGAGTGAAGTAAGTCAGAAAAAGAAAGACAAATACCATATGCTAACACCTGTAAATGGAATCTAAGAAAAAAAAATGTCATGAAGAACCTAGGGGTAAGACAGGAATAAAGACACAGACCTACTAGAGAATGGACTTGAGGATATGGGGAGGGGGAAGGGTAAGCTGTGACAAAGTAAGAGAGTGGCATGGACATATATACACTACCAAACATAAAATAGATAGCTAGTGGGAAGTAGCTGCATAGCACAGGGAGATCAGCTCGGTGTTTTGTGACCACCTAGAGGGGTGGGATAGGGAGGATGGGAGGGAGGGAGACGCAAGAGGGAAGAGATATGGGAACATATGTATATGTATAACTGATTCACTTTGTTATAAAGCAGAAACTAACACACCATTGTAAAGCAATTATACTCCAATAAAGATGTAAAAAAAACACAAAATACCTAGTTTTCACCTAGTAGATTTCATAATTTATGAATACTTTGAAATAAATCTAGGCCAACACCCCTTTCCATTCTACTAGTACAAGCAAACTAAATAAAACATTCACTCAACATTCAAATTATACGAGATAGAAATTTAAAGTATCCCTGGCGCTACAGAGAAAGTACCGTAAGGGAATGATGAAAGAAGCATTAAAAGTAACAAAAAGCTAAGTTTACCCTCTGTACCTTTCACATAATGATTTAACTAATATTCAACAAAGAGAACTTAAGTTAAATATCCCCAAACCAGACGAACTACTTATGAACAGTTTATTAGAACAAACTCATCTGTGTAGCAAAATAGTGAGGAGATTCATAAGTAGAGGTGAGAAGCCTAACGAGCCTAGTGATAGCTGGTTGTCCAGGAAAAGAATTTCAGTTCAACTTTAAAAATCACCAGAAACCTTTTATAAATTTTAATGTATTTTTAAACGTTAGTCTAAAAAGGTACAGCCTTTTAGAAATGGGTACAACCTTATGTAGAGAGTAAAAATAAGCAACACCATAGCTGGCTTAAAAGCAGCCACCAATTAAGAAAGCGTTCAAGCTCAACAATAATTTTACCTTAATACCAATAACAAGCAAATCAACTCATAGGTTTATACTGGACTAATCTATTAACCAATAGAGGCGATAATGTTAGTATGAGTAACAAGAAGTATTTCTCCTTGCATAAGTTTACATCAGTAACTAATAATATATGAATAATTAACAGTAAATAAATACAACTCAACGTTAAACTATTTATCAAACACACTATTAATCCAACAGCCATGCACCCAAAGAAAAATTAAAAAAAGTAAAAGGGACTCAGCAAACATAAACCCCACCTATTTACCAAAAACATCACCTCTAGCATAACAAGTATTAGAGGCACTGCCTGCCCAGTGACAACTGTTAAATAGCCACAGTATCCTGACCAAAGGTAGCACAAACCTTTGTTCTCTAAATAAGGACTTGTATGAATGGCCACACAAGGGTTTTACTGTCTCTTAGTTTCAATCAGTGAACGTGACCTTCCCATGAAGAGGCGGGAATAACAAAATAAGACCCAATGGAGCTTTAATTTATCAACCCTCCCAAAAAATAACTAAACCATCAAGTGATAACAAAAATTTATATTGGTTGACAACTTGGTTGGGGTGACCTCGGAGAACAAAAAAGCCTCCGAGTGATTAAAGTCTAGACTTACCAGTCAAAACATATTATCACTTATTGATCTAAAAAGCTGATCAATGGACCAAGTTACCCTAGGGATAACAGCACAATCCTATTCTAGAGTTCAAACTGACAATAGGGTTTACGACCTCGATGTTGGATCAGGACACCCCAATGATGTAACTGCTATTAAAGGTTCATTTGTTCAACGATTAAAGTCCTATATGATCTGAGTTCAGACCAGTGTAATCCAGGTCGGTTTCTATCTATTATACATTTCTCCCAGTACGAAAGGACAAGAGAAATAAGGCCCACTTTAAAAAGTGCCTTAAAACTAAATAATGATATAATCTCAACTTAATTAATAGATACAAAACATCTACCCAAGACTAGGGTTTGTTAAGGTGGCAGAGCCCGGAAATTGCGTAAAACTTAAACCTTTACAACCAAAGGTTCAAATCCTCTCCCCAACAAAATGTTTATAATTAATATCTTAACACTTATTATCCCCATTCTTTTAGCTGTAGCATTCCTAACATTAATTGAACAAAAAATTTTAGGTTATATGCAACTTCGAAAAGGGCCAAATATCACAGGACCACGTGGTCTAATACAACCCATTGCTGATGCAGTCAAGTTACTCAGTAAAGAATCACTACGACCAGCTACATCCTCCATTTCTTAGCAGAATACGCCAACATTATCATAATAAACATTTTCCCAACAATACTATTTCTAGGAGCATTCTATAACCCCTATATGTCAGAGTTATACACAACCAACTTTATCATCGAAACACTATTACTAACAATCTCTTTCCTATGAATTTGAGCATCCTGTCCTTGATGTTGATACGATGAATTAATATATTTACTTTGAAAAAACTTCCTAGCACTAACGCCAGCCCTATGCATATGACACGCCTCATTACCTATTACAATATCAAGCATCCATCAAGAAATATGTCTGATAAAAGAGTTACTTTGACAGAGTAAATAATAGAGGTTTAAATCATCTTATTTCTAGAATCATAGGAATTGATTAAGAATTCAAAATTCGTGCTACCACATTACACCATATTCTATAGTAAGATCAGCTAAATAAGCTATTGGACGCTTACCCAAAAAATGTTGTTTATACCCTTCCCGTACTAATAAATCCCATCATCTTTATCATCATCCTAACAACCATTATCTCAGGAACCATAATTGTAATAACCAGCTCCCACTGACTATTAATCTGAATCGATTTTGAAATAAATATACTAGCCATTATTCCCATTTTAATAAAAAAATTTAACTCACGAGCTCTAGAAGCATCCACTAAATATTTCCTAACACAAGTTACCACATCAATATTACTTATAATAGCCGTTATTATTAACCTGTTATATTCCGGCCAATGAACCATTACAAAAATCTTTAATCCAACAGCATCGACAGTAATAACCATAGCCCTAACGATAAAACTAGGACTATCTCCATTCCACTTCTGAGTACCTGAAGTTACACAAGGCATCTCGTTAATAGCAGGCTTCATCTTACTAACATGACAAAAACTTGCACCCCTGTCAGTATTATACCAAATCTCACCATCCATCAGCCTAAACCAAGTATTATCTATAACCATACTATCCATCATAATTGGGGGGTGAGGTGGATTAAACCAAACCCAACTATAAAAAATTATAGCTTACTCATCAATTGCTCACATAGGATGACTATCAGCCATTATACTGTAAAACCCAACTATAACAACCCTAAACCTTCTAATTTATATTACAATAACATATTACAGCTCAGCTACGGCTATACTATCGCTATCCCACACATGAAACAAAATATCCATTATTACAACCCTCATCCCCATCACCCTATTCTCAGTGGGAGGCCTTCCACCACTATCAGGATTTATGCCAAAGTGAATAATCATTTAAGAAATAACAAAAAACAACAACATTATTTTACCTAAACTAATAGCTATTACAGCACTACTCAACCTATACTTCTACATAGGACTCACATACTCTACAGCACTAACTATATTTCCCTCCATAAATAATATAAAAATAAAATGACAATTTGATTTTGCAAAACAATTTTCCTACCAACAATAATTGTAATATCCATAATACTCCTACCCCTTACACCAATACTCTGAGTAATGGATTAGGAATTTAGGTTACACAGACCAAGAGCCTTCAAAGCCCTAAGCAAGTTTACTTAATTCCTGCTTAATAAGGACTGCAAGACTATATCTTACATCAACTGAATGCAAATTGAACACTTTAAGCTAAATCCTCACTAGATTGGTGGGATTACACTTCCCAAGAAACTTTTAGTTAACAGCTAAATACCCTGGTCAACTTGCTTCGATCTACTTCTCCTACCACCAGGAAAAAAAAAAAGGTGGAAGAAGCCCTGGCAGAATTGAAGCTGCTTCTTTGAATTTGCAATTCAATATGTAAAATTCACCACAGGACTTGGCAAAAAGAGGACTCAACCCCCGTCTTTACATTTACAGTCTAATACTTACTCAGCCATTTAACCTATGTTCATAAAGCACAGACTATTCTCAGCTAACCATAAAGACATTGGTACTTTATATCTACTACTTGGTGCTTGGGCTGGGATAGTGGGCACTACCTTAAGCCTACTAATTCATGCTGAACTAGGTCAACCTGGAACACTGCTTGAAGACTATCAGATTTACAACGTAGTTGTAACAGCCCACACATTTGTAATAATTTTCTTTATAGTTATGCCCATTATAATTGGAGGCTTCAGGAACTGACTAGTTCCACTAATGATCGGGGCACCCGATATAGCCTTTCCCCATATAAATCATATAAGCTTCTGATTACTTCCACCCTCTTTCCTACTACTTCTTTCATCATCTATTGTTGAAGCCAGTGCTGGTACAGGCTTTAGCCAGAAACTTAGCCCATGCTGGAGCTTCAGTAGACCTTACTATCTTTTCCCTGCATTTAGCAGCTGTTGCCTCAATTTTAGATGCTATTAATTTTATTACAATTATTAACATAAAACCATATGCTATACCCCAGTATCAAACACCATTATTTGTATGATCAGTTTTAATTACAGCTGTGCTACTGCTACTATCATCACCTGTACTAGTAGCTGGAATTACTATGCTATTAACAGAAACGAAACCTAAACACAACCATTTTTGACCCTGCGGGAGGGGGAGATCAAACCTTATATCAGCACCTATTCTGATTCTTCAGACATCCTGAGGTCTATATTCTAATTTTACTTGGATTTGGAATAATCTCACATATTGTAACTTATTGCTCAGGAAAAAAGAGCTTTCTGGGTACATAGGTATACTATGAGCTATAATATCAATTGGACTTTTAGGATTCATCGTATGAGCTCACCACGTTTACAGTAAATACAGATGTTGAAACATGAGCATATTTTATATCAGCCACTATAATTATTGCTATTCCAACAGGAGCAAAAGTATTTAGTTGACTAGCAACGCTTCATGGAGGTAATATCAAATGATCTCCAGCCATAATATGAGCCCTAGGCTTCATCTTCCTTTTTACAGTAGGTGGACTAACAGGAATTGTCCTAGCTGACTCATCACTACACATTGTCCTTCATGATATAGATTACATGGTTGCACACTTCCACTAAGTATTATCAATTGGAGCTGTATTCGCTATTATGGGAGGCTTTGTACATTGATTCCCACTATTCTTAGGCTATACACTCAACTCAACATGAGCAAAAATTCACTTTGTAACTATATTTGTTGTAGGTGTAAATATAACCTTCTTCCCACAACATTTCCTAGGTCTATCTGGAATACCACAATGATATACCTAGATGCATACACAACATGAAACACTATCTCATCAATAAGCTCATTCATTTCACTAACAGCAGTAATATTAATAATTTTCATAATTTGAGAGGCATTTGCATCAAAATGAGAAGTCTTAACAGTAGAGCTAACCAGAATGACTAAACGGATGTCTACCATATCACACATTCGAAGAGCCCACTTATGTTAACTCAAAATAGCTAAGAAAGGAAGGAATCAAATCCTCTTCTACTGGTTTCAAGCCAACATCATAATCATTATGTCTTTCTCAATAAATGAGATATTAGTAAAATTTTCCATAACTTTATCAGAGTTAAATTATAGGTGAAAGTCCTATATCTCTCCATGGCATATCCTCTACAATTAGGTTTTCAAGATGCAACATCACCCATTATAGAAGAATTACTACATTTTCATGATCACACATTGATAATTGTGTTTTTAATCAGCTCCTTGGTCCTCTATATTATTTCACTAATATTAACAACTAAACTAACACATACAAGTACAACAGAAGCACGATAAGTAGAAACTATCCCGACAAACTTACCAGCCATTATCCTAATTCTAACTGCCCTGCCATCATTAAGAATTCTTTACATGATAGATGAAATTAATAATCCTTCCCTTACCGTAAGAACTATAGCACATCAGTGATACTGAATCTAAGAATATACAGACTGTGAGGATTTAAACTTTGACTCCTACATAATCCCAACATCAGACCTAAAGACAGGAGAATTATGACTATTAGAAGTAAATAACCAAGTAGTATTACCCATAGAAATAACAATCCAAATACTAATCTCCTCAGAAGATTTTTATACTCATGAGCCATGCCTTCACTAGGCCTAAAGACAGATGCAATCCCAGGATGCCTAAATCAAATAACTCTCATATCAACACGACCAGGTCTGTACTACAGACAATGTTCAGAAAATTTGTGGGTCAAATTATAGTTTTATACCTATTGTCTTTGAACTAGTACCACTAAAATACTTAGAAAAATGATCCGCACCAGTACTATAAATTCATTAAGAAGCTAAATAGCATTAACCTTTTAAGTTAAAGACTAGGAGTTAAAACTTCCCTTAACGGTATGCCACAATTAGATACATCAACATAATTTATTACTATATTATCAATAATTCTGAGATAATTATAATAATCATAAATTAATGAATTAGAAAACAGCACAACAGAATAAATGTATTCAAACATTGACTCTTTGACAAAACAAGATAAATCCCACTAATATAATCAGGGAGAAGAAAATAAGAATGCACAAATACTTAACATAAAATATGAGAACAGAAAAAAAATCTCAGGTTCAAAGGAAATTATAACAATTATAAAAGAATTCTTTGCCTAAAACTATGTAAATAAATTAAAAACACTCCATGAAAAGCATTATTTTTCTAGGAATATACAAATAACCAAAACTGTCCCTAGAATAGATAGAAAACCTAAACTAACAAAGAAGAAACATAAGTTGTATAATAAAAATATCCTTTGTAACTCTAAAACAACAACAACAATTATGTCCAGATAGCTTTAAGGAAATTCCATCAAACTTAAAAGAACAGTTAATTGCAGTATTATTCAAATTGTTCTAGAACATAGGGAAAGGACTTTAAGAAACGTTTATAACAAAACCTTTCAAAATATAAAAGCTAGGGCTTCCCTGGTGGTGCAGTGGTTGAGAGTCCGCCTGTCGATGCAGGGGACACGAGTTCGTGACCCGGTCTGGGAAGATCGCACATGCTGCGGAGTGGCTTGGGCCCGTGAGCCGTGACCGCTGAGCCTGAGCGTCCGTAGCCTGTGCTCCGCAACGGGAGAGGCCACAACAGTGAGAGGCCCGCGTACCGCAAAAAAAAAAAAAAAAAGGCAAGGTAGCTATTTATGAGTTGGAAAATAAAATTAGATCCATACCTCTTACTATTTGTAAATCATAGAGAAATTAAATACCAAAATTCAAACAAGTAGATAAAAGTACTTAAAGGAAATTTAGATGATTATATTCATGACCTTGGTGTAGGGAAGGTCTTTGTAGCTTAAATAGATATAAAAATAAAAAGCCACAAATGAATGATAAACTTAACATCAAAATAATTCTAAACAACAGAAGCAACAAAAACAAAGTTAACAAAGGATTACTATGAATGGGCAATTCATAACAAGGTGGAATATAAATAGTCAAGCATATGAAATAATTCTCAATTTCTGTAGCAATCAAGGAAATGTTACTTAAAATAGTGAGGTACCTTCTTTCTTCCAACAGACAGGCAAAATTTTAAAGACAAAAAAGTGGGTGAAGAAGTCTGCAAAATAGTACTATAAACTTTCTATGAATATGGGTATAGGTATGTGTATAAATGCAAAGAAAAAGGTCTAGAAGGATACATACCAAACTGAGAATAATTGTTTTCTCAAAAAGGAACATTTGTTATAGGATGGCAGTGAAAATTATCAAAAAAAAAGGATAAAAACCTTATCTTCAATTTCAGAATATCTTCAGATAGATATGTGAATATTTAGAAGAAATATTTTCATGTGTATTTGAAAGTACTCTAAATGTATAAAATTTAAAAAATCAAGTATACATCAAAATGGCCATATACATTTGCAAATGAATGACTTTATTAAGGAAACTCTTCACACAGGCATACTTCATTTAAATAAAGATGTACTTCCAAAACATTGTGTCCATAAAAATTTGAATCATACTGTAAATGCATTTAAAGAGCTAATTATTTAAAGAAATGTCAAGGTAAATTCTTTTGTTAAATGAAGTCCTTTCCAATGACCACTTTCATTTAGTTTAATTAAAAATCAAACCTTAAACAAACCTTAAAAGTTTGAACTTCATGGGAGGACCACGAAGACAGAGTAGGGCTTCCCTGGTGGCACAGTGGTTGAGAATCTACCTGCTAATGCAGGGGACACGGGTTCGAGCCCTGGTCTGGGAGGATCCCACATGGCGCAGAGCAACTAGGCCCGTGCACCACAACTACTGAGCCTGCGCATCTGGAGCCTGTGCTCCACAACAAGAGAGGCCACCATAGTGAGAGGCCCGTGCACCGCAATGAAGAGTGGCCCCCGCTTGCCACAACTAGAGGAAGCCCTCGCACAGAAACGAAGACACAACACAGCAAAAATTAATAAATAAATAAACTCCTACCCCCAAAATCTTCTTTAAAAAAAAAAAAAAAAAAGAAGACAGAGTAGGAGGACGTGGAGCTCACCTTCCTCAACAAATACATTAAAAAAAAAAAAATCAAAAAAAAAAAAATCTACATGTGGCACAATTCTCAGAGAAAACTACCTAGAAACTGGCAGAAGATGTCCTATACAACTAAAGCTGCAAGAAAGATCTCCATGTAACTGGGTAGGACAGGAAAAAAGGCATCAGGTCAGGACCTGTGCCTCTGAGAGGGATCTATAAGGAAGAGAAGGTCCATACGGGCAGACCCTTACCCTGGGGAGGGAACAGACAGACTCACAATCTGGGCATCCATGTCTTGGGGTCCTGCACAAAGGAGACAAGCCCTCTTGCCTGCTGGGAAATCCACTGAGACAGAGAGAAGAGCTGGAGAAGCCTAGACTCTACTTGTGAGGAGTGCACGTGAGCTGGCTTGCTAATAATCAAGGTGGAGAGAGCCTTGCACCGGCAGCTGCTGACTTCCTACACTTCCCAATTGGAAGGGGTGAACGCCCTGTCTCTGCTCAAACCACACCACAGCCTGGTGCGAGATCAGGGCAAAGATTTGGTCTAACTGCACAGGATCAGACCAGGGTGCATGCGGTGTGATCCAGGCATAGCTGTGGTGACCACTGTCAGCACACACACAAGGCAGTGCCACAATATGCAGCAGCTACGTGCTGAATCTTGGGCAGACAGGTCCTGGTGAGGAGTGTGAAGCAATCTGTTCCCCAGTGAGAGCACACTGGCTCCGCCCACTCCGTGCTGCAGCTCAGCACCAGATATGTGGCAGACAGGTCCAGGGAGAAGTGTGCCACAGAGGCAGCCCAGACCCCAGGCAGCAGCACAGCCACCTCAATTTCTGCAGCCACAATGCCCACATCCTCAGCCTCAGCCTACTCCACACCACAGCCTTGTACTAGACCTGGGACAAACACAATGGAGAAAGGGATACGACCTTGGGCTGCATCTGAGAGGAAGCGCAGAGACCTACACAGGCGGTGCACAGGTTTGCTGTGACCACAAGAGCCTCACTTGCTTCAGCAATCATCTCCTTTGGGGAAGGGCACGCACTCAAGTGCAATGGAACCTTACTGAACCCAACCCTCAGGACTTCTACTCCAAAACCTGGGAGCAGACCCAGAACCCAACGAGGCAATGACAACCACGGAGAAAGAGGAAACCCCACCTCACATCAAGCACAGACTCTAGACACTACAAAACAAATCACACCCCTTATCAAGGGGATAATGGCCAGCAAACTCTGAAGAAAGATGTGGCTGGTATCCATACCAAAACCAGCCCTCGCACCAAAAATATTCAACTCACACAGTCTACCCAGGGGTGCTCCCACATAAAAACACCCCTTAGGACCACAGTAGATAACTGTTTCTCCTAAATTCAGAGACAGAGAAAGTTAAGTAAAATGAAGAAGCAGAGGAACTACTACTACTCCCAATTAAAAAAACAAGAGAACTCCCCTGAAAGAACAACTAATGAAACAGACTTCACTGGTCTTCTAAGCCCCAACTTCAAAAAGGAAGTAATAAAAATGCTAAAGGAATTAAGAAAGATTATCAGTAGAAATGTAGATCACTGTAACAAGGAACTAGACTATATAAATGAAACAGTCAAAATTAGCTAATTCAATTGCCAAGTAAACCAATCTAGAAGCAATGAATAGCAGACTAAGTGCTGCAGAAGAATAAATAAGTGATCTGGAAGATAGAATAATGGAAATCACCCAATCAGAATAGCAGACAGAAAGAAAACAAAATGAAAGCAACACATGAGGTTTACAGGATAATATAAAGAGTGCAAACCTATGCATAATAGGGGTTCCAGAAGGAGAAGAGAGAGAAAAGGGGATTGAAAATGTACTTGAAGAAACTATGGCTGAACACTTCCTAAAATCTAAAGAAGGAAACCGATATCCAGGTACAGGAAGCACAGAGGGTCCCAAACAAGGTGAACACAAACAGACCCACACCAAGACATTATTAGCATTAAAATGGCAAAAGTTAAAGAGATGATTCTAAAGGCTGGAAGAGAAAAACAGAGTCAGTTACAAGGGAACTCCCATAAGGCTATCAGCTGATTTCTCTGCAGAAACTGTGCAGATCAGAAGGGAGTGGCATGATATATTCAAAGTCCTGAAAGGGAAAACCCTGCAACCTGGGATACTCTACCCAGCAAGATTATCATTTAGAATAGGAGAAGAGATAAAGAATTTCTCAGACAAGCAAAAACTGAAAGAATACAGCAATATTAAACCTAACCTAAAAGAAATATTGAAAGGTCTTCTCTAAATAGAAAAGAAGCAAGTATCTATTGGAAAGGCAAATATATAAAAGGATTGAAGATCACTTTAATAAGTCAGTATATAAATTTTTAAAAATCCAAAAAAATTGTAAAAGTGATTATATCTACTATTAATGGTAAAAGGATATGCATGAGGATGTAAAATAGGACATCAAAATCACAAAATGTAGGGGAGGGGAGTACAAAAATGAATATCTTTTAGAATGTGTTTAAACTTGTATGACTATCAGTTTAAAGCAAGTAGATATAGTTATGGGTTAACATACTTGAAAACCAGGGTAACCACACATCAAAAAGATACAATAGATTCACAGAAACCAAAAAGAAAGGAACTCAAGAATACAAAAGAAAACGATTAAACCACAAAAGGGAAAACAAAAAGAAGAAATGAACAAGAAAGAACTACAAAAACAACTAGAAAACAAGGTTTAAAATGGAAATTAAGTGCAGCTCTATTTACAACAGCCAGGACATGGATGCAACCTAAGTGTCCATTGACAGATGAATGGATAAAGAAGATATGGCACATATATACAATGGAATATTACTCAGCCATAAAAAGAAACAAAATTGAGTTATTTGCAGTGAGGTGGATGGACCTAGAATCTGTCATACAGAGTGAAGTAAGTCTGAAAGAGGAAAACAAATACTGTATGCTAACACATATATATGGAATCTAAAAAAAAAAAAGGGTTCTGAAGAACCTTAGGTGCAGGACAGGAATAAAGACGCAGACGGTAGAGAATGGGCTTGAGGACATGGGGAGTGGGAAGGGTAAGCTGGGATGAAGTGAGAGAGTGGCATGGACATATATACACTACCAAATGTAAAACAGATAGCTAGTGGGAAGCAGCCGCATAGCACAGGGAGATCAGCTGGGTGCTTTGTGACCACCTAGTGGGGTGGGATAGGGAGGGTGGGAGGGAGACACAAGAGAGAGGAGATATGGGGATATATGTATATGTATAGCTGATTCACTTTGTTATAAAGCAGAAACTAACACACCATTGTAAAGCAGTTATACTCCAATAAAGATGTTAAAATAAATAACTAAATAATAAAATAAAACAGAAGAAAAATAAATAAGATGGCAATAAGTACATACCTATCAATAATTACTTTAAATGTCAGTGGACTAAATACTCAAATCAAAAGAAAGAGTGACAGACTGGATTAAAAAACAAACACCAACAGTATGCTGCCTACAGGAGACTCACTTTAGGGCAAAAGACACACACAGATTGAAAGTGAGGCGATGGAAAAGGATATTTCATGCAAATGGAAACAATAAGAAAGTAGGAATAGCAGTACTCATATCAGACAAAATAGACTTTAAACAAAGGCCATAAAGAAAGACAAAGAAGGACAGTATATAATGATAAAGGGAGCAATACAAGAAGAGGATATTATACTCATTAACATATATGCCCCCAATATAGGAACACCTAAATATATAAAACAAATACTAACAGACATAAAGAGAGAGATTTGACAGGAATACAATAATAGTAGGAAACTTTAACACCCCACTGACATCAATGAACAGATCTTCCAGGCAGAAAATCAGTAAGGCAACGGAGATCCCAAATGACACAACCAGCTGGACTTGATACATACAGGACACTACATCAAGCCCCCCGCCCCTTAATACGCATTCTTTTCAAGTGCACATGGAATGTTCTCTAGGATAGACCACATATTAGGTTACAAAACAAGTCTCAACAAATTTAAGAGGATAGAAATTATCTCAATATCTTTTCTGACCACAATGGTATGATACTAGAAATCAACCACAGAAAGAAAAATGGGAGAAGAATGAACACATGGAGACTAAGCAACATGCTACTGAAAAAACCAATGGGTAAGTGATGAAATCAAAGAAGAAATTGGAAAATACCTGAGCACAAAGGAAAATGAAAACACAAACTTCCAAAATCTATGGGACACAGCAAAAGCAGTTCTAAGACAGAAGATCATAGTGATATAGGCTTTCCTCAAGAAGGAAAAAAAAAAAACTAAAAAAAAACAACCTAACCTACCACCTAAAAAAAGAAGAAGAAAAAAACCAATGTCAGCAAAAGGAAGGAAATAATAAAGTTAAAAGAGGAAATAAATAGAGATCCAAAAAACAATAGAAAGGATAAAAAACCCAAGAGCTGGTTTTTTTGAAAAGATAAACAAAATCAACACACCTCTAGCCAGGCCTGCCAAGAAGAAAAGAGAGAGGACCCAAATAAACAAAATAGGAAATGAAAGAGGAGAAATAACAGCCAATATTGCAGAAATACAAAAAACTGTTAAGAGAATACTATGAGGAATTATATGCCAACAAATAGTTTCTAGAAACACACAGCCTGCCAAAACTGAGTCAAGAAGAAACAGATAACTTGTGCAGACCAATCACTACAAGCGAAATAGAATCAGCAATAAAAAAACCTCCTGCAAACAAAAGTCCAGGACCAGATGGCTTCACTGGGGAATTCTACGGAACATACAAAGAAGAACTTACACTGATCTTTCTCAAACTATTCCAAAAAACTGAAGACGAGGGAACACTTCCAAACTTATTCTATTAAGCTACCATCGCCCTGATAACAAAACCAAAAAGGGACTACAAAGAAAGAAAATTACAGGCCAATATCTGTGATAAAAACAGATGCAAAAAATCCTTAACAAAATATTAGTAAGCCAAATACATAAAAAGGATCATACACTATGGTCAAGTTGGATTCATTCCAGGTTTGCAAGGATAGTTCATCATACGGAAATCAATCAATGTGATACACCACATTACCAAGAGGAAAGCAAAAACCACATGATCATTTCAATAGGCACAGAAATGCTTGGATCATCTAGACAGAAAATCACTAAGGAAACACAGGCCTTAAATGACACATTCACCAGATGGACTTAATTGATATTTACAGAACATTCCATCCAAAAGCAGCAGAATAGACTTCCTTCTTAAGTGCACCTGGAACATTCTCCAGGACAGATCACATGTTGGGCCACAAATCAAGCCTCAGTAAATTTAAGAAAACTGAAATCATATCAAGCATCCTTTCCAACCACAATGTTATGAGATTAGAAATCAGTTACAGGAAAAAAACAGTAAAAAAACACAAACACATGGAGGCTAAACAATATGTTACTAAAAGAACAATGGATCACAGAAGAAATCAAAAAGGAAATCAAAAAATACCTAGAGACAAATGACAGTGAAAACACAATGATCCAAAACCTATGGGATGCAGCAAAAGCAGTTCTAAGAGGGAAGTTTATAGCAATAAAATCTTACCTCAGAAAACAATAAAAATCTCAAACAACCTAAATCTTACACCTAAAGCAACTAGAGAAAGAAGAACAAACAAAACTCAATGTTAGTAGAAGGAAAGAAATCATAAAGATCAGAGGAGAAATAATGAAATAGAGACAAAGAAAACAATAGAAAAGATCAATGAAACTGAAAGCTGAATCTTTGAAAAGATAAACAAAATTGATAGATCTTTAGCCAGACTCATCAAGAAAAAAAGGGAGAGGGTTCAAATCAATAAAATTAGAAATGAAAAAGGAGAAGTTACAATGGACACCACAGAAACACAAAGGAACATAAGAGACTACTACAAACAACTATATGCCAATAAAATGGACAACCTAGAAGAAACGGACAAATTCTTAGAAGGGTACAACCTTCCAAGACTGAACCAGGAAGAAACAGAAAATATGAACAGACCAATCAGAAGTACTGAAATTGAAACAGTGATTGAAAACCTTCCAACAAACAAAAGTCCAGGACCAGATGGCTTCAGAGGCAAATTCTATCAAACATTTAGAGAAGAGCTAACACCCATCCTTCTCAAACTCTTCCAAAAAATTGCAGAGGAAGGAACACTCCCAAGCATATTCTACATTAAAAGGATCATACACCATGATTTATCCCAGGGATGCAAGGATTCTTCAACAACTGCAAATCAATCAGTGTGATATACCACATTAACAAATTGAAGAATAAAAACCATATAATCATCTCAATAGATGCAGAAAAAGCATTTGACAAAATTCAACACCCATTTATGATAAAAACTCTCCAGAAGTGGGCATAGAGGGAACTTACCTCAACATAATAAAGGCCATATATGACAAACCCACAGCTAACATCATTTTCAATGGTGAAAAGCTAAAAGCATTCCTTCTAATATCAGGAACAAGACAAGGACACCCACTGTCACCACTTTCATTCAACATAGTTTTGGAAGTCCTAGCTACAGCAATGAGAGAAGAGAAAGAAATAAAAGGAATCGAAATTGGAAAAGAAGAAGTAAAATTACCACTGTTTGCAGATGACATGATATTATACACAGAAAATCCTACAGATGCTACCAGAAAAGTACTACAGCTCATCAATGAATTAGGTAAAGTTGCAGGATACAAAATTAATACACAGAAATCTCTTGCATTCCTATATGCTAACAACAAAAGATCAGAAAGAAAAATTAAGGAAACAATCCCATTCACCATTGCATCAAAAAATATAACCTACTAAGGAGACAAAAGACTTGTACTCTGAAAACTATAAGACACTGATGCAAGAAATCGAAGATGATACAAACAGATGGAAAGATATACCATGTTCCTGGATCGGAAGAATCAATACTGTCAAAATGACTATACTACCCAAAACAATCTACAGATTCAGTGCAATCCTTATCAAATTACCAATGGCATTTTTCACAGGACTAGAACAAAAAATTTTAAATTTGTATGGAAACACAAAAGACCCTGAATAGCCAAATCAATCCTGAGAAAGAAAAACAGAGCTGGAAGAATCAGGCTCCCTGACTTCAGACTATACTACAAAACAGTGTGGTACTGGCACAAAAATAAACACATATATCAATGGAACAGGATAGAAAGCCCAGAAATAAACCCACACACCTATGGTCAATTAATCTATGACAAAGGAGGCAAGAATATACAATGTAGAAAAGACAGTCTCTTCAATAAGTGGTGCTGGGAAAACTGGACAGCTACATGCAAAAGAATGAAATTAGAACATTCTCTAACACCATATAGATACATAAAGTCAAAATGGATCAAAGACCTAAATGTAAGGCCAGATGCTAAAAACTTCCTAGAGGAAAACACAGGGAGAACAATCTTTGACATAAATTGCAACAATTATGTTCTTTGATCCACCTCTTAGAGTAATGAAAATAAAGCAAAAATAAACAAATGGGATGTATTTAAACTTAAAAGTTTCTGCACAACAAAGGAAAACATAACCAAAACGAACAGACCCACAGAATGGGAGAAAACATTTGCAAACGAAGTGACCAACAAGGGATTAATCTCAAATTATACAAACAAAAACAAAAAAACAAAAAACCCAATCAAAAAATGGGCAGAAGATCTAAATAGACATGCCTCCAAAGGAGACATACAGATGGCCAACAGGCACATGAAAAGATGCTCAACATCACTAATTATCAGAGAAATGCAATTCAAAACTACAATGAGGTATCACCATACACCAGTCAGAATGGCCATCATCAACAAGTGTACAAACAATAAATGCTGGAGAGGGTGTGGAGAAAAGGGAACCCTCTTGCACTGTTGGTGGGGATGTAAACTGGTACAGCCACTATGGAGAATAGTATGAAGGTTCCTTAGAAAACTAAAAATAGAACTACAATGATCCAGCAATCCCACTTCTGGGCACATATCCAGAGAAAACCATAACCGAAAAGCTACATGCACCCCAATGTTCAGCACTATTTACAACAGCCAAGACATGGAAGCAACCTAACTGTCCACTGACAGAGGAATGGATAAAGAAGATGTGGCACATATATACAATGGAGTATTACTCAGCCATAAAAATAGTGAAATAATGCCATCTGCAGCAACATGGATGAACCTAGAGCTTATCATACTAATAAGTCAGACAGAGAAAGACAAATATCACATGAAATCACTCATATGTGGAATCTAATTTAAAAAAATGATACACATGAACGTATTTACAAAACAGAAACTGACTTAATAGATTTCAAAAACAAACTTATGGTTACCAAAGGGGAAACGTCGGGCAGGGAGGAATAAATCAGGAGCTTGGGATTACATACAGACACCACTATATATAAGATAGATAACCAGAAAGGACCTACAGTATAGCACAGGGAACTCTACTCAGTATTCTGTGATAACCTATATGAGGAAAGAATCTGAAAAAGAATGAATATATGTATATGTATAACTGAATCACTTTGCTGTACACCTGAAACTAAAACAACATTGTGAATCAACTATACGCCAATAAAATTTAAAAACCAACCAACAAACAAATAACAACCCAGTCAAAAAATGAGCAGAAGACTTATTTAGATATTTTTCCAGAGAAGACATACAGATGAACAACAGGCCCACAAAAAGATGTTCAACATCACTAATTATTAGAGAAATGTAAATCAAAAGCACAATGAGGTATCACTCAAACAGGTCAGAATGACTATCATCAAAAAGTCTACAAATAATAAAGCTGGAGAGGGTGTGGAGAGAAGGGAACCCTCCTACACTGTTGGTGGGAACGTAAATTGGTGCAGCCACTATGGAAAACAATACGGAGGTTCCTTAAAAAGCTAAAAGTAGAGCTACCATATGATCCAGCAATCCCATTCCTGGGTATATATCCAGAAATAACTAAAACTCTAATTTAAAAAGATAAATACACCCCAGGGCTTCCCTGGTGGCGCAGTGGTTGAGAGTCCGCCTGCCGATGCAGGGGACACGGGTTCGTGCCCCGGTCCGGGAAGATCCCACATGCCGCAGAGCGGCTAGGCCCGTGAGCCATGGCCGCTGAGCCTGCGTGTCCGGAGCCTGTGCTCCACAATGGGGGAGGTCATAACAGTGAGAGGCCCGTGTACCACAAAAAAAAAAAAAAAAAAAAGATACAAAGACCCCAGTGTTCATAGCAGCAGTATTTACAATAGCCAAGACATGGAAGCAACCCATGTGCCTATCAACAGATGACTGGCTTAAGAAGATGTGGGATGTGGGTGTGGGTGTGTGTGTGTGTGTGTGTGTATAATGGACTATTACTCAGCCATAAAAAAGAATGAAATATTGCCATTTGCAACAACATAGATGGACCTCGAGAGTATTATACTTAGTGAAATAAGTTAGACAGAGGAAGACAAATATTATATCACTTATATATAGAATCTAAAAAATAATACAAATGAATCTAT
This sequence comes from Stenella coeruleoalba, assembly GCF_951394435.1. Lineage (NCBI taxonomy): Eukaryota > Metazoa > Chordata > Mammalia > Artiodactyla > Delphinidae > Stenella > Stenella coeruleoalba. The sequence continues at coordinate 87,404,691 of NC_137155.1, read as the reverse complement.
ATACAAAACAGAAACAGACTCACAGAAACAGAAAACAAACGGTTATCAGAGGGGAAAGGAAGGGGGAGGGATAAATTAGGAGTACGGGATTAACAATCTACTACATATAAAATAGATAAGAACAAGGATTTACTGAATAGAACAGGGAATTATGTTACCTTGAAATAACCTATAATGGGAAATAATCTGAAAAATATATATACACAACTGAGTCACTTTTCTGTATACCCAAAACTAACAGAATAGTGTAAATCACCTATACTTCAATTAAAAAAAAAGTTTGAAGTCCAAAATACTATTATAAAAGTAAATACATATCTCCTTACCAATAACAGAATAATAATTCCCTATATTATTCACTGACTTTTTTTTTCTAGCGCTCTCTCATTTTTCATCCACTTAAGGTATTATCAGAAAGAGAAGGGGGAATATATGAATAATGTCAAACCTGTTAAAAGTGCACACTGATGGATGCCTTCATTTACAAACTTCATAAAGTTATCCTCATCCTAAAACAAGAGAGTTTTAAATTATTTATCTTTTAAAAACCAGCGGTTTCCCAATCCAGAAATTTTTTACATCTACCTTAGTACTTAGAATTGAGTGTGTCTTTAATCTTTAATAAATGAAAAAATTCAAGGTTATTACTGGCTATTGATCTCAAAGCACCCAACACTTCAAATATCCTGAAACAATGTTTTCATCTTTCATTTCTCTTCTTCCACAAGGTAAGGTCATATTAATGATTATAGAGAAGGAACAGTTTAAAGATTCTTGGTAAACCTGGCAAAACAGGTTAAATTACGACTAAAATTAACCAAAAAAAGAAGAAAAAAGAAACACAGAAAGCCATTGCCGGGACTTCCCTAGTGACCCAGTGGTGAAGAATTCGCCTGCCAATGCAGGGGACACGGGTTTGAGCCCTGGTCCGGGAAGATCCCACATGCCGCGGAGCAAATAAGCCTGTGCGCCACAACTACTGAGCCTGCACTCCAGAGCCCGCGAGCCACAACTACTCAGCCCGAGTGCCACAACTACTGAAGCCCTCGCACCTAGAGCCTGTGCCCCCCCGGCAAAGAGAAGCCACCGCAATGAGAAGCCCGCGCACCGCAACGAAGAGTAGCCCGCGCTCGCCGCAACTAGAGAAAGCCCGCGTGCGCGCAGCAAGGAATGAAGCCAAAAATAAATAAATAAATAAATTTATGCGGGGAGGGGAGAAAGCCATTGACTTAAAGGGTTATACATCATTTGGGGAGTTTATTTTGGGACCTTAACTTACATAGATAATTTATACATTACTAAAATGTGAAGGAAATTTCTTAGAAATATGTGCTGGGACCAGACAAAATATTTGTAACTACTGCATTTTGTTTCTCCACTACCCCCTTCTTCCTCCATGTACTTTCCTTTGTTACAACAGTGCCACATGAAATCTATGATGGTGACACACAGTAGGTTTAGAAATAGGTTTCACTATTATGATACACATTATAATGTAACATAGAATTAGTACATATAAGAAAATAAGTGGACATGAATTATAAAAATAAAACCCTAATAATTACTTATTACACACATTTTAATAAAACTCAGAAGAATCTCAGCCAAAATATTTTCTCAAAAAACCCCCCAAATCAATATAGATTCTCTTTCTAGATAGGGCATACTGCACACATTAATAGCTTTGCTTTCAATCAATTTATTTCCCAACTTCAGCGAAAAGTGATTTAAATATCCAACGGATTTTTACAGCCAACTGAATTTATAGTATTTTTACTGGGAATTTATATTTTATAACAAGTTTTATTTCTAAGTAGGATTAAGTTGAGAAAAACATACTGATTCATCTTCACTGATTGTTCTGTCTGAATAGTCTTCCTTTTCTGAATCTTCTGACATCTCCTCCAATATTTGGCTCGAAATTTCTTTTATTATGTAGGTAGGCTGTAAAACAATTTGTAAGGAACTTATTTGACAGTTTTCTTTTTAAGTACACATTAAATGTGTACCCCCAAATATATTCAATTTTATTTAATTAACAGTGACAACAGGCTTCTCTAAAAAGTAAATTAAGACACAGCTAATTAAACCTTTAATTTCAAAGGTTTGAAGAAATTCTCCATTTTTATAAGATAGAGACAAGTCAGAATAAGACAAATCACGTAAATAATTCAGTTGAAAAAGGAATTTCCAGGGTACATAACCAAATCCTAGACTTATCATAGACAAGTCTAGACACAGCGATAGCGAGTTCAGAATGATTCTGAGGCACTGAAAAGCTCATGCATCAGAGAAAAACTACAGTTACTTATTCAGGTAGTGAGTTGTAGCAATACAGTTAATTTTTTTTTTCGGCTTAATTTTCATTTGACCAAAAGTTCAAATGACAGTAGGTTTTTTTCTCTATATTTAGGTTAATATTCTGTAGACTGTTCTAATATTCGATCACATTAGTCTTACTGGAATAGTTAACTTACTGCAATAGTTATCAGAAGTGGTAATTCTTAAGTGGTAATTAAGTGGTAATTAAGACCTCTTAAGTGGTAATTAAGACAATGAAATAACAGAAATTCCTTGTCAAGAGTCTACTATTTTTGAGAGACCAAAGGAATTTACTAGTTTCGAATCTACTAGTTTATGCTCCTCTCTACAAAAAGTGGGTTTTCGAGCGTGGACCACAAACAATACAGCCCAAGCTCCACAGCGAATAACTTTACGAATGCCACAGAGAAGTCTGTCTTACGGGTGACACCTTCAGTAGTAAGAGACTTAAGTTTCCGTCTGGGGATCACAACTCCGAATTTGGAAAACTGGACTGGCATAAATCTTGATTCTGTTTCCTTACATGAGCGTATGAGGCGCACCAACGTGCTGACCTGCTGCGGAGTAAAACCTGAGCTTCAGGAGAGGCACACACACAGATGGATCCAATAAGCGCTCCGTGCGTACCTTCCACGTCAGAAGCGAGAGAGGCCACAGCAGGCGCGGCCTCGCCCAGCGGCGCCGCGGCAGTCTCGGGGCAGCAACGATGACTTCCCTTCTTGGCGGGAAGGACGATGAAGCCACAATTCCTGGTGGCGAAGTTTTCCTCCCACACTCGGCGACACGGCAGTGGAGGGAGGGGCGCCTTTTCTGGGCGCGCTCGTTTCGCGCAGGGACTTTCCTTCTCGGCACTTCACTGTCCCGCCTCGGCCTCCTCACCCTCGCCTCGAGTCCCACGGTCAGGCCAGTAGTCCCTTCCGTGCGCCGGGAGCAGCCGTTCTGCCAGTGATACCGACAGCCCAGCGACTGGAAGGAACGCTGCCGCGGCCGTTTAGTAGCCGCAGCCACGCCCTTCATCACGTAGCGCAGCACTCGTTACCAGGGCAACGGGCTCAACCTCGCGAAATCTCAGACTGGTCAGCTACGCGAGATTTCGGCTGAAGGAAAGGAAAAGCCCGGAGGATGTGGCGGACTAGCAGCAGAGGAGTGGGCGTCAAAGGGCATCCCGAGGGGCGGGAAGGTAGAGAGCAGGGGGCTGGCGGGAAATTTTAGGGGTGGAGGCAGGGCAGCTATTTGTCCCTACGGTTCTGCACATCGGTTGTTTGCCATGTCTGTCCCTTCTTCGAGCAGACACTAGAGCAGACTGGTTAAGACTTTTGCTTTGTTGATCTTTAGTTGTATCCGCACCGAGTTGCGTTTTGCACGGTTGTGTGACTAATGATCTTTATTGGATTCGGAAAAAGAGACTTTTTAAATATTTGATGGAAGAGTCCTAGATTTTCTTGGGTGAGCTTGCAAGATTATTATTAGCTCAGAGATTCTTTAAGTATAATAATCGTTAGCTAACGTATCAAGAACATCTTCGGGGACACTATGCAAATCATTTTACATGTATTGTCTCATCTAATTAAATATGATCATTCCGTAACAAATTTAGCCATTATTCCTGTACATCCCACCTTGATTTCCCCCTGGTCTGTAGCTTAGTGGATAATTTATTTAGAATACTTTTCCAAGTAGAGCTAAAAATAAAAGTCTTTAAATGTTTGGTGCCTGCACGAGGCATTATGTGTCATGAGATTTGTAATACTGTAGAAATGGAGATAATGCAAAAGTAAAATAAAGGGCAAAGCAATAGCTTAAACATGAGGTTAATAGCCTCTGCTTAAATTTTGTTAGTTTCCAAAAAATAACATGTTCTTTGAGGTCAGTGATTTAGAAGATTGGACCTTCCAGAAAAAGAAATAGAGCAGGTATTAGATCACACTTTCTTGAAAATCAATTACCCTTTATAATTGTACCTTGTTTTATGTAACACATATGTTACTAAAGGTGACATGCATAGAGAATTTTTGTATATGGAATCTATTTTTCTGTTGGATTTTAGAGTCATGATTGCAAGCCATAGTGTCAGACACACAAGGTGAAACTCCAAGAAATGATCTAAACAAGTTACGCAAGAAATTAATGGCAGAGCTGGGACTTAAATCTCAAGATTTTTAGTCCAAATATCTACATGATCATATTTCAAGTAATTCTACAGAGAAAAATTAGTGCATAATAAAAACAGGAATTCAAAAAAACCTTTGAAAATTGTATTTATTCATTCTTTCATTAATTCAACAAATATTTATTCAATGCCTACTAATTGCCAGGGACTGTTCCCAGTGTAATAAAATGGACATCCTTTGTGGAGGTTATGTACTACTGAGAGAAGAAAGACCAATACTTGAAAAAAGCTCTCAGGTGATGAAAATTGCTGTGGCGAGAAATAAGGGAAAAATAAAGAGCATAGGGAGTGCTCTAGTGGGTGGGCCTTGGTAGGGGTGGCTCTGTTGATGGAGTGTCCAGGAAAGTCTCTCTGACCAGGCTTTTGAGCAGAGACCTGAAGCAAGTAAAGGGATGAGCTACGTGGATGCCTACGGGAAGACCTTGGCAGGCAGGGGAAACAGCAAGTACAAAGGCTCTGAGAGAAAATCATGTTATGAATTATACTAGGCAGCACTGTTTAGTTGAAGCTTAGCTGGAGTCAGTACATTTTAAGAAAAGAGATTTCATTAGGACCTCTTTCTTCCCCAGATAAATTTAAAATGATTTTCTTAAGCACCTGTTCCTTTTTAACTTTTTTTTTTAAAACTTACTCTCCTATTCTAGACAGTAGAATACAGTGGAAATAAATTCTTTGCCTTTAAGTGCAAGTGGAAGGAAGACCTGCAGTAAACTTCAACCAAGGACTTTGATGTCGGTCTGAGTTTTTGTTCTCCTTTTCTCTGATCTTATCAGAGAAGGTTATGGGACATACTCCTTATGGAGCCAGCTTCTGCTTCCTGGGAAGGCAGCTTTGCCTGTGCAGCAACCTTTCCTCCTCCAATTTTTTGATGCATTCATCACCTCTAAGCCTGCAGTATAAAAGGCAATATAGTAAGAGTAAGGAAAGAGGAAAAGAAAAACCAAAACAGTACTCCAAAAGGCACAATTATTGGTGCGGGAATCAGGAGGAAAAAGGTCATGTTAGCAACATGGCCAAATGTAAATTGTGTTAGGAATGTGATTTATTTTGTGTGATTATATCATTTTGAATTTGTTGAGCAGAGGCTTACATGAGCATATGAGGTGACTAGGGAAGTCAAAGTTATTTATGACATCACAGAAGTTAGTGGTTACGTGGCTGTAGAGGCTGAGGAAGCCATACTGGATCCCGGGAGCCTTGGGGTCATCTAGTACCCGTCAGGCCTTCCTCAGACTATCAGGGTCTAGGATGTTCCAGTGTAGGGCCAAACCACCCCAACAGTTTCCAGATCTTAAGATCTGTCCCAGCCAGTCAACTAACCAAGACTTAGCTCAAAGGCCATCCCCTAAGTGAAGTCTTTCCTGATCCCTCTATCATTGGTAGAATACTTACACTGTTAGTTTATGTACTGTGTCTAAATTTGGGGACTATAGTGAAGTATTATTCTTCTGAACACTTGGAAATGAGGCAGTAAGAATGCCCCCAGCCTGTTCAACAATGAACAGATAGGATAAATCACCTCAAAAGAGAAAGCTGGCTCCCAGGCTCAGGGTGAAGTTTCATGATAAAAAACATGAAATGGTACCCCCGCCACTGCCACCAGTAAGTGCACCTGAACTGTGCAATGGTGAAATCCCCCTTCTCATTAAGGACGTGTTGGCCAGATCCCACAACTTTTCAGCCACTTCCTTTCATTTTGGTATTTAAGATTTCGTTCTGGTATTTGGTATTAAGTACACTTTAAACTTCAATGTCAAACTCGATTCAATGCCCTCCTCCTCGTTACCCTCTAGATCTGTCCCTAGCTCTGGTGACTGAGGAAGTGGGAGGGAATTGGTGTTTTGCTATTTACATTCATCCCCTATTTCTTCTGAGTGCTAGTTCCTTGTTGTGTTAGGAGGAGTAAGGGCTGGGGGGAAAAGGGCAGATATCTCCTTAACTGGGCCAGATTGCGGTCTGCATCGTTGGTCTCCAGGGCTGTTATTGGTCCTTGTCCGTGTGCTTCAAGAGGAGCATGGTGGCCCCAACCTGCCCCCTGACAAGGGGCTTTCTTCAAGGCATGCTCCTAGGAAATAGCAATCTCTTGTGAGGAATTATGGGGAACAGAAGTTAGAATCTTTGATTCTTTATTTACTACCTCATAATTAATTTGGTTTGGATAAGGATCCAAATTTCTGTTTCCATTTACTTTTCTTCCAGCATTTGCTTATGTTAGTACTTGGCAAAGGTAGTTTGTAGAAAATAAATGTTTTATTGAAATAGTAATGTTGATTTTGGCAAACACTTTTCTCATTAGGAAGGCAAAGCTAATAGCCATTGCATTTATCCATGGACTCTAGTCTAAATGGACATGCATCTAAAACTAAAGATATACAAAGGTTGAAAGTGAAGGGGTGGAGAAAGTTATATCATATATACAAGTACACACACACACACACACACACACACACACACAGATTGAAAGTAAAAGGGGAAAGTAAAGTTATACAAGTGCTAACCAAAAGAAAGCCATGGTAGCAATGTTAAGAACAGAAAAAATAAACTTTAAGGCAAAAATCTTTGCTACAAATAGAAGGTCACTTCATAATATTAAAAATATTCAATTCACTTGGAAGATAAAATGATTCTAGATTTGTGTATGCACCAAAAACATGACTTTAAATATGAAAGCAAATTTAACAGAATTACAAGGAGAAATAGACGAATCCATAATTGTAGAGGGAGATTTTCACATTCCCAATTCAGTAACAGCTAGAACAAAGGAACAAAAAAAATCCAGTAATGATATAGAATGTTTGGACAACATGATTAATAAGCTTGAATACAAATAGACACAGCACCCGGATAAAGACCTTGTTAGGCCATCTCCTCACTCCCGTGGAAGAACACATATTTAGGGTCATGAGATTTTCATTTCTTAACCATCCTTCCATTTGGAGCACACATGCAAGCAAGAGTAGAAAAAACCCCTACAATACAGACCAGTTTCCACATCACGCAGAAGACTGTAACATCTTTGAGCTCAAACCCTGAAGACGCACAAGATAAACGTTCATCCAGCCCTAATCCTATCAGTTTGGTATTAGTACTACAGATTGTATTATTTTCATTTCTTAATTTTGTGATTGACTTTGACGATAACATTGTCTAAACTTAGACCCCTTCTTGTTAGAATGTAGAAGTCAAAAGTATTAATTATTGGGTTGGCCAAAAAGTTCGTTCGGGTTTTTCCATAACATCTTACGGTATTTTTTAAGTTACCGTAATTTTGTTAACTCGTCAATTTTATGAACAAGACTTAGCGGACTGTTCAGGGCCTCCCGACTCACAATTTAAAACCTTTGTGAGAAAAGCCTCAGATTTCAAGTAGGGCTACATAAATATATAAAATTACTGGGACTTCCCTGGTGGTCTAGTGGTTAACACTCCACACTCCCAGTGCAGGGGGACTGGGTTTGATCCCTGGTCAGGGAACTAGATCCCGCATGCCTCAACTAAGAGCCCACATGCCGTAAGTAAAAGAGCCTGCATGCTGCAACTAAAGATCCCACATGCCGCATCTAAAACCTAGCGCAGCCAAATAAATAAATAAATATTAAAAAAAATACTATGAAAAAATATCTTTGGATTTAAAGGTAATCGCCAGTGCCTTGCAAATAGTAAGTATTCTACAAACAAACAGTATATATTAAATGGGTATTTCTACTGTAAAAGACAATGTCTTTGGGAAAACAGTACTGCCACCGTAGGTGCCAGAGGGGTGACATGTGACTACACTGGGAATGAGAAGGAGGATGAAGGAACATTTGATAATGTGTTTTTTTGAAGAAGGTTTTCAATCCCTCTTTTCAACCTTTTCTATATATGTTTGGTCAGTTGTCTCTACCAGAGCAATTTTTATTTTTTAATAAATTTATTTATTTTATTTATTTTTGGTTGCGTTGGGTCTTCGCTGCTGCGCGTGGGCTTTCTCTAGTTTCGGCAAGCGGGGGCTACTCTTCGTTGCGGTGCACAGGCTTCTCATTGCAGTGGCTTCTCTTTTTGTGGAGCACGGGCTCTAGGCGCGCGGGCTTCAGTAGTTGTGGCGCATGGGCTCAGTAGTTGTGGCTCACGGGCTCTAGAGCGCAGACTCAGTAGCTGTGGCACACAGGCTTAGTTGCCTCGCGGCATGTGGGATCTTCCTGGACCAGGGCTCGAACCCGTGTCCCCTGCATTGGCAGGCGGATTCTTAACAACAGCGCCACCAGGGAAGTCCCTACCAGAGCAATTTTTAATATTTTGTTGGAAAATTGCCTGTAATAAGTATTTAGAAATATGAAATGGCGGGCTTCCCTGGTGGCGCAGTGGTTGAGAGTCCGCCTGCCGATGCAGGGGACACGGGTTCGTGCCCCGGTCCGGGAAGATCCCACATGCCGCGGAGCAGCTGGGCCCGTGAGCCATGGCCGCTGAGCCTGCGTGTCCGGAGCCTGCGCTCCGCAACGGGAGAGGCCACAACAGTGAGAGGCCCGCCGGGCGCAAAAAAAAAAAAAAAAAAAAATATATATATATATATATATATGAAATGGCTTTCCTCTTTAAAGAATGAAACCAAGACTCAATCTGAAATATGCATTTTGCTATACCATCATCTTTATTACATCAGATAGAACTCTTGTAATCAATATAGTACATAAAAATAAGTGAGGCAAAGACATTTGGAGGAATTCCATTTATTGTGGATGCATTTTCACAATATATATTTATTGCAGCGATCAATTATCAGTGAAAAATATCGTGTTTATAAAATTTTTAGGAATGGCAGATTCACAGAACATGCTAGTCACCTTGCAGTTTTACTTCTTAAAAAGATAACAGAGAGAATTGTAATCAAACAAGTAAACAAGGAATTTTTCAAGAAATTAAATCCAAACTGAACAAAATTCTACCCTAAAACTTATTCCATCCAAATATTGGAATAAAAGTCAGGATCGATCGATATATTCTCTTCTTAAATTTAGACTTTCTAGAAAAAAACATATAATAGTGATCAGGAGAGGCTCTTATTCAAAAGTACGACAAAGAAATGTTATCTTGCCATAGGACTTAATTCAAACTTTGATCCATTTCACTCGAATGCTGGGAGGCAATGCCAACTCAGGCACTGCATGTGAATTCTAGTTCATCTTATCATAGACTCATGTCTACTCTGTCATGGATGGGTGACTTATGCAATATTGCTGGCTTTACTTTCTTTGGCCCAGATGTGCTAAAAGCTAGAGGATTCAACAACTCTACTGATTTATGAGGAAAATGGACTTTGGAAGGCACTGGTCACTCCTCATGCCAGCCCTACCCTGGCTAGCTCTCCCAGGGGAACACTGTGGATTAGAAAAGAGTCATTTGGGAGGCTCCCTCGTTGTGTAGGAATTGAGACTAAGACAATTTTGGTAAGTCATGAGGTATACGTTTATAGAACTACACTATATGTATATCTCTATGCTAGAACATATTGCCAAGACACTGGAGTACTCTTTTATCATCTATTGTGAAGAATAGATGAACGCTTATTAGCTAAAATAAGATCTGATACCTGGATTGGGTGTGTACAAATGACGAGTTGATAGACTCTTAGGGAAAAAGGTAAAACTAATAAAAATTACATATATTTTTTGAAAGTTCAACACATTATCAACTTATGGCAAGTGCCAATGACTAATAAAGGTAGAAAAGTAAACTAAAAAGATGTTTCGGTAAGTTAAAGATGGAAGTACTGTCATGACTCCTAAATATTGGCTTTTGCTTACTTTTCTGCTTCCAGAGATTACCCAAAGTTGGTCGTAGTACACCTATTCATGGAATTCCAATCTGTACAACTTTGTCACTAAAATTCTCGTGTTTAAATTTTAGAGCAGGAAGAGACCTCAGACATCATCTAAGCCAACCGATTGTGAACTTGATTCTTAAGAATGAAGTTTGGAGCAAGCTTTGAGATTTAGTACAATTCACACTGGACTTCAAGACTGCTTTTAATTATAAACTAAATACTATGCTTTATAGAAAATGTCAATTCATTTTGACATTTCTAATCTCTTTCTTATAGGTTATTGGGCATTGGAAACATATCGATACCTATTCTGCCGTGTTTCTATTGGCAAATATTAATATAATATTGTGATTTTTAATTTTTAAAAAGCAGTGATATTGGCTAGTTACAGGGACATACTGCTAAATATAATAGCCTAGCACATGAAAAAGCTTTCTACCATTAGTGTGTTTGTATATGTGTATGCACATACATACATGATCACGTCATCTAAAATGTGGTTCACTATCACTACCAAAGAAATCCACAAAGCAACCAACCTAAAGAAATCAGTACCACTGTCAGCTAACATCAAAATCCAATTTAGATATTCATCAGCATGAAAAAAGTAATACCTTAACAGTACATCTTTTTTTTTTTTAAAGACAATCATTATTGTAGTATCTAAAATCTGAAGTGGGTGACTTTCACAAAGTGTTATAATTGCCTACTAAGATAATTTCTTCCATGCTTTATTCTAAAGTGCAGAAACAACATGATTTCTGTATTTAAAAAACAAAAAAACAAAAAAAACACTATGGTTCATTTTTCTGGATACTGCACACATTCCTCAGGCAATTTTCAACTTGAATCTCCTTTTGTTGACTTCCGATGTGGTTACTATCACTGTTCAGACACAGAGTTATGATGATCAGTAGAAAAGTCTCTATTTCACAGCATGGGTTTCTTTAGAAACAGGCTCCTGTGCAAAGGCAATACTTTTACCATGAACATCTCTAGACCGTGATTATTAAATATAGTGATAATATACATGGGTTTACTGGGATAATGAAAAACAAAACAAAAGGAAATGAACCCAATTTAGTAAATCAACATAAATATAACACAGAGCAAATGAGCCCTCTTCAACTGAGCTGGTCCGGCATCTTGAGCGGCTACTTTGGGTTCTTTCTTGAACTGTCTCAGACCTGCTAAGAGAAGAGAGCTTTAAGTCGTCAGGCCATGGTCTTTCAGCCAGACATTTTGTGTCAGAATTAAAAAAAAAAAAAAAAAGATAATATGGCAGGAATAAATGTCTATGAAAGGGAGGATTATTTTTGGCATTCTCTTCAAATATGCTCCTCTTCTTTCAGTCTATCCTTTCTTCTGTTGGTTTTTTTGCTTTCCTCTTTCTTCTTTATATTCCCCTTTTCATATCTTGATCTTGAGCCTTGCTCATAGCATTCAGGGTCAAGGAGGTTTTTTTTAAACACTACTTACTGCAAGGGCCAGGACTCTATACTGTGTGTTCCAGGACAGGCACACATGACTGAATGGCTGTCTCAGCCGCATCAAGGCATGATAGTAAACTGGACTATGCTTATCTTTAGTGTTCTCCTATTTTTTCATTTCCTACCTCCTATTCTTATGCCCCTACCCTTGAAACTTATCTGACCAATGGTCTTATTGTACACCATTTCTTTCCCTCAGCTAGCTGCTAAAAATTCTTGCTGAGGTAGTCACAAATGTTAAAGTGTCATGAATCTGCAATTTCAAATGCGTTGTACAGTTTCATTTCAAAGGGATTACTGCGTGACACTAATGAATTTGACATTTTGGACCAAAGGAGCTACCTACTTTGCTACCTCACAAACTCAGCTCTGGGCCTGCTGGTTATGTTATTATTATTACTGTAGAAAGAGTTTTGTGGTATAGACCAAGGAGGAGGGGGCAGTATGTATGTGTATGAAGTCTCACCCTGTCACCGTCCCACCTTGTACCACACACATTATTGCATAATTCCAGGGAGTACCATTCATGTTGTATGTGAGTGGTGTTCTCTGAGACCTACCGTTCCAGATCATATCTTTACTCTACTTCCTAGAACCCTGGTTCAGAGGAATGTTGTCCAGAGGGGATCTATTAAACCTGTGACGATGGTCTATGGACAGCCGACACCCCCTACTCAGAAAGGAGACTACATAAACATTTAGACTGTCATTTCTGAAAGGTCATTTCGAGAAGGGTCATAATGGCTTAGGCCAACAAAAGTTCATTCTTTGTTTAAAAAAAAAAAAAAAACTACAAAATGATTCCCCTCCATTCCACCAGAAGAAAATTGTGCAAGGAACTTTAGAACTTTACATTTTCTACTGAATATGCAATCCTAAAAAAAAGCAGCATGTATAAGGGTTAAGAATGCAGGCTCAGAAGAGACTGCCTGAGTTTAATCCAGGCTTTGCTCCTAATTTGCTGTGTGACTTTGAGAGAGGTACTTAATCTCTCTGTGCCTCATTCTCCTTAACTCTAAATGGGGGTAATAATAATGGTGATTGGAGAGTCAAATGAGATAATGTAGGTTGAGAAGGCATATAGTGGATGCTCATTACATTTTAGTGGTTTGTAATGGTGAAAATTATTACCGGTACTTTGAATATATTTAGCAGTTATTTAGAAAACTTAACTAATAGAGAAGATGCAACACACTCAGGAAGCTGCACCAGACTTATCAGCACGTCGTAGAAAGTAGGAAAGAGGAAGCAATTCTCTCCCTTCGGTGAGTTGTAGAGATTCTTCAGTTGCCTTTGAGATGTTCTTCAGTTCTGAGTTTGCTTAAAAAGTGCTTCTGGGTATAGAGTTCTACATCAGCCCATAAGCAGTCTATTCTAATCTTACTTATTGTTGCTCTCTGATTTTTCTCTTTTCAATTTTCCCTCTACCAAGGGAGAAGAGTGGAATTATTACTTGAATGGGGAATTAGGAGTTGAATTAGCTCCTTGTACAACAAGGGGTCCTATTTTTAGTTTGTGCATCATTTAGATATTGACCACAGGCCACTTTGTGAAGGATGAGCAGAAGGCCAAAGAAAGACAAATCCAAGCATTCTTAGCCATTAGTTTTCATAGGGTAGCAAATTTTGCTAACTTTTGAATATTATTTCATTTTTTTTGCCGTAACAGCCTTGAGTCCTAGGCTGCTGGCAATGTAACCCCTTAGAATGGTTCCAGAAAGCAGATTTGAAACTACTCAAGGAGACAGACATTCTTTCCTAGGTGATCTGCAAATTCTGATTTCCAAGCCTGGACCTTGTAAGGAAATGTAGACCATGGTTATACCACACAGCCTTCTGTTTTCAACACCCCTACCACGATGGTGTTTCTAGAATGTCTTACTGGGAGCCATCCCACAGATCTAGACTATTTTACCTTGTATGACTGACAAACCTACCATGCTGAAGGCTCCGTGACATTGCCTTTCACGGTACCATACGCAAGTCTTTAGAAACTGATGGTTACCCAGACAAGACTCTCTGGATCAGCATTATTTCTTTTTTGACCCTGGGACAGCATACTGCAGGATACAGCAGGAAGAGAACCTGTGGAAAACAAATCTTCCAGTAGATTACCTTAGTGGGGGAAGTGACCTTGTCCACAGATTGCTTTTCCCAGAGGTTCCGCTTGCCAGATACGTCTCCTGGCCTCAAATCCTAATGAAGAGAAAGCAGAAAAAAATGATGGGTGGCTCTTCATATTTTCTGGCCAGGTCTAAATAAATCACCACATCTGCTGTTTGTTTATGTGTGTAATACACTTTATCCTAGTCATCTGAAATGGGTTGAATCAAAAGGATCGTTAGCCGTTGTTTGTTTGTTTTAACATCTTTCTTGGGGTATAATTGCGTTACAATGGTGTGTTAGTTTCTACTTTATAACAAAGTGACTCAGTTATGCATATACATATGTTCCCATATGTCTTCCCTCTTGTGTCTCCCTCCCTCCCACCCTCCCTATCCCACCCCTCCAGGCGGTCACAAAGCACCAAGCCGATATCCCTGTGCCATGTGGCTGCTTCCCACTAGCTATTTTATATGGACCCTGACCTATGCTGTGACAGGAGAATGGGCTGAAACTATCCAGCATTTAGGTCCTGTCATTCACCAAGGACTTAACTGTTTATTGACCAGTAAAATTGGAATATAAGCATATTTAAAATGAGATAGCCAATTTTTAACTTTCTATGTCCTTAGAAGTGAATCGAGCATAGGTTAGTTTTAAATAATTTTGAGGGGGTTGGAAAAGGACCTCACCCCTTGCCAATTAACTTTTCTTTGGTGCCTTGCCCATGGCCCCCAGCCCTTATGACTTTAGTGTGTACCAGCTGGACTTCCAATGGCCACCACTGCATCTCTTTGCATGAGGACTTCCTCTGGCTGCAGATGCCCACTTTGCTCCCAGGAGGCAGGCTGGACATCCAGAGAGTTAACACCCCCAGGAGCAGTCTTCAGCCACTCACTCATGAGATTTGGTGCAAGAATATTTCTCAGACTCGCTCACGCCTCAGGTAGGATACCTCGGAAGCATGTGTTTTGTGGTGGCTTTCAGGCTTTCCCAGCAGGATTACGTTTAACAGCCCACGTAGTGACTTGCTTAATAAACATTCTTTATTGGCTGACTTCTTTTCCTGCCTCACTTCCTGTAGTGTTTTCTTCATGTCTCAAGTAAACTACTTGCACATGAACCACTATTTTAGGGTTTGCTTCTGGGCAGCCCAATCTAAGACATTTTTCTAATTGCACTTTCCTCAGATTAGAATCATTTTGTGTTTCCTGAGGAGCAAGGGGTAATTCAGAAGTGTATCAGGAGCACCTAGCCCCGTGAAATTAAACATTTACTACAAAGTGTACCCATAAGAGAAAGTGACAGTTGATGACATATATGAGAACATGTAAAGATCTTGGGAAGAAAACACTAAAATATGATCGATGACAGCTATATATCTTTGAATCTTTATTTACTACCTCATAATTAATTTGGTTTGGATAAGGATCCAAATTTCTGTTTCCATTTACTCTTCTTCCAGCGTTTGCTTATATGAATACTTGGCAAAGGTAGTCTGTAGAAAATAAATGTGTTTTACTGAAATAGTAATGTTGATTTTGGCAAACCCTTTTCTCATTAGGAAGGCAAAGCTAATAGCAACTACGTTTATCCATGGACACCAGTCTAAATGGACATGTATTTTTCTTAGTAGATACTATTGAGATTGCAACACTAGAAATGCACTGGTTAAAAACATTACCGTGTGAAGCAGTTCAGATTTGCCTTAATCTTACTGAATTTCTGGATTTTCACTGTGACATGGATTCCTGATATTCTATTAGAGAGTTACACCTATTTAACTTGGAACCAGTAAGCAACAAATCAGGTTGTTTTTGGAGAATTCCACTACGTACGCCAATGGAAGTCGAAGCTGCCAAATTGTCTGGAAGACTGTTTTAAAAATTTGGAAACTATAATTAGGAACATGCTAATGGAAGCTCTGGAAAGTGGCTATTACTACTTTATTTATTTGATTCATATAAGAAAAATATTTTTCTTTCACATGAATACCCTTCCACTAAAGAAAATGAATTGTATTTTCCTTGAATCCTACCTATGAATCATTTGAGATCACTTAAAGAGTTAAAGAGTCCATTTTAAGAAAATATGAACATCTGAGCAGTAAATTGGCATTTTAACTCAAATGGGAAATATAAATGAAATTACCTGACCAGCCTACATTTTAGAGAAAGACCCACTCCAGAAGAAGAGGGAGAAATGAAGGCAGGGAAGCAGGTTTCCAGTCAACCAGAGATCAAAGAATGAAGAAGAAAATTCAGCTGAGAAAGACAATGTTGGGGTTTTTTTTAAACAAAAAGAAAGACAAATTAGCATTTTAATTGCTGTATATAACATGTAGTTTAGACACAAAGAACAGACTAACCAGATACAACAGACACACTTAGAACTGAATTCCAGTTACAAAGTTACACTGAAGTCCTATAAATTCTACCCACAAATAGCAATAGACGTCTCAGTAAAGAATCAGGTGTAGATCAATGTTTAAATAAGTTACTAGTTTTCAGAGACCCAAATAATATTGATTTGACAAGCTTTTGAGCACTTTTAATTATATGAAAATTAATGCATAACTAGTAGCAGAGGATGCTTTTTCTCTTCAGTGAACTTTAGAACCGGACACTAATCCCATGGATTACTCTTTTCCTGGTTCTTGAGGTTTCACTGGGTGAGCACTCTTTTGGTAAAAGAATTTCTCTCTGATTTTTCCTTAATGGCCACATGCCATATGTCTGCAAACGCAAACCCAGGCTTCCCTTTCACCCATACACGCCAAGGAATATAAACAAGGGGTTGAGAATAAATCACCTCTGGTCGCAAATTAGAAGGGAGCCTTTGGGAGCCTCCTATTTGCTGCTGTCTTTAGGTAATCCTCTGACATCCTGGGTTCAGGGTCAGTCTGACCAGAATCCCAAGGGTGTCAAACTCACAGGCCTGACATGAAGGGCCAGGCTGGAAACACATGCCTGAAGAGGCTGGTGTAAGAAAATTTTAAAAAAGAAGGAATCAAGTTAAAGAATGTATGCCTCCACACCTTAAAAACATGTTCAAATTATAATTTAAAAGAAGGAATATAGGGCTTCCCTGGTGGCGCAGTGGTTGGGAGTCTGCCTGCCGATGCAGGGGACGCGGGTTCGTGCCCCGGTCCGGGAGGACTCCGCATGCCGCGGAGCGGCTGGGCCCGTGGGCCATGGCCTCTGGGCCTGCGCGTCCGGAGCCTGTGCTCCGCGGCGGGAGGGGGCCGCGGCGGTGAGGGGCCCGCGTACTGCAAAAAAAAAAAGGAAGGAATACAAAGCAAAATGGCCCTGACTACACAGATCTTAGCTGCAGGCCGCCAGTGTCACACACCCCCGGGAAAGACCTAGACAAAATTCTTTGCTTGACCTGTCTTTCTAAGCTGCCTTCCGGGACTTAACCTTTTGCCTGACAAGTTTTATGTATCTGCAGGATCCGTCCAGCCCTTTCCAGCAGTTTGGACATTTTCATTTCTTTTCTGCTGGATCCGTAGTGTCTGTGAGTTACCCTCCTGCCTTACTAAATTCCAAGTTATATCTTTCCCCAAAGAGACTGCCATACTGCTATTCATGACGTGGCACATTGCTGGGCCTACTACTCTTGGGATGTGCACAAAGCTCAAAGTTATATATTAAGTACGATCTACTCAAACTGCCCTTTTATTTGCAACATCAATTACACCTTGCTTTGTTTCCACCTGGCCTTTATTCAGGAAGCCACACTAACGTACCAAATCCAATGGGACCTGGGGAAGAAGAGATCATTATGATGTATATTACTTGCCACATTCTTCCTGCCTTTTCTCCTCTATCCTCTAGTAGACAGTCTAGCAAATTACTTACTAAATACTAGATAAAGCAGGCAATGATTTTGTAATTTCCCTGTAATGCCTTTTTGTCCTGCCATTTTTAGGAGGCCATCAATAACTCCAGAAAATGGGGCTTTCTGTGGAAACCTTGACTCATTTATACCTGTTGTAATAATAACTGTATTGAATCTTTTTAACCCTCCCATTAGGGTGACATAGATGATAGGCTTATCGGTTAAAGTGTTGATAGAAGAGTATGGGTCAAGTCCTGAACCAAATACATGAGTATAATCTGGGATAGAAATGAAACAGGTTGCAAATACATGTGTAAAAGTGACCATCTCCTTTAGCAATGTACCATACTCATCAAAGAAGAAAAACATATACCCTTTTCTCTTTATCTTTGCTGTAATGAGAAACCTTCAGTGTGTCCACGAACTTGCTGAACTTGTATTATATGCAGTGTTTTGGGGGAGAGGGTCTTTACATTTCATTAGGTTTTCAAAGGTGTCCATAATTCAAAAAGGTTAATAATCACTGATCTGGAACCACAAAACTTTATATAAACTGCCATTTAAAAAATAATTTCCACTCTTTATGTCACCTGGGGTGTTGGGGAAACTCGAGGCACTAAAGATCACATACCTTGTGGGTATGACCCCTCACCTCGACTGTCTCCTTTTATAGGGCCCCTTTCCCATATCTACTGGGAGAGGAAAAAGATTTTCTTTTCAATATATTAAGACTGTCCAATTGTAAATTGGGTTTACATTAGTTTTATACCTCTTGTGCGGCCCATATGCAGAGAAGCTCAAGCTGAATATTAATTGACTACAAGGAACTGTACCCAAGAAAACTATGGACATATTTCCATTCTTTTCTTTTTAAATTGGAAAAGTGATAAAACTTTAGTGAATTTGGAGATTAAATATAGAGCAAAGGGATGCAACTAAATGCTCAACAGTGCAGAGGCCTAGGATTTGGAAAGCTCTTCTTCTACCTCTGGAATGGGGGGGTTGTGACAGTTGAGCCTTTGCTGCCTTGGGCACCAACAAAGGTATAAAAGCCAACTTAACAGAGAAAGTTCACCAGTATACAGTAGGGAGCTTAATAAGGTTTTTGATTATAACGATAAATGCAAGGCAATGACCAAATACATTCAATGAAAAGGTTAAAAGTATATTTTTATAGTAAGATAGCCGCACTTAATAAGAAAATTTTAACTTTCCAAAAATAACATTCATAACCAGTTTTTATAGTTTCTACTTTTACTGTTGTTTTTTTTTAAAAATGGCTTTCCTTTGGAGGTGTTGACAAGAAAATTACAGCAATTATTTCAACAAATACCCAGTAACTGTATTTTTGTGTTAAGTTACAGAAATTAGGCAAATTAGAAAACATGGGTTCAAATAGCCAACATACACATTCTTTTGGGAATAAGTCTAGGGGTGCTCTTGACAGAGAAATGGCCAAGATAATTTGACATTTTCATTTTCAAATTCCTATCTGTAATTTATAGAATAGAAGCTAAACATGCAGACCAGTTAAGAGTGTAAATTTGAACTGCCTCAACGCTCTGGGTGGAGAGGTGATGGTCCCATTTTACCTTCTGGGTAATTATAGTGCTCGGGACTGTTCTCCCTCAATCTGAAGCCCTCCTTGTTTGTTATTCAGCAGTCACGGCCTTGTTTTTCCCAGGCAAATAGACCAACAGCCTGTTTTCTTCTGTTGCTGGAAGCTGAGCTATGAGACAAATTCAGAAGAACCTGGAGCTACTTACAGAAGGTTTGGGAGCAGGTGACTTGTTTCCATCTGGGGTTTTGGTAAGCCATTCATTGATGCGGCTGGAGACCCCCACCTTTAAGCCAGCTGTTTCCTACAAAAGGCCAAGCATCTCATATTAAAGAAAAAAAAAACCTACCTGGAAAGAAAATTTCAAAGCAACCTCAAAATAATATCCAGTATTATTTCACATAACACTGATCAATTATTGATCATTATATTGAATATTTTGACAAAAATAAACCTTAAACCTGATATTTAAAGAGTATGTTATCTGGTGTTCTTCCCCCTGCACTTCTCCTACCCCCAACCCCAAGGTCAGTGATTAACTCTGGGTACTGCATTTAGAGGCCTGTGGCCAGAACACAGTGCATAGTCTATTAGCCTCTTCCTGAGCTTGCTTTTTGGTCATTGCAAAAGTAAGTAAGAATTATACCTTTTTCACTGCTTTTGTAATTAACTATGTGATTCCTAAAAAAAAAAAAAAAAAAAGAAAAACCCAACCTCCAAAATTAAAAGACGGCAATCCTCTGCTCACCTTATTTGGCGTGCCTGATGCAGTGGGTGATGAGAACACATTGCCTTTCTCCCACATGCTCTTGATGTTGCGGACACCTTCGGCAGGAACAGGAAGGTCCGAGGCTGCTGGCTTCGTAGGTTTTGCAGTTTTTGTTCCCTGAAGTATGTGAATTATTTTTAGGATTGGTGCTGGTAAGTTTGCGCTTGTAAAACTATAGTAAGCTTGTCTTCTTCAACACTATCACTTAACAAATTCACTGTGTAAATGCCTTCACCAAAAATGAGAGTCATAATTTCTGTTGTGAAAGTACATTCTGATGACATCTCTACCTCCAAATAAACCATTATATCTACTTCAGAGGATCTTTCAAAAGTGAAATATGCTTTTCATTGGGACTCCGTTTCTTGTTAAGGTGATATGCTACTTCATTGCTACAACAGACACTTCTTGAGTGCCTGCTGTGTGCAGGGCACTGTGCTAGGCTCTGGGGACGTGGTGGTACGCAAGACAGTCCACTCTGTAAGCTGCAGTGGACTGACATTAATAGGAGAGACAGTAATTAGTTATACACTATTATTTCACATTGTAGTAAGTGCTATGAAAGATGAGTGTGGTGCCGTAAGCATGCCAAGAGAGCACACGATAGGACAGTGGTACTTAGTTTAGGGGGGCAAAGAAGGCTACTCTGAGGATGTGACATTCAGACCCAGATCTGATGGAAGACTTGAAAGAGGCTGGTGAACGAAGGAGAAAACACCGCTCCACGCAGAGCTAAGAGTACATGCCAAGGACCAGAGACGGGGGTGTGCTAAAAGACGGAAAGACTGAGAGACCACTGCATGGAGACTGGAAGGAGGAATGAACGGGTGTAAACAGAAGGGTGTGCATTCAAGATACTTTTCCAGCAGTAGTGATGGGCGTACCCCAAATCATGCAGTTTCTCTCCTGGCCCTGCTTTGGGGCCTGTGGCATGTGTCATCAAGGTGGGCAGCCAGGGTGAGTGGCACCATTGCTGGACTATGTGAAGCCTGGAGCCACAGTTTTGGCTTCATTAACCCTGTTAGAGCTGTGATCAATTCAACCACAGAAAATAACTATCTGCAATTTGTCTTATAATTTAGCGGCCATTTAATCTTCTGAAAATCTCCTCTTGAATGTTAAGACTTGATTATTCACTTGATAAATCATCCAGACCTCTCTCTTTCTTATTCCCTCTTATCATTTGTTATGAACTATTTTATAGGTATCTCCACTCTGCAGTACAAAGGAGAGGAGAAATCAAATGAAACTGATCCAATTACTTCAGAGCAGGCAACTAAAACCACTGACTAAAGTCTACACAAAGGAGAAAAAAACCAGGATCACATCTTGATCAATGGCACCCTACCCTCTTAGTGTTTTGGTACTTGGAAATATAGTACATTATTTCTGAATAGAGTAACACCCCTAGGTCAACTGGACGGAAAAAATGTTGGATTAGACAGAAGCATAAAACTATGATCCTTCATATATAAAACAATCCATTTGAAATTCATTAAATTCCAGCTGGCTATCATCTTTATATTAACTTATACTACCAATTTATTTGATAATAAAAGTTCTTATAGATAAAAGAGGACTAATCATGGTTGTAAGGGGCCTGTTTAAAACTATATATGGGAACGCCTTTTATAAGGAATTAAGAATATTGAAGATATACTTGTGAACACATAAATAATATATTTAAATAACAATAAACTCATTCATTAAAAAAAGTAACACCTTCACTAAAGAATACAGGTGGAAAGTAGTAAACAATAATTTATTTAAAACTCTTCTATAATGTGTCTTTATTATTGTTTTCTCTCTAACTAGTTATAAAACATCATTAACATTCTAACACCACTGGACTTGATTATTGTCCTAAGTGTTTCTATGATTATTTATATAATCAGAGTTGATTTGTTTGACCATAACTCTGAGGACATCTCTCACCTCAATTGCACTGGTGTATTGCTCCAGTCTGCTGTCAATCTTGGAGACTACTGCTGCTTGATGAGTTGGTTTAACACCACTGCTAAGTAAATAAACACACACATACGTACATAAAAATGAGAGAATTTTTCCATACATATAATGGCTGATGGTTCTCAATTCAACAATCAACCATATTACCTTTTCTGCACAGATTTATTCAAAAATTCTGCTCGCTCTTCTATCTAGGAATTGGAAAAAAATAAAACCAGTTAATATTTTCAGTTTATAAAGTGTTTCTCAGCCCATACTACTATCTTCCCTGAACACAGGGAATAAAAGTACCAACGAGTGTCAAAGAGTATGAGGGTGCTGTGCACAGCACCTCTGCTAGAGAGGAAAACTACGTACAAGGTATTTGATAATGAGGTTTGGGAGACGAAGGTAGGACTGGAAGAAAATAGAGAAATGTGAACTTCTGGAGACAAAGTGGAATTAAAATGCCTCTGAAATAATATAAATCAAGGGCAAAATAATTACATTCCAAGACTAAAACAATTTTTTTTTTGCTTTCTGATGTACTTTAAATTTTTTTCCATTATTTTTTATTGAGGTATAAATGACATATTACATTACACTAGTTTTAGGTATACAACGTAACAATTTGATATTTATATATATAA
The DNA here is from genome assembly GCF_951394435.1 of Stenella coeruleoalba. Classification (NCBI taxonomy): domain Eukaryota; kingdom Metazoa; phylum Chordata; class Mammalia; order Artiodactyla; family Delphinidae; genus Stenella; species Stenella coeruleoalba. The sequence continues at coordinate 87,382,040 of NC_137155.1, read as the reverse complement.
GAAAGACAACCAGGAACTGTGAACTATTCACTTACTGCTTAGCCTGATTTTCTAATTTGACAGCTGTCAAACCGATTGCTGAACTTAATTTGCCCTGAATATAGGAGATGGGGGTGGGGATGAGTGAAACTGGGGCACAGCTCATCAGGAATGCTGAGGCCTCTCATGAAGGCCCTATTAGTCCAAGTGGGAAATAAGGAAATAAGCCCAGAGAAACCGCTATGGATATACACCGATGGGCAGTTTAGTCATTTTTAATAAATTCTTTTTTTAAAAGCCAGAAATTTTGCTACAACTAAAGCTGCTAAATCAAACATTATATTTTACTGAAACTGCATCACTCAAATCCAGATGTTCTTTATAAGTCAGCAAATATCTGTTGACTCCTCATGATACCCAACTCCAGGCTAGAAATATCCTCTGCCACGCATCACCTATCATCAGCAAATAGTAACAGCTTCTTTGCATATGACTGCATGTGCCAAGCACACAGGTCCATTTTCTGCCCTGTTCAGGGCAGCCAAGGAATCTACTAGGCTACAGTTACCCTAGGCTGGTGTGGTTGACCGTCCCCTACAATCTTTAAGATGTCATGGCTTTTTCTGGACTGTTGGCCTGGGACTCATGGATTATTAATAAATACCCTTAAGCTTTTTGGAAAACATGTTTCACTCCTAACATCAGTCGAATAATACTTTTAAAGATGTTAGTTAAGCACTTCATCCTTTCCAATGATTTCTTACAAAGATAAAATCAAACTCATTAAACATAAAACTTTATGCAAAAGAATGCTATAGGTATCCCTGAGTTTATGAGATGTAAAGGGTCTTAAATCTTATTTTTCTGATTTTAACATAAACTTAGAAGTGCATTTCTGGAGAAAAAGTTCCCAGTTGAATGAGGTAAAACACATTAGAACCATGCAATGCACTGGCACCTTTAATATTATTCACCCATCTATCCATTCTGATTTAACCGTGTCAACCTGTCAGTCAAACAACCAACCAACCAATAAATTATATGTGAGTACTATTATATAAAGTTGAACACCCAACGATGTATGAGACAGGGTTCCAATTATTTAAGGAGTCAGTAGGGGAGACTAGTAGAACACATAAATGAAAAATTTTAAATTCAGTGGTAGGTACCATATTAAAGATAAGAAAATGGGGGAGTTCGAGAAGGCTTTTCAGATGTTCTGGTATTTGAGCTGAGATTTGTAGTTTATAGTTTACACAGTTTTATAAATGAGTTCATGAAAGTGAGGGTGGGAGTGCATGAGTTAGAGGGGAGAGGACATTTCTAGCAGAACAAACACATATACAAAGACTTGGGGAACCAAGAGGCATGTAGAGTGGTGGGACTGAATAATGGAGAACAATTCAGCGTGGGGAAAGGCCGGTGGAGAGGGGAGGCAGAGATGAGACTTGCTCTTTGTAGCACCTCTACCATCGTTCTGACTCGGGGATCATCTTCTTAACCTTGGCCATCACATTTATTCACACTACAGAGGCTCTCAGACCCTACCTTCTCCTTTTGTATCTACAATATTCAATATAGCTTGACTTCATTATCACATTATATCAGGATTTACCATCCATTGCTGATGTACTCTTGTTGGAAAATTCCTGCCCTTAGTGACTCTGGGTAATGTAACAATTTGTACTAAATTTGTAAATTAAATCTCCTGCGTAAGGAGTTTAAAGGGGGAAATTGGTTCTTCTGAAGACCAAGAGGTGGCAGTGTTGTCCCTGTAAAACTCAAGGGAAAACCCCACACATTTCAGCAAACTGGCGCTCTCCTTACTCCACACTCCTTCCACCATCAGTATATGAAAACAATAATAATAAAAACAAAATTCTAAATTTAATTTACTTAAAGCTTATTCTTTGCATGTCTTATGTAAGAAAAATCATTCACTGCTAGCATAATTTAACTATGAGTAACCAGGTTCTGAGCTTCTGAGACAAGGAATATAAGTCATGGGAAATGAACAAAATACACCAGTTGATAATATCTTGAGGTCAAATATCAAGTGTTTCTCCTCCCACTGGCACTTGACAATGTTAGCTTGTGACCATTTATAAAAGTTGCAGGGCCAAGAGTATCAATAGTTGCAGGAATTCAATTGTAGGACATGAAATTAAGTTCTAAAACAAGAACCACAGCAGGTTCTTCAAGGCACATACTATGGAGAAAAGCACTAGACTGCCTGTTCTTGAAACCATGTCTCTGTTACACAGAAATTAAAAATGTGTTTTTTCTTTTTTACATATCAACTTTGATTGCTCACACGTGCCTCTCTACCAGAGTGAGTAGACAAAAGCTTTCTGGGAACCCAGGAGTCTGGTTGATGGAAACACTAGAGAAGTTAAGTTGGAAACTAGGTAGAGAGATGTTTGGAGGAGGATGGGTTGCATCCATCCTCCTACTACTGACTACTACTTTCCTCATGTTCCCAAGACAGTTCAAGGAAAGCTTAGCTTGAGTGGCATTTGACGGAAGGTTGAAAGAGAGAGAACATGGTTTTCTTTAATTATTGATGAGCCAGGAATAAAAGGACCCAGACTGAGGAGGGACCTGGTGCCTGCACAGAGATGGTCTGCACTGAGCAGGGTTTGCCTTTCAGCTCTTTCTCCTACAGTAGGTGCATGCAAACTATGGTCCACTTGCCCATGTCCTCCACCCACCCAAAAGCTAAGAACATTTTCCATTGTTAAATGGTTGGAAAAAAGTCAAAAGAATATTTTGTGACATAGGAAGATTTTACGAAATTCAAATTTCAGATCCATACATGAGGCTCACCTACTCAACAAAGCCTCTCTCTCCTCCTTGTGCCCCACTTAGAGACCTCACTGAGCTGGTCGTCTGCACTTCATTACCTTTGTAATTCTTGAACTCTCCTGAGGCAGTCAATTATATTAGTGCCCTAGGGGCAGTGACCTCGCTTTGTGCTTCTCGCCTTCACAGCACATAGCGCACATTAGATTTGTTATAAATATCAAACATTAAATAAGAAAATGCCCCTGTGGTTTAGTTTGGATCCCCCCTGAAGCCGCTCTTAAGACGAGGGTTCAAGTATAAGGAGTTTATTTGGGAGGAGTTAGAACTATGGTGGACTGGGACCCAGACCATTCTAAAGACTAAGTGAAGTTATCTAGGGATAAAACATACTGTTTTTCATGTGAAACAGGTAATAACTGTAAAACGTAAGTAACTGGCTTTTGATCATGTTAGTGTGGACATTAGACCTCACACACAATGACAGATACACACATGCACACATTAACCAGCGGGAGCCTGGCTATGATTCTATACTGGCTTTACCTGTTGTCAGTGCTTTGTAACCTAGCTAGGTTGATGGAAAATGAGGATAAAATAAAAACTGCTCAAAGTTCCAATCCCTGAAGATTCATTCATTCATGCATTCATTCAATAAATACTTGTTGAGTATTTTCACTGTGTCAGGTACTCAAAACACGCTAACTGTATAAGCAAAAACGTGTATTTGAGTGTGCGTTCTTGTTCCTCCATGGCAACCATCCCATCATCTCCCTGAGTCGGCTCCTTCCTGCTCATTCTCTTTTCTTTCAGCAGCACTTCCAAGTCACTAGGAATTGTGCTCTATGAAGGCAGTAGTCGGACCAAACTCATCCTGGCAAAGGAGCCTATCCGAGTCACATTTCATCTCCTCCCATGATAACAGCTTTAAAATTTGACATGTACCATTTCCAGTTGTGCTGCTCTTAATAATGACAAGGGAAAAAAATGAACATTAGCATGAAAAGCAGCTTAAACCTTTAAAATATATTTGCCCACTTTATAAAGTTTAAATGTTTCCATTTTTATTTGCTCAAAGTAATAAGGCATGTGGAGGGCGTGGGTCAGTGAGATCCAGAGATAATCACCAAAGGTCTTTTTAATGTATACCAAAGATCTAATAAACAACAGACAAAAATTTCTCCACTTTATTTCTCTCCTTTCCATATCTTGAAAACAAAAAGAAGCTGTGAAATTGCTGAAAGAAGGAGCAAAAAGATAAATGAAGCAAAACTTTGAATAATCAATAACTAAACCAGGGGCTAAAATCACATTTCTATTATATTTTAATAGACATATTATAAGAAGGTTTTCTGGGGAAAAAGTACCTTGAGAGATGAACCTTTAGGAGTGAAACACTTGAAGGGCTTCTTGTCGTCTGATAAGCCATCTTCTGGCATCTTTTGGCGTTTCTCAGCAGCTTCTGCCCTTCGCCTTTCAATCTCTTCCTTTAGCCTCCTCTTCTCTTCCTAAGAGAGAAAGAACAAATAACAAGGACGTCAAGATCAGCTTCAAGCCAAAAGGAAAGAGTGCTGTAGGGGAAAGCATAGTCCCAGAGGAAAAAGACCCAGGTTCTAGAAAGGATGCTATCCCTTCCTCAAGGGTGGCACCAGAGGTTAAGCCTGAGCTTGTGAGTCTAACTGTCGACAAGCACTCTGGGCTGCCCCTTCTCAACTGTGTGACCTTGGCCATGTTACTTACCTGCTCTGTGCCTAGGTTTCCTCATCTGTAAAATGGGGTAATAATAATATCCACTGACTAGGGCTTCAACAAGGACTAAATGAGAAAGCCCATGTAAAATGCTTAGACTAGTGCTCAGAATGACCATCATCATTGTCATCATCATCCTGTCAAGTCATCTAGGACTGACCTTCCACTTTGTGCATGTAAAGTATCCCTTCCGCCTGCTTCCTAGGAGAGTTGCAAAGACAAATGAGATGATTTATGTGCAAAGTTATATAAATGTATGTTACTATATTTACTAAATTGTACAAGAGACGATTTCATGGTTGTCCACACCTCAGCTGAGTAGATTATTTTAGATGGTTTGACAAACCTGAAATGGTGTAGATATTGCACCCTAGTGGTGAAATCACAGATGTTTACAATCTGTCTCATTAACCCCTCTGTGCCTTCACTCCTGGCCTAAAATACTCTCCCCTGCCTTCTCATCAAGCTGCATAAACTCTATGAACAATTTTTTGAGAGATTTATGTAGTCTTTGTAGTTTTCAAACTGGATGTTCTCAAGCAGGGACCGGATGTTCATCTCTCAGAGGATGTTGCAGAAAGATCCTGTGTGTTGTGGACTGAATATTTGTGTCCCCCCAAAATCCATATGTTGAAATCCTAGCCCCCCAAAGTGATGGTATTAGGAGGTGGGGCTTTGGGGAGGTGATTAGATCATGAGAGTGACCTTTATGAATGGATAGTGCCCTTGCGAAAGAGGCCCCAGGGAGCTCTCTTACCCCTTCTGCTCTGTGAGGACACAGTGAGAAGACTGCCGTCTGGGAACTGGGAAGCGAGGTCTCACTAGACAGAGAATGTGCTGGACTTTGATCTTGGATTCCTAGCCTCACAACTATGAGAAATAAATTTCTATTGCTTATCAGCCACCCAGTCTATGGCTGTTACAGCAGCCAGAACTAAGACACTGTGCTTGGTGGGAGGTTAGACCGAATCATCTCCTAGGTCCAATCCACTTCTCAGAGTTCACGTTTCTCTTCTGCTTTCATTGATATTCTGCTCCTCTAGATAACAATAATAACAATAATGATAACTATGACTTCCTGAGTGCCTATTATGTACAAGGCACCGTGAATACAATGATTTAATCATCGCCACAATCCTGAAAGTAGATATTTCACAGTTAAGGAAAAGAGGTCTCAGAGTAGTCCAGTGACTCTCCTAAGGTCCCAGCTTGCCAGTGGCAGAGTGTCTGATTCTAAAGCTCTATCATCCCGATTACTTCCTAACCAAAGATCATTGGCTCATTTAGAGCTGGAGTTGAAAGAGACCTTGAAATAATTTATGCAAACTTTGCACAGTTCAGGGAATGTTTGTATAGGATCCACGTCGGAAGTCATCTAAAGTCTTTTTACATATTTTTTAATGATGGGAGATCACTATCTCCAAAGATTTGTGGGAAAAGCTCTAGGCTGAGTTGGAGAAGCTGGGTCTCAGTACCAATTCTATCACTTTTTAGTCAAGTAACTTCACACAGGTTACTCAAACTATTTGATTCCCACTTCTTTGTCTATAAAATGAGAATAATGTACCTCAGGATGAAAGGAAAAAATGCACCTTGTAAACTGTAGCAATGCTTACAGTAGTTGGTTAAGCACTTGTTCAGTTTTCAAAATTTGCCTTCTTGTAACTTTATCTGTTTTCAGTTCTGTTTAAAAAGATGGAACAAATTCATCTGTTCATAATTACGGGGTTGCTGCTACATGCCTGGCACTGGGCTGGGTCCTGGGTATACAGTAACGAACAATACTGTCACTGCCTGTGAAAATCTAGTTACTGACTCTTCCACTTAAAACACCCCAAAAGCTATTTTTGAGAATCTTCTCTATAAAACCTCTTCAAATATCAAAAAACAACTATCATGATCATGTGACTCGGTTCTTGTAACCAATCTGCAGACTTTTTCATCCTTCTCTGCTAACTGTTCTTTATTGAGGGACATTACAGGGTCATGGATTAAGACAAGTGGGACCTGGGGAAAATTACAAAAACCTCTCTGTGCCTCAGTTTCCTGATCTGTAAAATGGGGATGAGAAGACGACCCATATCAGAGAGTTCTTAGAATTGCATAAACTAATGTGGATAAAAGTTTTAGAACCATGTCTAGCACACAGCAAGCTGATTAATCTTCAAATGTATTTGTAAGAATTCATGTTCAAAAGAGCAGCAGCAGTTCACCTGGGAAGAAACTATTTCCAGGGCTGGAAGGGTCACCAGAGACACATCCTCAGGGGCTCGGGTAACGTAAGACCCCTGACGGGCCATGCCGCACCCGCCTTACCTCCTCTCTGACTCTCCGCTCGGCTTCCTCCTGCTTCCTCCTCTGCCCCTCCTCCTCCAGGACCTTCCTTCGCTCCTCCCTCTTCTTCTTCAGCTCCTCCAGCTCCAAGGCCGCCTCCTGCTGCTTCTGCTTGAGCTTCTCGAACTCCTCGCTTTCAGTTTCCCCGCGGCGGCGGCGCAGCTCCTCCAGCCGCTTGCCGGCTTCCACTTGGGAAGCACCTTCAGCCTCCTTGGCCTCGCTGGCCCTCCCTCCAGGGCGGCTGCAAAGGAGTTGGACACACGTCTGCCTTCCAGCTCCCCTCCTCCCGCCTTAGGGAGGGGATGTCGGTCTGCAGGCTTTGCATCCCACACCGAAATCTCCACTGCCCTCACTGGACAGTGGATCCTCCCACCTGTCCGAGGGGTAAGTTGGGGTCCACCTGGAATCTCCAGGTCTGAATCTGAGCCCCTGCTCTGCCACTTACCCTGGGTTTCCTTGACTGTACGATGGGGGCAAATAGGCACTGTTGGTGGGATTGTAAATTGATGCCGCCACTGTGGAGGCTCCTCAAAAAACTAAAAGTAGAACTGCCATATGACCCAGCAATTCCACTTCTGGGTATTTATTCAAAGAAAATAAAAACAGTGACTCAAAAAGATACATGCATCCCCATGGTCGTGCAGCGTAATTTACAGTAGCCAAGGTATGGAAACAACCCAAGTGTCCATTGATGGATGAATGTATAAAGAAAACGTGGTAAAAATACATACAATGGAATATCATTCAGCCACAAAAAGAAGAAATCTTGTTTAAATACTCATTAACAAGTAGTGAGGGCATTCTTAACTGTATCTGACCATAGGTAGCCCATTTCTGATGCTTTTGTAACAGATGAATTACTACGGTCTAGTATCATTTATTCCATGTAGAGAATGGCACAGTGTTTCTAGCTATGAAGCAAGAAGAATAAAACAGAAAATGAGTTCAAGATTACACAGTTACCAATATTGATCTTATCTGTACGTCTCATGCTTTTAAAATAATGAGGTAGCTCTGAATAAACTACGTCCTTTAGGACTATGCTTTTCAAGCTGCAGCTTGGAAAATCTATTTAGTGGACTGTAATTAGCCTTTAAAAAATGAACTAGAAAACATCAGAGGGCATTGCATGGAACAAGGGAAAAGACCATTTCTTTTTTTTCTTTTTTTTTTTTTTTTTTGCGGTACGCGGGCCTCTCACTGTCGTGGCGTCTCCCGTTGCGGAGCACAGGCTCCGGAGGAACAGGCTCAGCGGCCATGGCTCACGGGCCCAGCCGCTCCGCGGCATGTGGGATTTTCCCGGACCGGGGCACGAACCTGTGTCCCCTGCATCGGCAGGCGGACTCTCAACCACTGCGCCACCAGGGAAGCCCAAGATCATTTCTTGATGTGCTTGTTTCAGTTATAAATATATATGTAGATGTGTAATGGGTTATGATGTAAAATTTCTTACTAGAAGTTGAGGTTAAAAAGTTAAAAAAATATTGTGCTACGTTCTTGATGGTTAAAGATGAACTTTTATTTTTAACTCATTCAAGGTTAGAGCGTCCCTTAAAACTTGGTATTGCTTTTTCAGTCTTAAAGGCCCATAGGCCTGTGACTCCAGAGAGGAACTCTCCCCTTTCAGTTAAAGTCTCTCCATCTTCAGAGATGAGTTTACTCTCTGTGTTCATCGTGTTAGTGTTTGGTAGGACTGAAAAACACATGCCTAGAGAAACTTCTCTGGATTCCACTAGGTGTCACTCAGTCTTTATATTGGGCATTCAAATGCCCATCATTAGGGACTGGTTAAATAAATCATGACCCATCCACCCAGTGGGACACTCTAACATTAACTGTAGGCTTATATTCACTGGTACAGAAGGCTAGCTAAGATACATTGCTATGCACAAAGCAAGAATCACTTTAAAATAGAGATTTATAATTATATACACATATACATACTATATGTATATGTGTGTGTGTTTTGAATGTATATACATAGAGAGCATCTGGAAAAAATGTTACTGGTGGTTTCCTTGGGTGATGGGTACTTAACTTGCTCCTTGAATTGAGATTTTTCATGTCACGTTTTAGAGAAAACAATTTAGCTATAAGAAAACGGGTCTATCAAAGGGAACAGTAATTAAATCCAACAAAAGGAGCTATGCTCAAAACAGGAACAAGAGTTCTGTCCACATCACCTCTGCTCAGACATGCAGGCATGCCCTCAGCATTAGGGTAGCACCAATATGGAAATTTCTTCCAGAAGGTTCTTTCCTCTATCCTTGGCTTCGCTAGGTGAAAGTTGAGATGAACATCAGACCTTTCACCGTGAACACAGCTTGTTTTCAGTTAGACTATTAGGCACTAAGCTAAGGTAAACAGAAGCTCTTACTCCCTTCCTGGCTCCTCACCTTATTACTATATGGAGCAAAATGAGGCGTCTCTGCTTCTATCGGCGTCAACTTCTAGCTGAAACTAAAACTAAGGTATGTTGGCAGCTAAACAAAAACTAACAATATGGTGGCAGCTTGTTTCATTTTTTTTCTGCCCAGACATAGAAAAATTAAAGCAAGAGTCCCATTTACGGGTTCTCACTGCTTAATCTGTTGCCATCCCTTGTGACTTCTCTCTTTGAGTTACCCCGTTATCTGGATTTTCAAACGATGGGCATGTTAATTATTAATTTGAGCTTTGACTGAAGCTGGTTGACAAGTTTGCCGATTGTTAACCAAACTTCTTTCTACTGACAGATTTTTTTAAATGTTATTTCTCTTAACAAAATTGTACTCTTATCTACAACACATGTTTTAAACTATCAAGTAATTAAACACTAATATTATTAGGTAATATTCTTTGAATGCTTTTTATGAACCTGAAACTGTTCTAGGGCTTTAACACATTAAACTACTGGCGCTTCAGCAAGCTCTGCACTCAGCTTATCAGCCTGAATCAAACCTGATTTCTAGATTTTCTATGAGTTGCTAATAAACTTCATTTTTACATCTACTTTCTTGCCAATCCCAAGAAACATCTATAGGTTCTACGCTTCTCACTCCTTCACACTTTATTTAGTCTTTGAATACACACCTTTTCTTCCATGTGCTTTCGGCTCTCTTTTGGATAATTGTGACTAGGTTTCTGCTCAAATTTTTGTGTAGAAAAATTGTTTGGGAACAACTATATTTACATAACATCTTAGAGCGGCTGGAAATGTCCATCTGTAGTAGTTCCGTTTGCTTCTGGATGTTACACAGGCTTTGGTGTAAGGAACAGTCTGACTTCCATACAATACCTACTGGGAACTTTCTTCTTTGAAGTGTTCCGGAAACAGGGTCTACAGGCAAGGCAGCTGCCAAAGAACAGCCCCATGGGAATCCATGTTACGGGGACCCAAGACTTTTCCAGAACACCTGGCACAGCAGCCAGGGACGTAACAGAGATTGGAATTTGGCACTAGCGGTTGGAGGGAGTGTGTGTGTAGGAATGGGGCACAGAGAGTTAGGTAGCCAGGTGTCCACGGCAGGCTTCTGCAACTTGAGTCCTTCTACAAAGCTGATGGGGGGCCCTCCATAGTCAACGTACCTAGAAGTGAGGATTTGCCTGCATATACTTGTCTATCTGTCCTAAAATCAATCGCCGTAATGGGGGAGGGGATAAGGAGGGGAAGCTGAAGCTCTGCAAGAGGGTTTCCCAAAACTGGAGCATTAGTTGCATGCCCTCTTCCTCCCTCTGAGAGATTCCCAAGGCAAATTAACAGCAAGGGCTCTCAAAGTGGTAAAGAGAGCTGACTCATTTAGTTTAACCCAATGTTTCCAAAGTATTTGGCCACAGGGAAATCTAAGTTTTATGCAGCAATTTATTTACAACCTTTAGAAAATACATTCTTTAAAATGGTACTGAGAAGGGTCTCTTAGGAAGTTGGGTGGACCATACAGAGAATGAGTCAATGACAACTCCAGTCATGTTTTCTAATAAACTGATCTTACATGAACATATTAGATCAGTGAACAAAAACATGGCTGCCAAGCATGATCTGCCTTGCCAAATAATGGGAAAAGCAGATCAAACCTTGTCTGAGCAATGCCTGCTGGTCTCCTGTTAGTGACTGATAGCCAGACCGGCTGACTGAGTATCTGTAAGACAATGGCCAATGACCTCACAACAAAAGTAGGTTGCCTGTTAGCACATTTCTGTCTGGAAGCACAGGGTAGGGAGACTGATTATTACTATTATTTTTTCACATATGAACACAGTCACTGTTAACTAGCCACAACTTCTTACCTGAAAGTATTCTCAGTGTGTTTAAGTTTGTGGGTCATGAATTCTCCATTCTGCGACTTCATTTCTGTAAATCCCTTCTTTCCATCCAAGAAGCTCTTAACTTCTTTGCTTTCTTTGTCCCTTTTAGTCTTCTCATCTTTGATCTAACCAACGGTACATATCAGGAAGAAACATAATGATAATAATCTTAATTAGGTTTTGGTTGGTATCACCAAATAAGACCCAACATCGTTAGGAAGCCAGAAAACTCAGAAGTAAAACAAACTACTGGAGAATGATGTCGTAGAGCTGGAATCAGAGGAAATTCTTAGAGCATAAGCTGTGGTCCTCTAGCCTCTGAGCAATGACCTTGACCACAATTTTAGGAGGTCAGGATCATCCCTTACTGCACTGAGGTTTTATTTTCGAAAGTAGTGGAGGTGTTACCATTTAGAAACTATTGTGTTCTGGGAACTCCACATAAGAGTGGTTGTGTTCAGTTCCCACTGGGAGGAGCAATTATTAGTGTGGCCTTGATGGGAGAATGGCCAGGTTGCTTGGATGAAGGGCACTTCTTTGAGAAGGACACAGATGTGTTGAGGAGGGAATAAGAAACCTACTGAGCCAGATCTGTCAAGCCAATTTTGGCAGATGTCAGAGGAAGACATTTTAATCAAATGAATTTTAATCAAATGAATTTGATTTTATTTTAATCAAATATTTTTGATTAAATATTTTAATCAAATGAATAACTAGGGTCCCCAGGATAGAAGACATAATAACCCTACTTTTAGCGGGATGACTCAGAGACCTGTGGGGCCATGTTTGTAGTCATCTCAACCACCAAAGATAGAATGGAACAGGAAAAATTCCAGGGTTGACTTTGACTTCCATTGAAGGTAATAATTTAGTCTCTGGAAGTGGCTTTATGATTGTTGTGGAAGACAGAGGAAGGTGAGACATGGAGAGCAGGTGTTAGCTTTAATTTTTTTTTTGTGGGTTTTGTGTTACAAGTTCCTCACAGTAAGTGAGACAGATTATTTCAAAGTATACTGAATTTACATAGCTTTGGGGGGGGGGGGTAAAGGAGTTCAAATTACTTTATCATCTCACCCATTCTTAAAAAATGAGTGTGAAAACAGGTGAGGCTCATTATTTCTCATTTCAAGACAAACAGTGACAAAGCACTAACATTATAAAGAAACCTAAGGAGGAGGGTTTGGGCGTAAGAACTCAGGGCTTCAGGGACTGCCCAGGATGGTCTCCCCTTACCTCATCACTCACCTCTTCGCAGCTGTTATAGTTCAGATACCTAACCCCCGCCAAAGTGCATGTTTTACTAAGCAGAGGACATTTTTTTGCTATTTACTGATGAACCTTCGGTAGTCCTTTGCCTGACTGCCTTTGTTGAGTATTATTTGATTAAATTACTATCGATGGACTATTCACTACCATGTTGCCCTAATCAGTTAAGACTTTAATCTTTCTCCGAGGGGCATTTATCTAGGACATCCCTTGGACATGCTGAAGAGGGGGGCTGTTATTTTGCCATTCTCTCTGAGAGCTTTGTAATGCGAGTTTTAGTTCTATTGCTGTCAACAAACTAGCTGTTGCTTTAAGTCACCTAGCTTTTATGGAATGCTGGCTCCATGTACATAAAAAGAGAGGGGTGCACTAGAGATCCCTTCCTAATCTTTCATCCTGTCATTTCCCTCTTGGCTCCAGATTTGTCCTGAGAGGCGACAGAGAAGAGAAGGAAGCTCCTAGTCTGTCCTACAGCTTTAATAAGGCTCCCTGGTGACTATCCTTGCCTGATGGTAAATCAGTATTCATTGGGCAGGCGGGAGCAAGCAAAGTCTCTTCTCATTTTGACCTACCTTGTTGGGTATAGTTCCAGAAACTATGGACTGGAGTTTATATCCTGGTTAAGAAGTATCTGGGGATACACATTTAAGGGTGAGGGGGTCCCATTTCAGGGAACCCTTGGAAGAAATTGTGAGTCAAATCTCATAGTTTGTGGAGCACTATACAGAGAGAAATTCCCTTTAACTGGTTTCTCCTATCTTGGAGTCTGAGATATTTCCCAGATACCTCCCAAAATGTACTACCTAATTTACCATCCAAAGATGTGTATAAAATAGATTTGTAAAACAATACATGTCTAACAGAAGAAAAATCCCTTTTTTTCAAGCTCTGCCTTTATTGGCAAAGTTATGGTAGATGGTATGCTTATATTCTCTTTGGAAGACTTTCTTAGAAAAATTCCCAATGAAATAATGATAATGATGCTGACTGCAAATTATTTTTTCTTTCCGGGAAATGAATAAAGTAATTCCATAACACTTTAAGAAGCACAGTGGGTTGGATTCTATAGCAAATTCAACCTAAGCTAATGGGATATTCTGAGCCCACTCGGAAAAGCATTAGAGCCTCTAGATCAAAATGTTACCGTGAAGAGAATCTGTGCTGATGGATTAATATGGGGTTACATATCCTGAAGGAGCTAAAGTGCTTCCTATACAGATAACACCAGCATGCTCATATGAAAGGTTCTGGTCAAATGTGATCATTGGGAAAACACTAGGGGTATCTGGGATATTCAGTGGGATAACACATGGGTGTATGTGTGTGGGGTGGGAATTCCAGTGACATGCCCTTGTGCCAGAGAGACACTCAGAAGGTTGTGAGCAAGTCGGAAAGGACCGAGACGCCAGTCTCTGTGCTGTATCGCTTTGCATCATTTGATTCCAGAATAGTGATAAGAACTATTGCAAGTTAAAGTTTTTCAGACTAAGTTGAATATACTTTTGCTAGATTCAGAAGCCTCAGTTCCTTTTCCAAGTCCAACGTCTACCCCATGGATATATATCCTTGCTGCTTGCTACTGGTCCATGGACAGCATGGATTTCACCAGGGAGCTGAGGCTCTACCCAGATCCACTGAGTCAGAGTCTGTGTTTCACAAGCTCCCAGGTGATCAGCATGCACACTGATGTTTAGTGAGAGGCTTTGGCCTCCGTGATATTAATATCAGTTTCAATGTTATATGAATAGCTCTGCTGGGAACTGTTTTCCTCTTAGAGGGCAGAACAAAAAAAGAGCTCTGGGGTCAAGAACTAAAAGGAGGCATTTTATAGCACAGGGAACTATATTCAGTATCCTATGATAAACTGGAAAAGAATATCAAAAAAGAGAATGTATATATATGCATAACTGAATCACTTTGCTGTACAGCAGAAATTAACACAACACTGCACTTCGACTATACTTGAATAAAAAAATTTTTTTAAATTAAAAGGAGGCATTTTATAGTTGGGGAAGAGAAAAAGCTAAATTAGGTTTCAAGGTTGCTGGTCACCAGCGATCCATCACCACAAAGAGTTAAACTGCAGTGGGAGAAAGAAGGTTTTTTGTAAGGTATTGGAGTGAGTTCTGGAAATGTTGCTCACCTGACGTTTGTGTTTACCTATCCTACGTAGCTCCTTGAATTCAAAAGAAAGACTTTTTTTGAGGGGGGGGAACAAAAAGGTGGGATGCGGGGCGGGGATGGAGGAGGGCGTTTAAAATGGCTAAATCATGTAAAATATGATTTAAAGTTATCTACATGAAACAACTACACAAATAGCTGGAGAGGGGGAAAATCTAGTCCTTCAACTAGTAATTTATGTATGCAATGTTAAAACAGGAATAGCAGATTTTTTTAAGCTTGGGTTGAGGAGCTAATCTGTCCTCGCGTCAAAAAGAGGCCAAGTTTTGGGACACTGGAATGTGCTGGAGGGCAAACAGGGAAAGAGGCAGGTCTGAAATCATCATACCATGGCCATTATTGAACTGGGGCCTTATCTGAAAAGAGGCAAAAGGATGATTGGATGATTGCTGATGAGCCCCTTCTAGCTCACGGACATAATACATGAACACAGAATGCCTTGGTCATTAAAAACAAATCACGTCTTGGTGAACTGAGTTAAATCAGGATGAATTCAAACAGTTATTCAGCCTCTCCTGCTCCACATAAACTTAATCCCTGAATTATGATTTCATGCCCTCTTCCTTCTGGACTGAAAGATACTCCCCACAAAACACTAGCTTTAGAGACAAACCCATGTGGGATATTTCTGTTTGAGTTTAGTCCCAAGGTAATTTTCATTTTTTGGAGATGAATTTGTAGGTGTTCTTCTGTTACAAAATGAGAACTATGGTTCCCAACACGTTTAACAATTTCTTTAGCTGCTTCATTAGAGCCAAATTCAATTTTCTAGTTATTAGTATTTACTCTTTCTCCTGCTTTTAACTGGGCAGTGTTCACATTCAGTTTTCACTCCCAAGCCACCACAAGTTCTATTAGAAACAGGGAGGAACACATACCGTAAACAAAATAAACATAACATGAACTAGGAGTTCTTACTTTTTACATGAATGTTAGGAAAAAAAGTTTAAGAAAATAACCATCCCCCTGCTTAATCTCATCTATTTGCTAAATATGGATTTTTCTGTGTCTTACTCTATGCCATAATGGGCAGAGAAATGCAGCAGGAGTCCATTTGAGTTGGAGCTCAATAGCTACAATTCAGTCCCACAGGCAGAGTAATTCAAGTCTTATTACCTTTGATACTTTAATTTTACCATGTTTAAGTACTTTGAACTTGTTAAATACTGTCACAGTTTTTAGGATTGCTTGGAACTGACATAAGCATGATGGTTAAAGCAAGGTCAGGCTTTCTGATGTAGCATTTTAATTATGTCGGGGGCATAATGACATTCTCTCTGCAGCTTTGGTCCACTGACTTGTTTACTTACCTACAGTCAAACACCCTGGCACCAGCTCCTGTGTGTGCCTCAGAAATGCAATGCAGAACATTGTGCCAAACTTTTCTTTTGAAAACCAAATATCATCTTCAGTTCATCAAATTTTTTACTGAGATGTGTGGGAGTATTTTTCCTTTGAAAAGTTAAATCATTAATCAAAGCCAGTTGGAAATATTTCATGATCGAAACAAAAGTAGGATGGCTCAAGGAAAACAAAATAGCACTTGGGAGAGGAGAAAGTGGGTAAGATTGATCAGAGGAGTGTTTTTCAAGCTTTCTGACTGTGACCCACAGTAAATAAGGACAATTTATATCACAGTGAAATACTTACTGGCCATGATGCCGTCTGATATTTTCTATCTATTTCATTTTAAAAATGCAGATTGACACATTTAGCTAATTTGGGGATGCTTTAGGTTGATTTCACCATTCAATGGATCATGAGTCATGGCTTGAAAAACACTGGATTAGAGGTTACAATTTTCATCAGACCTGAAATGTCGTGGAACACTGCTCTCTGTTGCTTTATGGCTAGGTTCTTTCTCAATGATATTTACCTCTTCTTTTTTGAAGGTAGGCTTGTCTTCTTGGGACTTTCCTCTTTTAGCTTGCATTTTAGCCCCCCTTTCTTCTTCCTTTTTATTTTCAAGAATGGTAAGGTCACTCATTTAAAAGAAGCCCTTGCTAGCTTACAAGAGTGAGAGGGTGCTCAGGTCACTCTGCATGTGGTGTGAAGTGACTTCTCTTAGGCTGTCCCAGTGCTCACATTCCCCCCCGTGCCAGTGGTTCTAAACAGCAACGTGGGATAGTTTCCTCCCCGCAGAATCTTTTCTCATGAGCCTGCCATCGTGCTCACTGAAATCTAGCGTGATGTGGTGCATCTAGTGCGTGTGGACAAATCTTGTGTGTGGTCTGGTGCATCTTGTTCCTGATCATCTCAATGGAAGCTGTGTTTATGAGCCCCTTGTAAGAAGCAGGAGTGAAAGACAACTGCAGTGCAAGGCAGACTTAGCGATAGAGAGTTCTCTATGGAAAGGTGGATACACAAGCATTTCTTTTTTCTTTTTCTTTTTTTTTTGCGGGGTAGATGGTGGTGGTACGGTGGTGGTGGTTAGGTATAGTGCTCTTAATGCAGCCTTGCAGACAGATGAAAAAATATTTCTTAGCTTACAAATATTCCCCCACCCCCTATTTCCACACTTCCTTGTGCTACATAAATTTGTGTCACCCAGATGGTAAAAGATGCAAAATGTGTGCTCTTAATTGCCAGTCAGTTTTAAGTTGATGCTACCCCAGATGAATGGCTTTCTGCAAGTTTACATTAAGCTCAGGTCTACATGATGGCAAATCAGGGTTTTGACACTTATAAAAGGTCCAAACTGCCTCCTTTCCCTCCCTTATTACCAGTTAATTCCAAGGGGGTTATTTTGCCTCCTTAAGATGATATTTCTGACCATGATTCATCATGTCAGTTTCCCACCCCAACTTTTAGCATATTTTATTAAATGCCAAACACACAGATAAAGTGAGGAGTTATGGTCCCCCTGCCTCATGTAGACCTGTGGATAGAGATAAGTTGTTAAAAAGGAATGAGTTTAGATGCAGTGCAGAATCATAAGTCAATGCAGCACCACCACATTTGTCATCTTTGGGTTAATTCATTTTTTCTGGTATTCATAGCAACCAAGCACAGAGCAATTCACTTCTCTCTGGTTGTACCAGTAAATTTGGTTGGTGGAATAGTTAGCTATCAATTGATTGCTTTATGCTTGCACATTGCTGTGACCTAAAAAAATGAGCAGCTTGCCAAATGATCAAGCACGTGGGGCTGTAGGAATGTGGGCTCAGTCCCAAATTTGATGTGCATTACATTTCTCGTAAGTTGCAGGCATCACACATTTGGTGCAAAATGTTTACTGTACCTGTTTCTTTTGGACAGCTGTCTGAAGTTTATCTTCTTGTACTTTCTTTTCATTGACCCACTTCCCTTCTGTTTTCTCCTCTACCTTTTCCCCTTTTATCTTTTTCTCTTGCATTTCCCTTTTTTTCTCTTCTAGTTGCTTCTTACGTTTTTGCTCTTCTATCTTAGCTCTCTCTTCTTCCTCTGCCTTTGCCCTCTGCCTCTCCTCTGCTGCCCTTCTCTCCTCCTCCTTAATCCTTTCCCTCTCCTTTGCCCTCTGCCTCTCCTCTGCTGCCCTTCTCTCCTCCTCCTTAATCCTTTCCCTCTCCTTTGCCTCCTGTCTTTCTCTCTCTTGTGCAGCTGCTTTTTCTTCTGCTTCCTTTCTCGCTTTCTCCTCTGCTATTTTTTGTTCTTGCTCGACTTTAATTCTCTCTCTTTCTTCTGCTTCCAACCTGGCCCTTTCTGCCTCAGCTCTTTCCCTTGCTTCCTGTTCCATCTTTTCATTATGGGGAATCTCATGTGAGCCTTTTTCCCTCTCCTCTTCTGTCTTAGGCTCATCTGTACCGATCTGCCCATTTTTCAATGACATTACTGTTTCCTCCTGGGTTTCTGCTGCTTTCTCTTCTGCCACCACCTCTACCTGATTTTCTTCAATGCTCCCTTGCTTTGGCTTCTCCTCTTCCTCTTCTTCTTCCTCCTTTTCTTTTTCTTCTTCCTTTTTCTCTTCAGCATCCATCCAATCATTCTTCTGGTGGGACTTGGTGACTGTTTCTGTTTCCTCTATCTCGTATCTTTCCCGGCGACTTTCGCTTTTTTCTTCCTTCTCTGCCATTTCATTTTCTGCTGTGTTGTTTTGCATTCTTCTGCTGGGTAGCAACAAACTTGCATCTGCTATTGTTGGGTCAGAATCCTTTTGGCGCTCCAGTGCTTCCTGGAGGCGTTTCTGGCGTCTTTCCTCCCGCCGGGCCAGGCGCTCCAGGAGTGCAGCCTCATCGTCGGCCTCCACCTGAGTGTCTGTGGTGGTCGTCTTGACCTCCTCGTCGGGCACACTGGACAACAGAAACAACAGCAAGGGCAGCTTGCTGATTAATCAGTCAGCTGGACTCATGTGCTGTGCCACATGGGAACATGCAGATATATACATCTCCCCATATACAACCCCATATTAGTACATTCCTGCCTGGCTTTCAATAGGCAGCATATGCAAATCTTTGCCCATGGTCTCTGTCTGGCCATGGGGAATCTATTCTGCATACTAGAAGTGCTCTGAGTATTAATGCCACCTGGGCATTTTGCCTCAAGCAACAATTGATGAGCATTAATGTGTAAATACCTCAGCTCCCCTCACCTTTGGTATCAGATAGCGCTGAGGTGCCTGTACCACAGTGGATCTTAGAGTTCCCTGGTGGAATTAAGCTCCTGATACCCACAGTGGTAATTTGCTTGGTAAATTACCTTGGTAATTACGTTGCTCCGTAGTGAAACCTTTATTTGGTTGCCTTCCCTTCTCTGTCCCACTTCCTCACACCGCTACCACTTTTTCCTGGGATCATGTTACAAGTAAACTGTGCTCAAATCTTTGTTTCAGAATCTGACTTTCAGGGAACTCAAACTAAGTCAAGAACCAAACTGAAGAAACGAATTCCTCTTGTATCAAGTAGTGTCCCCACGTGTTGCCAAGTCATCTGGATTGCTGGAACACTAAACACTTTGAGAGGATGGGAGTGTACGTTATAGTGTGGAGATGCTATACTCAGGCCAGTGACCCCCCTGGTGGAGACATCTAACTGTCCACCACAACTTATGCTCCTCTTTCCTTAGTCGCAGGGAAGTGATTGCCTGTCAAGGATTATATTTCCCACCCTCCCCTCTTCCTCGCACCTAGGTGGGGCCCCGTGACCAATAATCCCAATGAAATGTGAGCAGAAGTGCGATGTCCAGACCAGGACAAGCAAGAAGCAGAGGTACATTCTCTTCCCTTTCTATCTCTGTCTACTGGCTAGATCAGAGGACTCCAAAGCCCCTGAAGCTGACAGAGTCACAGGAGGAAAGAAGCTAGGGAACCAGTGCTACCAGTCAGAAATACCCACGCTGGACTAGTATGTGTTACTGCATCAAACTACTAAAATTTGGGGACCCATTGTTAAAGCAGCTGATGTTGCCCTAACTATTAAATATACCATCTCCGTTCTTTGTCAAGATTTCCATGAATAAAGGGGCTCTTGCCCTTCTTTTCTGCAGTAGACCAAAGGACAGTTAAATTTGATGCTTATAAAAAAAGAAAAAATCTCTAAAATCCAAACTGTAGCACGTCCACCACTGTGCTCACTATTGCAGGATGCTGGACACTGCCCATGCCAGGAGTGTTGGTCTTCACTGCAGGAAACAGCCAGTCATGTGATACTAGGGCTGTGACCAGAGTTGGAAGAACATGTCTTGCAATGTTTAGAAACTCCATCAAATTTCATGGTTCATACCAACCTTGGCCCTTTTGAAGTTCAAGTTCACTTAATTTTGGAAAAACATATTTCACATTTAACAACAAGAAATGGCAGACTAAAGGCTAGATTCTAAACTTTCTTGGCCTCAGCTGTTGTTGTAAGACACTGTCTCCATGAATTAGACTCATAAGGATTAAATTTCTCTGAAAATGCAAATAGTTTAGGATTTAAGGGGGAAAATCTATATACATAAGGCATTTGGATCAACTGAATTCAAATAATTTTTAAGAGGTACCCCAAATTCCACAATGCTAGCTGGCTTAAAGAACTCGAGTTAAGAAACAACAGACTGTACTGAACCTTTCTTTGCTATTTATAAATCAGGACAGCAATCAACAGGAGAAGTTGAGTACCAGTCAGTTGTTTAGCCCCAAGAATACTTATTCTTCTTGGGGCTAATTAGTATGTCAGAGGTAAATCATATGTTATCAGATCTGAATATGCGCTGCTAAAAAAAGGAATTTTGTACTCAATCAATGCATGAAATAACTAATAATAGTACAACGTGAAAAAAGAAGAGAAACACAAGTAGAAGCAAGATTTTAAAAGCTAGAAAACTATAGGCACTAGTAATTTCTTAAGGCATTGTTGATTACTCACTAATAACCAGATTCACAAAAGGCCTTAAAATGTCATTATTAAACTCTTTCTTTCCCATCCCCTTCAACTCAGAAATAGAAAAGGCAGTGAAGCCTATGTAGCCCTGATCTGTAAGACTCTGCTACCATCTTCCTAATAATGGTCAAAATTACTATGCGCAAGCACTGTGCATTTTACAGGTATTATCATCTCATTTAAATTTAACAACATTCCTAAAAGAAAGGTATGATTTTTACTTCCATTGGACTGAAGAAATACAGTTAGTGAAGAAAGGGTCAAGCTGGGATTCAAAGCCAGGTAGTGAACCCCAGAGAACCTCTTTGCTATACTCCCTCCCTAATCAGGAGCTCCTTACCGAGGGACAAAGTCTGTTTTTCCACCTAACCAAGAAGCTTCCTGATTGAATCATCCTGCCTGCCAGCATGTTCACCACTGCCTTCAGAAACCCTCTGTGTACCCACTCAAATTCACGTTAAAGAGGCCAGAACTCTTTCCCTTCAGAATTTTCTACACAGATTGAATGAAGGGGATTATCAAATACAGTGCCCTCCCACCACACACAAAATGAAAGAATCTAAAACCAAAGCCACACAAAAGGTCTTACATGGTGACTGCATTATATTTAACCAGTCCACAATTTAAAAATAAAATTATTTTTTTCTCCATTCCCCCTCCCCATCTTTTCTATACCTTCGGGGCATATAAATGATATATACTAACTATTAGCGTAATGCACTGTGTGACCTTGTATGTGTGAACTTGTAAAGGTCCCTTTTGAAAAAGTTGAACTTATTAAGTATTCTCGACTTTCCTGATTTCTACCAGGACTGGTATAGGAAAAAACGTAGTACTAAACTCATGAGCTTGTTTGAATAATTACATTAAATTAAACAGGATTCTGCACCTTGTTGAATATTGTAGAGATCAAAGGATACTGGTTTAGGGTGTATATCAGGAAAAGTAAGACATTTGCAATTCATGCCTACTTCTAAAATTCAAGTATTATCTGCTACTGGTAGGTACAGAGGACTATTAAACGAATACATCTTCAGTTCAAAACAGATAACAATACCCTAAAGAATGAAGGTAAATAGTTTTCCTTATTTAAGCATATAACCCACGATTTTTAGTAAATAAAAAATTTACTAGATTACAAAAGAAAATAAAATCCTTCAACTGGGATGTGTTTAGGGGATGGGATGCGGGGGGGTGGGGAGAAAGGAGTACTGGTGTCCTAATGTCTAAATCAGATCGACTGACCAATCTGGTTAGTTGCCTAAAACGTCCACAGAAGAATTAAACAAGCTAGAAAAACGGAAAGAGTTGAATTGGGCTGAGAAGGGGATGCTTTGCCCAACACATTCCTTTCATCAGACAGGCTAAGAAGCACCTGGAAAAATTCTCCCTTCTGAAGAGGACAGTACCTGTTCTGGGTATTGACCTCCACTTGGTCAGTCACCTGTCCCAAGGATTCTTCCTCTTGCTTCTGCCGCAGCCTTTCCTGCCGGGCACGGCGGCGCCGTTCCCGGGCGGCCTCTTCCTCATCATCGTCGTTCCGCTGGTAGGCGATTCTGTAACATCACAAAGACAACTTCTTGAGCTTGCCAACTGCCCACCATCTTCACCAACTTCTTGGAAGGATTGACACTGAGCTTGACTACTTACTGAACCATAGAGTTCTAAAAGGATGGTTCTGTTCCTTAAGTTTAGAGACCCGATCTGACTAATTTTTAAACTTTTAAGTATCTGAAAAGCATTAGTCCAATAGCTACAGAGGATAATTTACAACGACCAAATAACAGCTTAAACTAAAAAGTTTACACAAAAGCAACTGCCTTTGGAGACTGTGGGTTAGCATGTTTAGATTTCTTTACTCAGCTGATGATTAGCATGTTAAGATTTAGAAGCAGAAATCCAAAGAACTGAACTGAAAGTACTGAAAACACTTATTGAAAAGATTCAGCATGTTGTATAAATTATTTGTGGATATGTTGTCACAAAGGTCAGAAAAGAATCAAGTTATGTTACCAAACCAGGACTTTGGCATTAATAAGCCAAATAGCCAACTAAACTCCAGAGCAGGATATCCTTTTTGCTTGGATTTAATTTTTTTCCTTTTTGTTCACTTTCGCTGAAGGAAAGTGTTATTGACAACTGATAGGAGGCTTCACAGTCAGTGCAGTGCCCTCTAAGGCCGCCTGTTTTGTTCTAAAACTGCTTTAGTGTCCCACTACCCACACGCTGGGCACATCTTGGGAGCCCACAGGTGTATATTTAGATAGAAACCTAAGGGCTAAGGCCAGTAGAAGAGGCGCAGAGGGTTTCACATGCATATATGGTACTTAGCTTTCCTAGTTTATCAGAAGCAAAGAACTATTTAGGGAAATTATACAATCAATATCACTAGTTAGATACGTTTCCCCTAATATTTATTCCCAAGTAAAGAATCGGAGCTGGGGAACTCCAGATGCTCAGACTCGTGAGGAGATAGCCTGCGTGGTCAACCTGGCTGTTTTGGAAGGAGGACTGTGTACTGACATACAGAGTGCTGAGAAGGCATGGCAGTGCTGGCTGGCCCAGGGACAAGCTGGCCTGATGGATACATGGGATGCAATGGAGCTGCATTGTGCAGCAGACTGCTTTTTCCCTTGGAGAGTTAACATGCTTTTTTACAGTGTTACTTACATATCTACCAATAGAAATCCAGGTACGTAAACGTTTCATACTTATCAATAATGACTAAGCTAAAATAATTTACAAATGAAAGAAAACAAAACAGCAGAATCACATAATTTATACCAACAAAACGAACCTAATATGACTGATGGTTTGCTCATGTTCGATTTACAAACTAGGTATTTTTAGATCCAGTACTTTACTTTACCTGTCTTTTGACTTCAATAATACAAATGCTAGGAATGTTTTTTGACCTTACAAAAACAAGATGAACAGTTCTGAAGGTTGGTTGGTTTGTTCTTTGCTACTTAAGAAACTCTGACTTCATACTTGCTAAAATGTGCTAGTGCGCGATATTCAAATGCCAATATAAATAAACTGTCACTTCGTAATTCTACAAAGCTGTTTTATTTCCACAAATACGGAGAGAAGGGCGGTGTGATACAGTTAAAGGATAACTAGGTTAATACTCAGAAAACCGAGTTTCTAGAACTGGTCTCTCCCCAGCTTGCAGCCCTTTGATTAACCTGCATTAAACGGCCTTGTATGTAAGTGGGTGACAATCAAATGAAATCATGGGTGTATTGTGGTAAGGCATACTACAGTGTAGTGTTCTGTTGTTATTAGGAAAGTGCAGTGGAGGAGCTGCTTTGTGAGGAGAGATGAGTTCAATTTTAGACTTGTTGAATTTGAGGTGACAGCATGACATGCTTTGAATGTTCCTTTCTAATTCAATCACATTGTAGTTTGCAGTTGAAAGCCCTTCCCAGTGGTTTGGCTTCAGTCTTCAGATTCTTGGCCTCATATTCCTTTGGCTTATTTCTCAGTAGACAGCTTTAACCACAGCAGGGAGAATGAGTCCTTAATGACTGCTTCCCAAGCTAATCAAACAGAAAGTCTTAATTTGCCCTTCTACGTCTCTGGATCAGCCGTGAGGTCTTGGCTATTACTTGGGGCCTTGCTTTTCCAAGACAAGCAAAAGACACATAAAAGCTCCATATGGGACACCCTATGGCAACAACAAAACCCTCCCCGCTCCTAGATGGAATCTCATTTGAAGCCCTTAATTTCCCACTATACTTGAACCTCTCAGAGGTGTTCCTCTCCCTCCTCCCACCCACCCAATGTGCTTCATGGTGGATGCTGTTGGCTTTTAGTTCTGACACGACCTAGATATGCCATCTGTCTCAGCCAGGTCACGCTCAGTCTTCCTTCATCTTCGGTTTCTCATTGGAGGCGTGGCCTTCCACATTCAGATCACTGCCCCTGTCTCTGCTAACTCTTCTTGCTTCATACTACTTAAAATTTATCATCACTTTGCATCGGTAGACTCTTACCTAGGATACACAGTTGCCAGAGCTAGATTTTTGAGGACCTTTTGTTGCTACTAATAAAGAAACATGTTAAAATTGTTTTTCATAGTTAAAAACAAAAAAGGAGCCAAAATGTTTTCATGGCATTTTGAATCAGAATGTGCCCGGCTGCTGGCTCAATAACATATCAGTTGACTTTGTAAGTGAAATTGTGCCCATGCCAAATGACTTGATATGTGTAGAAATTCTTCAGATGTGAGCCTCCCTACTTCAGTCCTCAGAGGGCAGAGCGCACAGCGGTTGCTTAGCTTTCAGGCCTCTCCCACGGCAACTACCTTTCATACTACTACCAGAGGTTTATTACTTTTCTTTCAAAATTGAAAAACCTTAGTTGTTAAATTTTTTCTGATTCTAAAGGTAACGTGCACTTATTATTTTCTTAAACCAGACATTAAAAAATGTACAAAAGAGAAAGTAAAAGTCAGTTCCCTAATCCACTACTCAGATATGAACATGATTAACAATGTATTCTACCAGAACTTTTCCTTTGCATGCACAGATATTTTAATTTTTAACAAAGTGGGATCATGTTATATATACTACTTTAGAAACAGCTTCTTTAATTTACCTTATTTATGACTATTTTAACACATTAGCAAAATATAATTTCCAACAGCAACACAGTATTCTATGACTAGATGTACCTAGTGGATGTATGTATAGGGATGTACTATAATCTATTTAACCAGACTTCTACTGATGGGCAGTTAAGATTTTTCCAATTTATGTTCTTATAAACAAGGCTGTAAAGGACATCACTATAGATATACTTTTACCACTTGTTCAATTACTTATCTAGGAAAAATTCTCAAAAGTTAGAATTCCTGAGTTTAAGATATGCTCATTTAAAGGCTCTTGTTACACATGGACAAACTGCCCTCCAGAAAGGTATGTGACATCAGCAACGTATGAGTGCTAATTTCACCATAACAAGAATTTATCCAAAAAGACAGATGAGAACACCACATCCTTAATATGTCCACATGATAGCACAACAACTCTGCTTTAGGCTTCAGTTAAAGACAAAATGTTAACATTCTAACTTTTCACACACCAGATTTAAATGTATTTGAAGTGCTGCTGACTAGTAAAAATCATACCTAACCACCCACTGGGTTGTAACAAAAGCATAACAATCCATTTGTTCTTTCTGTGAAACTTCAGCAGATGCTGGCAGTAACCAGTCTACTGTATTGTACACTATAAAGACAACTGATGTTCCCAGATGATTCAGAAGCAGCAGAGGACTCGAAGTTCCTCGGAATCATCTGAGAAAGATTAAACTATGCTGATTGGAGTTTTAATCAAATGCATTTTACTTAAAAAATGAGTAATGCCAAATGATAATGTAAAGCACCTTTTATTAAATAAAATGTTCAATCGACTTTCCCACCCAGGCTGGGTGTCAGCAGGTTTACTCTGGAGTATTATGCTTTGTTTCTGGGTAATTGCCTCTGCTCATCTCTTAGAGAACACTTGGGGAAAGGTATGATGGATCTTACTGCAGGAAGCCCAGTGCTGCTGGCAGCAAAATGGCTCATCAGATATTCGGGAGAGAGATGATCTTGTGTGTGTGTGTGTGTGTGTGTGTGTGTGTGTGTGTGTGTGTATGTATCAGTAAGTGCTGAACAATCTCAGAAGTCCATAATAATTACATGATGTTATTTGATTGTGTCAGTGGTATGAAAAAAGCAGAAAGGTCTGGCTTTTCTTCCATTCCCAGAACCACTGCCTAAATATCCTGGTGTTATATTATAAGAAAAAACAGGTCTATGCAATGGGAAAACGCTCTTGGAATGTTGTGGCTTTCACACCAAAGACTTTTTAAGTCTTTACCACCAGACCTCTACTGCCTCAGTGTATTCAAGTAACACTATAATCATGTTACAAGCTGTGCCTTTTAGATAGAAAGTTCAAATAAATAAAAGTATTGCAGACACGGCAAATAATGAAACCACTGAGGACTCAGCGTCTTTACATTTGGCTGGGCCAGGGTCTAAATGGACACTAGATGAGATAAAGAGGAAGTGGCAGAGGCTTCCACAATAAGACACTGGAGCAAGGCACTAGCTGTCACCTTGCCCCAATGTCCCCCTCACCCCATCTTCTCCAATAAATATTTCTCAAGACTTGTTCAACACTGGCAAAATTCTTACTGTATTTCATCTACAGTATACAGTTTTTTAACCCTGTGTTCTCCATAGTGTGAAGAATGTTACTCTCATTTCCTTTCATTTTGTCTGTTTTTTTTTTTTATTTTGCTATTTTCTGATTTGAGACTCCAGTACATGATCCTTAAAGTTTTCAAGTAAAAATGCTGGCAATAACATTTTATTAACAAGACAAGATCTCTTATCAGGAAACCATGTTTAGAAATAGAACAAGAACAAGTAATAACCAGTTTTATGAGGGGGCTGATTTTATTACAAGTTTAAGAGCACTAAAGAAAAGATTTAATTTTCTATATCTTACAGCAATGGTTACTAACATTTAAAGAATGTGGATCTCTTTAAAATATCAAGAAAAATTAAAATATCATGACAGTTGCTTATAGTTTTGTTATTTATTAAAAATGTTTTATAAAGTCTATAAACTCAACACTGAATAAAAAAGGAATCTGTATCTTATAAACCACTGTATTTATACATATTTGCAGAGCAGTCTTTCATACCTGAAACAGTTATTTATCAGACTACAGAAAATAAATTTAGGAATCTCTTCCAGTAACTTCACCACTGGAGAACCACTGGTATATAGAAAGAGATTACGAGTGCCACTGAACAGACTCTGACTTGTCCCCTTCAAGCTCTTTTGCATCCTTTAACATTCCTCGTGCTTGGTAAGCACACATACACAGACACATACACAGACACAGACACACACACAAACCCACAGGTTAAGTGAGGAAAACCTCGGAGAAAATAAAAGGCTCAAGGCACTAAAATGAAGCCCGTGTACAAAAGACTTCTAGAGATCCCCCTTCAGATCAAAGTTTCCAAGTCTCTCTGTTTTCCTTAATTATTTCTGCCACATTCCTATATTTTAAAAAGAGAATGTTGCACCTAAAATTCCAACAGAACAAATAAATTCGCTACCTGAAAGAAGGACTCCTACCAGTACTTCATCATTCGTGAATTCACAGTAACTTATAGGCCAGCAGACACTTGGCGAACCCTAAGATCTGCTTTCATCTCCCTGCATCCCCTTGTACCTCTTCTTTCGTGCAAGGAGTCATCCGAGAGAAGGTGGTGCTGGTTGAAAAAGATTCCAGGTTGTAACTGTGACACTCAATCCCAAACACCATCCTGCCCCCAGCTTTCTGCAGCTGTACGTTCCCCATGCAGGCCAGACTCAGGAGGAAGACTGACTGGGGTTCACATCTGCAAAGGACTTCTTCGTCAATTACATTTCTCTGATTTCCATCACTCTTGGTTCTGCCAATGTCATTGTCTTAACCTGGGTCTTAATATGGGATCCAGCTTAGAGTTAAAACCTCATGTGGGTTGAAAATGTGGTCATCAGCTATTAGGAGGCAAAATGATTCATACATGCTTTCAGTATTGTTTTCCATGTACCAAAAACCCCAGTGACTTTCTTTCATAATACGAAATGCAAGCGGTTCTCCAAACATATCCAATTAGCCCTGTGAATTGCTCAAATGCTCTTAGTAAAATTTCAGGCAATGCTGTGATCAGGAGGGAAAATCCTGACCTGCTGAAATGAATCATATTTGCTCTGCAGATTTACTGTATATTTGAAAGTTAAAAGAGGTTTATAGATACATTCCAGGCTCTTAAATATGATTTTGTTTATATATATGTGGTGTCTGTAAAATGTTGTGGTTTCATTTAATGCACATAAGGTCCAATTCTCAATGTTTTTCCCTTGGATTCCTTAAAAGAAAGGCATTAAAAATTACGGTGGAGGAAAAAATCAAGAAAATAAAAATATTTTCTGGTCAAAATATGTTTAGAAATAGATTAATAGCTAATAGTCAATCGGTCTATTAGTAATTAATATAGGATAGAATGAAAGAAAGCCCCCCTCATTTAGAATATATGTGTGTGTGTGTGTATATATATATATATATATATATATATATATATTTTTTTTTTTTTTCCTGATAGGGAAGGTAAAAATATGCTGAATTTCACTGAAGGATTCATTGCTATGTCAGGGGTGTGCCTTTTATGGGAGTGCAAGCATGCAAGGGGATACATTACTCTGAAGAAATTTACCCAGGAAGAGAGGTATGTCCCAC
This sequence comes from Stenella coeruleoalba, assembly GCF_951394435.1. Lineage (NCBI taxonomy): Eukaryota > Metazoa > Chordata > Mammalia > Artiodactyla > Delphinidae > Stenella > Stenella coeruleoalba. The sequence goes on along the minus strand of NC_137155.1, from coordinate 87,352,815 downwards.
CCCATCTCCCTGTACACACACACATTTGAGAATTACTAAGGTTTGCAAACCAGCCACAAATTTTGGTTCTCAACAGTAAGACACTGTGTGCTTGCACAGTTCAGTGTTCTCATATATGTTGTCACCACAAGTTATCACCAGCAGCCTACCGTATGCTTTATATAATGGTGACATCCCATAATCACATGAGTTTCTATAACCACAGACCATGGTGGGGAAACATGTCGCGGAGCAGAGTAGAAAGAAACAACAGCAGGCAGTGGGAGAAAAACCTCTTCACCTTGCCTCCACACACTCTCGTAGAAGGCTGGTTCTTAGTATCATTATGACTGTGACGTCCTGTCAAACAAACAGATCAGCTCTGATTGATCATGTATGGTTAGAGGGAACTCAGGGAGTAAGGTGAGTTCTGATTCTAACTCAGGGTTGTGTGGCTAGCTAGGGCTTACGGGAACATGGTTCTCAGAATGGTCCTGCTCTGGAACAGGCAGACCCCTGAGCTTAGAGACTCATTGCTGAATTGATACAGATAGTCATTTGTATCAGGAAATTTTAAAAAGATGAATTCTAACTGTTTCGGGTCAGTATTTTAAATTAAAAAGACGTTTAGCATGAAATATATTGTACCTATGAATGAGTGTATAGTACACCACCACTTAAAAGAAGAATAATGAACCAAACACCCATGTACCTACTACCCAGCTTAAATAGCACCAGCACTTTGAAGATCCTTATGTGCCCTTCCTCAACCCCATTCCTATCTCTTTTTAAATGCCTCCAAATAACCTCTAACCTGGATTTTAATTGTTCTCTTGCTTTTCCTGTAGTTTTACCCCCAAGGGATGCATTCCTAAACAATTCATTGTTCAGTTTTGCCTTCTTGAACTTTATGTGATCATACTATCTGCATTCTGTGACTAGTTTCTTTCACCCTACATTATGCTTTTGAGATTCATCTATGTTTATATGAATAGGTATAGTTTATAATGACAGATGAGATACAGGATTTCCCAAACATTTCTTGAGATTATAGTTTGGATGAGATAAATGTCTAACTTTTCATTCAGCTGGCGCCATGTTCTTTTTTAGAGTCCACAGATATTCAGTAGAAATAAAATGAATAGAATCCGGATTATTTCTTACTGAATTGCTATTTTTTCACATTTATTTTTTAAAGGAATAATGCATCTGTTAAATCTACTGAACACAGATTTTGGAGGGATAATTCCATGGCAGTTTCCTGAGATAAACTAAAATCTATTTGTTCTGTCACAAACAGGACCGAATTTGCACCACTCCCACTATCCCACCCTATTCAAATGATAAGATTGGTCATATACAAACAGTTCAGTTTTTAATTTATAAACGTTTAGAAAGTGTAGGTATGGAAAGAGAAGATTGATGATGGAGAAGATATATTTTACTCCTCACTTGATAAGTCAGGTTAAGCTTTGATTTGAAATGAATGACAAGGAGTAAGAGAAATGTTTAAGTGGCTAGTAAGATAATTAAAATAAAGTAACCAAACTTTCCTCTCTTTTAACTCTGATTTGAAATTCAACTGGTATAAAATGTGGCTGATACAGGATAAACCCAATTACTACCTATGTTTTCATAAACATTACCTTTTCTTCATCCCCAACCTAGGATTCTTTGTCTAATAAGAGTCTTAAATAAAATACTATCATTAATAAACTTGGGCTTTTAAAAATGTTGTTATTCAAAAGTAAAATCTGATTTGGGGTTGTTTTCTGACTGTTGTATCTATTAAAGGACAATCTTGGTTTAATGTGCATAGTAGATGTGGACAATAAACCTTGGGCTTAGGTAATTTATTTTCAAGTAAAACATGATAAAACACTTCATCAGGCCTGGGTGCCTATGACTGGCAATGCTGCATTCTGCCAGTTCTTTCTCTTGCATGTAGGTCTGAACATGGATATTCAGCTGATGAAAAACACTGCCTTAGCGCGGGGTGCAGGTAAACCACATGCCCAATGGCCAACTTGGATGCAACTGCGTCTGACCACAGATGTATTAACAAGCAGATTCTTTACACAGTCAAAGACAAACTCCTAGACACAGAAACTTCCATTGCCATCTTCAAATGTAAAAACATGAACTCATTTTAGATGAGTCTTATACTTAGCGTGATCTAGAAATTAAAATATTACCCCCAAATTTGAAATATTTGTGTGATGCAGTACAAAGGTTCATAATTTCATGTGGTGGGGCTTTGAATTATGGTACTGCTATCACACTGCTAAACACTGGACAAAAGAAACAAAGTGATTGGGAAAACAAAAACAAGATGTCCTTAAGTGGAGATTATGAACCTGTGACTAATTAGAAGGAATTCCTGTAAGGGAAAGCGGTATTTCAGACATGCTGACGGAAATGGTACATGGCATGTGGGTACTGCTAACTGAAGTCACATGTCCTGTGTCAGCTGAGAGGATTCTCAGCATCCTCTCTATGCAGGCAGTGCTTAATGCAGGGAAATTTATGGGTAATGGATTTTCATAACAGGGCTTTTATGATCCTCTCCTCCCCCAAAAGTGCCCTCTGGAGCTTTCCTGCTTCCACTCTCATTTTTCTTAATTGGAAAAAGATTTAGTATTCATTTCCTCTTTCCCAGTGTTCTTTTGGCTCAATTTCCCTTGGGGGTGGCATGGCCTCCCATCATTCCCCCCCCCCACCCCGCTTTTGTCCTTCCTCTCTCCTTCAGAAACAGAAAGCTCAAATACACTGATAGATATGACACTGGAGCATTGTTTCCAGCAACTCTGGTGAGTGAAGGGACTGTTATTCTAACAAGAAAGCATACTTCGGGGTGATTACTACCTCCCCAACTCCAGCAGTATTACACAACCTTACCTAACATCCAGCTGGCTCATAGCTAGAACTGCAGAGTTTTGTTTACAAGTGGTAGCAAGTAGAAAGACAAACCTTGAATAGAGACAGGAAATGGAAAAATGAAAGGCCAAATCCTGAACTTTGGACCTAGGTGAAGAACATTTATTCTTGTAGGGGACTTGGGAGCCAATGGCTGTCAATGGGTCCAACCTCCCTACTGTTATGAAAAGAATTCAAGGACTCTGCTCTGCACTTGGTGGACCATCTTCCTAAGTCAACAGAAACCTTACCTACGATGGGGCCTGCTCCATGTGGAAGGAATAAAGCAGATACCTATTTGTTGTGATTTGGTAAACAGCCAGCCTGACCAAACCAAACCAAACCAAACCAAAAGACCTCCCTAGTTAAAGTTAATAGAAGATCCCTATGAAAATGTGAACATTTAAATAGATAAAGTAATATTAAATAACTAAGCTCCCACATTTGTGTGTGTGTTAACTGAATTAGATCACCGACAGCTGAAGAATCAGACAGCCGGGGCTCTGAGAGAGAGAAACATGGGCATCAGAGACATTCCTAGATAGCACTTAAATTGCTTGAGGTACCTGTCCTGCAACAGCAGATCGACACCCCAACAACAGAGTATAAACCAATACAATCACTAGTTCTTTAAAATTGTTACCTAGTACAGGAGGCACTGCTTCAGTAGGGGAGATAACTGATTTTACTCTAAAAATATTTTTTTCTAAAAATAAATTACAAAGTTACAGCACTGCGTTGGTTTATAGGTTTCTGATCTCGTGTATATTCCTCTCTACAACCAAACCACTGATCCGCGTAGCACCTAGACTTTGAAGGGAGGACAGTTAAATTCAAGTGGGACATCAGAGTGATGGGCTCTGAACAGCCTAGATTCTGAGGAGGTGCTGGTGGGCGATGTACCAGATATGAATGTGGCTTCTTAACTTACAGAATTGGGGTGCTGGTTGGTAATGCTACTCTAACATGCAAATTGACACCTAGGTGACTGGAATTAATGCATTCATCCAACACACATTTATTGAGTATTTACTCTATTCAAGCCACTGAGGGTGGAAACTAAGGTGAAAACCCTGAAAAGAGCTTATAATCTGGTAGGGAAGCTAAGACAGGTGTAAGAACATAATAATAGATAGAATGCGGTAAATATCATGAGATGTTGATAAAGTGATCTAAAGTTTAGAGGAGGAAGAAGACGATTCCAGCTAAGGGATCAGAGAAGGCTTCGTGGAGAAAGTGGTACCTGAGCAAGATCTTTTAGGATTGGGGCTGGGGGGACAGAAGAGGATCTTTCCACATACAGAGAGCTCCAATAGCAAGGCTGAAGAGTCAGGAAATATGGACATGAGAAAGCAAACAATCCAGTCTGGCCGGTGCTTGGAGTACATGAAAGGTATTAGTGAGGCTCCAGTTGTGCTTGGCACATACAGAAGGACAGCTTCCAGTAACTGGAAGAGTAAACCAACCATTTTACAAAGCGTAAGAGGGGTGCTCCTTCCATTGCGGTGGCCCTACGGAAACACACAGGGAGGATTTTCTAGTTTCAGTCTCCACTCCAGGTGTTTCATGTCACTCTGCAGCTTTCCGTGAGAAATAAACGGCTAGCTACCCAATATCAAGGGCTCCATAAATCTTAGCTGCAAGAGGAGACTTCAGTTCAGCAAATCCTACGATCATTTAGAACAGAAGCACTGTGGAGGATCCTTCAAGAGCAATAAGCTGTGATTTCCAATTTTTCAGAGTGGCATTTATGTCCTTTTTTTTTTTTTTTTTTTTGCGGTATGCGGGCCTCTCACTGTTGTGGCCTCACCCGTTGTGGAGCACAGGCTCCGGATGCACAGGCTCAGCGGCCATGGCTCACGGGCCCAAACACTCCGCGGCATGTGGGATCTTCCCGGACTGGGACACGAACCCGTGTCCCCTGCATCGGCAGGTGGACTCTCAACCACTGCGCCACCAGGGAAGCCCTATGTCCTTTTTTATTCTCCACTGTCTTGTACTCACTTTGCCCACATAGAGTAAATCAAATTTTTACTTATTCTGCCTGTTAATCAGATCCCAGGTGCAATCCACCACTGTGGCAAGCTGGCAAGATAGTAAAACAACAGAATCATTAAACTAGAAGGAATTTTGGAGGTTACTTTCAATCCATGCTACACACGGTAACCTGGGGTTGAAGAGGTGAAGTGACTCAAGCAACTACAAAATCAGAACTAGACCCAGGTCTTTAGATCCCACACTTGTTTTCTTTCTAACCTATGACACCGTATCCGCTTTCTTAGGGTGTTCTGTAGACTAACAAATAGCTCCAGTCATCTAAGCCAGGGACTGGCCAACTATGGCTCAAGGGCCGAATCTGGCCCACATTCTGTTCTTGTAAATAAAGTTTTGCTGGAACATAGTCATTCCCGGATTGTCTATGGCTGCTTTCACCCTTTAATGCCAGAGTTGAGTAATTGTGACAGAGTGTATTTCCCACAAATTTGAAAATATATACCATCTAGCCCTTTACAAAAAAAGTTTGCTGATCCCTGATCTCAGCCAATGGTCCTGAAATTTTTTTATAGTGTACTATCAGTTAAAAAATTTAAGCATATATATATATACACACATATATGCATATATATGTATATATATACATACATATACACATATATAGTAACTTATTTATAAATTATATACATGTAGTGCTGTTTAAATGTTTATAGATTTATAACACAGGAAAAAGATATGACAACAAAACAAAACATATTTAAAGTAAGTTTAATTTATTAATGTCCATAAAATCTTTTGTGAAAACTCTTAGTTTAACACACTGAGATAAGTAATTTGAAAATCTGGCTAAAAGTTCAATTTATTTTGAAATTTGGTTTTAAATGACAGTAATAACTTAATTTTTTAAAAAAGCCCCTAAAAGATATGTAGAGACAAGTGGAAGGAACACATCACTGGCTTGGCATTTGAAGCATGATACTAACACAGTCAATCTGCCCCACCAACCATGCAGTTTTCTGTAAACTTTAGGAAATTTATGCCTGTCCTGATATCAACTAGTTGTTTGTTCAGAGTCATCCAAAGGCAGTTTTACATTTTTAATAAACATCTAAACTGAGATGTTTTACTTGGGAGGTTTTTAAATAGATAAGAAAATGTTGGTTCCAAGGTGAGGTGTGAAGATCAATACTCTTAGGTAGGTTACATGTTTACATCTGTTTGGACAAAAAAAAAAAAAAATCACAAAGCAATGGGGTCATTTCCTGAAAGATCTCTCTGCTGCATGAGTTTCTGCTAAAAAGCAGTTATATTCCCCACTGTTTGTGGACAGCTCTCCTTTGCTGAAAGGCACAGGTGAAGTGCGTGGCTCAGAAGCTAAGCGCTCATACACACTCACAGCATTAGTGACAGTTCCACTGCGTTCTCAGAGTCTCCCTGGGCTCATGTGGTCAGTGTTCCCTTCGACCTGCAGTTTCTGCAGAAATCCTTTTAAGTCCAGAAACCTGAGTCCATTTCATGAAGGTTAGTTTACTTTAAACTAGATAAGCTATACCATCGGTATATGCACTTAGCCAGTTACAGGTAAACTGCAAGGATGTGAAAGGACAGGGGCCGCCCTCCCCTCTGGGGGCGGAACGCCTGCTCTTCCCTCAGGACCAGTCGCACATGGTCAGAAATATGGACTTAGCGAAGGTGCCAGGGCCAGAAAGCATAATAAGCGTCAGTAGTGCTTCATTTCCAATTAGTTTAACTTCGTTTATACTCTCTTGCCTTCTTTTCTTTGACCGTGCTCTCTCCTGCTCTCCATTTTTACCTAGAGGGCTCTTCTTTATCCCTCATGGCCAGCTCATACCTGTGTGAGGCCTTACCAGACGTAATGAAGGTCAACTGGAAGGAACTCTTTCCCTCCTGTGAAATCGTTGCTGTTGTTCCAGGTATTTGTCAATATTGCCTTATTGTTATTTGTGTATCATCCTATCTCTCATACTATGTCATGTCTGTTGAAATCAAGAGTCACGTTTTATACATATTTTTAGCCCTCCTCCCCAACGTGTTTGTAGGTATTTGATAAGTATTTTTAGTAATGAATTCAGGAAAGGCATATGGCATAAGACACTGAGCAACGGCTAATTAACAATGATGAAGGCTAATTCAGTTCGCTGGATATGAGGCGAACTGCCTAAGTTCATATGGATTTAACTGAAACAGATATGGAAAGGACAAATAGGTCAACATGAAGCCATTTAAAAGTCTTAGTGTCGGGGCTTCCCTGGTGGCGCAGTGGTTAAGAATCCGCCTGCCAGTGCAGGGGACACGGGTTCGAGCCCTGGTCCGGGAAAATCCCACATGCCGTGGAGCAATGAAGCCCGTGCACCACAACTACTAAGCCTGTGCTCTAGAGCCCGTGAGCCACAACTACTGAGCCCACGTGCCACAACTACTGAAGCCCACATGCCTAGAGCCCGTGCTCCGCAGCAAGAGAAGCCACCGCAATGAGAAGCCCACGCACCAAAACAAAGACTAGACCCCACTCACTGCAACTAGAGAAAGCCCGTGTGCAGCAACGAAGACCCAACGCAGCCAAAAAAAAAAAAAAAAAAGTCTTAGTGTCAAATATAGGACAACAATGCTTCCCTAAAGGACATATCAATGAAATGTGACTCCGTTTAGTGAATAGGGAAAGGCCAACAATTCTATATTAGGCTCATGAGTATTTACTGAGAAAATGACATTTAAAGTTATTAGAGCATTGTCAGTGGGAGAAGCCACCCCCAAAGGATGTCCCAAAGGCATGTGTGCGGCATACACACACAGTCATTCAGAAGCTTTGTGAGTCTCCAAGAAGGCAGACACTCTACCCTTGTTTGTGAATATGAATCAGGAAACCTGGCTGTGCCCACGGCCATACTGCATTGGCCATGGGACTTGCTCTGACCATGAGTTCCAGTAGCTGAAGCCTGATCATTCACCATGGGAAGAAAGGACCTCTCAAGTCTGAACTTCAACACTACGAAGTGATGGAACAGAGTCATATTAATCTGACCTGGGAGTGCTAGTGGCAGCTTCCATGCTATGCTTGGAGATAGAAGAGGGTTAGCAAAAAATACAGGAGGTAGAACGCCAACACCTCACATTTCTCTCAATTCCTTCCCATCAGAAGTTGGAAACAGCTACTAGTCAAAGCCATCTTGCCAGTGTCTCTGTGGGTAGGTACCTGGAAAATTTAGCTCACTGGCCAAAGATGCCAAAGTTTTAATGCATTTATTGTAAATTTGTTTCTCATTTGAATGCTATTTTCTCTGTAGATGGCATGATGTTGCTACTACGTACAGAAAGTCCCCTTGAGTTTAGAGCTGGAAAATGTATGTTTTCCTGGGTAAGAAGAACCAAATCGTTATGGACAAGAAAGATATTTGACTTTTGAATATAGTCAATAATCAGGGACTAAAGTCAAACTGAGTCAACCAGTGTTTTCTAGTCTGTTTGTGGATCCTGGCCTGCTTCAAGAGCTTATGTGTGCGTGAGTAAGTGCACCTGCACACCTGCCATCAGCCTGTCTCTGTTCCTGTCACATCACTGGCCTTGGTGTGGCTCATGAACAGAGCAGAAACTCTTTGTTTTCCTGTTACTCTGGAGCATGCCTTTCCCCCCATAAATCCCTCTTGTATCATCAACCCTTATAAAGTCCTTATATCCCTCTATATTCTCTCTACTCTCACTATCAAGCCTATTATTGGTTTTGGCCTTTTTGCAATGTCTCTGGAAAGCAAAAATAATTCAGTACAAGCAAGTTTGATTTAGCTGGTCCTTTAGAAATATTTTCATGTGCTCTAGTCAAAACAGATTCTGTAATGCATGGGGTAAATCATTAAGATAACCAAAAATAGCTAATTTCACTGTATCATGGGCAGTCTTGTCATTTTTACTTGTAGTTTCAGAGTTAGGTTTCTAAATTAGTTTAATCTACTTTGTAGCTAACCTAAACCCACCTAGGGATGTATCCAGAAGCGTCTACTGAAGTGATTTTATTTTATCTCCAGACATCTTAACCACTTGCCCAACTGATAAAGATATCCAAAAAGTGAACAAAAAATAACAGTTCAATTTGGTTATTGAATGACTCAGAACACTAGGTTGACTATTTTTGATCCAAATGTTAGTAGCCATAACCCCCAATAACGTTGTATTATGGTAACATTGTATTATGGGCTTGTGCTCTCTAGAGCTACACTTTGGAACAAAGTGTCCAATGGCCCTTTTCAGACCCCATTTTATTTGACCTCACAGAGGTCTTTGACACTGTTGACAATACCTTCCTTTGTGAAGTTCTCTGCCTACCGTTTATTTTGTAGTTTCCTTTGTGTCTTCCTCAGCGCTAGTCTTTTCTTACTCAACATACTTGCCTTGGGTAATCCCATCTATGTTTATTACTTGTTAGTCAATTTTTAGGTGATGATTTTCGAATTTATATTCCTAGCTCAGGCTGTTCTCCTGAATTTCGAAATGACCTTTCTTCTTTGGTAATGAAATTTCCAGTGAGGAAGTTGAGAGTAATAAGTTATTCTGGACATCTGATTAATCCATCACTCTTCCAAAATTCAAAACTTCTCCCCATGTTGGTACTACACCCTCAGATCTTCTTATTTTCAAAGATGGATGGTTTAAAATACTTTTAAAAAATTCCTCAGTCATATCATCCTATCCTTGCTACAGATAGCAATTTCACAGTTTCAGGATGTGAAGTTGGGTTAATATTAAAAGAAAAGTCAAATGAAGAAGCATTTACTAACTAAATTAAATATCAAGAGATGAATAAATAGCTTGCATGAACACAGAGAAAACATGAAAAATTTAACTTCATTATTTATGCCTTTGAAATGGAATCACTATTTTTGCTGGCAGAGAATTTCACTCTCTACATGCATGGAAAATAAAGTTCCAATAATACCCATGTGCCTAGAAGTTGATTTTGGTTGAAAGCACAATTCTCTGCTGTTAGGTTTAAAACAACTGAAGTGAATTTACCAACCTGAGAAGAAACCTGTCTAACTCGTTTCATATACATATTGTATTTTCTTTAAAGGTTTCAAAGCGTCAGAAAGAGAAAGAGGCTGGCCCTGCCCACCGGGAGCTGGATGACACAATAGAGGATGCATCCGGAGCAGTGGTTCTCAATCTTGGCTGCACATTAGAATCATCTGGGGGAACTTTTAAAAATCCTTCTGCCCAAGCTGTGCCCCAGATCAATTAAATCAGACCCGCTGGGGTATAATCCAGGCATTAAAGCTCCCCAAGTGATTCTAGTCTGCAGCCAGGTTGAGAAATACTGATTCATGATGAGTGACTGAGGAACAGTTCGGGCCAGATGCAGTCACGTTCAGAGGCAGCGTAGAGTCATTCAGAAAACAGTGGACAGAGGAGTCATGGGCAAGTATTTAGAGATCGGAGTGGAAATAGATGAGGCCCCTTGTCCTCAGGATCCTGAACTTTCTTTTTGTTTCTTTTATTTTTTAAAATTAGGGTACATCAATATTGGCAAGCAGAAAGTGAAAGTTGATATTTTTGTGCAGATAAATGTTTAAACTTATTAAACACTGGTTAAATACACTGAATGGTCTACCCCTTGTTCTCTCCATGACCAAATTTGACTGAGTCTGAGGTCGCCTTCCTTCTGGTGGCAGCCCCTCAACCTCCTTTCAGGATGAAAACTTCACTTCACTCCACATTCCCATCCTTCCTCCATCATGGATGGTCGGTGTCAAGATGATACTCTTAAAGCTCAGCTAAGCTATAAGCGAGAAAACAATTCTTAGTGTCTGTTTTACAGAATTCTAACTGTAAAAAGAGAAAAAAAACTAGTTCGGGAGCCAGCCAAACCAACGAGGTACCTGCCAAACCACACCTTATCCTCCTCGATCAGCAAAAATACCATCCACCGCCTGACTCCTCTTTACCTCACCAATAGGAGCTTGTTCATTCCCTTATTAGGACACTGGCAGTGGTGAGGGAGACTGCTCGTGTCTGAGGCCCAGGGTGGCTTCTACAACATGTGCAGTTCATCAAAAATGAGCAGAGGGTAACAGGCACCGAGGGAGGGGACTGGAAAAATTAAATCCTCGCTGTATGGGAGAAGAATCCATCTTGGTACGCCACAATTATGGTTTTGGATTAAAAAAAATTTTTTTTTACGGCCAAACCAAAAAAACACAATCCTAATATTTTTTTTAATGCATGTTTTTGGAAGGGTATTTTTGAAACTTAGTAATGAAGTCAAGGGAATTTTAAGTTGAATGCTTCCAGGGTGTTGAATATGTATAATCAGTGAGTATCTGGTCTTAACCTTAAGAAGGGCTGGGCTTGGATGGTCTGTCCCAGTTCTAAGCATACACTTGAACCTACAGATATCATTTGCTTTTTTTTTGAACCTGAAGCAAAATAAAAGCCCTGTCCCCCCTTCTGTCTTTCTGCTTCTCACCTGTCTACAGGGGTCCCCTCTCCATGCTCTGACCCTTGTCCTACCTAGCTAACCACCTTCTTCCTTTGTTCACAATCTTCCACTGCTTAAACCAAGCTTTTTTTTCTACGATATTAGTACAGCTGGGGGCAGCTTCCAAGTCAAAATGAGATGCTGTCCTGTTACGATGTGTCAGCAGGGCTGTCCTGTTAATCCCATCCTGTTTAGTGGCTAAGCTGTTTTCAGAGCCAACTCAGAAACTCAGATCCATCCAAACAATAATTTGAATCACAATTCTAACTTTCTAGAGTTTATAAAACACTTCCATCAGGTACATGCTCTAATTTTATCTTTAGAATGTCAGTGAGGCAGACACTACTATCATTCCTGCTTCGCAGTTGAGGAAATAGGCTCAGAGAAGCTGAGTGACTTATATTCAGAGTCAGGACATCATTATAATTTGGGACTTTTCTGATTGATGCTCTCTTCCGTCTCAGAGATGTCATAGAATTGTGGTGTTCTGCTCAGATGAAGCTCTGAAGCCTACCAGAGAGAGGTTAAGTCTTCAAGTTCCCCCAAGGACCTTTAAACAAAAGGTGTTTAGGCGCCTGGGAGACTGTAGGAGGCCCCAGGGATCACTTTGTCCTCTGGGGCTGGGCTGCTGCTAACAACCAACTCTGCTAAATTTGACTCTGTGTTAAAGTTGTAAGTTTAACATTTCTAAGACTAATAATCTAAATACAATAGCCATTGTCCGTTTGAAATAATAACATTGGTGACAAAAAAAGAGGAATGTACTAGACCTGCCAGCCTTGACTGTGAATGAGTGAAGCAAACATACAGATTGTTTAAAAAAAAATGAGGAAGCTTATTCAATGGTGATAACTCCCATTTGTGCAGTCCAGGCATACCTCGGAGATACTGCAGGTTCAGTTCCAGACCACCGAAATACAGCAAATATCACAATAAAACGAGATACATAAATTTGGGGGCTTACACAAATTTTGTGGCTTCCCAGTGCACGTAAATGTTATGTTTACACTATACTGTAGTCTATTAAGTGTGCAATAGCATTATGTCTAAAAAACAATTTATGTACCTTAATTTAAATGTCTTATTGCTAACAATGCCAAAAAATTATAATAGTAATATCAAAGATCACTGATCACAGATCTCTATAACAAATATAGTGATAATGAAAAAGTTTGAAATATTGCAAGAATTATCAAAGTGTGACACAGAGATAAGAAGTGAGCAAATGCTGTTGATTAAATGGCACCAATAGACTTGCTCAACGCAGCGCTGCCATAAACCTTCAACTTGTAAAACACGCAGTATCTGTGAAGCTCAATAAAGCGAAGCACATAAAATGAGATCTGCCTGTACTGACTAGGTGTCAGGCAATGGGCAGGATGCATTTCATCTAATCCTTACAATAGCACTGAATAGACACGATGGTTCTTATTTTACAGTCTAGAGGAACAAACCGGGCACAGAGAAGTTGAGTAACTTGCCCAGGACCATACACATAGGATCTTAACTTGCATCTGGCCGGCCCCAAAGTCTGGGCTCTTTGCACAACAACGACATAGTACATCCCTTTCTTTCCAGGACTCAGTTCTCTAACTTGGACAGGGCAGGATTTAGAAGTTAAGATACGGAGAAGTTCAAAATTATTCGAAGAGTTGATTTCTTTAAATTGGCATAAGAAAGCCATGTGATTATTAATAACAGTGAAATGAGAGGAGTTGCCAGTTTTTTGGGTTTTTTTTTGTGGTACACGGGCCTCTCACTGTTGTGGCCTCTCTCGTTGCAGAGCACAGGCTCCGGACACGCAGGTTCAGCGGCCATGGCTCACGGGCCTAGCTGCTCCACGGCATGTGGGATCCTCCCAGACCGGGACACGAACCCGTGTCCCCTGCATTGGCAGGTGGACTCTCAACCACTGCGCCACCAGGGAAGCCCATGAAATGAGAGGAGTTGCCAGTTTTATGGAAATACCTTTCCACTATGGGGGAAAGGTACACTCATTGCCTCTTTGTAGGGCCCTTAAAGCAATATGTACTCCCCTGGGCTGGTTATTTAAGGTAGAGTCATGAAAGATCAAAGACTCTCACTAGACCACTCCTCTCACCCCGTCCAGCCCTGCTCCACCAGGAGGAGAAGCTTGCTCATCAAGCAGGATCTGATGTCATATTACAGTTGCTGCCAGATTCTCCCACTCAAAGACCAGAGGTTAGAGCTGTGAAAGCACAGGCCGGGAATAACATCCATTAAGTGTTAGCTGGAGAAAGCAAGGGAGCCACCAGGAGCCAGCTTGGAGCCAGGAGCCAGCCATTACACACCCACACAGGGAGGAAGCGGGCTAGCGAATCAACCTCTCTGGCCTCATTTTCCTCATCTGTAAAATGGAGACAATGGTGCTTAACTTGTAGTGCTGTTGAAGAATTAAATAAACTCGTACTTGTAAAGTACTAGCACAGTGCTTGGCACACTGTAAGTACTGTATGAGTGTTAACCATTATTATTATTATTGTTATTGTTACTATTATTATCCTCTTCCTCCTCATCATCATATGGGAAATAGGTTCTGCGCTTAGATGTCTTCTAAGGTATGCTGCTGTTTCCAAGCTTGAAGGGGAGAGCTGGGCAGAAACATTTTTCTAACTCAAGGATCTTAAACTCATTTTCATTGAGAATATTAACACCAGAGAAGGCTGAGACATGCAGAACAAATACAGGAAAAAATTCTTTTGTTGTTATTCCCTTATTCCTCCTCTGTTGACTATCCTGTCTCTTTCTTTTTTGAGCAGTGGAGTGTGGAGAGGAAGAGTAGTGGCTAAAAATGTGCAATAAATGTGCAATAAGTGGAATGCCCTTTATCTCTCATTTTCCCTGTCTCTCTCTTAGTCCATGTCACTTCTTATTAAAATGTGGATGGAGGGCTTCCCTGGTGGCGCAGTGGTTGAGAGTCCGCCTGCCGATTCAGGTGACACGGGTTTGTGCCCTGGTCCGGGAAGTTCGCACATGCCGCGGAGCGGCTGGGCCTGTGAGCCATGGCCGCTGAGCCTGCGCGTCCGGAGCCTGTGCTCCGCAGCGGGAGAGGCCACAACAGTGACAGGCCCGCGTACCGCAAAAAAAAAAAAAAAAAAAAGTGGATGGAAATTTACCATCAGACAGCTTTATCTTCCTATGCCAGAAAACACTCGTGTCCCAGTGGAAGAGGATAATCCCCTTTTCTATTCTCCTTTGGGGCTGGCTTAACACCCAAACTTAGTGGAGAATTGATGGTTCAGAACTCTCCGCGTGGAGGTTGGTTCTGAGTGTCACTGGAATGGCTTTAGACAGATGGCCTGGCACTGCCCCCATATCCTTCAGCCAGCTGGCATTTTAATTGTACTAGAAAATTATCCCACTTACTGCTTATGAATTAAACTATGCAATGTCACATTAGAGTATTTTAAATCTTTCCGTACTTGTTATGGGTTGAAGTGTGTCCTCTAAAAATGATTGGTTGGTTGATCACCTAATCCCCAGGACCTCAGAAGTGTTCTTATTTGGAAATAAGGCATTTGCAGAGGTAATCAAGTTATGATGGGTTATTAGGGTGGGCCCTCATCCAACAGGACCGGTGTCCTTATGAAAAGGAGGAAATCTGGACATAGAAACAGACATGCATGGAAGGTACACTAAGTCAAGAAACACAGAGAGAATGTCATGTGAATACAGAGGACTGGGGTGACGGATCTGCATGCCAAGGACGGTCAAACTAAGAGAAGCTAGGAGAGAGGCCTGGGACAGATTCTCCCTTACAGCCCTCAGAAGGAAACAACCCTGCCTGTTAGTTTAAGGCACCCAGTATGTAGTACGTTGTTACAGCAGCCGTAGGAAACTAAAACAGTACTCAATTTAAGGATCGAATGGTTCTACTTTGTTAATAATTTTTTCCGACAATTATTAGCACCTTTTACTGTTTATTTAGGTGAGTGGTTCATTACATTGAACTAGTAGCCTATCTGATTTATTAAGATGCCTTCTGTTCTAACTTATAATTTTACTCCCTCATATGTTCAGTTTTCACCTTTGCTGTGTTCCTTTTGCTCCTCTGTTACCTGAGGATCTTGGTTTGAGATTTACCTGTAGCTCTAGGTGGGCTCATAAAACTAGACTTCTTAAGCTTCTAGGTGGAGGGAATGTTTTACAGGGTCTCCCTCCCCACCTGCCAGTCTTCAGATCTAAGAGAGTCAGATTTGTAATGCTTCCCCGGGTCAAACTGAATGTTTGAGTAAGGTCAGAAATTAAAAAATGTATACCAGGGAGGGAGAGTAAGTGGAAAATAAGTCTTTCCCGTAATACTAACTCACATAGGCCTGAGATGGTTCAATCTCTGACTTCAAGGCTGTTTCCCTTGGGGTGAGAAGAGACTGTACATACTTCCTGGGTGTCCTTCACTCACTGAGGTTAAAAAGAAAGCCCCAGTGATGCTTGAGTCTGAGGAGCTTTTGTCCTTTTGTGATCAGGAAGTATCCACTACTCAGCAAACTCATATCAGAATACCATTTCCACATTATGCCTCCAGGATGCATAAGGTTTGCTCAACTTATGGAGACCTCAGCAAACTCTAAAATGCAGAGGTAAGGGCCAGGTTTGTTGCATTTAATTCTAGGAACTCTGTATACTAATATAATGGGTCAAATTGTGTCGTCTCCAAAAATATGTTGAAGTCCTGACCCGCAGTACCTCAGGACGTGACCTTATTTGGAATCAAGATGTAATCAAGTTAAGATAAGGTCATGAGGGTGAGCTCCCATCCAAAATGATTGGCATCCTTATAAAAAGGAGAAATTTGGACACAGAGACAGACAGAGGGAAGATGATGTGAAAAGAAATAGGGAGAATGTCATATGAAATAATGGAAGCATTGGAGCTCTACTGCCACAAACCAAGGCCCAGCTGGGGCCACCAGAATCCAGAAAAGGCCAGGAAGAATCCTCCCCCTGTAGGATTCAGAGGGAGCACGGTCCTGCAGACACCTTGATGTCAGGCTTCTATCCTCTAAAACTGAGCCAGAGACAATGAGTTTCTGTTGTTCTAAGCCACCCAGTTTGTGGTACTTAGTTATGGCAGCCCTAGGAAATTAATACAACTCATCACAGTCACTCATGCTTTCATGAATACCTGGAAGCTACCTCAGATTCATCGCCTAGACACCCAGTTAATGCCAATAATTATCACTGTTAATCACCCCACACACACATTTTTTTTTTTTTTTTGTGCGGTACGCAGGGCTCTGACTGTTGTGGCCTCTCCCGTTGCAGAGCACAGGCTCCGGACGCGCAGGCTCAGAGGCCATGGCTCACAGGCCCAGCTGCTCCGCGGCATGTGGCATCTTCCCGGACTGGGGCACGAACCCGTGTCTCCTGCATCGGCAGGTGGACTCTCAACCACTGCGCCACCAGGGAAGCGACCCCCCACACACACATTTCTTTGAGCGCTTACTAAGTGCCAGGCATTGTGCTAACTACTTTACATATCTTTTCCTCATTTTATAGACAAATAAACTAAGAAACTCAGTGAGATTAAGTAATTAGCTAAAGGGCACATAGTTAATAAAATGATGCAACTAGGATTTGGGTCCAACTTTATCTGGATTTCAAAGTTAATATTCTTTATTTATACTCTCCTTACTTATCAAGCTTACTTAAAGATTGGTGGCATCGAAGTCTTTGGCAAACAACCCCCTACTTCTTACTATATCCTCCTTCACAATGTGTCTGGTTTAGGCCAATTTGGAAAAGTAGTAATTTTATATTTTGCCCCAAGTCTATTTTTAGCAAATTTCTTTTAACTTCAGAGTTATCCAAAGTACAGCAGTATAGGTTATCATTTTTAAGTAGGAAGTAAATGGAGCAATGAAAATCTGAGATGAAGAGCTCCTCTGATTTTTCTAGAGTAGATGGATTTTTTGAACACACGTCAATCACAAACTGAATTCATCTGCCTTTTGCCCCAGCATCAGTTGCTTTTTCGGTGTAAGATATCAAGCCATTTCTCTCCTGGGGTTTTTAGGAAAGGGAGTGCTCAAAGGGAAGGGGAAGGTAGAAAATTTAACACTGCTTAAACATCCACTGTGGTTTACACACCTTCACATAACTAATTCTTTTAATTTTCACTAAACCTGCAAGACAGATACTATAATTTTTCCCCCCCACATATGAAGAAACTTAGGCCTAGTGAAATTAAGAGAACTGCTCAAGTCACACACGTAGCAATGATCGAGGTCTAAACACAGATGTGGGAGTCAGGATACTCGACTCTAGTTTTCATGTGCCAAGAATGGGACCATTTAGTACTTTGAAAGGTGGGTCTGGTCAGCAGAAAGAGTATTGAGACACTTTTTCCCAGCCAACAGTGTGTTTAGCTCCAGAAAGACTACTGGAGAAATGGCAGAGGTGAGCGATCAGTTCCTCTTTAAAGCCATCTCTTCTGTTCCAAAAGTTCAGCGTACCTAGGCCACCTTGGACCTTAATTTACTCATTAAAAAGTTGGGTGAACACCATTATTTTCAATTCAGTTCTGAGACATATCAGAATAATTCATTAAGTAGCTATGGAAATTACACAAAATCTATAAATATCATGAAATCATATTAAAGGTAGGTTGAAAAAATTACTTACATTTTATGTATTTCATGTACTTTTCTCTGGAAACTATGCAAGGTAATTATAAACTATGGCCTTTGGTGGGGTATTGCTGATCTGTGTAAAGAATGTTTTCACTCTTTAAAGAGGAAATGTGGCAAATTTATTTTCTTCTTCTTGGGATGAATATAGTCCTTATTTTATTATACTATTATTTTTTTAATTTTTTTATTTTTTGCGGTACGCGGGCCTCTCACTGTTGTGGCCTCCCCCGTTGCGGGGCACAGGCTCCAGACGCACAGGCTCAGCGGCCATGGCTCACGGGCCTAGCCGCTCTGCGGCATGTGGGATCTTCCCGGATCGGGGCACAAACCCGTGTCCCCTGCATCGGCAGGCGGACTCTCAACCACTGCGCCACCAGGGAAGCCCTGATTATATTATTTTTTATATTATCTCAGTTGCATACAAAGTGAAAGGTACAGTGATTTGGAGAATCGAGTTCTAGAAAAGGTGAGTGTAGACATTCCTGGTAAATATCAGAAAGAAGTCATGGAAATAAAAGACATGGAGAGCTGATGTAGCAGGCAGAGCTAGCCTGGAAGAGGCAAATGTCTAGTGTGGGTTAGGCCCTAAATAGGAATTAATCAGCATAGAAAATATCAGCCTAAAACACCAGGCCCTAAATAGGAATATCAGGACTTGAAAGAAGCATTCTAATCAATGTCTGCATGAGATGAGGTTTACAATAAGGTTACAAAGAAAAAATGAAAGATCAGTGAGCAAAGTACCATATTTTTTCTACAAGTTTATTGTTTTAAACCCTTCTTAATAAAGTTATCTCCTTTACTGGTTACTTTTATTTAATGTCAGTTGTTTTTAATAAAAAGCAGTCTTAATACCAGTGGAAATGAGTGTTTATAAATCCAGTGGGCTAGAGCAGATACTATCAGGCAAAGCATACTCCTTCACAAGTTGGTTCATGAGTTAAACACCCACCGACCACCTAGTTGCTTCCTTGATTTTACAACCAGAAAAAGTATTTAAGGGCAGAGGAAAGAGGATGACCTGACTGAGCTTCTTAAATACAAACCTAGTTACAACATCACAAACAAATGCCACTCAGATTTTCACTTGTGAAGTTGCATAATATTACAGCCCATGCAAGGATCTTTCCACAACTCTATAAAGAACAAATGGTCTCTCTAAGTTGTTCCTCTGATATTAAATTTTAATCGGGAAAAATAAGGCTATTTAATAATAACTTGCATTTGTTATGTACTTAGTTTTTTCCCGTATACTTTAACGCACGTCATTGTACTGGATGGTCTTACCACTCTGCAAGTTACACCGAGCAGGCATGAGCATCTCCATCTTACAGCTGCGTTGCAACGAGATGAAGTGGCTTCCTGGAAATCCCAGTCTGATTAGTGAAGGAGCTAGACCAGGATCCAGATCCTCTGATTCCCACCTGAAAAGCCTCTCCTAAACTTCCAGGCTGATCCCTGAGGCAGGCAGCCAGTGTGGTCAGGGTTACCAAGATTATGTAATATGTTCAGTCGTTTTCAAACTTCAGTTTGCAGCTTCTGAAATCTACTTAGTAGTTTATGACTAGCATTTTTTAATGATATATAAAATATAGAAAATCAGAGGGCAAGAAACTAAATCACTATATCAAAGAGATATCTGTACTCTCATGTTATTGCAGCATTGCTCACCATAGCCAAGGTATGGAAGCAACCTAAGTGTTTATCAGTGGATGAATGGATATATATATATATATAAAAATAATATGGAATATTGTAACATATATAATATATACAGAATAATATGGAATATTATTCAGCCTTTAAAAAGGACACCTGAAACTAACACAACATTGTAAATCAACTATACACCAACAAAAATTATTTTAAAAAATGAAGAAGGAAATTCTGCCGTTTGCAACAACATGAATGAATATGGAGGGCACTGTGCTAAGTGAAATAAGCCAGACAGAGAAACACGAATACTGCATGGTATCACTTACACGTGGAATTAAAAAACAAAAGTTAAACTGGAATGGTGGTTGCCAAGGGTTGGAGATGGGGGAAATGGGGAGAGGCTGGTAAAAGGCTACAAACTTTTAGTTATAAGGTGAATAAAGTCTTAGGATCTAATGTATAACACAGTGACTATAGTTGATAATACAGTATTGTATAACTGAAATATGGTAGGTAAGAGAGTAGAACTTAAGTGTTCTTACCAAAAAAGAAAAAAAAAAGGTAAGTATGAGAGGTGATGAATTCGTTAATTAACTTAATGATGGGAATCCTTTCACAATGTACAGATCTATCAGATCATCACATTGTGCATTTTAAATATATTATGATTTTATTTGTCAATTATACCTTAATAAAGCTGAAAAAAATCTACAGCACAACTTGAAAAGAGGAAAATATCAGAGGGTGTACATAGCAAGAGTGAGCACTGTTTTGTGAAATATTTGTTTCAAAGAGATCTGTGTGTGTGTATGTATATATATGTAAAATACTGAGTCACAAAATAAACTTAAGTTTATTATACTTAAGTTTATACTTAAGTATAAGTTAAAAGAAACTGGTATTTCTTTCAGAGGGTCAGAGGGAAAGAGAAAACAGGAAAGCACTGATGTGGCTAACGCTGATCGGGTGGCTGTACTGCTCTGATGGCAGCCACAGCCCTGATGGATCTGGGGATGTGCATATGTTGGGTGATGGCTGTGCGAGGGCTGAAGAAAGATTCCTGCAGTGGGTGGGAGGTTAAAAGCCTAGATAATCTTGAAGCCAGAGTCTGTGTTTTGTTCCTTTTTATGTTCTTAGTGCCTAGTCCAGCAGCACTAACTGGCACAGGAAACCCTCAATGAATATTTGTTGAATGAATGCATGGAAATGAGTGAGGTTTACAGATTTTTAAAGGCTCCTCTTAAAAATTCAATTAGGCTTGGAAATGAATTCAGGCAGTCCTACATTTATGAAAAGCTTGTTTCCAAAACCTTAATTTGCAAATTGGATTTTGGAACTTCAAACATTATTATACATGGCAGCTGGGATCTTAGGCCAGCCCACAGCTACCTTTTAAAACCCAGGATATATCTGAAGCTAGTAGCAAGAAAGGAAGCTGCATTTCTACGGGATAAAGGCATCCTCGCTGGTCCAGCTAGGAATGCCAGGGGCAAACTGGCCTCCAGATGGCAGAAGAGCACCCCCCCCAGCCCCCATTCCTCTTGCCTTAGCTGGCCCCGCCTCTGCAAAGCCATTCTGGGGGGACTGGGAGGGACGTGAGAAGCAGTATGAAGTGAGGGCTCATGTCAAGGATAGAAATAGGTCAAAGGTCAGGAAAGGGAAAGAGGAGTGAGCAATGCAAATTACCTCAACCAGGAAGGAAAGACAGGCCTGTGGCCACCAGGCACTCAGCCCATGTGCTTGTGGCCAGGTGGCCAGTAAGACACACGCAAAAAAGTCGAGACCAACTCCATAAAGATTTGGTGTAGTCACCACTGCAGGAGAGATTCAGCAATATCATTTATAGAGTGCCCCATACGTGCAAAGTACAATTGCCTGTTTTTCTGCCATTCTTTCTTATTTTTTTATCCATTAACAGCAAGTAGTAATTTCACCTTTAACCAGATAAGCGGTCCAGTAAAGTCAATCATTTAAAGCCAATCTTTGAACCCAAAAGTGAGCAAAAAATGGCCAGTTTGGTGTACAAACCAACAGTCACAAAAGGTACATGAGCTTTACTTTGTAACAGAGAAGGCACCTGAGTGCTCCGCTGCCCAGACGGTTGGCTTTTTCCTTGAACATGATTCTAACAGATGGGGCTTCCTGATAGCCTTGGCTACATCCAAACAGAGTGGAACCGCTGAATGCATTAAGAGCAATTAGGAGAGAGAAAATAAATAAAAAGATAGAGGACAGCACACAATAATTGGACAATTTCTGGATGAGAGTTGTATCCACTGAGATACCACAGTTTCACAGCATGATTTAAAAAACTATATTCACAGTGACAATTCTCAGCAATGGGGAAGTGTTTCAAATGTATTTTAACATCTATTTTAAAGAAGGGAAAGACATAGTTTTCATTACAATTTTTTTTTTTAATTTAGCATGCTGGAAAATTGTAATGCTACATTCCCCAATAAGATTGAATAAACCAGGTATTTATTCCTAAACTTTTTACAAATCTGAACATTTTTACGTGCACGTCTTCTGTATCTTATACAATTATGCCAATTATTGATTTCCCTGACATGCTTTTAACTTAGTTTCTTCAGAAAACAGTGGGATGAACTAAATAATTTCCTATGTTTCTTTGATTCCATGGTTTAAAAATTTACATACCCTTCCACATTTGTTACAAAATGTGACAAAAGCATGGCTGTTTATAAGAAACCCAAAATCTTGACTCAAGAAGACTTCACAGGGCTTTGGGAAAATGAGAAAGTAAGTGGTGAAAATATTAGACTGCAAGTGACAGAATCTCTCAGTAATCTTACCAGGAACAAATTAAACAGCACCTTGAAATCTAAAGAACTGAACAGCCAATCACAATTGCCCCTGAAAATAACATGGCTCTGGATAGGTCTTGGCACTCAGGAATCTTAATGCACCTCATAAAAGAAACACTGCCAATTTCGCTCTGTAGGCGATGAAACTGAGATAAATTATCTGATGCAAATGCAGAGGAATTTAGAGCTCCTTTTGTTGGGCATCTGTTTTGGCATTTAACCTAAAACTTCTTCCAAAGCAGAAGGCACAAAAGCTTTGTGTGTTCTGATGACTCCAATGAAAAGTGTGAACTTAGATGAACTGAGTTTGATTTATCCAGTAATGGGAAAGCTAAAGAATATTTTTTTGAGCATTGGCACTGTGCTGGAAGCTGAAGGTTCAAAGTTTCAAAATAGTCCCTGCCCTCAAGTGGATTACCATATATTGCATTGGCACTCTACTAGCCACTTTTGCTCACTTTTGGGTTCAGAGATTGGCTTTAAATGATTGACTTTACTGGACCTCTTATCTGGTTAAGGGTGAAATTACTACCTGCTGTTAATGGATAAAAAATAAGAAAGAAGGGAAATGAGGGAAGGGAAGGGAAGGGAAGGGGAGGGAAGGGAAGGAACAGGCATGCTCACCACTAACTTTAGTTCAAGGTTAATAATAGAAGGGTGGACAAAGGATATGGAAGAAAAGAAGAGCTGAGGAAGCCTTGTGGAGGAAGGTAGTATTTGATTTAGGCCTTGAAGAACAGGAAGGAAGTCAGGAACAAATGAGATAGAGCCCCTCATTCCTACTCTACTCCCCAATCACCCTCCATTGGTTACCCCCTACTACTTCCCATCTCTTCCTTACCCCACCTTACCCTACCCACTCCACCAAAACTTCCTTGGAATCCTAGGTCTCCATGGAACACTTCAGAAACCCCCATCTTTTTTAATGTCTCCATTTCAGAGGGGAAACTGAGGCACATAGACTGTTCTCCACGTAGGAAATAGAGTGAGCCAAGGAAGGGAGGTGGCATGATGAGTTTGAGGACCAGTGAGTGATCTCATTTGGCCGGAGCAGGGGTAGGTCAGAATGGGAAGGGATATTAAAGGCAGACTGTGGAGAACTTTGAGTGCCACGTTGAGGAGAGTGGGGTCTGTCTTCAAAGGTGGGGGTGGGAGGACAGGAGGGGACAGGATCAAAAAGAGGACAGAGACTGAAGCCGGGACCAGATAGGAGGCAACTGTAATTGTCCAGGTGGCGGGCGATAACCGCTGAAATTCAGGACATGAGAGAGTGATTAGAGAAGAGTGACAGAGACATGGAGAAAGTAAACTGATAGAACTGTGGGCATGATGGAGCGGGAAGAAACTCAGAACCAGGAATTCACACACACACACACACAGCAGACTGGGCTCTTTGCCCTGCATTCCAGGCTCTGTTGTTGACCAGCCGTGAACACTGGGCAAGCCCTTCACCCCATGTGCCTCAGTTTCCTCATCTGAAATGGTGGCATTAAATAAGATCGGGGTTTCTGAAGTTCCATGGAGACCTAGGATTCCAAGGAAGTTTTGGCAGAGTGGGTAGGGTGGGGTGGGGTAGAGAGGTATGGGGAGTGGGGTGGGTGTGAGCAATGATGGGGGTGACTGCAGCAGGGATGAGAAGCTCTAGATCCAAAACCACCTATTTCATCAGAACATCTCCTTTATGTAACAGGATTCCTTGTAACAGTAAATTTGCCAAAAAAAACCAAAGCCCCCCAACCAGTCTGATAACCACAGGAACATACAGATAACCTCTAACATCCCTTTGTGCTCTCACACTTGAGTGATCACACTTAGAGAAACTGGTTGTCCAAGAGATCTGCTAATATAGTGGATGTGGGTCTCATTTTTAGGACCCCATTGAGGTCCTGTTTATTTGATGAGCTGTTGCACAAATGCTGGAACAAATGGAAAAACAACTGTCA
Organism: Stenella coeruleoalba; assembly: GCF_951394435.1. Taxonomy (NCBI): domain Eukaryota; kingdom Metazoa; phylum Chordata; class Mammalia; order Artiodactyla; family Delphinidae; genus Stenella; species Stenella coeruleoalba. The sequence continues at coordinate 87,328,359 of NC_137155.1, read as the reverse complement.
TGCTGAATCGATGCCAAAACTCTCAAAAATGGGACCGATTTACTGAAAGGCCATCTGGTGCTCTTACCCTTGTGCCTTACCTTTTCCCAAGACCCAGTGAGTTTTCCAAACCTCATAAACATCAGCGTGAAAAGGGCCCTTGCCTGCAGGTACAAAGACACTGGCTTCCCTGCTACTGACTGTTGTCTGGCTTTGGGTTAAGTGGAGTTGCCCCTCTGGGTTCCGTTTCCCTGTCTATAGAAGAAGAGCATTGCAGCAAACAGCCCTAGGGGCCCCTCTAGCTTGAACATTCCAAGATTCCAGGATCCTAAACTTTGGAGCCTGTTATCTGAACAATTGTCTGATCAATAGCACGTGCTCCGGGTCTTGTTCTGTCACAGTCAGATGGTCAGTGTATTAAGGGCTTTGGGCTGTTGACTCTAAGGATTGGGCAATGTGTGCTTTAGCCGAAGTCTCTGAGCCCTGCAGATGGATCACTCCGAGCAGAGGGCTCAGGTCTAAATTAACAGCAGATCTTTAGAAACACGATGCTTTGTGGATCGGTATGTGGAATAAGAAAACCCGTGCCTTTGGTATAAACACCCCCAAATGGTCTACGAACCACCAAAAAAAAAAAAAAAAAAAGCAACAGAGGAAAACCAATCAGAACCACCACCAAGTTGAGACCAAAAAGTTTCATACAGGTCTGATATTTACACACTCACTGCCTTCCTTTGCCTCCTGATTTCTCCTCTCGCCTCCCACTCCCACAACTAAAAAAAAACAAAAAAATTATTTTATTTTTTTTTTACAACGATTCCTTTATGCGAAAGAAGAAGAAGAAGAAGAAAAACTGAAGAGGTGAAGCGAGCACTCACTGGGAGAGCACGGCCAGGCTGCGTCTTCCCTGCGATCCGGATCCCCCGAGCATGTCTGCAGCTGGAAAAGGGCTGCGGGCGCAGAGGTGCTGAGACCCTCTGAGCGGTCAGGGCGTGGACCGGGCCCGCGGAGGTGCCATGTTATCTGTGGCTGAAATGCAGTGTGCAGGATGCTCCCGGGCTCTCCCTTTGTGTTAACACTTTGGTCTGTCCCTGTGACGAAAGTCTGGGCTTGTCCTTTGCCAAATTTACTCCTCCCCACCCTTTCCCTTCGCATAGGATCATCAGAGAGCTGATTGTTATTTTTTACTGTAATCTCTCTAATAGAGGCCCATCATGTTTAGATTTAGATTGTAAACGGCCCAGATTGCTTTGTGATTTCCAGAATGTTATTACTGGGCGGTAGGGGCCAGGATCCCCAGTAGCTTTCATGATGAAGACTTTATATGATCAATTACAAATAATTCTTCCAAGGCAGAGAACTAGTTAAAGGAAAAGACACTGATCCACGTGCTCAGCCTTTTGGAAAACAGTCGACCATGGTATCACTTGCATGCACAATCCAATTCTGAAGAGATCAACGGAAATCAGCCCACCAAAAAGTTCATCCGGGTGCAGTTCTCAGGCCCTCATTCTGAGCTCTGTTCTCAATTAGCATTGGTGTCAGTGGCTTCCAAAGTAAACAGTTCCCACTGAGAAATCAAATCTGGGAAACTCCTATTATCCCTTTTATTCAGGGGAAGATGCATGATATAAAAATGCATACAAAGGCAAAGGGAAGAGAGCCGGAGGATCAGTGATATGCTGTGTTATACAGGGTGTTTGGTGAAATGAGGGCAACAGCCTGACGAAGGGACATGTTGCAACAGTGGGCCCGGTCTGCCCCCGTGGCACTCTGGTGTGGTGATCTCATCCGCCAGGCCAGGCAAGGGAGCCTGGTCAGCAAGAGCTTGGAAAGCAACCAGATTCCAACCCCTGTGGAGGGGGCGGTGTTGATTCTCTCTGGAGATGACACTCTATCTAAGCTTGAGTTATGAATATGCTTCTTCATCGCTAACAAGCAATGAACAGATTGCTGCTGGGCACCAAGATACTTATGGGACTGGCTCTCTGTTAAATAAGTAGAACAACCCAGATCTCCACAATGTAGGGTTAAGATGATTCTTTTGGTAAATAGCAGGAGAAACAATCAACTTTACACATTGATTCACATCCTTCATACGATGAAAAACATCTTTGAGATCTATGGCTTCATATCACAAACATGGACACAGAGGCAGAGAGCACTTCAAAAGTTCACCCAAAGTCGTGGAGAGGAACCAACGCAAGTATTCCTGTGCTCAGCTTGAAGAAGTTTAATTTAGTTAGATTAAATCCTCTCTTCACTTTAACTAACTAGACAATTTTGGTTGTTTTATTGCTTAAGTACTATGCTGTCCTCAAAGTCATAGTTTATAGAGTAATACAGTTTACTGAACTTCAAAATTAATTATCTCTATATGTCATGATGAATATACATCTTTAAATATCCCTTTGATTATATATGTTATCACTCAACACATACTGACTATTTAAAGTGCATGAGACACTCACTGAGATCACACAAGAGGCTTTAATGAAATACTCACTGACTAGACTTGAGTTTATTGCTCCAAAGCTGTGACAGATACATGTATTGAGGCATTTTGCTATTCCTCTTTCTACCACATTTTTCCCATTTAATATTTTTCCTTTTAAAATATTCAGTGATTTGCTGTGGCAAGCAGAATAATATTCCTCCCAAAGACATCCATGTCCTAATGCCCAGAACTTGTGAATATGTCACTTTACATGGCAAAAGGGATTTTCCAGATGTGATTAAGTTAAAGGCATTGAGGTGCAGAGATTACCCTGGATTATCCAGATGTGCTCAGCCTTAGTCACACAGGTGTTTAAAGTGAGATAAACCTCTCCTGCTGAGGTCAGAGGGAGATATGGGTATAGAATAATGGCCAGAGAGATGACCTTGCTGGTGCTGAAGATAGAGGAATGGGGTCCAGGAATGTGGCAGCTTCTAGAAACTGGAAAGGCAAGGAAACAGATTCTCCCATAGAGCCTCCAGAAAGCAATGCAGCCCTGTCTATATCTTGATTTTAGCCTAGAGAGACCTGTGCTGGACTTTGAACCTCTAGAACAATAGATAGGTTTGTGCTGTTTGAAGCCACCAAGTTTGTAGTTATTCATTCCAGCACTGATAGAAAACTAATACAGTTGCTTATGGGACTCAACTGACCTTGGGAATATGTTTCGCCTCCTGATTTCCCCCGTTTCCCACCCCCACTCCAATTCTGAGGTGGCAAGTATAGTTTTGACATATTTGGAATAAGTTCATAGAATGGAGTAGCCTGGAAAAACTTCAGTGGTTCTTCCAGGCCAGCCCAGACTCTCTCTCTCTCTTTCTCAACACACACACACACACACACACACACACACACACACACACGCACACAGGAGAGCAAGAATTTAGTAATCTTCCACTAATATGCTGACATTCATACACTGAAAGTATGCAAATGGCCAGCTGTATAAAAGATATCCACCAAGTTATTTTCCTAGTTGTAAAGACAGAAAGAGGGAAATCATGCACACTTGTAGTTGGCCCCTTGTTATTAATGTAATGTGTTTGGGAAGTAGCTGTCTGTCTTCAGTTTGTAAAACTAATGGATGTCATAATTCCTGCTACCTAATAGGGTACTGACATGACAATAGTGAAGAGAGGAGTGAGTTTTGGGCCTGGGTCAGACACCAGTAGGGCACAGGGAGAGCACAAAGGACAATAAGAAGGAGATTGGATGCATTTGGAGATGTGAATCATGAGATGAGAGCAGGGCTGAAGTAGGCAAGTGCTCCCAGGTAGGCTTCTGCGGTCCAGCTTCCTGGGGCTGGAGAGGCAAGGTGAGAGGAACTAGGAAGAACATACCAGAAGGTAACTGGTGAACAGTGTCTGTTTCTGCAGAGACCAGCAGGCACATGTGCCGTCACTGTGTAGCACAGACACGGGTACTCAGAGTCCAGCTTCCAGAACTGGTGTCTCTGAGAACTGAAGTAGTGATCATTCATTGGCACCATGAACAGCAGGGCCAGCAAGACAGTAGGTGTCATACATATGACATTTCCAGCCTCTTTTACTAGGGGAAACGGAAGTCTGGGCCACTCTCAAATTACTGATAGCACCCTTCATTTCTAGATACTTTGCTTAATTTTTCATCAGAGAGATTCTGGGCTGGGAAGGTTTGAAGGAGGTCAGTGCTATAGAATGAAATAGCTCCCACCACAGGGTGGTCTTTAATTAATAAAATATGATTTAAAAAATAACTTTACTTCATGGAGGTAGGATCTCCATGATCTCTTCCAGACTTCATGGTCTGCAATGGTTGTTTAAGAATAGCTTCTACCTTGGAGCAGTTCCCTAGGGAAAAGAGAGGTATGTGGGAAGTGCCCCTTGTCCTGCCTTAATGCACTTAAGACACACACATACAGAGCCGCTCACCTCCTACAGAAACACAACATAAAGTCAAAGGAAATCTATTCACATGAGAGGCAACCGTTGAAGTAATTTAAAGGGAATGTTTAAAACATCCTGAAGAAATTTTTTCTTACAAAGAAATTCATAGACTCTACACGTTTAGAATGAAGCAAAAGATCTTGCCTAGACAACGGCTCACGAAGGGGTGGACAGGAACGGAAACGAAGGGGTTAACTACATATTTGTAGGCTGAACCTCTTTCCTCCTTTGCCTTGGTGACTAGAGTCTTTCCTCCACACCTGAGGGCATCACCCTCCTCCTCACTCCCCACCCCCAAAAGCACTGAACACGTTCACTTAAACTGTATTGCTTTGTATTTTCCAGTGATACTGCTTTTTAACAGATCTTCCTAAGAAATCTTCTCATGAAATACTTCTCCCTTTTTCCATCTCCTTCTGCAGAAATTACAGACTCCTCTTCTTTCTTTCCTCTGCTTTCTACCATCCAATAAAGTCTTTTCCTCACCTCTCCTTCCCTATCGTGTCTTTGATAAAGTCTTCGTAGTTCCCACTGTGGAATGTGCGATGGGCTGGGTGGAGGAGGGGGTGGAGAGATGTATGTACTGTTATAGAAAGTCATTGTTTGTCATGAGAATCTGTATGGCCTTTGCTGACACAATTCTCTGAACTATTCTCTGGTCTGACTCCAGGCCTGTAACACATCTTGAGTTGCTATACTGTCTTGTCTGCCTTACAATGTTAGCCATATAGTTCCTGTCCCAGCATCTTCCCCCTACTTAACACTATTTGAATATTTACTACAAGCAAGTCGTGGAGTTAAGTGCCATGGAGGGCTCCAAAGGTAAGAAGGGCAGTCCCGAAGGGAGATAAGATATGCATACAAAAATATTAATGCAAGATGGGGAGTGAAGAGTATTCTGAAAGCAGCGGAGCTGAAGCACTATACTTCTAAGGTGACATCCTACGATCAAGGTCCCAGTGTTTAATCACTCTTATGCTCAATTTATTCTGTGATTGAACTAGACTTCCTGTGGCTGAAATAGAAATCCACTTATCTCTGTTAGGGCCACAGGTATTAAGTCATCCTTCAGTCTGGTCTTTTCTAGGCTAAACGCCAATGCCTATTTTCCATCCTTTTAATATCAGCTTGAAATATAACAACTCTTCAAACGGGAAACCAAAATTGGACATAATAAAGGCTTGACCAAGGCTGAATGTGGCTGGCTGAAGTCCCAGAGCTGCCTGCCACGTTCCTGTTAACACATCCTAACATTGTTTTCACGTTGATAATAGCATCTCGTATAGAGTTCATTCATTAATTTTTGTGCTAAATCCAGGGTGGTTTTTTTTTCTTCTCCAGATTTGTTGCTTAGTCAGTCTATCTCCAACATTTATCTGTTAAGCTATTTTTGTTGTTATTAATTACCCTTAATATAAAGAACTTCATACTCTTTCCAGAGGCTCATTTTTCAACTCTTTCAGATTACTCTCTGTAGTATTTTTCTTGCCCTCCTGCTTAAAACACAAAATCTGATTTCATGAAAGGAGAAAAAGATCTTTCAGAAAGCATATACCTGCATTTCAATACCTGGGAATTCTAATGATCTATTTGAGGCAACATAGAGTTCAAGGTCCTCGACTGCACTCAGAGTGTATTTATATATTTCTATCTCCCATTACTAGGCTGTGAGCTCCTTGAGGAGGGGGACTATGTCTTACCCATTTTTGTGCTCCTCCCCTCAGCCCAGTTAGCACAATGTCTGGCAGAGATCAGCCCTTCTGTAATATGTGCCGCATAAGTGAATTAGGGCACCTGGCTTCATAAAGAGCAAATAATGGCCTTGACCAAGTTAATTTGTTTTTTCTGTCGTTGAGTTGAAATAGGAGGATAATTGATTGGTGGCCCGGCCTCAAGTTCAGTTGTGCCTACCACTGGAATTGAGATGCATCTGGGCTTGTGTGACGTGTGGTGAGGGAGGCCTAGGGAGCCGATTTGCATGGGGTTTTGGAGAGTTGTCTGCTATTCCATGCCTTGGAACTGGTCCCTGAGCGGAGGCCCATTGCCATATGTCTGTGTCCTGAGGACAGGGGTGGGCTGCAGAGAAGCGGAAGCTGCTTCCACAAGGTGTTTGCTGAGTCTAGGCCAAGCTTTGGTGGCCAGGTGACAACGAGAAGCAGAGGAAAGTGTCCCCCTTACTACCTCTACACGAGCACAGCATGGTTTTGGAAGAGTGAAGCGAACGCAGGGCCACTTTGGAACCTTGAAAGATTGTATCAAGGGCACGAGACAGCATCTTTGACATGGAAGCCCAGGGTCTCAAGTGAACCCCAGGGCAGTGGGAGAGAGGGGTGAGGGCTTCACTGGGGCAGGGGGCCAGCAGCAAGGAGCCATGGGAGGTTGCACATGGTGGGTGAATGCACCATTCATGAGGTTTTATAAGACAGACTTCCAGAAACAGAAGGACTTTTTAAAAAAAATTGATGGTGGGGTGGTAGTCCTGCATCAGCAGAGATCATTAAGAATTGTATTACTAGTAAAGTGATTCTGTTGACATCCATACGCAGATTCTGATTGAGGATATATGGGTGACAGTTATAAGGTTTCTGTACATTTTTAAAATGACATCTTATTCTAAAATCTTGTAGACAGACTAAAAGGAGTAAGAAACTATAATGAAGGTCTGTGTGCTCACCATTCAGCTTAAGAAAGAAAATTTGCAAAGTAGGGCTTCCCTGGTGGTGCAGTGGTTGAGAGTCCGCCTGCCAATGCAGGGGACACGGGTTCGTGCCCTGGTCCGGGAAGATCCCACATGCCGCGGAGCAGCTGGGCCCGTGAGACATGGCTGCTGAGCCTGCGCGTCCGGAGCCTGTGCTCCGCAACGGGAGAGGCCACGACAGTGAGAGGCCCGCGTACCGCAAAAAAAAAAAAAAAATTGCAAAGTAACTTTGTGCCCCATGTGCTCTCCTAGGATGGCCTTCTCTCCCTCTCCACCTGTAGGTAGCTATTCTTCCCCTCCCCTCCTCTCCTCCCTCCACAGCTGGCCCCACCCCAGAGGGCTCACCAGCAATGCCACCCTTGTATGTATTTGGTTCTAGAATGAAACAGGATGGGTGCGTGGGAGTGAGACGTCATTTCACTCTGTCTTGATGCTTCTGTATTTTCATGGTGAAATGCAGGTCCTCTGGTCATGATACCACCGTTCAGTTAAAAAGAGGGCATTCTTTCCTTCCCAAGGCCAAACCTTGAGCCCCAGCATTACGTTGCTAATTCTTCCCCTTAAGAAATCCTGACCCCCAGTTGTACCCCCCTGGCAATCTAACACGTCTTCAGTGCAATGCACCCTAACATTGATCATAAAGGGGACTTTTGTTCAGTGAAAAGATTATTGGCATTTGCCACCGTTTTCCTGGTGTCTCCTGAAGCATTCTGCCTTTACCCAACGAAGCTATTCCTTCTCCTTTTCCCTGGAATGGCTTTTTAAACTCCCTTTGCTTCTCTGAATTCTAGTGGTTCTTTAAGAACCAGTGTCTGGCTCCACCTCTATAAAGTCTTCCTCATTTTGACTTTATTTCTTTGTAATTTATCATCTTAGGAGGAAAGATGAGAAAGCTTGAACCCACTCTTGTTTGCATGCATTTGAGAAATAGTTATGTTGTCATGTGTGACTCAGCCCTTCCAGCTGACTTGCCGTGAGGCTCCATTTCTGTTTAAACTCTTTTGCAACAATTATTTACGTCCAGTCTCTAAGTTCTTTTTAAAACCTGGGGGTTTTAGCCAGCTGGACTATTTTCTTTTCCTGGAAAGAAAAGTTTCTATCTTAAAAAGATTGTGCTTCTAACTCCCCTCTGCCCTCCAGCTTGAAACACATCTTTAAAACGATAACACGGTGCTTGGAAATAGTAGGGTTCTAACAACAGTTTCTTGAATGAATGATTGCTGGTGCACATCTATAAAACCCTGGTTCTGGTCTCAGAAAATAATAGTATATACCTTATATAATTCTAAGAAAGAAGTGTGTACACGAAAGATATGATTTCTGCCTATAGGAAAATGAATTTAGCCCTTGGTGATAATTTTAGAATATAGATTTCTTGTACATAGATACAATTAAACTGTAAAGGAAATTAAGAAACTATCATGGGGACTCTGAGGATGTAATTCTGGTGCAGGGAAAATGTCACATCTTCAAAGGAAGCACGTTAGTTGATAAGCCACAGAATTCTCAGTGTGTATCAGTCTTGTTCAAAGTATCTAAATATTTCCACACCATAAATTTATTTTCTGGTGTCCACTTTATGCATCTGGATATTAAATTTACACATGGTTTTTATAGCTCGAATCAAATCCAGATTTTTTTCCAGTGATACCATATAAGGTCTAAAAAAGTATTGATTTCTCTTTTAGGAGGTCAGACCTGGATTATATTTGTTCCTATTGCTAGAGAAATAGTCCAGTGTGTGTTTTGGATACTTTGGATGTAGTGTTTATTATTGATATTACATAACTGACACCTTTTAAGGTACTATCCTATTTTGTGATTAACAGATCACATGAATTAGTACATGATTATGATATCTATCTATAGATAGAAATAGATGGATGGATACACAGAGTCTTATTTATTCATTGTTCATGTGTATATACCTTTTCTCACCTGTTTTCTGGCAGTGATGATTCCTAACACCTCTTTTGCAACTGATACAGCTTAAAATAGTGTTAGACATATGGCAGGTGCTCAATAAATACTCATCATTTGCTCTCTGGGTTAAAGGGGGGACAGCAATGGAGTAGAGACGCTGCATCAAGAAGGCCAGTTGGCTGCTCCTCCCAGACTCCCACAGAGTGGCCTTCTTTGGAGTATTGCTCATGGTACAAGCTCTAGAAGCTCTGCTGCCCCAGCCACTGGATCTTGGGAGTTCTCAGAATGGACAGGTCTCAGAGAGACTGATTGGCTCACAGACTCACAAGAAACTGATGTATACATCAGAATCCTAATTAATGCCAATTAATTAAGATAGAATGGATGACCTCCCTCTTCAGTGCCTGGGGAGCTCTCACTTCCTAACCAGGTTACCCCCATTCCCCAAGCCAGAATGTCAGGAAGCCTCAGTCACCAGAGACTGCTTCATGATGTGGTGTCAGAGCAAAGGGAGGGAACATCATCATGAGGAAGATTTCACCCAAGCCAAGCAGAGATGTACAGAAACACCTACCTCAGTGGAGAGAATACTTATCATGTCACAGGACTGAACAAACCCTGAGATTCAAGGTCTGTTTTATCTGGATATTCCTAGATGACCAGTGCCAACCCTGGACCTGGCATCCATGCGGACCTCTTCTACTGGCCCATTCTTTTTCTCAGACTTACTGAGGCCACCAATGATGTGGACTGAATGTTTGTATCCCCCCAAATTCATACACTGAAATCCTAACCCTGGATGTGATGGTATTAGGAGGTAGGGCCTTTGGGAGGTAATTAGGTCATGAGGGTGGAGCCCTCATGAGTGGGATTAGTGTTCTTATTAGAATAGACATGAGAGAGCTTGCTTTTTCTCTCTCTCTCCTGTGTGAGGATACAACAAGAAGACAACCAACTGCCAATCAGGAAGGGGTCCCTCATCAGACACCGGATCTGCCGGCACCTTGATCTTAGACTCCCCAGCCTCCAGAGCTGTAAGAAATAAATGTTTTGCCGTTTAAGCCACCCAGTCTATGGTATTCTGTTATAGTAGCCCAAACTGACTAAGACAATAGATTACAGTTAGACTCCACTTGCTTATATCTGAGAGACCTAATGTAATTTGACACGCGTTGAATTTATTAGAAATGTTCTTTTGTACACTTTTTGGGCACCTTTATGGTGGCAGCTTGAGACAAGAGGGTAGAAATAGACTAGGAGAAAGCTCTTCAGCTTTAGGACATGATTTTACTTTGAAGTTATTGAGCAATGAAATCAAGCTATTATTAAGACCAAGGCAGGAAAAACCAATAGAGATCCTTTTTGCTCATTAGTTCATAGAGTAGAATAGTACAGGGAAGGGGTTTTAGTGAAAGCATTTCATTAAAAAAATCATATTCATTTTTCTTATTTAAAAGCCAAAAGCCATCTGGAAAGCTTTTTAATTTTAAGACCTTATGAAGACAACAAAGAAGATAAAATGGATGATACTTACACAAAAAGTAGCATACAGTACACTTCAAATCTGAAAGCCAGTGGCCTGAAATATGCATTCAGTTTTCTAAAATATGCTGCAAAGTAAAGAGAGCTGAATCTGAGATTCCCCTAGGTATTTTAGAACTCAGTGTCTTTCTAGGATAACTTCAAATTATCTTTCTTTTTGACTCTTTTTCAGTGGATCTAAGAATTAAAAATTAAATTAAAAATTAAAAGATACAATTCTGAGACTATTCTATAGTGTTTCCAAGCCTATGTGTTCTGGGTGTTCCAGCTCATTAACTTCATTTTAATTACAAATTTTATGATAATGAATTAACCATAGGGTATACTTTTGTAATTAAGAAACTCAATGCCTACTGAAGAATGTGTTGTATCGTAGTCAATGTTTACTAAATTAATCTGAATCTTAGAGTTTTGACTAATAGCTATTTATAAATGCTTCTCCTCTTTCTTCCAAACAGTACTTTTTGAGGTGTATGAACTATTAATAAAAACAAAAAATTCTCCACTTCACCGAAAATAAAGTTAACCCTCTGTATCTTGGTTTAAAAGTCTTGGGTTTTCTAACATCGTTCTTTATTCTTTTTTTTCTTTTTTTTTTTCTTGGTTCATCCCAATACTAGAAAACAATGCACTATTTAGAGTCTAAACTTTAGACCCCACTTGTGTGTTAAACACTCTCTGTTTCAGAAAGAGTGTTGGTAAATACTAGTCTGAGGTTGGCCCTACCCCTAATCTACTTCTGCCCATCCTCCTGGGATTAACTGAGGTTGTTTATGTCTCCAGACCACAAACTTCGTCTTTCATTAGAGAAATTTTTGATTATATAGTTTGTTCACTGTTGGACTCTTTGGGGCTTGGTATGAACCCTGTAATTCAATGATTATCTGGTCTTATAATGCAAATGTTAATAGCAAATAACACTAAGAGCTTGAGTACTAGAGCAAATAGGCCAACTAAAGGGAATCTACTCTTACCATATGAATATCACTTGCCTCCATGATGCGACTAAATAAGCATGATGGTCAAAATTACACGGGGTAGAAGTCCACTATCCTTAATAATCAGAGAAATACAGGAGGTGAGTTTCTTCATATCTCTAGAGACAAAGATAGGAAGTCAAAATTCCAGTGGCTCATCAGGAGAGTGATGGAACCCCAGGTATGGTATGATGGTGTCAGTACTCGGAGAATACCACAAAGGTCACCAATGGTTCTGCCTCCCCATAAATAGCTTATCGAAGTGAGCAAAGTTCTGCCTTGGTACACAGATATGATCTGAAGTATCTGTTTGCTCATTCGTTTATTCAGCATTGAGTATGGGCCTTTGGGGAAATAAAAGTGAGTAAGATGTAGTTTTGGATTTAGAGTTGCTTTCAGTTTGGTGGGGAAAAGAGACATATAAACAAACAAACTATAAAATGGGTGACGATAATTAACATACAAACAAATGCTATGGGAAACCCAAGGTGGGAAATCAGTCACTTGATTGGGGACCTCTGGGAAGGTGTTTTCCAAAGGATGACTGTTGAGATAGGCCTTGAAGGCAAGAGTATACCACTTACAAGAGCTTCAGGAGGTAAGGACAGTGGTGTGGAACAGCACAGAATCCCTATAAGCCTGAGGAATTTTGCTCACTTAGACGCAAAACCAGACAAGTAAGTGACCAACAGCAGGGTTTAATTCTGATTGGGATAAAGCCATCATTTTAAAGTCTTTTGAATTTTCTCTTCAATTCACAACTAGGGGGAAAGGGAAGATAAAATGGCTGCTTCTCATCTGCACTTGAGGTCCTAAGCCCTCTCCAGGGGTGATAGGCTCTGGGGAGAGTGAGAGGTAACACTTTATAGTGTTTTCTCTGAGTCAGATTTTTGAAAGCCTAGAATGCCTGAGGGCCAGTTAGATAGCATAAGATTAGCAGAGAGAGAAGTGTGAACTGTCTTTTGAAACACAGTATATGACCAGAATGAAACTTGCCACTACACACAGAGTTAAATAGAAGTGAATCCGATCTAAATGAATCATACAGGTACCCCTACCTGATAAGTATCTGTCATGTGCAGCTCCCTTACACTTTTGATGACATTTGTTCACATCTCATTGAATTTGCTCAGCCACCCTGAAAAGTGTTAGTTCTACTTTACTGATGAGGAAGCCCAGATCTTCTAAACGTTCATCCAGTATCCTCTTTCTTTTATCCTTGATCTAAAAGGTACTTTCTTTCATGGAGTTAGAGGCAGTTGTAGGGGTTAGCCGCAGCGTAATGCAGAGGGAAAAGCACCGGAACTGGAGTAAATGACGAAGTTTCCAGATTTAATGCTGCCACTGACTGTGTGCTCTTGGACACGTAACTCTGCAAGCTGGGTCCAATGATTCGGACTTCCACACTCTTTTCTGAGAATGCAGGGAAGAGAGTCTTAATTTCTGACCGCATAACCCAGTAGGATACCAGGATATGTTTCCTAGCAGTAATTCCGCATTTCAATCAGAGTTCTTGTGGAAGACTAACTCCTTTCTGAAGGGCATGCCTCCCTGGTTCACTCGACCATTGCTCTGACAAATGTTTCAATGAGATAGAACTTATATTCATGTTCCTCTGAAGTGAGGCACTTAGAAATGAAAGGATTAGGAATTTCCATCCTGCCTCAGCCTTGAGTTTTATAAAAGCTTCATTCTGTTCAGTTCATAAGCCATGGAGCTTCCATAGCAATGATACTCCCTGGGTAGCCAGGATATACTCTGAGGGTGCTGGCTCAGGAAACATACCTATATTTGGAATGTTTTGCTTTCGTGGTTAATTAGGTGGGAAGAGTTAAAGGGCTCTTAAAAGGGGAGTATCAGGAAGGAAGGGCATCAGATATCAACTCTTTCTATATCACAATTTTTGTCCAAGTCCCCTTAACAGTAATTTCTCATCCTCTTCATCAAGGAAGGAGAAATGGTGAGGGAATGTTAGATCTCCAAAATGGGCCCCCACTAAAAAAAAAAAAAAAAAAAATCAAGATATACACAACAGTTTTGATTAGAGAAACAGAAGGACTCTTCAAGGAAAGAGTGGGCAGAGGTATACATCTACTGCAGTTGCCAATAGTGCCTTGGGAAAGATGGAGTGTAATTATACCTGCTGAGGCTTCTGGTCTTCGAACCAGCATGATAACCCATCATCTCATCATGCTTGTCTGTTTGTTCACTTCCTGCTCAGTAATTTACCATATTAGTCTCTTGATTTCCCCAGAAAGACCTGCCAACAGTGCAAGGTTTTCTGTGGGAATCAAAAATGGTTTGACTCTGTTAAGCTAAACAGGCACAGTAGAGCTACTAGCTCCAGAAATAAAGGACTGTTTCATTACCTAGTTGCTGGGGCCAGCTCTGGAAGTTCTCTAGTTTTCATTTGGAGAGCCCCTAATTTTGCAAAATTCCTGCTGGACAATAAGACCCAGGTTACTTAAGAAAATAAAAAGCACACATTGAGCAATCTTCTGGAATCTAACAGTTGGATCCCTAAATGGTACAGGAAGATGGAAGCCAGCGAAGATGTGACACGGGGTAGACCATTTCACCCATAATGGAAAATATGAACACCGGAAGAATTTCCTATTTTAAACAATATGCAATTTAAAGTACACTCTCTGGAGACTCTCCTGAATGACTGCTATTTATAGTGGCTGATGTGTACTTTACCAAGATTTTTATTCCACCAAAGGAACTGTATGTGATGTAGGGGATTATTAAAATGGAAAATAAACCCTCACATTTTAACTTAGTGAATTGGTACTAATCTCAAATGTAATGTCAAATCTCACTAATCTAGACTAACTGAAAGGAAGGTCTTTACAAATTATGCAATATTTTTAAAGAAACTCAGTTTTGAAAATATGTTCAAGTATATCTGGTGACTTCAATCGAACTAAAAAAAATTAGAAACTTGTTTAAAAATTGCATGAATAAAAATGATTTATAATTAGCAAATTAAGCTTTTAAATGCAGGTGAATGTTTCCAGTTTTTTAAAAAGTTTTAAAAATTTGTGCTCTCAAGTGTTTAATAACTAAGCCATGGAATGTAGCTTGCATATTTAACGTATTAATCAAATCCTTTACTTATAAATAGTTCAAATTTATACTCTTCTATAGTTTCATAAAGATTTAAAAATGGAAGAATCTGAATTAATGAAGATTTATGATAGACTAAAAACTGATTTTCCAGCTCCTGATGAACATTACTTATTACGTGGCAAACTAGTGAAAAGAACTGATTTTATTCACAAGGTATGCACATTATTCCTCTTTAACCTCATTCACGGATGAAAGAGAATCCATTTATACAGCCTCTGTATCGTTCCAACATGCTCATGTTTCATGTCCAGTAGTACTTTCTCATAACAATGTTAAGAACCTTTGGGATAATAAAGGTTAACTATTTCCCTAGAAGACTTCAAAGCAATTGAGATAGATTTCCCTTGAAGAGGAATTTGGAATAGTCTGTAATCAATCCTGTCTGCATTCCCACCTGGCCAAATGATAGCTACAAATGCAGATCTCTTATACTTGGCTGGTCAGTGAGAAAACCAACGGGCAGAATAGATATACTCAACATACATATTTGATAGCGTTCATTACACTTTGATTTTGATGAGCAGTCTTTGCTGGTAGAGAATTTTTTGTTTATAATACTTCTCCAGGGTTCCCAGCTGTGGACACAGAAGGACTCCTTTGGTCCCGTATGTTTAGAAAGGCAAATTTGTTGCCCTCTCAGAGAACAGTGGGCTCTCATTAACACTTTCACCTGAGTCTGGAGAGAATCTTTGGAAAGCTTTGGATCACAGGATCCTGGAAAAACTCTCACCTAAACTCATATTATCTTATTTAGAATTTTTTAAAAAAATAAATGAATTTTTCAGAGTTCTGGTTACCCCTGAGGATGGGGAGGCAAGGGGGTGGGATAGGAGAGGGGTCTGCCGGGAGTTTCAGTGATACTGGAAATGTCCTAGGTCTTAAGATGAGTGATAAGTTTATAGTGTAGGCATTATGATGATTTATAACCTCTATATACATTACATAATATTATTTTGTGTGTATTGGCTTTTTCATAATTAAAATGAATAAAATCACTAATTTAGAATAAAATGACTAGAAGTTATTCTGTACAATTTAGGCACATAACTTCCTTTATATTATTAGTACAGTCTTTATGTATGCTGTTAAGAGGCTTTAGGTTCCTTCTTTATTTGTGTTGAAACCATAATTATGTAATATAAAAAAACCCTGTAATTCCACAAGGCAAAAAAAACTATTTAGAATATATGATTAATTGAATATTAGATACGTAAATTATTGAGATCAAAACCTTGATATGTTAGATACCAGACTACCCTATATCTTTATCTTGATTTCAAACCAGTATGGAAGATTTAAAAAAAGACTCTTTAAAATAAGGAGGTAGATTTTCTTTTCAGCATGGAGACTTCATATCCATAATTCTCCCATCACTTTCAAGGTGATGGCTAAAACAGATATGAAAGAGAGTGGAGGCTGAACACCAAACTGTCTGAAGATGTGGGGACTGTGCACATGCTCAGTGATTCAGAAACCCCAGAAGGCAGCTGGAGAGGTGCCGAGTTTCTTGGGAGATGACTCTGGAGAGGGCTTTCCTGATAGCTCCTTCCTTACCATGTCCTCCAGCCAGCCAAAAAGTAGCAACGACAGGGAACATTCACCATGCACTAATCATATATACATACCATATATATCATATATATATTCTATCTATCATCTATCTATCTGTCTATCTATCTATCTATCTATTATCAGTCATCTATGTACCTAGTGCTTTGTAATCTATATGAACCTTATGAGGAAGAACTGTTATGAGGCCATTTTCCTGATGAGGAAATGGGCTCAGTGAGGCTAAGTAGAGTTATCCTTGCTAACCCAGCCAGGAATCACACCCAAGTCTGCATGATTCTGCTTTCTGGGAGATATCATCATGTCTGTGTCCCACTCCAATCTTCCCCATTCTCCCAAAAGATAGTAGTTATAAAGGTGAAACATGAAATCCTCTTTAAGGAATCCTATCAGTTCTTATCTCTCTCATATTTAGAGAAGAAACTCCTTTGATGAATCTGAATTGCTAAAATGAAACTGGTAAGGATGGAGAAATCCTACATAGTAACTTAGTGTCATAATTAAGGTTGGTGTAAAGAAATCTTGCCTAGACAACATATGCCAAATAAAAGACTTCAAAAATTGATGGCAAATGGGGTTCTCTCTGGAAAATCACCACAGTTTTCTTTTCCTTCTTGACTAAGATAGCAAAGTTCGATTCCTAGTTCCTAACAATTAACGGTTTTCATTCTGTATATCTACTTATCTTTCTTTGCTTTTCATCTTACTCACCAGGAAGTAATCTGACCAAGTCTCCTTTTATTTTGTAATATTATCCATAAAATGTTTTTTAAATAAAAAACACCCTGCATGCAATACAGTGCAGTATACACTATTTTCCCCAAAACATGCTCTGCTTGCCTAATCAATAGCCATGGCATTTTCTACAGACAACTCCATTTATTCAGGGGTCTACACTGTGCCAGCAGGCTCTGCCTCAGCTTAGCAGGGTGATCTTGAGGAGGTCAGCATCCCTAGACTTAAGTCTCTTCATATGTAAAATGAACTTTTAAAATTCAGTAGATCAGGGATTCTTGGCCCAGTGTTCATGGGCCCCGTGGAGGTCTGTGGATGGAGGTCCATGACGCCACTGAAAGAAAGTGCCAAGTTTTGTGGGTGCATATGTACATTTTTCTTGGAGGAGCGTCTATAGCTTTCATCAGAGGCTCAAAGTAGTGTGTGGTCCAAAAATGGAAAAGTAACATTCCACTACAGCAGAATATCTGTAAGGTTAGTGACAGCCTTAAGATTTCATGAGTGATGATGTGACTAAGTCCCTGTTCTAATGGTGAATACAATCTTATTGAAAAAAATCCAGAGAAAAGTCAAGAAGAGTTATGCCAACAGCCTCCTTTGGCTTCAGGGAGAAAACTTGATCTCCTCTGTTTCTATTTTCCTGTGAAATGGGAATAACAAGGGAGATTTTTTGAGGGCAAACAAAACAATGACTTTGTCTACACATGTAAGCAATTTACCTGAATAAGCATAAAGAACAGTTCAATTAAGTCCAATAGCCTCATTTTGTCTGTTGCCACATAACTGCTTTGAATGGTTTCTCCCCATCTTAGGGAGTTATTTTGGCATTGGAGAGACAATGGACCTTCAGCCAAGACAACCAGTTGAAACATGAAAAATTCTATTGATCAATTTGTTACAGGGAAAAGGTTTTGAGATTTGGGGCAGGCAGAACTGGATTGTACTCCACAGCTGTATGAAGTTGGACATGTAACTTAACCTTTCAGACCTACAGTTTCCTCAACTACAAAACAGGGATAATAATATCCAGGTCTGCTATAGACTGAATGGGTCCCCCCAGCAGTAAATTCACATGCTGAAACCTAATCCCCAATGTGATGGTATTTAGAGTTGAGGACACTGGGAGGTAATTAGGTCATGAAGGTGGAACCCTCATGAATGAGATAAGTGCCCTTTTTAAAACAGACCCAGAGAGTTCCCTCACTGTTTCTGCCATGTGAGGACACTGCAAGAAGACAGCTGTCTATGAACCAGGAAGTGGACCCTCACCAGATACTGAATCTGCTGGTGCCTTGATCTTGGACTTTTCAGCCTCCAGAACTGTGAGAAATAAATTTCTATTGTTTATAAGCCACCCAATCTATGGTATTCTGTTGTAACAGCATGAACAGACTACGATAAGGTCATAGGGTTGCTCTGATAATTAAATGACATAAGGTATATAAAGTGCATCACCTAGCCTGGCACTTGGCTGATGCTAAACCAAGCATCACTTGGTTCTTTTTCCTGTCTAACACTGGATGAAAAATTTGGCTGAAACTTTTTTCTACTTGAGAACTATTTTTGCTGAATTGAACTTTTTAGGTAAAATTCTAAGCTATGTTTTATATGCTATATTTAAAATAAAGACATATAATTAATGAATTAGAAAATTAACTTCATAGCTACAATATGTGATTTTAAAATCCTCATATAGCAATTATATTTGTGTGGTAGACTTATTTATGACTACAAGTTTTATTTCTTTCCCAACTTTAATAGAAACATCTTAGCAAATATTCAGGTCAGTATAGGAAAGAAGCTTTGCAGAAAGGATGCAACAAATCATAATGACTGAGCTGACAGACGAATGAAAATTCAAATTCAGTAAAATATTATTTTGTACCAAAGACCTGCCAAAACATTAATATGATTTCAATAATAACATCTAACATTTATTGAGTATATACTGTGTGCCTGTAGTTGTGTTAATTTCCCTACATCAGTTAGTCAGCTTAATTCTTTTTTTTTTTTTTTTTTTGGTACGCGGGCCTCTCACTGTTGTGGCCTCTGCCGTTGCAGAGCACAGGTTCCGGACGCGCAGGCTCAGCGGCCATGGCTCACGGGCCCAGCCTCTCCGCGGCATGTGGGATCTTCCCGGACTGGGGCACGAACCTGTGTCCCCTGCATCGGCAGGTGGACTCTCAACCACTGCGCCACCAGGGAAGCCCAGTTAGCTTAATTTTTACAATGATTCTGTGAGGTAGAATAATTATCCCCACTTTTATACATAAATAAATTGAAGCACAAGATGTTTAAGTAATTTGTAATGAGGTTACCCAATTGGTAGTTGTCAAAGTAAGGATTCGAACTCAGGTCTGTCACACTTCATCACCCACATACTTAACTACAACATTGTCCTGCCTCTCCCCAGGTGAGCGAAGACTGGTAAATTATGAGTCACATATACAGACTGTAAAAAAAAAAATTCAGCACTATTTTAAACTATAAGTGTATTGACTCATATATATGCCACATTTTTTCCAGCTAAGAATGAAGTTAAACCTAGGGGTAAGACAGGAATAAAGACACAGACCTACTGAAGAACGGACTTGAGGATATGGGGAGGGGGAAGGGTGAGCTGTGACAGGGCGAGAGAGAGGCATGGAACTATATACATTAACAAATGTAAGGTAGACAGCTAGTGGGAAGCAGCCGCATGGCACAGGGATATCGGCTGGCTCGGTGCTTTGTGACCGCCTGGAGGGGTGGGATAGGGAGGGTGGGAGGGAGGGAGACGCAAGAGGGAAGAGATATGGGAACATATGTATATGTATAACTGATTCACTTTGTTATAAAGCAGAAACTAACACACCATTGTAAAGCAATTATACCCCAATAAAGATGTTAAAAAAAAAAAAGAATGAAGTTATGGGTCAGCATGTGAGGTCCTTAAGAATCTAGATTTTTAATTTTTATTGAACAAGTGTCACATTGGGTAGATCCTGGACTCTTGATGTTCTACTGATCATCATAAAGTGGGATACTTTTAGGACCAGAGGAATTGTTAGGTAAGTGGAAATTGGTCCAAATATGCCATTTCCACTGTTTATAATTTGACCGTTTATAAATTGACAGAGGTAATAAATAATGTCTATTTAGAGTGAGAGAGAGAACAAGAGAGGGAGCATATGAATATGTATATATATTGATTCTTCATGTGGCCGGACACAAACAAATAATTAAAAATCCCTTAGGTGAAAATTATCTACCTCATTTTCTCAGTGCCCCTCCGTTCAAGTTAGGCTGACCCTACACAATATCAAATAAACATAGAAACCTTACAGCAATATTTTTAAGTCTCTTTCAAATGAATTACTTGAAAAAATCTTTTAACTTAAAAGTAGAAATGTAGATGCAAATCCTAACTTTTTTTTTTTTGCCCCCTGGAGTGACGAATTTTCTGAGAGACCTAAAGGGAAGTTTTGAGCAAATTTAGCTCCTCTAATAATTTAGACTGTTTCCAAGGAATATTTTATTTAACTTCCGAATGGAAAATAATTTTCTGATTACAGAGTAACAAAAACTGCATTTGAAAAGATTTTGATTTGAAATTTCAAGGTCACAATGCTAAGTATTTTAAACAAAAGTGTTTTTGTGTAATCGTTGATTGGCCATGCTGTTAAATCATGTAAAAAGTTTCAGTAATAGACTCCTGGGAGGCAACTACTTAGACTCAGAGGACTTTAAAAAATTGTTTGCTTTTTTAGTGAAGTAAAAATATTTACTTTCAAATGTCTAATCCTCAGTATATTTCAGAGGCCCGTAAAAATGTATGAACGATGACAACAGCAAGAGTGCTTTCATTCCCTTTATTTATGTCTATGAGCCTCTGAATCTGATAACAACTGTACAATAGGGTCCTTTCTTCTGATCAGAAAGAGGAACTTACATTTGGGTGTGGAAAGCAGGAGCTGGGAATGCAATGAGTTCACATCTTGAAAAGTGAGAGAGCTGCTCGTGAAAACAAGCCCAACGTGGGGAAAAGTACGTCTCACTGAAGATCTCTTCATGGATAAACCATCACTGCAGGTTTCTCAGCAGATACACCAAAGCTCAAAATCCTTTGGGCCAAATATAATAGAAGAGCTCAATTTGAATTGGTGTGAATTCTTCTTGCTGAGACAGTGTGATTCTCCCTCAGAACTTGTTACCAATCACATCCTCAAAACTCTTCACCCAACAGCAAATTCCTGCTTCTCACCTTCCTAAGGTCACCTTCCTAAGGCTCCTGTATCCTCTGAGAAGTGTAGAAAGAAAGCATTTTTGGGGTACTTGTTGAAAAGGAAGAGAGCTGAATACGACCTCTTTGAAAATGCATCCCTTTCCACTACATTTTCCCCTTTGAAAATGTTGTATTCCCCGATGATATAAAAGGACATGAATGCATAATCCAGGGTAGATGATCAGGAAGAGACTGGAATGGAAACAAGTGTATCAAGTGTTGATGAAGATGCACATGGACCAGGGGAAAACACGTTAAGATGCACTAAGAAATACAGAGACAAAGGTAGAAAGGGATTGAAATAAAAGAAACAGAAAGGGAAGCTGAATATACCCATTCATTTTGTATTCCCATGAGATAGGTGAAGAATAATAGACAGCAAAACAAATTATTTGTTTGTTCAAATAAGTAATTGATTCAGAAATACAATTTAATTTGAGATGTGTACAAATAGTCTCTTTTGCCTAGAAACAAAGCATTTAGGATTTTCACTGACTACCTGCTCCATCCGTTCTGCCTGCTGAAATTTTTTTCTTCCCCTTTTTGTCAAGTTGGCTCTAAAGTTACTAATTCATCTATGATATAAGCTTTGTGACTGTTGGGACACTGCCTGGACTGGTGAGAACTCATCCCTATGGTTCAGTTTACTATCTTGTACCTATTCAATACATTTTTTGGATGACTGAATAAAAGATGCATAGGATGAAGAGCAGGACAAAGAAGGGAAGTATATTTTTGATTTAACCAGGTTCCCAGGCTAGGTTACGGTGGGCTAGGTGATGTGAAATGGACTGGACTGCAAACCCTTAGAATGAGGTGTGTGCACAAGAGTCTCAAGGCAGCTGTGATGCAGTGAATGATTGTCAGTCCCAAACCCAGGAAAGCTAGCATGGCCCAAAATGTACAGTGAGCTTTTTCAATAATCTTTTTAAAAGCTCTATTTCTGAGGAATAAAATGTATAAGAATCTAGTTTATTTTAATTTGTGGCTATAACATCTGGTGAGAGTACAGGTTTTAAGTTATTTATCATTGCAAAGTAGAACAGCACCTGCTCGTCAAACTCAATAACAACTAATTAAAATAACAGGGTATTTTTATTTGGAAAGGCTTTGTGGGTAAGAAGTGGACAAGTCAACAGTCTCTTCTCTGTGTTACCATTTCCCCCATGCTCTCTGCAGGGGTACAACATACAAAGGGCATAAGCCATCTTTAAAAATTATCAGTGAATATCAGAGTACATATTACATTTAAGGATGTAAAAGTATAGCTGCTTGATACAGTGTAGTTGCTTTTATACAGGTTGAAAAGCATTAAGCACACTTTTCCCAATTCTCTCATTCTGCTTCTCTGTCCTTGGTGCCCCAAAATAAAGTTTGAAGCAGAGTAGAAGCCCAATAAAATTTTGTTGAATGAGTGACTGAATGAATGAGCCTGCAGCTCTGAGCTTTGGGGCCACTCCAGATCAAGGCTGAGCTTTTTCTTTTAGTTGCATAAATCCAAAGGAGAGTCCATTTTGGCCCCAGGTATTAGGCATAAGCTCATAGAATCTCATTTTTCAAAATGGAAATCTGCCTTATTGTTTTATTTGTTTTTAAATAAAGCAATACATGATCATTGTAAAAAATTAGACAATACTAAAAGCAAAAGGAAAATAAAAATTATCACCAATCCCCCACTCCTGTCACAGATGAAGAAGCCAAGTTCTAAAGCTAAAGGAAGAGGGACTTGCCCAGGGTCTTATATGCCCTTTATCTTCAGATCAAAGCCAAAATTTTAGATGGCGTTTAATTTCTGGTTCTGGACATCTGTTTCCTGTACACACCCTGAAATTTCCCATCAAAGTTGGCTGGACCATAAAGCCTGACCTTCACTATTCCCATAAATGATCAGATTTTACAAAATCCTAAAGGGTGAACATGGACTTGCTTAACAAATTCCAGAATAACAGAACTAAAGTGTTCACCTTGAAACATGAAAAGGTGAACTTAGTACAAATATAAGGAAGTACTTAAGTATTTCTCTTAAAAAAAAAAGAAAAGAAAGAAAAGGAATCAAATGAAATACAATATCCCCAAAGGATTAATACAGACAGAAATGTAAGTTAAATAAGTGTATTATAAATTTATTTTAGGTTATTAAGGGTACCTAACTAAGCTTCACTGGGTACATTTTTTTTTTAAGATTGACTTTAAAGAGAGACATATCCCCCCACACAAAACAAAAAACTGGAAGGAATGAACCATGTAGATGTGTGGAAAATTCTTAGGCAAAATCCTGGTTCTAAAAGAACCTAGTTTATTCCCTGTAATTACAGTATGAGTATAACCACAGTAAGTTAGTTCTATTATTCCTCTCACGTTGAGTCCCTGTTTCCCAATTCACATAGCAAACAAAGAAGCTGAAGATACCGATCTAGCCTGATGCCCAATTTCCTGTCCCTATTCCTGAGTCCCCCAAGCCCCAATTCTGTTAGGCCTGCCCCTACACTCTGGCCTGGTCTGTTTTCTGATCCCGCTATACTTTGGTTTTCTAGCACACCATGAGGGACATAAAGACAGAAACTATGTCTATTTATATTTCCCCATTTTTTCTCACTGTTCCTAGCACAGTGCTGATGCTGAATAAACATTTGTTGGGAACAGTATTTATAGACTTTCAGGAGAAACTGAGGTCACATAACACATCATTGGAAAGGATAAGAGGTATGCTCCAGTGGGCCGACACCACCTACAAGGCGTCAATGTACGCTCAACAATGGGCGCCCCATACTCTCCCTGGTTCTCCCCGCTCGCTGAGTTTGTGTCTCCTTCGACGGTTTCCATTATGTCTTTATGACCTCTCACTCTCTCTCTCCGCTTGCTTTCGCGCCACTATCACTACCATCCACTTTCTGCTTTTGTGCTGCCACTGCCCAAACTGACTCCTCTAATAATAATTTTTCTCCCCTTTTGAACAAAGATTGACAATTTCTATCTCCCAATGCCTGGAGGAAATCTCCAATTGGATGTGGTTTCTACCTGAAATTGAACGCTCTCCCCATGCCCACCCAAGAATGGAATACTTCACAGTTGCCCTTTCCAGCTCCTCAGACTTACGTTCTGTGGGACAGTCTGAGTTTCTCCATCTCCTGAAAGATTTGCTAATTCTCCCTCTAAAGACGCTCATGTTTGATCTTCACTTCCATATCTGCTGCCCTGACTCAGTCCTCATCACCGTGTGCTCAATACTAACTCTTCCAGTACGCCCACACTCTAGCCCACTGTAGATAACGCTTCCCAGTACGCATAGCTCCCCCACTAAGTCTCTGTCTGTTACCTTTTATATGAAATAGAAACACCCAAGATGTACGAGTCTAACTCATTCTTCCTTAAGCACTTAACAGGTTTCTTGCACCGGGATTCTTATTTCCACCTCTGAGTTTTGCAGATGTTACTCCCTCCTGTACACGGCTCCCCTTTTACTCTTTGTCATCACCATTGTTACTCCCTCTATGGCTCTCCACTTCCAGGGAGCTTTTCCTGACTGGTTTCATCACAGGATGATAACTGCCTTTTCTTTTCTTGGTATTAACTTTTAGTTCTGACTATATTGCTCTGTTGTTTCTTACTTGTTTAGCTAATGATAATGGTTAAAAAAATAGTAGCATACCATTTATGTGCCAGGTACTAGACTAGGCCGTTTATGAAGTTCAATAATCTTCACAACAACCACAGAAGCTACATAGATATTATGCCTATTTTAAAAATAAGGCAGCTGTGGCGTAGCAAGAAGTCACTTGTGCGTGGCCACACAGCTCATAAGTGACAGTTGGGATTTGAACCTACAGAGCCCAGGTACTGTTCAGGGTACCATGTGTCATATAGCAGCCTACTCCGACCAAGTTAATCAAAGGCAGTAATTTTACCTTCTTCTTTTGAATTCTCCATACCAATAGGTAGATCCTATGCTTCAAATACTTTTTGTTGGGCTTCCCTGGTGGCTTAGGGGTTAAGAATCCGCCTGCCAATACAGGGGATACGGCTTCAAGCCCTCGTCCGGGAAGATCCCACATGCCGCGGAGCAGCTAAGCCCATGCACCACAACTACTGAGCCCGTGTGCCACAACTACTGAAGCCCATGCCTAGAGCCCGTGCTCCACAACAAGAGAAGCCACTGCAATGAGAAGCCTGCACACCACAACAAGGAGTAGTCCCCACTCGCCGCAACTAGAGAAAGCCCACGCGCAGCAACGAAGACCCAACGCAGCCAAAAATAAATAAATAAAATTTTTTTAAATTAAAAAAAATATATATATATTTTTTGTAAGTGTAAGTTTCTAGTTTTCTGCTGCAGGATCACTAAGGGGTCATCTTACTACCATCTTTTCACTTGTGCACTGGAATTACTGAGGCAAAATTGATTTGCTTTTAAGATCATTGTTTAACATTTTTCTTCCTGTGAATGCCTACTCTGCTTTCTCAAAAGAACATCTGAGTTAAGTCACATTAAATGCCACTGTCTTTTGCTCTGAGGCCTAAAATTTTAAAATATGCATTTATACCCCTTGCCCCACATGTTACTGCTTTATTTCCCCAACCTGCCCTTGTAAGTCACCACAACAGAGGCCTCACACAACATAGCAGCTTCCAACTAGACTCAGAATCTCCACAGTTCCACACTCCACTGGCTATTAACCCATCATATGTGAATTACTGGATTTGGCGGCTTTTCTAATAAGAATAAAACTTTGTCATAAGATCCATCTGGGTCTTATTGCCTTTATTCTTTTAGAGTGAAGACTTCCATTTCCAGAATGGTTTCAACATTCAATATTTGTCATTTCAATATTGTAAGTGCTTTTAAAACTTTTATCCATACATTGCTTTTGTCATTTAAAAATTCTAATATGAAAGACAATGATTCAGTGCAACTATTTGTTTCGTCTCCAATCTCTCTTTCTCTTGATGTTTGTTTGTGCAGAACTTAGAGTCTTAACGGTTAGGAACATTTTCTATAACTGCTTTCGCAAACAGTTCAGCGTGCAATACATTCGGCCCTTGAGGCTGATGATCTTTGAGGCCTGAAACCAATATTGTGGATAACAGAATAGAGATACCTTTGAACCCAGATCCTTACCTTTCTGCTTCCAGACGCATCTCTTCCCGCTTTTGCCTCCTAAGTTCTCTGCGACGTTCAAAATCGTCCATGGTATGGGTTCAGATTTAGGGAGACCAGATAATATCTGGATCTAAAGGGGAAGAAGTAGAATCAATATCATAGATGAGTTGGAGGATTATTTCCCATGAGTCGCCTCAGCCCCTCACCATTTTTTTTATCCCCTTTTCCTTTACTCTTAAGAAAAACACCTTAGAAGATGAGTGAGGTAGCCAGTGATCAATTTCTGCCTCCCAAGCCAAGCGTTGTCCTTTATGTGTTAAATTCAGTCTCATTCATGTAACTATTAGAGACAAATAAGTAAAATTCCAGGATCACAGTTTAAAAAAAAGGGGGGGAGAAGGAGAGGTTTGAAGACTTGAAATATTGCTGGGATCACTTGAGAGCTACTGAATGGTTTTGTTCTTTGTAACCTGCTGAACTACAGACAAAAGTTATAAAAAAGTGAACAAAGAAAGAGGAAAGGAGAAAAAGAGTGAAAAAAAAAGAAAAGTGGCAAGAAAAGGAATTTGTAGGAACTAAGAGAAAAGTAAAAGAAAGAAATAATATAAGTATCCAGGCACAATTTGCATATCCTAAAAGAATATTAATATCAGAATGATAATAAAGACCACAGCAGTAATACCACGAATAAACATAATGCAGCAGCATTTTTAAGAGCAGTTACATATGATCAAACTGTTTTCACAGCTCAAAAGTAGCAGCTCTTTGTAACCCAACCATTTTATCCTTTCCTACCTCCTCCGTGATAGTTTTAATCCCAGAAAGATCTTCCCTTTCCAGCTCTTCAACTGAGGATTCCGCTTTTCCTGCGTTTCTGTGCCATGGAGTCAAGTATTCCAGAATTCCCCTGCAGCCCCCAAACCCAAAATGACTACCAGAAAAGGGGAAGCGGGCTCTTTTTGTCCTTGCTTTGTTTACAGAGCTGTCAGTGGTTAGTTAAACTCGGCCTGGAATCTGGCATTTAAGGCCTGCTTGAAGATTGTTTCCTGTGTGGAGCGGGAGGCCTCCACTTCCTCTGGAATCCTAGACTCTCTGCTGCACTCAGATCACAAAAAATATTTTCCAGCCCTTTCTGTGCACATGAGACGAGCCATTTGCCCTGCGTAAGAAAATAGGGAGACGTGCAAAACCTGAAGCCATCCCCTAATGGCATCTTTGTGTGAGGGAATGAAAAGCAAAACTTAGACTTTGAAGCCTAGTTAAGAAACCTTCTTAAATTGTCAGATTCTTTTATTTTTCAAGCATTTTTCCCCTTAAAAAACCCACAAAAACAAAAATAAAATCTCAGCCAACCAAAACAGAATTATACAACGTTTGAATGTTTCCCCCCCTTCTTATTCCCTAGGGTATTATTTATACTGCTTATAAATCCTTTACAAATTCAAATTTGGGTGTTTATTTGGGGTTTTTTTATTTTACAGTGTTTTTCTATCTAACTCTTAGAAAGAGTACTTTCCAAGTACTTTGTTAGTTATGAAGGAAAGAATCAGTTTTCCTTTTTTAAAAATTATTCCATCAACCCTGAAAAAATTTCTTTCTATTTTCTAGTCTGATCTCTCCATAGTTATCAGAATGAAAAAAAAAAGTGATTTGAGGGTCTCCTGAGAGGCTGTTTGTCTCCCTGGGGTGGGTTCCTGTTCTGAGCGCAGTGCAGGGTGCATGAGGACAGCCCTGGGGGCAGTGGGACCAAACCTCGATGACTTGAACCCTGGGTGCAGTGAGAGCAAAGGTTTCTCGTTCCTTTCTTCAGTAAAGTCTTTTGTTGTATATAAACCACTTCTGGAATAACTATAGCAACAGCAAACAGAAATGGGAGAAAGAGGTCTGTCTATAAGCAAACAATTTCACTTTTCTTAATTTATCCAAGCAGCTTAAAGAGCAGCCTCTAAGCCTCTGGGTCTCGCTCCAACCTCATTCAGCCGAGGAGTCATGCTGGCTGCTTGGTAGCAGTGGCAGCTGCTGCTCAGCCTGTACCTCTGGTGCAGGTGCCAATGAGCGGTGAAACGAATATCCGCAAGCAGGCCGAAGATGCACACGGCTGGCCGAGCCCAGCAGCACCTTGGAGCACTCAGGGGAGGTGATGCTGACTAACACCGTGTGGCCACTGTGGCCGGCCACGCTCACTGGCTCTCCACCCACGCAACTTCCCCCGCCCCCCCCCCCCCCCCCCGTTCCCTCCTCCTACTCCTCAGCTTTTATTACTTACTCGGGTGTTTTTTCCTCAACCATAAAGAAACGCTACCCGGGCTTCCCTGGAGGCGCAGTGGTTGAGAGTCCGCCTGCCAATGCAGGGGACACGTGTTCGTGCCCCGGTCCGGGAGGATCCCACATGCCGCAGAGCAGCAGGGCCCGTGAGCCATGGCCGCTGAGCCTGCGCGTCCGGAGCCTGTGCTCCGCAACGGGAGAGGCCACAGCAGTGAGGGCCCGCGTACGGCAAAAAAAAAAAAAAGAAACTCTACCCAACCAGTTATCTACTCATGGAATGCTGCTGAGTGTGTACGTGAGGCACTGACGGGGAGGGAGAGAGGGAGTGCGCGCTATATGAAGCATCTACACAGACGGTGCCTTTCTGGGTTCTGCTTGGTGGACATGTGGCGGGTGTACCTGAGG
The DNA here is from genome assembly GCF_951394435.1 of Stenella coeruleoalba. NCBI lineage: Eukaryota > Metazoa > Chordata > Mammalia > Artiodactyla > Delphinidae > Stenella > Stenella coeruleoalba. Next base: position 87,299,350 of record NC_137155.1, on the reverse strand, counting down.
CAGAAGAGAAAGCACGTCTGTGTACCGTGCGGTGTGGGATGACTCTCTGCTGGGGTGTGTGTGTTGTGTCTGTGGGTGGGAAGATGCGTGTGCTTGTGAAAATGGCTCTTTGTTGGTCTCACACCAGGATGGAGCAGAGGTCTTCCTTAATCCTCACACCCTTTATATCACAGAGCTTCTCTGAACCTCTCTGGCACTGTTCCTAAGCGAGGCGAGCCATGTCTGGGGAGAATTGTAAGTGATTTTCCCCCTCTTTTGGGAGCAGCAGCTTCCATGGCCTCAGCTAGTAATCTCTCATTTCTTCCCCGACCCCCAGTCAATGCTGAATTCCTTCCACTAACATTGGATAGGAAACAAACTCTCCATCAACGAAGTGATGAAATGTCAAGGCAGAGAGCTTCCGTAAACAGTAAAGCTCACGAGTGTCACAAGTGGACAGAGTAGCCTGAAAGAGAAACGCAGGCAAAGGGATGTATGTACCAATGAATGTGACAGATGGGTTCTTGAAAAGTTTTATGAAAACCCAAATTTTGGGGCTGGGGTGATTGTAGACATGCTATTGAAAGAACCCTGATGTGACTCCTTTTGTCAAAGGAAGAGAGGCGCTTTACAACGGCAGTTGAACAATTACCTTCTGATATACCTGTCTTTTCAATATGGGTTCTCAAATATCAGATTTTCTTGAAATAGGGCACGCCTATGCTACTGCAACTAAGTAATAAGTCCATGTTAGAGACTTCAAATCACTTAACACGCTGCCCTTCCTTTGGGTAATGACACCACCAAGCCCGTGGCCCAGCTGAATGGTGCCGTGAGTGGACCTCCTGGGTCTCACCTCCATGCCAGGACATCCTGAAGCTTCCTCCCTTCCCTATCCTTCTTGCTATTTTTCCCTCTCAGCTTCTTTTGGGGGGAGGGGGAGATATTTATCAATATTTCTTCTGTCATTTCCCTTTTTATTTGTCTCATTCTCTGATACTTTTTTTTTCCCTTCTCCCTTTCCCTCCCTCTATTGGGAATTAAAATCTATTTATTAAATCCAATCTAGGATTCTTAAAAAAAATTGAGTTTAATTTCTGATGTGCATCTTTCAATCAAGAATTCTAACTATTACTATGTTTTATATTTGCAAAGCTTTTTTCTTTTTCCTTTATGGGCATGTGGCCCTCACTAGAGTTATTTTCTGTGACAACGTTATAAGGAGACCTACTGTTTCTGCTTTTGTTTGGGACAGGGTTGGTGGCAGGTAAGAAGCCCTCTTAGGTGTGTATGTGGGTGTGCATGTGTGTGTGTGGGTGTGTCTGTGTGTGCATGTGTGTATGTGCATGTATGTATGGGCACGCACACGCACACAGGTGTAAATACAGTCGAGGCAGGAAGTGGTGGCATGCAGGCCAGTACTCTGTTATTGGCGGGAGAAATTTGTAGAGAAAGCTAAGCTCTATCTATCTTCAAATCATCATAAACTGAATGGTGAATGGGTTGGAGGAAGTCCTTGGGATTTCAGGGCAGTGCCAGTATTGGTCTTGGAATGCATCAAGAATAAAATCTATTCTGTCAGGGACCCTGAATAAGTTAATGCAACTTCCAAAAGTAACCGACATTAATTGAATATGTGCTATGTGCTGAGGCATTTTTTTAAACCATTTAAAAAAATTAATGGGGCTTATTTCTTAGTTTTAAGTTTAAGGAAATATTGAACATAAAGTACAGAGTACCCATATATTCCCTCTCCTTCACCCCCGCCCAGCTTTTTCTGTGTTTGCATTGAAATGTGTATTCCCCACCAAAAGATATGTTGAAGTCCTAATCCCCAGCACCTCAGAATGTTACCTTATTTAGAAATAGTGTCTTTGCAATGTGGTCAAGTTAAGATGAGGTTATTAGGATAGCCCTAATCCTGTATGACTGGTGGCCTTATAAAAAGGGGAAATTTGGACATAGAGACAGATATACACAAAGGGAAGATAATGTGGAAACACAGGGAGAATGCCATGAGAATATGGAGAGCCAGGAACACCCGAGGCTACCAGAAGCTGGGGGAGAGTTGTTGAACAGACCCTTCCCTGGGGTCTTCAGAGGGACCCTGCTGACACTTTGATTTCTAGCCTCTGGAACTGTGAGAAAATAAGTTTCTGTTCTAAGCCACCCAGTTTGTGGTACTTTGTTACAGCAGCCCTGGCAAACTAATACAGCCTATTATTAAAATCTTGCAGTGGTACATTTGTTACAATTAATGAACCAATATCAATACATTATTATTAATTAAAGTCCATGGATCACATTAAGTTTCACACTTTGTATTGTACATTCTATGGGTTTTGCTAAACGCAAAATGTCACGTATCCACCATTACAGCAACAGACAGAATAGTTTCACTGCCCTAAACAGTCCCTGTTCTCCTTCGAGGCATCCTTTCCTCCCTCCCCCACTCCAGCCCTCGGCAACCATTGCCTTTTTTAAAACTGTTTCTATAGCTCTGCTTTTTCCAGAATGTTGTGTAGTTGGAATCACAGAGCATGCAGTCTTTTCAGACTGGTTTCTTTCACTTAGCAATATGCATTTAAGTTTCCTCCATGTCATTTTGTGGCTTGGTAGCTCTGCTGGGCCATTTAAAAATATGTGTTCTTATTTTATCTATCTATTTTATAATAAATCTGTGAGGTAGCTATTATAATCCCCATTTTAAAGAATTTCAAAGTGTGTGCTCTTAACCACAATAATATTCTTGAACTAACCCACTATTCTCCTCTAGGAATTGTTTTCCCTTTCAGGAAGTAGGTAAGGGTGCCTCCCTCCCCCACCTCCTACTGAGAAATTCTGAGAAGACTACCGTCAGTGATCTCCAGTTTAATTCATTGGATCATTTAAACTCAGGTAAGAAGTGATCTTAAAAATTATTCAATCCTCTTCAATTTCAAACCTATTTGGTTTAGTTCAGAGAATTATCATGTCTGGGAGATAACTAAATTAAACCTTGCAAATGTTTATTAAACTTCTGTTATTTTATTGTTACTTCTTGTAAGATTCTTAAACTAGGATGATCATATCTGGACCGCTTCATTGCATACTTTTCTTTGAAATTTTAGTGCTTCTTCATTTTATACTTTCCTCCTCTTATCCACTGTGCCCTCATCTCCAGCATAAGAATTTCTCTGTTATTGCAAGGAACTCTAGTCTTTCAACACTGATAACTGTTATTAGATCCCCGTTTGACTAGTTATCATTGTATACCCACTGTAAAATTACATGGTCCAACTACTTCCATGAAGCCCCCCACAAAAACATTTATACCATCAATTTTCGATGAGCATTTACTGAGCATTTACTATGTGCCAGGTTCTCTCTAGGCACTGGAGATATAATGGTGAAGAAGACTGAAAAGGTTCCTGCCTTCCAGGAACTTTTATTTCAGACTTTCTTGCTCTTTTAAACTTCCACCAGGCAGATCATAGCCATCTTCGACCTTGGATCACACCCATCATTTGCTTTCTGGTTTTTGTTCTTGAGATTCAAGGCTTTGTGGGAGAAAGTCAGGGACCATGTTTTGTCTATCCTAAAGGTTTATGTTAACTTCAGTTGGGCCATCACTGCAACTCAGTGATGCCTCTCTTCATCCTGTATGTACCGGGTGATTTCTGCGTATAACACATGCCAGCAGATTCTCCACCTCTGCTCTTCAAATTATCTTCACTCACCTCAATCCTTAAATTGCCCACTCCACAAACAGTGACCTGGATTCAGACTTAGGAGACACAGGATGACCCTCTCTGAGCCTTTCTTCTCTGTAAAATGAAGTGGTTGGACAGATAACGTCCAAGGTTCCATCCTACTCCATGTAATACTACGGTTCTGTCTCTGCTCTCCAATCCAGCAAAGATGGATTCATCACACATGGGATATACATGTTTCCTTCTTTCCACATTTGAATGTTTGGATACCTCTGTGCCCTCTCTTCTAATTTTCTGATTTAGAAAGCATTAACCTTCCTTTCAAGCTGATCATCCCATGGCGCCCTAGATAAAATTATTTTATTACCTCTCAAATGTGTCATATAATTTTCTGCCTCTGCTCCTTTATTCATACCATTCCATCCATCTGGAGTGAGAGCCCCTATCCTCTTCATTGTCCATATTCAGTTGTGCATTTCTGGCTCAGATTTCACTGCCTTCATGCCTTTCCTGAGGACTCTAGTTTGGTAGTGATATCTCACTACTTGAATATCCATCATTCATTTTGGTAATTAATAACCTACTGCCTTGCCACTGCTTATTAGTTGTTCTAACTACTACTTAAATATGTTACCTTAAATATGTTACCTTTCCACATGCTTTCATTCTTAAGATTCTGTATCTTATGAATAGATACAGTCTTTTAAAAAATCTTTTCACTCTTGCGACATAGCAGGCACTCAGGAATTGCAGCTGATTTGAACCGTTGGATTTTTATTCTCGATTTTACCATTCTGAGAGTGGAAAATGTAACTCAAGCTGATTCATCTCTGTACTTTACTGACTGATCAGTGTTTACAAAGTTAATTAAAGACCTTGGTAATAGACTATATATGAATCTCAAAAGTTATATAAACCCACATTTGCAGTAGTGGCAGTAAATCTGGCAGTGTTTTCTTTCTGACTATAGAAAATGAACTTTTGTCTTTTTCAAAAAAAAATCAATTTATCAACCTGCTTTGCTCTTTTCTCAGCTAAATTGTTCATTTGGGAATCAAAAACCAAATAAACACATGGACTCTAACATACCATTTGGACTTAACTTTAGCTCAACCTTCGCCACTTTGTTCCAAAAATCTGTGCTACTTAAAAAAAATGCAATCACCAAGACACATGTGTCAAGACCAGCAACACAGAAATAAGAATGAATGGGATCAACCTGAGGAGCTCTGCCTTCTCAAGTTGTTTCTTTTCTCTCATCACTGGAATCTAGAACTCAACGCCCTACTGAGAGCAGGTTAACAGGTTATGGCTTGTTCTTTCTTTCCTCCCCTGTTCAGTCTTTTATCATTACTTTCTCTCTACTTGTATTTCTCCATTTGCCAAACAGGAGAATGGAAAGACTTAATGTAACAAAAGTCAATGTCTTTGTGGCCTCTCTTCCACCTTAGGAGGAGCAGGTACTGGGCATGTTAGATTTGTGAAGGAATGGTGTTTGTCTACACTGGTTTCCACACTGGGGAAGACCACACACTTAGGGATTTTATGTGTCATCTCCAAGTGTTACCACCCATTTGGAACACTTTAAGTTGTTCAAAACCCCATGGCTATCACTGACCCTCCCAAGTAAGAAAAGTAGATTCACCTCTATTTAAAGAAAGGAGACTGAGACAAATAGGGCTTTGGTATCAGTTCCTTAACCATGACCAATCAGTGGAAAAGCAGGACTGATATTTAGGCCAATCTCTAAGCCAACCTGAAAAGTTTTCTTAGAAGAGCAAGAGAAGTGAAAATTTGGAACACGGTTCCTTTGGCACCCTTTTCGAGAGTCTGAAATTCTTTTCTTTGGCAAATTCCAGGAGAATTAGGCCGAAAGACACAGAACAGAACATATCAAATCGGAAAAGGCATGTGGTCACTGCTGCTCTCTTGGTTCCTAAGGAAGAGAAAAAGCATCAAAAGGCGTGGGAGCGAATCCTACCACAGACAGAAATTCTACACCAATCTGTAAGAAATTTCTTACACCCAGGTAAGAAAATAAATGCATAGCTATGCTTAAAGAATTCATAAATGTGCTTTCTAAATGCATGCCTGATAACAGAGGTTAATTCTGATGTCACATCAGGGTGGGATCCTGACCCCAATGGAACTATTCGACAATGGGTAGGGCTGCTGAGAAAATGTAAACCCCTATTACTGGAAATAGTCAGGTAGAGGTGAAATAGCCATCTGTTTAGGGCTGTAGTGAAAAGATATTTTTTGAGATCCTAAGGCTGTGCTGCCCAATATGGTTGTCAGTTGTCACATGAGGCAGTTTAAATTTAAATTAATCAAAATTAAATTAGAAATTCAGTGCCTCCGCTTCACCAGCCCCGTTGCAAGTGCTCTGTGGCCACATGTGTCTAGTGGCTTCCATGCAAGACCATGCAGAGAACATTTTTGTCATCACAGAAAGCTCTATTGGACAGCCCCCCTGTGAAGCCTTCCAACTCCTAATACAAAATGACTTTACCACGGAAAGTAATGTTATGCAGTTCAGAGACATGAAGATGTGTCAGACATGGTGTCTGTCTTCAAAGACCTTACAATCTCCTACAGAAGATGGAATACAATGAGGGGTATGGTAGGGTCAGCCTTCCAAAGCACGGATGTGCTTTTTTAATCCTCTCATTAGTAACTTCTTTGTTCTCCTATGGAGGGTCTTTTGGATCTGCAATCTTGCTGTTCTGAGCACACTTGCAACTGAGAAAGCGAAATGAATGCTCAGTGAATGCAAAAGAAGCTGAGATACTGTCTGAGGAGAGATCACACTTCGAATTGCATAACAAGGCCTAAGAGTGGCTTATTTGGAACAAAAGATCGGAGGCCATGGGTCTGTACCAGTTATAGACATGGTACAGAGGTCATTATATTTTACATAACAGTAGTTTTACTTGTGCATGACTCTGGCCTTTCTGGTCTACTTGGCTATAAAAATATCAGCAACCCATGAGTCTGCTCCTTGTGATTGGTTTTTCATCTAATATTTCCAATTTAGTGATCAACAAGATGATCCAGAGCCTTAGCCAGATATTCTGCTAATATAAGACATTAGCAAGGTGACAGAGTTTAGACGGCAGGATGCAAATCCATTTACACTGCTGGGAACGATTCAAAGGTATGTCTTAGAGGTACTCTGTTACTGGCAACATTTTTGCACATGGAGGACATGCTATTACGATCAGGGACTATTTATTCCCTAGTAAGTTACTAAACATCTATTCATCATGATCATCAAATGCATTTATTGTGTTCTGGAATTAGGAAGCGAGTTAGAGACTATCTTCTGGGAGTTAATAATCTAAGACGATAAGCTTTGAAACCAAACCAAGGGACATCATCCCTTATGTCTTTGGACATAATACACAATTTAAACATGTAACTCTGCAAAGAAGTTAAATAATAAATTGAAAAGTGCCTAGACTGCTTCCTCCTTCCTTTCACATGAATCATTTACATGGTAGTTTCACCCATTTGTTAGTTTGGGAATTTCTGGACTTTCCTTCAAGTAAGAAATGGCTCATAGTGCAGGCCTGCTTAAGACTAGCATGAGACTACAGGATCTCTGAACCTTGTACTCACTGATAAGAGTTTGTACTGATACCTATATTATTGGAGCTGGTATTTTAATGACTAAGTATGTATCTGTCTTCCCTAGAAGATTATAATCTCCTTGAGGTTATTACTCATTTTTGTGATCCCTCAAAGTTCTTGACTATTTTTTCTTATAGTCAGCACTAAGTTCACACTTGAATTAAAATGGATTCCGGGGCATTGCTTATTTTTGGATTTCATTGGTAAACAGATGAACTTGGCTAAGACATGATCAAAAGGCCATGCCTCCAGTTGAGCTCTTAGTAACCTTGGGGATGGTGGTTCACTAGGAAGCTCTATTTTATACTGTGATTTGTAGTTGTTTTCTTCTAGTGGAAAAGAAACTTGTCTTAGAAAGACATTCTGTTTTCAGGAAAGAGGGGTATTAGACATTTGTAACTGAGGGAATCAGTCTGTTCTGGGACCTTCAAAGAAAAAGAAGGACAAAGAAGACATATGTTGAATAAGAAAAGAAGAGAATTAGGGTTGAACTGAAACGCCCCAAATTTCCAAGGCCTTTGGAGATGCCTTGCCACTCCTCCATCATAATTAGAAAACACTGACATTCAGAGCTGATTTAAATGCTTCCATCAGTCTAAAAAAGTGTTGCCTGATTTTACTCTGTAACCATGCTCAGTAATTAGAAACATAAGGCCCTGTTCTGGATGTTTTCTTGGGAACCTACCCTCCCAGGCCTGGTGTCACTACCCATTGGCTACAGGACCTTTATCTTTTCTCACCATCTCTCTTAGGAGCCCCTGCCCAGGTCACAGGAAGAGTGTGAGGTTGCCATGGGCATTCCTGGAAAAACTGGAGACCTCTGGCGCCACCTCAGACTCTAAAATACATGGAAGAAACTCATTTTGCCTGCCTCTTTCCTTGCTGAAGCTCTATAAATCTGTATTGCACTTGGAAGGCAGTAGTTAAAGTACAGTAAGAAAAGTGTTCAAATCAGAAGATTCAAAAGAAGGATCTTTGTGATGACCGGCTTGAAATGACATCTTTGTTTGTTTCGGAAAACAGAAAAGCTATTCCAATGGTTGATTCTAGAGTTCCTCACACACTTGCTGGGAAACGTGTACTTTGCAAAATGTAGGATTAGAATATGATTTAACAAGCAGCAGCAGCAGCTTTTTACTTCTGACAAAATCCACAAAGAAAATGGAAAAATACTTGTAATCAAGGACTTCAACTCAACAGTCACCTAACTTGTCAAATTAAAACATGTGGCAAACACCTGCCAAGCATCTTGAAACAACTATACCTTCTTATTTTTCTACCTGACCTGTAATCTCTTTGGAGCACATTTGCATTTCCCAATTTTTCACACTTAAACAATGCTGTCCACACCATGTATAGAGATGACTAAGCAACTTTGTATTAAGTAACCGAAGCGAGTCCTGCCAATTTTAGAATAATTAAGTTTCTGCAATCTAATATAAACAGTTCCAAGAACTACTTGCGGCCTACCAAAAGTATATATTACAAGTAGTCAACACTGAGGCCAGCTGGCAGACAGATCAACCTATTAAAGTAGAATTGTTCAGAATTCAGAGTATTATTTTTCTTTTCTCCCATTATTTTTGCTGCATCCAACTTTGTTTCTTTGGGAATGTTTTCAAGTATACAAAGCAAGAAAGTAATGTGGAATTGCACCTCTTCTAAATGAATGAGCATTTCTCTTGAGATTCTTTAGAACCCACAAGTCAGTCCCATTTCAACGCTGTCTACACAGGCAGCCAAAGTAAAATACAGCAAGTGAATCCACTTTGTTCCTACTCAAGCTAAAGTGTTGGTATTTTGCTTGACCATCAGAAAGGTCAACAGTGACCACCAGACAAGCACATTAAGTTATATGCCTATCAGACACCTGAAATATCTTTCTGACTGTAATCCTTGTACTGCCTCTACCACGTAGCTTGCTGGATCAAAATTTATTACTAATAAGGCTAATGTCATAGGTTTAATTCTACCAGGAACGAGTTAACTATTTGAGAGAAAAAAAAAAAATCCTAAACTATTGCCATGTGCTTTGACATTAATCTTGGCCAGCTACATGGCAGATGTGGGCTGACAACTTTCAGTTGAGAACATAGAGATGGTTAGACCAACCCATCCCACCATGACCTTCAAGAGAGTGTATGGGACCTAGAGTCTGTCATACAGAGTGAAGTAAGTCAGAAAGAGAAAAACAAATATTGTATGCTAACACATATATATGGAATCTAAAAAAAAAAAAAAGGTCATGAAGAACCTAGGGGCAAGATGGGAATAAAGACGCAGACCTACTAGAGAATGGACTTGAGGACATGGGGAGGGGGAAGGGTAAGCTGTGACAAAGTGAGAGAGTGGCATGGATATATATACACTACCAAATGTAAAATAGATAGCTAGTGGGAAGCAGCTGCCCAGCACAGGGAGATCAGCTCGGTGCTTTGTGACCACCTAGAGGGGTGGGATAGGGAGGGTGGGAGGGAGATGCAAGAGGGAGGAGATATATGTATATGTATAGCTGATTCACTTTGTTATACAGCAGAAATTAACACACCATTGTAAAGCAATTATACTCCCATAAAGATGTTTAAAAAAAAAAAGAGAGTGTATGGCCAAATGAATGGGAGTGTGTCATCACACAAAAAGCCTCTCCACATTCAACTGCATTTTAAGCCCTAATGTCTTCTTCACTGTGTTTAAATTCATATATATTCAAGAGTGGTAAAGGCTCTACAACCATCATCACAACGATAACTTCAATAAAAACATTCAACAAACATTTATGAAGTGCCATTTGCTACCTTACTGGGTGTAGCAAATAAGTTGTGAATGCAACTACCCTGCCCTCACCATGCTTATAGTCTGATGGTGGAGACAGGCAATGAATAAATAAAATACAAACTGCGACAAGGGTTAGGAACGAAAAATACAAGCTGCTATGAGAGAACTACAGGAGTGACTAATGGTTTTCTTTGGGTTAAAATACGATATAAGCAGTAATAGCTTTTTCAAACAAGAATGATATTAATACACTACAGACATGCATTCATAAAGGGAACATAAACGTATGAGACTGGAGTTTGTATTTATTAAATATATATCAACATCTATTTGCCAGGTACATGCTCTTCTAGGTGCTGATAAATCGAACTCTTCTCTACTTTTCTGTCCTAAAGAAGGGAATGAAGAGTAAAGTAGCTCGTCAGGTTTGAGGGATGGTGAACTATTCTCACCCTTTCTCTCCAACCCCAGATCCTGTGTAAGTAATGTACAAATAATGACCTATGAGATACTATCTGCTGGAATTGATATAGACACAGGGAAGCCACTTAAGATATTAACTTCACACGGCTAAAGTGGAGGGCATCTTTCTAGAAATCATCCAGCTCAGTGACCTTCTGACAACAAAAGCATGTTTCTCACCCGCCATCAAGCAGAGATTTGCTGATTTAAATGTAGCTGGTCCACCTTGTTTTTTCAAATTTTGGTTCATGATTCCAAGAAATGAACAGCCCGTAATAAATTTACTCCAGTGGCAGAATATCTCACGACCAGCTTTTCTACTTTGAATACCGCAAACAGACCTTTAATTTGTTGACACACAGCCCCTGGACATTCATGAAAACAAGATGTTCTCTTGCTGCTTTTTAAGTTAATCAGATTTAAGTCAGGGTCTCAGCCGAATTTCAAAAACAGATGTTCCATAGCAAAAGGGCTGAACTGACCCCAGCAAGGAGAGGCTGTTTCACTTGAACTTGAATATTCTTTGTTAGCAGGATGAGCGATCAAATATGCCTGAAACTGGAAACAGGAGCGACCCGAGGTTTACTACTGTCTCCATTCAATGACTGCCCTGGGGATCTGGGAAGGTTGGGCATCCATGACTCTTGGTTTGGGGAATAAGCTGATGCCTGGAAGGTTTAGGTGCCTAGGTTACGAAGCGGGTTAGTGAGGAGGGATGATCTTCTCCCACACACCACCATCCTGTTTTCCTGTCGACCTCGGAGGCCCTCCATGGAATGGCTCCACTGTACCCAATGCCTCTCCTGGCTCACACTCACGTGCAAACACAACTCACAGCCAGGCCAACTCCTTAGTTCTGCTACAATCCAGCTGGTATTTCTGCCTCTGGGCCTCTGTCCCTGTTTCCTCTCTCCTGTAACCTGAAGTGCCCTCCACTCCTCCTGCAAATCCCATATATCCTTCTAGAGTGTAGCTCAGTCCTATCTTTATTCCAGAATCATCCTCGCTTTCAACTTCTGCAGCATTGTTGGCACTGCTCTTTTTGACGGTCAATACTATATGACTTTGTTATTCAAATGCTTTATAACCTCTCTTTCTCTTGAGCAAGCGTGAAGCTGCCTAATGTCAGGGTCTGCCATCTCCTCTTACATCCCCTCACAGTGCCGGGTGCTTTGCTCCGCCTTTATAGGTGCATGGGAATGGCTGCTGAGTTGAACCATCTCCTCTTACATCCCCTCACAGTGCCGGGTGCTTTGCTCTGCCTTTATAGGTGCATGGGAATGGCTGCTGAGTTTAACTTATTGAAAAGCTTCTGGCCTAAAAACCCAAGTTCCAAAATTCCACAGCTCTGGCCATTAGTGCTGTTTGCCCCGTGTTCCTGTTTTGCCCCTTCTGGGCACCTTACAGAACTGTACTTTGGGCCTCCTTGTGGTCAGCTGGGGCCAAGTGACTAGTTCTGGCCAATGGGTTGTGAGCAGAAGTGTCATGTCACTTCCGGGGCAGACCATTTAATTGTTGATATTAGACCCTTCAGAGCTTTTTTTCTCTCTACCATGGTAGCCAGCAATATTTCCAGATAGCAGCTCTCAGCCGGGGTCCCCAAGTAAGGATGGCAATGATGTGGACCAGAGACTCCAGCCTATCCAGGGTTACAGAGAAAGCATGTGTGACCAACCTTTGTTGTTTAAGTCACTGAAATTTTGAGTTGTCCCTGACCGCAGCGTAACCTAGCTGGCCATGGCTGACATTGCCTTTGTTAACTCCGTCCGTGATGAAAATGATCTTGTGATATTAGGCAGTGCACATCTCTGCTTCATGAAGGTACTTATTCAAATTATCCCATTTTCTATTTCTGTTCTGTGACATCTAGTATATAAATAGGAATGGGTAGACTAATCAGGTAGGGCCTCAGGGAGTGGAAATGGCTCATTGGTTCCACCTGCCTACTCCAATGAGCCATAGAGCTGCTGCTAACTGTAGCAGTGCTCATGTATTACGTGTTCACTCATTTACACCAGGGATGACAAACTTGGGGAGTGGTGGCCTACGGAGAAATGGAGGATGCATGCATCCCTAAAAGAATTCAAATTCAAAATTTTAAGAAAACCATGCTGGGCAAAGGAAGCACATTTGCAGGTCAGTGTGGGCCTCAGGCTGCTGGTTTGTGACCCCTGATTTATACAGTCGTTCCTTAATGGCTATCATGTGTCAGGCTAGGCGCTGTGAGGACTTACAAGAATAAACTTACAAGTGAGTTCATATTAGTGCACTCTAGATGGAGCTTATTTAGTTAGCCAATGGTTATAGAGCATGCACTACGTACCCAGCACAGTTCTAAGAACTTTATAAATATCAGTTTAAATCTTTATAACAATCCTTATTGTCTCCAGTTTACAGATAGAAAGACTAAGGCCCAGAGCAGGTGTGTCATTTGCCCAAGGTCACAGAGCTAGCAAATAGTAGAGCTAGGATTTACATCCAGGCAGCCTAGCCCTAGAGTCTGTGCTTTTAATCACAACACTATGCTACGTCTCACAAGACCTGTAAATGCATAATATTTACGAGGTAGCTTATGGCGAGAACCCCGTTGATGAAATGATCATGTGACTCCCTGAAGGATCTATGCTCCTCTACAAATGCCCCTGACTAGAAGCTGTTTCCTGCCAGGAGGATCTGGCTTGCTTGATGTTAGGGTGAGTCCATATTTGACGTTTATTAGTGAAATAAAAATCAATCTCCTGTTTATATTCATTTGGGCTTTGGCAAACTGATCTATTATTTCATTTAAGCGAGGTTCACTTTAGAAAATAAGCTGAATTTGTCCTAAAACCTTAAAAAAATAAATTACATCACTTCACACTTTGACTATTTCTTTGCTTTTTCATTTAATTAGTTTTAGACAGGAAGCAAAATCATCCAAGATTATATGTTTGTGTCAATCTTAGGGCAGACTCAGATATTGTAGGACCTGAAAATTACTTGGGAGGCCTTTAAGAAAGAGAATGCAATGTTAAATGTAAAAAATTAGGCAGGGGTGTGGCAGAGGTCTGTTCAAGTGAGGGGCCCTGTGGCTTAAGGGCCACTGGTTTCATGGTGACTCTCCTTGGGTCTCTCACCTTTGATTCTTATGAGCATTCCAATAAAAATGCCACAAACCCTTACTTGGCTCTTAATTTTCAATTATTTTGATACTACAGTTACGTTCACCCCCTAAAAAGTTCTTCATGAAAACCAGAATTTAGGAAACAAATAAGGAAGGGAGCTATTAAGCATCATTCTTCAAAGAGATTTTCAGAAAAGCAGAATTACAAAACACTGCAGTGTTTTGCCTATAAACCACATAATTAGAATGATGGGTGGATGAGAGGGCAGAGAAATGTAAAATATTATGATTCTTTGTCAAGATGAGGACAATGAAAAATAAAGTATCAGAAATCACAATTTACGTCAATGAATATATTATCTGAGTCACTAAATTTTCATTGCATTGAATAAAAAAAAAAAAAAAGAGTCCATTTTATAGGAAGGAATGGAGGAACACCAGAATTGTCAATGCAGCCCAGATCTAATACAGCCCTGGATGGAGAAGTTCCAATTCAATATATAGCTGTAGAGTGAATAAATTAATAAGTGACCTGAATATGTGTGTTTGAGGAACAAGAGAAAGGACAGATGGTGCTAAAGGGGTCACAAGCCTCCTCCATCAACCCCAACTTACAACTGCACGTTTTACTTCTAAACCATTAGCCAGCAATCTGGGGGAGGCAGTAGATATGTCCCCAGAGTCTCTCATTATAACAAATGTCTTTATGTTTATAAATCTTGTGAGTCTGTGATGGAATCAGATTCACAATCATGGGTATAATACACTTATTGGAGGAATTCTTTGAAGAACTTGGAGAAAATGCTTTTAGAAGAGCTCCTTCCATCAGGACCACCGCATGTGTGTATTCACTCCTTCTCTGCATCCTCTGGATATGATAAACACACTTTTCCCCAAACTCAGGATGCCCCATTCCACAGTATGTCATTCTTGGTCATTAAATAACAGGACTCGCTATTAATGTTGGCCGTCTCCATCCCTCTTGAACAAAGTGTTTTCAGCCAAAGATATTAAACTAGTCAACCTCTCTTTTCCCCTGTCAGAGAAACAGCCAGTATCCTGAAATCACAGCTCATTTGTACCACGCTGGCGTGAATATTCAGACTCCATTTGTCTCCAGCTCTTAAAGGCTGGTGTTAGCATGAATGATAGACATTTTGTTTTGAATTAGCAAAAAGAAGGAGAAAAACCCCCAAATAATAAGTTGGGCCTTAAAATAGCTGTTTCAGGGAATGCAGCTCTGCCTTTTCCTCCAGTAAAAGTCGATTTAAAAAAAAACCTAGATTTAATTTGGCATTAAGTTGGATTTGGGATACAGAGAATAGTAGGAAGGAAAATGTCTCAGTCTTTTCCCCCCAGATTGAGCCTTTAAATCCTATTGGAGGACTGCTGCGTGGACTAGTGCAAGATGTTTACAGCTTTGTTTTGTTGAACATCCCAAAGCAAAGTCTGGACGTAGCTGAGTCTGTGTCCTTGAACTGTACAAACCCTGTCACAGTTAGAACTTCAGGCTTTTGATAGTTTTGTTTGAATGCTAATTAGCAGGATCAGTTTTTCCTCTTTACTGCGTACTCACTCATGCTTTTTGAAATCAAAGTCTGGAAAGGAGTTCTAGACAAGAGCTCCTGGCACCACTGTTGGTTTTTCTCCCTGCTATCTGTGCCCTGATCTTGGCTTGCCCACCCTGACACAACCTCTTTCCATCAATAGCTGTGCTAGGCAGGAAGGTGTTCTCCATGGTGCAATTAAGGCTTTAATGCCAGGTGCAGTTCCCTGGCCAAGGAAACACCATCACTTGGCCAAAATTACAAAATCTGCACATGGTGATGCTGGAATGTCCTCTTACCTTCCTTATCATGAAAGTTTCCAGAATTGGGAAGACCATGAGAATCCATGTTCCTTGTGTCCCCTCAATTCCTAACCACACTTGGGCTCACAGTGTATTTTCCTCTTTATACCCCATGACAAGGACCTGAGAGAAGTCTTCTCAGGGTGAGATGAGGCGGATTCAAGATCTTTTCACATATGAGCCTCATTCTACAGTCACTACCAGAAATCTGTAGAAAAGACTATTAGTGTAAGAAAGACCCCCTTCAGATCCTGCTATAACAAGTATGGGCACATTGAACTAAACAGGAGACCGAACACTTTGTCAAGGGTGTCCAGGGAGGATTGTTCTGCAAAACTCAAGAAAAGAGGAAGGGAAAAAACCCTTCTCTTTCCATTCCATCTGGAGCTTCCACTGACTCCAAAAATATTGGCCCACAGTGGTTATAAAAACACCCATTTATGCTGTTCTAAAACAGGGCAAAGCCTGCTAGGTGCTTACAACTCAAAGCACTTCTTTTACATGCTCATAGGAAAATTATCTTTCTCTCCAAATTCTATGGCTGACTGAAATTAATGAAACACAGTCGGGAGGCACCTCTGCTGGCCACTGGCCACCATTCACTTGGAACACCCCACTAGGCCATTCATGGATTGCAGCGCTGTTTTCTCTTGACTTCAGAATTTCTCCTTTCTCATTTTATACAAACAGCAATTTATGTAAAAATCACTGACACAGGTGTCATTGGCATTTTAGGTAACTGAGCGAAAAATGGCATCTTTTTCCTGGCAACTTGAAGAATATCAAGAGGAAAGTATGGAAGTGAGGGGTACTTGAAAAAATCTGATATCTCAAAGTTCATTTTTAAGAAATGGAAGGGAGTATGCAGAGGAGGAGGAAACTTACAGACCTCTGATGGCCTCTTCCGCTAATAATCAGACAATCCAAAGAAAGATCAAGGGTTTCTGCTAAAGAAAGAGAACCAATGGAGAAAGAAAAACAAGCAAGGAAAAGAAATGACACCTTAGAAAATAAAAGAGAAATTAATGAATAGCTTTCCCCATTTTGTTTGCATCAAACTCAGCAGGAAAAAATTGGGAAACTCAGTGCTGGGGTAAACATGGCCCGATTAGAAATGACATTTGATAGTGGGGCCCAGAGAGGAGAAGTTTGTTATGGCCACCACAACTCATGGACTGGCCTCTCCATGCCTCATTAGCCCCCATTCTGGCCTGGGCATGAAACACGAAAATACCACCAATGCCTTCTTGAGGGCACAGGAGGTATGGGGTGACCAGCAGGGAACAATGGACTAAGGAGGGCGTTCAGTGCAAAGGAGGTACACTCCCCCCGACTAAGTCCTTTACTGACTGTCTGGACAAGATGATGTTCCATGGCAACGGAGTCCCAGCCTCCTGACCCTAAAAAGGACCGGCCTTCTGTCTCTTTGGACATTAAGGAGTCTAATCCTGGGGTTCCCCCACTGTGCAGTCTGATCAGCTCTGACTGTGATAAAGAAAATGGTCCTAAAGGAAAGTGTTGATGTATGACATCCCTGCGCATGCAGCTGGGGAGTCAAACACATGCTCATGCGTGAAGTTAGCTAGAGGGGAGCGAAGCTGGGTAGGGCAAGCCCCACAGGAATGGTTTGGGGCATAGCCCCTAAAGGAGAGGACAGAAGGAGGAATAAAATAGGACCAAAGGAATAAGTGGAGAGAGAAATAGATAGATATCCACATTAGCTAATACACATGTTCTTACAAACCCTCATTAGAAGTAGCATTTAGATTTCTTCCTCTTGGGAGGGTCCCTCTCCTGTTATTTAGCAGGAAAACTTTCTACATGCAATTTCTGGTGCATTTTTAAACCACTGCTCCTCTCCCTCCACAATCTTTCTGGGTGGCGTCATCCACTCTCACGGTTTTAATTCCTATGTATAGGTTATGACTGTGAAAATCTCTATCTCTAGTTCTCACCTGGGCTTCAGACTTGCATATCCCTTGTTTTCTAGACACACACCCTTGGCTGTCTCACAGGCCCTTAAATTAGCAAGTCCCAATCTAAACTCATTGTCCTTCCCTCTTGGCGCCCCAGTGTTCTCACAGAAGAGTGACTGTATCTGGAGCAGGTTCATGCTATTTACTGTCTCCTAACTCTTTGAGGAGCGAGGTAAGTCTCCTGCCATCAATTAATCATATCTTTCTTTCAGTCCCTCTCTCCAGCTTTGACTTATTTCCACCTCTGGGGGGCCGGGGGGCAGGCAGCAAGTGAGGAGAATGCACCACTAATAATCATCATTTGGAGGTAGTCTTAAAGCAAATAAATTATAGATTCAGAGACTGCATCTTCTCATCTATCCATTCATGTATTCATTCAGTCATTTAATAAGTACTATTAAATGCTTACCATTTACAAAACCTCCTCTAGTGCTGCCAAAGATGTAAAAGGCACACTCTTCAACTTCAAAAATTATATAATGTAATAGGGAAATGAGAGATGTGCACAAAGGGCTACAACACACTGTAGGAAAACCAAATATTTTAAGAGTGATTAAATGCTAAGGGAGTTCAGGAGAGGAGAATCGGAGAACAGTCCATGTGCAACAAACTAAAAATCAGCATACTGAGAAAAAAAGATGATGGGGTATTATGGACTGAATTGTGTTCCCCCCAAATGCATATGTTGAAGTCCTAACCCCTAGTACCTTAGAATATAACTAAATTTGAAGACCAGATCATTAAAGAGGTGATGAAGTTAAGATGAAGTCATTAGGGTAGGTCTTAGTCTGATATGATTGTTGCCCTTCTAAGAAGAGGAAATGTTGGAGAGAGAGAGAGAGGCACCAAACATGTGTGCTGGCAGTGGGATGCCCATGTGAAGACACAGGAAAAGATGACCAAGAAGAGAGGCCTTAGAAGAAACCAAACCTGCTGACACATTGATCTTGAACTTCCAGCCTCCAGAACTGTGAGAAAATAAATCTGCTATGTACCCAGTCTGTGGTATTTTGCTATGGCAGCCATAGCAAAACTTTTCTCCCTACTAGAGCCAACCTTGGAAAAATTGCGAATGAGTGAAGTTTCCTTTAGCTTCTCCATCTACCTTCTGAAATCCCCTCTTTCTGTTCCCCAGGTAGACCTTCTGCTGGTGGAAGTTCTCCCAGGTAGGCAGGATTTGCTGAGAGTGAGGGGTATTTCCTCCCGAAATCATCGGTGTCTGTTCAAAGGTGAGCTTCCTCACCCTGAAGACTGACTCATCATCTCTCTATTCTCTCAAGTCAGCAACATTCTTCTTGGGAAGTGAGAACTTCATTATTGATTGGGGACAGTTTTGCTTAAGACATTATATATGCAGGAAAAAATTAAAAATAAAGCAAAAAATCAGATTACAAAGCAGGAAAACAATTCCTTCCAAACTTGTTAGATTACTTGGTAAGTAAACTCTGAGGAGCATAGCAGAAAGCTTGGTTCCGCACAATGCATCTTTAGGTGCAAGAATTTAGAAAATCAGGCAGAGAGGCCATGTAACTGCTAAGATCAGAGCCCTTCCCCAGTAAGAGCACATAAACTCTACTCACAGCTAACCAATCAGATGTCCACTTGTGAACCTCTGGTTGATCACCAATCCCTATGAATTCGATTGGATGATCTTGAAACTTTTTAATGATACCTGGTATAAAAGGAGGATGGAAACATAAGTGGAATACATTTTAGTTAACGTGGAAGTACATATTTTAAAATACAATTTCTTCCTCAGGTACTGTTGTTGGTTAGGACCGTAAAGGGGAAATAAAGCACAGATATAAATAGATATTGTGCATTTGCATTTTAAAGAAAACAAATACCATTATTACAGAGTCAGTCCCTGAATTCTTCTAAATAATGGAGGGGAGAAGGTGGTATAGTTAGTACAAAGCAGGGAGTACTACCAATGCCAACGATCAAAGACAACAGGCTTCAGAACATAGTCAGAGACACTGCCTTCTCTAAGCTCACACTCAAAACCTTCTAAGCCTCAGACTCTCAAAGTCTTTTTGGAACATTTGTCCAAAGTTTTCTGCTGTTGATTGTCAGGAACTTGGCTAACAGGTAGAAGAGGAGGCTCTGGAGGATTACAAATAATTATAGAAAAGTATTGGTAGATAATCTAGAGTTAACTCTCTTGCACTTGAAACACAGCAATAAATATTAAATATAAGAAGGGCCAAAGAAATAATTACCTGGGACAGTAAATCACCATCACACCCCTAAACCTGCCCCAACACGATGTAACAAGGGATGCTAATGGAAAATGCAACTCTGGGTTTTAACGTTTGCCTTTCATTTAGTAGAATAATGGGCTCAAGTGGACCTTAAGAACATACCTTGCTTTCCCCCACCCCACCCTTTGCCATTTCGCATTGGAAGAAAATAGAAGTTCATAGAGTTTAAGGGACTGGCTTGGAATCACACTGCTGGAAATTGATCCTGGATTCCTAGATTCTCATTTCAGTTTTCACAGGTAAAAAACAAAACAAAAACCTGCCTAGCATGTTATCTATGGTTTGTATCCATCTGACGAAGGCTGGTTTGCAAACTAGGGATTGGGGAACCTTGAGGGCCTGTAAATTGGCCAGCAAGCCAAGGTGCCATCCATTTCCTTATTCCTGAGCACTCACTCAGGCTGTCTTCAGCTCCCCTCCACCAACCTCAACCACCTCTTCCTACTTGCCCCAAATGCACTCGTCCAAACAACTGTTGTATTGTCATGCATCTAGAGTACCTAGCTCAACCTAATCAGGATCTGGGGGGCTGGGACCCAGGCATATGTGTTTCTCAACTGTCCCTGGTGAATCTACAGTGCTGCCAGGTTGAGAGTCACTGAGATAAGGATGCAGCATTCTTTTCCAAATCACTGAGCCCTGGGCACATGTGAGGGTCAAGTGAGAGGGCTCCGCTCCAAGCCCTGCTCCTCTCTATGTGCCAGGAACATATTGGGGATATGCCAATGAACAAATAACCATCGTACCTGGCTTCATGGCACTTATGGTGTACTGTCCCCCTAGAACAGAGGTTCTTAGGCTGGCCACCTATCAAAATCTTCTGGGAGAGCTGTTTTAAAAAATATGACATGACCTCCAGAGAGGTGCCCAGGAATTTGCACCTTCAAAGAAGCTCCCTACATTCAGTTGCTGATGTAGATTATAGTACCCATCCCACATAGGCCTCCCATTCTTGACTCTCAGGCTTCAACTAAGGCATAGACTAGAAGAAAGCAAGGAGTTATTCGCCTGGATTGTAAACGAACAAACCAAGAGATTTAAACTTGCAGGGAAAAGAATTCACAGTACCTTCCTCAAACCCTCTGGCAGAGTCAGTGTTTATCTGCCTGGTTTCCCTTTCCCTGGTCCCAATTCCCTCAGTGTTTTTATTTTTAAAATTGGGAATGAATAAAGAAAAAATAAAGAAATCAGGGATCAGGGGAAAATTTTTTGTTTGGTCTGTAGAGTCTCTGCATATGTTTATGAACTACCTTGTTAGTGAGAAAGAGATAAAAAGGCTTCTGAGAGAAACCATAAAGTGAATAGCAAAGTGACTAAGTGTAGAGTTTGTCTTCAGATATACTTTCTATTTTCAGATTTACAATGGAAGGACAGAAAGGTGATGAAGCTCTCACTCCTTGTTTTAAGATTTTTCTCTACTGTCAGCGACCTTGCAACTTCAAATAGATGCCTGGGCGAACCATTACTCACTGGATCCCTTTAAGCTTTTTATTCAGTACCCAACACATAGATTCTGACTGACCTGGCTCAGAGGCAGTTGCTGAAATTCTCTGCAGGCAAAGCTAAGTCTAGACCAGACATAGTTAGGAAAGGAATGACCCGAGATGAAGGAAGAGGGGCTGGAAGAGACAGCTGGACGGTGTGAGGTAAATGAGCCCGTTTCCCTACCGCAGTCCCCTTCCCAGCCAGTGGCAAACAGCCAGGTGCTATTTATTGCTCCTTTGATTGAACTATCCTCTCAGGCATGTGGGGAAATTTCGGTTTTATATGAAAGCATTCACTATGGGAGAATCAAGGTGTAATAAAAAAGGAAGGAGGAATTTCTCTCCTTTCAATAAGCTTTCTAGTCCTCCAAGAGGAGGGATTTTCTTAAAACCCTTAGGAAACATCTACCTAAAGCCATTCAGTAGCATGACAAACAGAAACTAGCCCCTTCCTAGGTTACACAAATGGAAAAATATTGACAGTACATACTTGAAAAAAGTGGTGACAATTCTACTTTAAAATTCCTACCAGGGCTTCCCTGGTGGCGCGGTGGTTGAGAGTCCGCCTGCCGATGCAGGGGACACGGGTTTGTGCCCAGGTCCGGGAAGATCCCACATGCCGCGGAGTGGCTGGGCCCGTGAGCCATGGCCGCTGAGCCTGCACGTCCGCAGCCTGTGCTCCGTGGCGGGAGGGGCCCCAGCAGTGAGAGGCCCACGTACCGCAAAAAAAAAAAAAAAAACTTAACACAAGCGTTCACAGAAAGATGCCATTTTTCAAACGGGCACCAAGGCATTGGATAAAGGGGAGGGTCTCAAATGATAACTTATTATAACAGGGAGTTATTGCAAAGGTTAAATTAGGGATCCTTTATAAAAATGAATAACTTTATGGAGTCAGCAAGAAGAACCAGGTTTTCATTAATTTATAATTTTGCCTTGTACAGTCGAGGATCCTTTGATTTGAACATGAATATTTATACTAAAAAATCCCCCATGACTCTTCTATAACATGCCCTGCTCTCATTATGGAGATATTAATAACTACTGTGTAATAAGGGCTTTTAGTGCCAGGCCCTGTGCTAAGCTCCTTGCACACATCTATCTCATTTATTACTACAACCTAGTGAGATACATGTTCTTAACTTAGGAGAAGCACTGAGAAGTTTGTTGTGTTTAAGACATTTGCCTAAATTCACCCAGCTAGTAAGTAATGAAGCCAGTATTCAAATCCAGGGGCTGACCCAGCCTGATGGGTGTATGGGAAGGATACATGTCCACATTCATTTATTCATTGAGTGAGTTCTCTAAGCCAGGATGAGACACACAGGGAGGAGCAAGGACTCTGCTTTCATGGAGCTTACATTTTGATGAAGTACAGATAGCATACGTGTTTCCAATAGTGAGTAAATAAAAGAGCGTGATGTGATAGAGGGCCACTGGAGGGCCACTGAATGGTGAGGGATGGTGTCTCTGAAGAGATATCTAGGCTGAAAATATATTTCTAAGAAAGAGTCACTCATGTGAAGAGTGTTCCTGGAGGAGCCCTTGAGAACCCTAGTGTGAGGTAGAGGGTTTTATGAGATGACCGTGTGCTCTGTGATCATGAAACTCTTCCAAGTTGTTCAGTCCATATGGGATTCAAGCTTATCTGTGTATTAGCAGAACACACAATGCTGAAAGATGTGCTGAACAAAGGGACTTACCAAAAAATTATTCTCAAAGTACCACCTTTGCCAGAAAGCATGAGGGTGGTAGAGGTGCTGGTAATCTGTCCCTACCCATAGGGCAGAGTGCCAGGGATATACCTGGTCACCTGTACATCCAGTGTCCAGAACGATAGAGGTCCCCCTGTGCTCCTGTTCACTTGGTAAACCTGAAGAGAGCTGCCTTCTGTGGGTTTACATGAGTTCCTTTCAGTCTTGTGCATTGGAGGATAAGGCAGAATATTTCTTAATAATAGAAGAATGAAACACTACAGGATATAATCCTTGGAATGGGAAAGGAATGGTAAGAAGCTATTTCAGTCTTAGTTGGCAGGAAGTCACATAACTTGTGTAGGGATAATTGAAATAAAATATTTAAAAATAGATCTATGGGTTTTAGTCAAAATGTGTCAGTAACAATAAAACATTAATAATTGTCTCTTGTGAATTATCTCTGTTTTGCATTTATAGCTGAATATGGGAGCTAGGAGTATTTTAGAAGAGAATAAATATGTGATCTCAGGGAATCTGGGTAATTTAAGTAAATACTAATGAGTGAATTGACCTTGACCAAGTCATTTAAGCACTCTTGGCCCCTCAATTTTTTCATCTGTAACATGAAGCATTTGGAATAGATTTTTAAGATCCCTCCAATTCAGATGGTTTATGTAGAATTCTATGGCCTTTTAAGGGAAAAAATGTATTGTATATGTCTCAGTATCTGTGAATGACCTTGTTATGGTTGTGAATAAAATAAGTTCAATCATGTTCACCCTTTTCAGCATCTAATGGGTTTCCCAGAGAAAGGTACTGCTTTCCAGGGACCACCTACCCTACCTCTTCTCCATTATTTCTAAGAGATGAGTATATTTTATAGCTCTGAGAGAAAGGATAATGTATCACATAATGATATCTATAATCTGTTGAATACCTACTATGTGCAAGGTACTTGATATCTGTTATCTAATTAAAAAGAAAACTGTGAAAATAGTTGTTCTTAGTGTCCTATTTGAAAGTAAGGAGACGGATTCAGATTCACTGTTACATAGTTAACAAGTAGCAGAGTTGACATTGCAGCCCAGATTTGTTTGACTCCAAAGCTCTTTCCATGAGTGAACACTTGAAGTAGAAAGGAGAAGAGTATATAAGAGAATAGGAAACTAAGCAGAATGTTTCTGAAAAGCACAGCAGAGTTTTCTGCAGTCTCATGGAACTAAGTAGGGAAAACTCAAAGTTCAAGAAGGAAGAACCATTCTGGAGTTGATATATCAATATCTTAATTGTGATGGAAGTTACACAACTATCTGTATTGTCAAAACTTACAGAACTGTATACTAAAAAGAGTAAATTTTACTGTATATAAATTACACTTTGATAAAAAATGGAAGCAAGGAAAGAAAAGAGGAAAGGGTCTTGGGATATAGTCTCAGTTAGACCTTTGTAGAGTTCATCCGTTGGGAAGGGGCAAACTAAGGTCGATGGAGTTGTACAAAATGGCAGATGAGTTTCAAATCACCTCAGCCCTAATTCAACTAAAGTGAACTTCCCCAACTCTATCAAACTACCAGAAGATAGAGTAACTCAATTTGGAGGAAAGTAACGTCACCTAGCACCTCAGTTGGACATCCACATGGACAAACAGAAAACCAAATCTTGACTTTTATTTAACATCATACTCTCCCCTCCCCCAGTTCCAGATTGACTGTAGATCTAAATGTGAAAACTTACACATTAAAGCTCTCAGAAAAAAGAAGGTACCTCCATGATCTTGGGATACGCAAAGATTTTGTAAACAAGATGTATAAATTATTAACCATTAAAGGAATAAAATTGATAAACTGTATTGCATTAAAATTAAGGACCATAAAGAAAGTGAAAAGGCAAGTCACAGACTGAGAAAGTATATATTAGTAAAACATGTATCTGACAAAGGATTTGTACCTAATATACAAAGAATTCCCACAAATCAATAAAAAAGATAGATGACTCAACAGGAAAATAAGTAAAGACTTTAACAGGTACTTCACAAAAGAGGATATTAAAATGGCCAAACAGACATATGAAAAAGTGCTCAATCTCATTAATCATTAGAAAAATTCAAATTCAAATTCCACAGCACTAGAATAACTAAAATTTAAAAGACTGACAATTCAACGTTTTGATGAGAAACTATAACTCTTATGCGCTGCTGCGGGAATGTAAATTCGTACAATCACTTGGGTAAAATAGCGCTATTTGGCAGTATTTGCTGAAGCTGAATATTTGCAGATCTGGAGACCTCAAAATCTTACTCCTCGGTGTATACACGGCAAAGATCCATGCATATATTCATCAGAAGACGTGAACTGGAATGCTCATACCAGAACTATTCACAACAGCCACATACTGGAGATCAACTCAGTGTCTATCAATAGTAAAATGGGTAAACTGTGGTAGGCACACGACGAAATACTGTATTGCAGATTAGGATAATCTAAGTATCACTCAGGCAATGAATCTCAGAAACACAATTTTAAACAACAGAAGTCGGACACCAAACAAAAATTCTATAGGATTACACTAATATTAAATTCAAAAACAGACAAAACTAATACTTGGTGTTAGGAAGCAGAATGATGGTTCTCCTGGGGCAGTGGCCAGGGGTGGCGGGGAGGAGGCATGACTGTGGAAAGGGGCATGAGGGGGGCTCCTGGGGTGCTAAGCAATGTTCTGTTTCTGGATCTGGGTGCTGACGACATCACTGTGGTCATTTTGTGAAAATTCATCATGCTGTACAGCTGGGATTTGTGCACTTTTCTGTATGTTACACATCAATAAAACGATTATGTTAATAATGTGAACAGAAAAAGATGAAGCCTCAATCTGGAAAGATGACAACAAAAGGGAATTTATGGGCTCGAAATACATAAAATCATGAAAATTCAATATTCCCAGTCATATATTACACTAGTAGGAAAATAAAATAATAAAAAGAAAGACAAACAATGAGAGAAAACAAAAAGGTAATACAAATCAATGTACTCTGCAGGGGGAAAATTGTAGTCAGGAAGGCTGGGATCAATTTGGCCAGTTATTTCTAAATTAAAAGTCAACACTGGATTATTTACCAATGACTTAGTGAACTTTCCACATATATATTTTGGCTTACTATATCTTAGAAGGGAAATATTGAATGTTTTTGCAAGTGGCCCATACCAAAGCTATTCAAATACAGGGACTACTTATCATCTTAAGATGTTGTGAAACCTCGCAGTGCATTCAGCCCCTTGCTTACTAACCACAATTTCCCCTCCTCACTTTCAAACACCACTCTTCCCAAATCTATCTCCAGTGCCTCACATGTGCATTAAGTGCTTGCACTGCACAAAGTTTCCTCTTCACTTGTTTCAACTGTATGTTTCCATTTAAGCTTTCACCTGTGTATCTTGAGCAACACTTGTCTATAGTTTGCTTGTATTTCAGTGTGAATTTTTACAGCTGTGGGAGAATCTTTTGATTTTCATAGGATGCATTTTTTCATATTATCATGGAATTATGCATACGGCCATACACAGATATTTGTATAAACTAGTAGATAAGAGTGACAAGGTGTATTAATAGGATACTATGTTAGGAATTTAGATACCAGGCAGACTAAATAAAGCGAGGGACTAAAGAAACTGCTCTTATAATTCAAGAAAAAGTCAATTATCCAATGAAAGTAAGAATTCTCTTGGCATTCTGCAACAAACAGATTCACTGGGTTGCTAACAAAGCTTTACACTATTCAGTTGGGTTGGACATAGCAGCATGGAACTGTGAAAGAAGACAGGCTGTGGGGTCATAACAGAGGTATGACCTTAGGGAAGTTCTTTGTGTGATGTCAGTTACTTATTTAAAAATGAGGATAATAGGGGTTTCCCTGGGGGCGCAGTGGTTGACAGTCCTCCTGCCGATGCAGGGGACACAAGTTCGTGCCCCGGTCCGGGAAGATCCCACATGCCGCGGAGCGGCTGGGCCCATGAGCCATGGCCGCTGAGCCTGCGCGTCCGGAGCCTGTGCTCCGCAACCGGAGAGGCCACAGTAGTGAGAGGCCCGCGTACCGCAAAAAAAAAATAAAAATAAAATAAAAATGAGGATAATAATAACTGCCTTGAAGGGTTTTTACTCCTCTGTGCCTAGGTAGTTTTTTGTTAATGCCTCTATGGAGGCATTGCCACAGCGGGCTGTCATTGTATGAGCATGGGCTTCTTGATGGCAAGGACATGGTCTTACCCATAATTCTATCCCAAGCATTTAGCAAATTCCATGACATATAACATGCTCCATAAAAGTTTATTGGTGAGTGAATGAATGAATAAATGAGATAACATATAACCTAGAATGCTATAGGCCCCCAATGAACATTACTCCTCTCTTTTTCTCCTCCTTTATTATTCTCTATCTGGAAAGCAGAATGAATCAACCCTTAGCCTATTTCTAGTAGGTGGCCAGGACTAGGAAAGGTAGCCAAGGAAATTTTTCTGAATTCCCCTTAAAATTTCATGGGAAGCCAAGGATATAGCTTATATTTTTGTTCACAGAGGAGCCAATTTTGCACAAGTATGAAGATGAAAAAACATTCTTATTAGAACAGAACAAGATCACATAATAGTACAAAAGAAGGGCTTTGATATCTTAAAACCGTGCCTATTTGCTGCAGCCTTTCCTATTTTTTCTTGGACAGTTTTTGAATTAAGAATAATCCATGATGCTGTTTGCATTGGCCAAGATTTTTCAATTGTTAATAAAAGAATCAGAATAGATTTTTAGAGGTAAGATATTTTCTGATCAGAGAAGCATTAAGAATGTGTCCATGGCAGGGTGAGGGTCAGATGTTTATTTTTAAGCTGTATGAAAAGTTCTCTACTTCTCTAAAGCAAGTCAGAAAGTGAAAGTAATTTATGGTATTATGAAATTTCTGGACTTCTCATGGGAAAGTGGCTGACCTCAGTGTTTGATAAGCTTCCTGTGGCTACAAACATACAAGCCATTGACTCCTAAGAAAAATGTAACATTTCTCTTTACAGAATCATGGTGCGCCTGCAGCTGGAATTTGGTTTAACTGCCTCGCATCAGGAAAAACCTAATGGAGATATTTTTAAATGTCCGAAGCTTGTGGAGACGCAGTCGTAATTGTCTCTGTCACCATCATCATCATCATGAAAGTCAACATCACCACCACCACCATCATTATCATTATCAACAAGCACTGATGTTTGTTCGTATTATTTGTAAGGCACTGTTAAATGCTAGGGTTCCAATGAGTGATAATAAATGGTACAATTAATTTTTATGTATATTAAATTTTCCAAAGGATATCGTCTTCATGGCACTCTTTTGCCTATATGGCTATGTATGGCTTCTTTATTTTTTAATTGAATATATATTATTTACCATGTATTATTTTATTTTTAAATAACAGTGTTATGAAGATATAGTTCACTTACTACACAATTCATCTATTTAAGTGTATAATTCAATAGTTTTTAGTATATTCAGAGTTGTGCAATCATCACCACAATCTTAGAACATTTTCCGTCACCCCCCAAAAATCCCTATACCCTTTAGCCACCTCCCTCCACTGCTGAAAGAGCCCCTATATCTCCCAGCCCTAAGCAACTACAAATCTATATTTTATTCCTATAGAGTTCCCTGTTGTGGACACTTCATATGAATAGAATCATATGATATGTGGTCTTTTGTGACTGAGTTCTTTCACTTAGAACAATGTTTTCAAGCTTCATCCATATGGTAGCATGTATCAGTATTTCATTCCTTTTTATGGCCAAATAATATTCCATTGTATGGATATATCACAATTTGTTTATCCATTTCGTTTGTTGATGGGCATTTGGGTTGTTTCCATCTTTTGGCTATTGTGAATAATGCTGCTATAAACATTTGTGTACAAGTTTTTGTGCAGACATATGTTCTCATTTCTCTTCGGTATATACCTAGGAGTGGAATTGCAGGATCATATGGTAATTATTCTATGTTTAATTGTTTGAGAGACCATGAGACATTTTTCCAAAGTGGGTGCACCATTTTATATTCCCACCAGCAGTGTATGAGGGCTCTGATTTTCCTACATCCTTGCTATGCAAGAGGAATAACTTATAAATATATCTCCTGTGCAGTAAACTTCAGGCATATAGAATAAGTTTGATAATTGTAAGTTTAAATAAATTGAACCCATTAGTTCCAATAGACTCTCAGTTTTTTTTCAACAATCTCAGTACTCAGGAGTTTTGGATATTCACAAAGAAGCAATGTCCTAATTCAGTACTTTCTGGTTGAGACTACAGGTAATCAAAGCAATTGGATTATTTATTCAGTTCAGTCAACTCAGTGGAAAATTTGAGCACACTTTATTGATTTAGTGAATTGATTTTCTTGTTTCTGTTATATAATATGTACTTTGTTTAAAGTATTCCTAAAACTTTTTCTAGTGTTAGCTTTGACTACTGATTAAAATTTAAGTACCTGAGAACAGGGCTGTATACTCTATATTTTTTATGGCCAGTTGCTTAAGATGAGCAAAAACACAAACACTGAAAGTGGAATGATCCTGTCCCTATTCTCTACCTTCTAACCAGCTAGCACTGCCCAACTTTCTCTTCCATGCCAGGGCTGTGTGCCGAGACCTAATCCAGTCACTGTGAAGCACAAAACTCTGACACGGAATCTGAACAGTGGTAGGGCTGTGGGCTCAGGTCAGAACCTAGAATCACCTTGTCTTATCCATGTAACAAAGGCAAAACCATCAATGCGTGTAGCCCTGAAAAAAAATTTGCTGGTTGATGTCATTCCTCAGCATTTAAAAAGAATCAGTCTCTGCATAATTTATTGGCGTATTTAACTCAAAGAGTAGCCACTGAACGCTGTAATCCCATGCATGAGATACAGAGGCCTTTACACTAGAAAACTGGTAAAACATCACACTCACTCTGTCTCTGCTCATCATCACCCAGTTATCAGAATGTTTGTGGTCTTGGAAACTGGACATCGGCAAACACAGCAAAATAACAGTGCACAGGGGACCATTTTGTGCACAGGGCCCTGGGAAGGGCCAGTGGAATTCCTCTGATCAGTCTCCTTTTGACTTTTTCCCAGAGACCTTGTTTCTGCACTGAAATGTCTGGAATGCTTGGTAGGGACAAAGTGGGTTGGTCACAGGGCAATTATGCTACTATCATCAATGAGATCAGCCATTTGTGGACTGATTTCCAAGTGACTAGTGGTATCACCAGTGGGTTAAGAATACAAATGATAGCAATTTTACAGTGAACAGAACTTTCACATTCCTTTTCCCAAATGATTTTCATGTCAAGCCCGGAGATCAGTAAGAAAAATATTATTGGCAACATTTTATAAATGGGACCTAGAGAGTCCTGGAGAGGTTAAATGGTTTACCCAAGGCCTCTCAGCTAGTGGTGAGTAGATCCAGGTCCCCAAATCTGTTCTCTCTGCAGAACACCATTCTGCCTCTTGTTGGTTACTTAACAACCAAGTTCATTCAGCAGGAGCTGGTTATTTTTTATTTTAAGACAAATCAATCACTATATTTAGTTTTAGAAGACAGATGAATCCACTGATTTGATTCCCAACTGCTATCATGAGATAAAAATGTTCAAAATGACAATCCTGAGAACTGATTCTTTGTGACCCTTGCAATTTGCACTGTCTTTGCAGTAATGACATAGTGGGGGGAGTGTTACAACTGATAAATCCTTCAATTAACCATCCTAAC